>NW_022681454.1:44196810-45396810 GCF_009764315.1 Trachypithecus francoisi
GACTCCGTCTCAAAAAAAAAAAAAAAAAAGGATGATTTCAATGTGTACAAAGAAAGGGTATGTTATATTAATCACTGAAATATTTTAAGACTCTTTAGCTATTTTAGATGAATTTATAAAAATGAATGCACCAAATGGAACATGGAAATGTTGAGAACAATGACATTGAGTAAAAAAACAAGGTAAATGAGAACAGTCAAAAGGTATCACCTGTAACCTTTTATAAAGGCAAAAAATAATAATCTTAACAAAATAAATCTACCCACTCTTGGCAACAATGTGGGATAGAGGACAGTATCACCCAAACTGATAAAGATTAAATTGTTCCAAACTTTTTGGAGGGCATATAATTCTGTATTGAAATTTTAAATGTGTAAACCACATGACCCAGCAATCTCATCTAGAAATTTATCCTCAGGAGATAACCAGTCATGGGCAAAAAAGATTTATGTACAAGAAGATACATTCAAGTCTTGTATAATTGGAAAAACTGGAAGTAACACACATGTCCATCAAAGAGGAAACTATTAAATAAATCATGGCCACACATTACAGTGGATTACTATGCAATCATCAAAATGGAGCTGCTATACATTTCTTTGACAAAAAGCACCTTGATTACAAATCCAGTTTGTAAAGGAGGTTGTAAAATTACAATATGACATGATTTATATAAAATTATATATAGGTTGTTGGCATATATACATTTGTATGTATTTCTTTGTTTTTTTGGGGTGCAAAGATAGTTTGCTTTTACTTTTATACTTTACTTTTTAAGACTGTAGACCTAGAAAAAAAAATCATTAAAACAAGCAGGCAAACAAACAAACAAGACACGGAGGCTTACATGTGGGGACCTCCATGAAGGAGACTCAAATGGTTTGGCTCTGTGTCTTCACCCAAATCTCATGATAAATTGAGATTCCCATTGTTGGGGAGGGACCTGATGGGAGGTGATTTGGTCATGGGGGTGTATTTCCTTCTTTCTAGTCTCGTGATAAGGAGTGAGTTCTCACAAGATCTGATGCTTTAAAAGTGTGTGGCACTTCTCCCTTCACTCTATTTTCTGCTGCCATGTGAAGATGTGCTTGCTTCCTCTTCCTCTTCTGCTGTGATTGTAAGTGTCCTGAGGCCTCCCAGCCATGCTTCCTACTAAGCCTGCAGAACTGTGAGTCAATTAAATCTCTTTTCTTCATAAGTTACCCAATCGCAGGGAGTTTTTTATTTATAGCAGTGTGAGAATGAACTAATACAGAGACATAGCCATGTGGATTACCCTACTTCATCAAATTATCATCATCAGCAGCAGCAGCATCAATGTTGTAGCCACAGTTCCTTGTAGTAGGATTTGGAATTACAAATATCATTACCCATTTCTGGAAACTTCATTAAGCAACACAGTCTTCCACTTACTACCCTTCTGTTATTTGTATAGTCCTAGAAATCTCTAACCATATGGCAGGTGTACACTCTCCTCCCTCCAATTATTTCTTCACCTACTTAGAAAACTTTAATGAGTTCTCATTGCTGTTACAGCAAAGATGAAATGTTTTAAGACCCTGCATGAGTGGCTGATAGACATCCTCTCCAACCTCACAGTAAGCCACATTCTTTGCTGCAATCCAGTCACAGTAGTCTTCCTTCAGTCCCTCATACTTGCTGGGCTCCCTCCTTCTACAAGCTCTTCACACAGTCTGTTCCTTCTTCCTTTTCCTCTTTCCCTTCCCCTGGTTAACTTCTGCTTACCCTCTACATCTTACCTCAGGCATAGTGTCCTCAGGAGAACCCTTTTTGACCTGCCTCACTAGTAGAAATCCCCCATTATGGAATCACATAACATCATGTATTACTTCTTTTTTGTTTTTGCTCTTATTATGGTTTCAATTTATGATAAATTTGATTAATATCTGTCTCCCCTACTTCAGAATAAACTCCAATAGTACAAAGAGAATATCTAGTTTTGCTTACCATTGCACTACAAGGACACAGTCTGATACACAGAAGGAATTCAACAAATTATTCATTTAATGAATACATGAATCAATCAACCAACCAATCAACCAATCAATCAATCTCGAAGCTAACAGAACTCTTAGATCCTCCATTATTGGACCCAGTTTAGCACAGGAGGCTGTGATGTTTACATTTTACATTACAACAAGAAATTATGTATATACAATCATGGACCTTATACAGAAGTATTTTCAAATACCAGCAAAATCAGAGTAAAAGGTATTTCCTCTTAGTACTAAACATTATGTTGGCCCCAACACACTTGAAATTAGAATTAATGCCACTATTGATTCAATTAACTAAATGTGTCATTGTTGAAAACCTCTAAGACAGCTATAGAAAAAATGACGATGGTGTTTCTTTTGCTGACTTTCAGTCTGATGATCGAGGCAGATGCCTTTTCAAATCTTTCCAGCTATTGAATGTATAAAATATAGCAAGTGACACTATAGAAACCATCACTCATCAAAGATATTCATGATTTGATATAATATTTAAAGCTTTGATTGTAGGTTGCTATCTTAAATGATGATAGGACAAAAAAAAAAAAAGAATCCAGAGTAAAAAAAAAAAAACAAAAAATTTTCTCTTCAAAAAATCTTTTGGTTGCTTTATCAAGATGTCAAGAAGCTGAAGGCCTCTGACATGGATAGTCATGCCCTGCCAGTGAGATTAAGGATAAAATCAAGATTTGCACAGACAACATATAGAACTTCTTAAAGAGTTTCTTCAGTTTCTGGTTTATATTGGTCTTAAAAGTAAATTGGGATGGCCATGTTGGCTCACACCTGTAATCTCAGCACTTTGAGAGGCTGAGGTGGGCAGATCACCTGAGGTCAGAACTTTGAGACCAGCATGGCCAACATGGTGAAACCCTGTCTCTACCAAAAATACAAAATTAGCCAGGCATGGTGGCACATGCCTGTAGTCCCAGCTACTTGGGAGGCTGAGGCAGGAGAACAGCTTAAACTCAAAGGGTGAAGGTTGCAGTGAGTCCAGACTGCACCACTGTACTCCAGCCCAGGCGACTGAGGAAGACTCCTTCTCAAAAAAAGGAAAAAAAAAAAATCGAATTCTGCATAAGCCATATTCTGGAATTCAGCCAATTACCACTGAAACTCAATGACACTAATAGTTTGGGGTGAGATTACGTGGAGGACCACATTTGAGTGTATGAAGAACCCTTACAAATACGGATAAAATTAGCTATGCTTTAGATCCCCTGACTGTTGGAATTAGTCAGTAGCAGAAAGATAAATATGGATTTTGGCACCCAGAACTGGAACAAGTTTTTTGAGGAGAAAAGCTGTTATGTAAACTATAAGTAAAAAAGTAAGCCCAGAGACGGCAAACAATAAGCCCTATTGATTCATCTTTGTCCAACAGTATTTTCAAAATCACTTGCCTCAGAGAAAGCAATCTCAATTCAGGTTATAGTTAAGTATGAAGGGCAATGATGACATTTGAGAAAGGATTAAAGTTTCTATAATCATTAAGAAAATACACTTCCTAGAAATCTTACCTTTTGGCACATTTCATTATCTGCACTGAGCTGCTTCTGCCTTGATTTTACACTTGAATGGACTTCAGTGAGTCATCAGTATAGCCACTGCTCAGTTATTTCTGTCCTGTTTTGGCAGTTACATGTAAGCTGGTTGGCCACCAGCAACTCCACTCAAGTATTCATAGTAGCTGAATGCACACTGGTATAAGGAAGACGTGGAATGAGAAGGTTCCTTTCTGGTTAAGGGGAAAAAAGTCAGAGTACTTACTAGGATGAAAGAGCATTTACACTGGAATGAGAATGGATTAAAGAAGGAGAGGAATTCACTTGGCACAGTCTTCTGTAATTGATTGGACAGAGGTTATTTAAACTCCTTTAACATGGTTTGTACTTCTAATTAGGTCATGTTTAGGGTTCTAGAAAACAATTCCCAAAGAAAAAATGTCTGCCTTCTACATAGAAGAGTTAATTGCCACTTCAATATACACTCCATTGTTCAAAACCAGCTAAGAGTATGTTCAAAAGAAAAAACCCATTCCAACCTGTCAGCAGGATTCACACATTTTATATGAAGGAGTTTGCAAATTACAGAGCACTTAACATGCCAGGTCTTCTGAATTTTGCTAAACTTATTTGATAACCACTTATAAAATAAAAGGGATTGGTGGAGCAAGGTGGCTCATGCCTGTAATCACAGCACTTTGGGAGGCCAAGGTGGGTGGATCTCCTGAGCCCAGGAGTTCATGAACAGCCTGGGCTACGTGGCAAAACCCTACCTTGACAAAAATTAGCCAGGCATGGTGGCACATACTTGTAGACCCAGTGACCAGAGAGGCTGAGGTGGGAGAGTCAGCCAGGGGGGTTGTGGTTGCAGTGAGCCAAGATTGCACCATTGCACCCACAAGCCTGGGCAACGGAGAGACAGCCTGTCTCAAAAAATAAAAATTTAAAAAAGGCATAAGAAACTACCGTAATCGATGGACACAATTGCTTTCACTGGCATTTCTTTTCTGAGCACTTATAGTTTTGCTTTTTTCTAATAAACAATATCATACTTATTGGCTAGTATTTTTCTGTAATTTACATAAATTCTTGACACAATTTTTGAATTAAAAAATAGCTACATATTTCAAATGCTGAAGAAAATAGAGATGAATGAGAACTAACATCTCCTGACATTGCAATTCTGTTTCTGTCATCTTAGATATCATGGTTGAGTTCTCTTTCACCTGCAAACTTCACATCAGTCTGGTTTTTTAAGCAAAAACTTTCCAGAAATCCAGTACTAGACTTCAACTTAAATCCCATAGGCCATAATTGAGTTACATGGCTTAGTCTAGTTAAAAGAAAAGTGCTAAAAGTATTTCTTTTCCAGCCTCAATTCCTAGAAGTGGCAAGGGAGAAGGAGGTAGAAATGAATGGTGAATTAGCCTAACAGTACTGGCCCCTATATTAGTCAGGGTTCTCCAAAGAAATAGAACCAACAGAAGACACTGTAAATTGACATATAGAAAGACATTTATTGCAAAGAATTGGCTCATATGATATGGAAGCCATGAAGCCCCACAATTTGCTGTCCGCAAGCTGAAAGGTGAGGAAAGGCAGTGGTGAAATTCAGACTGATTGCCTGAGAACCAGGGAGGTCAATGGTGTAAATCCAGGTCAAGTCTGATGGCCCAAGAACCAGGAGCGCTAATGTTGGAGGACAGGAGATGGTGAATGTTCCAGTTCAAGCAGAGAAGGTGAATTTGCCCTTTCTCTTCCCCTTTGGTGGTAATCATGCAGTCAATTGATTGGATGATGCCTGCCTACTTTGGTGAGGGTAATCTGCTTTACCTGCTCAACCTATTCAAATAGCTCATCTCTTATATTCTAATAGGTACTTCCAGGAATACTGTTATATCAGCTATCTGGGTATCACTTAGTCCAGTCAAGTTGACAAATAAAATTAGCCATTACAACCACAAAAATTGTATGTTTGAAACAAGTTATATAAGAACAGGGGCTTTTTCTATTGGTTTTGTATCCCTGAGGTAGAGCACACTGCTTGGCACAGAGTAATGTCCAATAAGTGGCTGATGGATGAATGGATTGGTAAATGAATGGAATATAGGTAGTTGTTGAAAGTATATTATCAAAGGATATTGAAAGCATTAGAGGTTATTCCCAATTAAATATTAAATGAAAAAAGCAGAATGCAAACATATATATTATATGATCTCAATCCTAAAACATACACATAGAAATAGGTTTGAAAATAAATTCCAGGTTGTTAAAAGTGGTTCTCTCTAGTTAGTATTTTTATGAGTTACAACCCTGCTGCACGTCAGCATCTACATTGTAAAACAGATGAATCCCCAATTCAGGTCATGATGATAATAAAATGAAATGAATATATCTCATTTGTTAGGTATCCAAAAGAATATATTTTCTTCCCTTTCTTATTTTTTATTAAGGTTCTGGTCAGTTTTTAAATTTTGTGATTCAGCCTTGTTTTCTTTCTATCCTGATTCCCTCAATCTCTCCTCTGCATAACTTATAAAGCTTATGGTTACATTTTTCTGATCCTCTACTATAAAACAATATTGTCTATGAAATGGTAAAAATAAATTGGTGACCATCTTTATATTTCTGAGGAGCAATGCATCTGCTTTTTCTAATTGAAATAGCATTATTCCCTACTAGAAAATATTTTCATGCTATAATTATTCAGTATTTTAATAAGCACAGTGTGTCACTCACTCTATCAGACTAATATAATAAAGTTCTTACTATCCAGGGGGTGACATTCCAGAAAGAAACAAACAGATGTACCAAAAATTATTGGTAAATTAGGTAGATGCACCAGTGAACAGTGTGTCACTCACTCTATCAGACTAATGTAATACAGTCCTTACTCTCAACGGGCTCACATTCCAGAAAAAAACATACAGATGTACCAAAAATTAGTGGTAAATTAGGCAGATGCACTGGTAATGCTAAAGCTACACTAAAGGTATAGGCACAAGCATGGAGAAAAGCTACAGGATCAACCTAAGGGCAGGAAGGATCAAGGCAGCTTTATTAAAGAGGAGGTAACAGAAGAGCAGGTCTGTATTTCAGGAACAGTTCAACTGAGTGGAAGCAAAGGGGTAAAGAATTAAAGAAGAAAAAGAGGATGTCTTCTGAAGAATTCCTTATTTCTATGTAAAGAAACTTTTTTCCCCCTTCAGTCTGTTTACTTACAAATCTACTTCAAAATCTAGAAAGTTTCTCATTTAAAAAATATTTCACTCTTTTAGAAAAGAAAGGTCTTAAAGCTGATAAGATGTCTTTCCAGGCAGAGATTTGTGTCTTAATTTATGCTTTTCCAAATCAGGCCATATTTCATAGACATTACTTTAATTCTTTTAAAAACCTGGGACACGATTACAAGTTGCACGCTTGCTGCAAAGAAATAATTCCACATTATCTTTCATTGCAGCACAACTATAATTAACATCCCAGCTGTATCAATGGCTTTAGAAATTCATATGGTAGGTTTCAGCAGCTCACATAAAACATGGACACTTTTCTATTCAATAATACAGAATTATGCATCTGTGGCTAATATTTTTTCTTACAAATTTGCCATCTCTTTCACTACATTTACATTACATTTACAATGCTTACAGACTGAGACCCTCAAAAAAGGTCAACAGAGGCTGGGCGCCGTGGCTTACGCCTGTATTCCCGGCACTTTAGGAGGCTGGGGCAGGTGGATCACGAGGTCAGGAGCTCGAGACCAGCCTGACCAACATGGTGAAACTCTGTCTCTACTAAAAATACTAAAATTAGCCAGGCGTGGTGGCACACGCCTGTAGTCCCAGCTACTCAGGAGGCTGAGGCAGGAGAATCGCTTGAACCCGGGAGGCAGAGGTTGCAGTGAGCCAAGATCACACCACTGCACTCCAGCCTGGTGTCAGAGTGAGACTCTGTCTCAAAAAAAAGAGAGAAAAATGGTCAATAGAGTATTGTGATGACTAAGGGCTCCAGAGTGGGGCTGCCTGGGATCAAATCCCAGCTCTGCCACTCACTCGCTCTATGATTCTTGGTACCTAACTTGTTTATCCCGCATTTCCTCTTTGTAAATGGAGACTGTAAGAATACCTACCTCATAGTGTCATTATGCAGATAAAATGATTTAATATTTTAAAGCATTTATTCTGTATCTTGACCCATAGGAAGTATTATACAAGCTTAGTTGTTTTTAATTATTTTTTTAATCATCAGTGTATTCCAGGACTAACACGATTCCTGGCACTCAACAGACAGTAAATATGTCTTCCCCAAATAAATGAAAAATACCATTACCAGATTGTTTTTTCCTATCTTATTCTTGTATTTTTCTCAGACTCTCTTTCTTTTACTTTCCCATGCCACATGCCCTTCTAAAAAGATTAAGATAAGGATCTCTTATTCTTTCTCCCTCTTTCATTCTCATTTCAGATGTCCAGTCAATACTCCAACATAGTATGAAACCTTGGATTAGACATTGTGGTGTAATGTCTCAGATCTCACTCATCACATTAAAAGATCGGCTTAGTTCAAAACATGTAAATTTGTTTTTTTCCAAGTATTATTCTTTAGAATAGTATTCTTTAGAACAAAAAATAGTTTAGGCAACTACATAAGCAAGGTAAGGGAAGATTACAACCTTCTTGGCACAATTTTGGCAATCTCCAAAATCAGTTTATTATGTAGGCAATGGCCAATATTCTTTAAACTAGGTTACTTATAATTTTTTTAGATGACTGCATAGGTTTTTACTATACCCTAATAGGTAGACCCCAATTTAAAGTGAAGATTAATGCAAAAATGCATATAGATGTGCTTGTTGAATAGAAAGGACAATCAAGATGCAGAGGAGAGAACAGCGGGCAGACCTAAAGACTGCTAGCTCCCACCTTTTCTTCTGCAGTTTGCTTGCCTCTCTCTTGGCCTTCACAGAATCAGAGTTAGTGTCTTACTCTACAGTAAAGTAATGCTGGCTGAAGGGAATGTTGTGGCTGGTTCGATCTTCGATGCAGACCACTTAAGCTTTCTCCATATCACTAATAAGGCTGTTACATGTTCTTATCAATGTGTGTTCACTGGTGTAGCACTTTGAATTTTCTTCAAGATCTTTACCTTTTCATTCACAACTTGGCTGTTTGGTGCAAGAGACATAGCTTTTGGTCTGCCTTGGGTTTTGACATGCCTTCCTCACTAATCTTAATCATTTCTAGTTCTTGCTGAAAGTGAGAGACATGTGACTCATCTCACTTGAACACTTAAAGGCCACTGTAGGGAGGCTTGAGGTGAGGGAGAGAGATGTGGGGGGAGGCTGATTGGTGGAGCAGTCAGAGCACATATAACATTAATCAATTAACTCTGCCATCTTCTATGGGTGTGGTTCGTGCCCTCCCAAAAAAACAATTACAGGAGTAACATCAAAGATAACTGATCACAGATCATCATAACAGATATACTAATAATGAAAAAGTTTTAAATATTGTGAGAATTGCCAAAATGTGACACAGAGACATGAAGTGAGAGCATGCTGTCGGAAAATGATGCTAATAGATTGTTTGATACAAAGTTGTCACAAAACTTCAATTTATTTTAAAAAATACCTGCAAAGTGAAATAAAGTGCAGTAAAACAAGGTATGCCTATACTTTTAAAGTATAATTATGACATTCATTCACCTGAATTGCTTATGTCTTACATAAGAGACCTCAATATTGGAAAGTTAAGCATTGTGTCAATTATTTCCATGAAGCAAAGGATATAAGACAATAAAGAGTCAGACAATGTGGCCAGTAGAGATGAGCAGGGGCAGCCTGCTGAGGAACACAAGGTGTATGCTGGGAGCAAGAGGTAAGAAACAAGGAAGACAGAACTCCAGGAAGTATCTGAGGCAAGGGATAAAGTGCTAGGAAATTCTACACAAAAGCGACCAAGATAGAAATCAAGGTAGCCTAGGAAAGTACATACAAATGAAGGAAGATAAATTAGAAAGATAAGTAAGAAAATAAGCGGGTGAAGGAATAGGAGTAAAACAACAGTCAATGAGTCAGGAAACAAGTGCAATGTGAAGGCATCTAGAGATTGCTGTGAGATGTCTCTGTTCCTGGGTTCTCACTCGGTGAGCCAAAGACCTCTGGGCTTCCACAGTAGCCAAAGGCTAGTAATTATAGGATCTGTATCTTCAGATTCCAGGTTCTCTTGAGCTCCCCTGGATTACAGCAGTCTACGAGAAAACCTTTTATTGCCAAATCCAACTGAAAGCCAGAAGTAAGGGAGTACTTTGAAATAATCTACAAAAATTAGCTTCATGGTGCGCAGAACCAGGTGGAGAGTCTACTGGGAAGGCAGAACAGAGGGTGAGTCTCACACAAGGTTTGTCAGTCATGACAACAATAGATTATTTAACAAAACCATATTGTTTGCCTATCTTTACTTTAGGGGATTATACTTAATTCCCTCGGAGATTATACTTAATCTCTTTCTCACACCCCAGAAAACATCCTTTGCCTTAACAACTCAGCAAGGGTTGGAGGAAGTATTTTGTGTCTCTCTACTCCTCACTCATTAATTTTCTTCTATATCGTTTCCTCCCTACCTCTAAGAGAAGTGATTATGTGGTTGGAATGATTGAGACTGCAGAAATTGCTGCCACTGGTTGCAATTATTGCTTCTCTGAAACAAGACACAGATTTACCACTCATAACTCCCTCACACGCTGCATGATGGATGTACCAGAAAATAAAATCCAGGATTTTGTGGACCGTGCATGTTCTTTCCCTAACCCCCACAGAAAGCACACCAGAGTCAGGCCCCCAACCTTCATTCCTGAGGTTAAGACTGGAATTGTCTCTTCTCATGTTCTGTGGTGCTCTCTAGTTGGCTCATTTAGGATTGCATGGGGTGCAAAATGTTCCATGCAGCCAGACGGTAAATGTACTTAGATTTGTGAAAAGAATGTAGGGCTGCCACCCCTACTTCAGCCTTAAGACAAAATCATGCTCTCAACAGTTTCACCAGAGAGAAATGCACTTTGAACCTGTGGGGACTTCATTTATAAAGTTTATTTTCTTTAGCCTTAATGACCCATGTATCTACTGTTGATGTTTTCTACTGGGATGAAGACAAAGAAGAAACCTATGTGATTTTCACCTCACTCCAATAATACATGTGAGAAACACACAGTACTAATGCTGGCTATGTGCCAGGCAATGGGAATACAGAAATGAATGAAAAGTGATGCTTTTCACCAAGGACCTCACATTCTAATCAGGGATATAAAAACCATACTAGGACTCAAAGGAGTAAAAGGAGCACCAACAGAGAAGTACTTAATTCTGACTGGAGGAAGTCAAAGATCACTTTCGTTTTGGGTCTTGAAGAATGTGTGTCAGGTTCTTAAATTGAAAAGGAGAGAAGGGCCTTCCTGGCAAAGTAAGTAACATGCAGAAGCAGCAAGAGGCAGGGAAAGATGTAGAATCTGTAAATCACTGGGTTGGTTGAGTACATGGAATGAGAAAGACAGAGAAACAATCCTTGAGAAAAGACTTGTCTCCAACATTTGCAGGACTCAGTAAAAACATAAATGAGGCCCACACACCACATGTTTAAGTATTTAAAAGGTATAAATCAAATGAAACTACTGTTAAATAAAATACACTCTAGCCTCCTCCATTTACAAATAAACAGTCTTAACAACATGGAGGCAACACTAGAATTTAGAATTCTTACATCCCTTAAGGCTTCATGGCAGTGCTCAGTAATGTGTGGAAAGACAGGTTCCATACTCTGGCCAGCCCCACTTCTCTTCCTCCCCTGGCTCCTTCTCTTAATGTGAGGGTTTTCTCTCACACATGATTGGACACTGCATCCTGCAAAACTAAGCTCCATTCACACTTCCTGAGAAGTGCCATTTCTGGGCCATCCCTTAGGTGTAAGGGAAAGCACACTGGCAAACAGTCTACTCATGGAAGGGCAGAGCTATGGAGGAGGCCAGCACAGGCTCAGGAAGCAGGCTCAAGGCCATTTTTGGCAGGTAGAATTATGGGGTCCTGAGTGCCTCAAGCATAGCCTAAAAGAAGGCACAGCTGCAGGGTGGTCACCAGTCCTTGGTCCCAGATGTAACTTATGCTTGGGGAAAATCAGAACTAAAGAAGGGCCAGAATGGGTCCAGCTTATGGTGTCCAGGATACAAGTTCCTCTTGCTTGAGTCTAAGCACTATTCCACTACAAAAGAAAGAAAGGAAAAAAGTCATAGAGGGATTTGCTCTTTATGTCTTCTGTTTATTATCTTGTAGGTAACATGGTTTCACTGAAGAAAACCACATGATTACACAGGCCTTGACGGAAGCAGTGTGGACTTGCTATCTTAAGGATCTGTAAGCTTGCTTGTACTATATTACGTCTTCTTCTTTCCCTTCCCTGCTCCTGTGAAGCTTTTTTGAGCCCAAGCATTAGATAAAAAATCATTCCTTTCTCTATTTTCCTAGGGAACACTTTTCATAATTCTGTTTGCCATACATAGGCAATTTTGCTGCACAGATATTTGCTTTCCTCCATAGACCGTGAAATGATGAGATCACCTGTATGTAAAGTTAACTCTTAGTAAACTGGGAATTCTCTTTGTTAAATGAATGTATCACCTATGATGATACATTATGATGGAATGATTATATTATTGAAATATGGTGCATGTTACTGACTTGAGCAATAATTAAAGATAAAAACCCAAGTTATGCCTATTTCACCTTACAACTGAAAAAAGAATGAAACATTATTTCACATCTGAGTTGTATTAGAGCACAGCTATTACATGAGTCCCAAGTCACATAAAGATTTGGGGGTTGTATTGGTTTTCTAAGGCTGCTGTTACCACAAATTTTCTGCAGTTATAAATTACAATAAACTTGGTGTCTTGAAACAACAAAAATGTATTATTGCATAGTTCTGGAGGTCAGAAGTCCAAAATTACTCTTAGTGGGCTAAAATCAAACTGCTGACAAGACTAGTTTCTTCCAAAGGCTCTACAGGAGAATCTGTTTCCTCTTCTTTGCTAAGTTCCAGAGGCCACTTATATTCCTTAGCTCATGACCCCATCTTTCATCTTCAAAGCCAGCTGCAGAGCATCTTCTAATCTCTCTCTGACTCTGAACTTCTTGTATCTTACAAGGATCTGCTGTGATTACACTGGACCCACACAGATAATCCAGGATAATACCTCCATCTCAAGATCCTTAACTTGAACCATTTGCAAAGTTCCTTTTGCCATATAAAGTAACATACTATCAGGTTTCCTGGATTAGATCATGGACATCTTTGGGGGGTTATTATTAAATCTATCCAGGGGGCAATTGTTTTTATTCACAAGTAAATCAATACTTTATATGAATGTAAAAGTTAGTTACACTTTGAGCATGCAATGTAAATGAAAAATGACTAAATAAAACGAAATTGTGCAGAACTGTCCCTAACCTTGTGAAGCGAACACACCTTGGAATTAGAGTGCACCAAGTGATAGACTACAGCGATCTATTATTAGGATTTTGCATACAGAAGATTACCACTGTATATACTTGATCTTGGCCAAGGAAGCTCTTTTTCTTTAATTTGGAAATTTTATACAAATCGTGGGATTAGTCCATGGAAACTAAAACCATTGCAGGTGTGTGTGTGTGTGTGTGTGTGTGTGTGTGTGTGTGTGTGTGGTTAAGCACACATGCACCTATGTATGAAAGGGAGACAAGATGGCACTTCACAAACATTCCATGTTACTTACAGTTTACTGTAAAATAACTTCCATTAGATGGCACACTGCAAACGATATCAGCTTTATAATTTGATTGAAACACCATATTAAACTAAGTAATGGATTTAAGTATTGTTGCCAAGCAAAATTACATTAATTTTTACATTAAAATTTGTATCTGAATCTATCCTATTGCGTGACCACCACATACACCATGGTAATCTAGTAATTACACAGATCTGACTTATATTTTAAAATCACACTCGAAGCCTAAAACTTTTATTGGTTCACTTTGTAATTTCCCTAATATAGTGAGGTGTTCTTTTTTAAGTAAATAAAAATATTATCATATTTTATATTTATCTTGTATATCAACACTGAATTTAGCATTTTCTTATAAAGATACACATTATCTAGCTTATACAGATATACATACTGACATAGCCATAGATATAGATCTGTTTTTTCCCTAAAGTGTCACACTTAAATATACAACTTACCAATAATTGTGAGCCTCAAGATTAGCCTTAGGTAAACTGCAGAGAAATAAAATTTACCTCTTCTTTTACTGTTCTATGACGTGACACTTCATATACACCATCCTTCCTTATAAGACCCTCCTTTTTCTAATGGTTCCTAACAACGTTATCAAATTAAGCTACTCCAGATTCTACTCTCAGGTCACTTATACAGCCTATTCAAACACAACCAACCACAAAATACAGAAGTAAATCTATTGAATACCTTGACCAAATGGAGAATGAGTGCATGTTAAAATCAATATTGGCCAAGGTTAAGCCCAAAGTTGGTATTTTAATTATATATAATAAACTGCAAGGTCATAAGACTAAATCTGAGATGTTATCAAATAATTTTAATTATTAATTTCATATTAATATAATTTTATTATTTAAAATGTTGACAGTCAAATTTTAAAAGTTTGACACTATAGTACATAAATGATAATTTCTTACTACAGAGTTTCCACGATGCTTCTGTGGTCACCAAATTTCACATCTGCAATCATAAATACAGGTTCACTTTGCAGTGAATAAAGACGATGCTTCTGTGGTCACCAAATTTCACATCTGCAATCATAAATACAGGTTCACTTTGCAGTGAATAAAGAAAATATTTAGGGTGTATGTCAATTTGCTCTATCATGTTATTTTCCTCATATGTTTTATATGTTTTTATGTCTGCATTGAAGATGATTCATCATGTATCTTTTTAGAATTTGGGGGGTTTTCCTCTTACAAAATGTTGAAGTGCAAAGTTCACATTATTTTTCACTCTTGTCTACCAAATGTGAAGACTCCCAAAGTGAAACCTTCCTTTGTTTAATTTTTTTAATTAGAATTATGAAGTCATATAATCTATTATTCTACCATTTATTAAAATTAAAATGTCATAAACATTTGTGGATTCAAAAAGAATATAATGTCTACCTCAGATATCTAATTAATACACTCACTCTTAATAGCCCCATTGGATTTCAATATATTTTCAAATTTATTTATGTGGAAATTGTTAATATTTCTGTTAATAAAATTAGGAGCATTCACACTTATTGCTCATGCTAGTATTTAACTCATATACTAATGTATACTTCAATATATAAATTCCATGGGAGATTTTCACTCTAAGTTACATCTAAAATAGTTGCCTACTTTTAAAAATGAATGCTTATCTCCAATTTACAAAACCTCTAGAACTAATATATGAACTCAGCAAAACTGTAAAATTAACACACAAAAGTCAGTAGTATCTCTACACACAAACAATAAATAATCAGAAAGGAAAGTGAGAAAACAATTCCACTTACAATAGCATCGAAAATAATAAAATACTTAGCAATAAAGATACACATAGATTGAATGTGAAAGGATGAAAAAAGATATTCCATGCAAACAGGAACCAAAATTAAGCAGGAGTAGCTATACTTAAATCAAATTAAGTAGACTTTAAGTCAAAAAGTATGAAAAGAGACAATTATATTGTTTGGTTGTTAGTCCCCTCCAAATGTCATGTCGAAATGGGATTGCCAGTGCTGGAGGTGGGGCCTGGTGATTAGATCATAGAGGCAGATCCTTCATGAATGGCTTCATGTCATCCCCTTGGCAATGGCTGAGTTCTCACTCAGAGATCTGGTTGTTTAAAAGTGTGTGGTGCCTCCCCACTTCTCTCTTGCTCCTGTTCTCGCCATGTGATGCACTGGCTTTCCCTTCACCTTCTACCATGATTGGGAACTTCCTGAGGCCCTCACCAGGAGCAAATACTGGCACCATGCTTGTCCAGTCTACAGAACCACAAGCCAATTAAAACTATTTTTTTAATTACCCTGATCCAGTTATTTCTCTATAGCAACTTAAGAACAGACTAATAGAGACAAAGAAAGTCATTATATAATGATAAAGGGATACATTCATCAAGAGAATATAATAAATTGCAAATATATCACTACCCCAAACAGGTGTACTCAGATACACAAAGCAAATAATATTAGTTTTACATGGAGGAATAGACTCTAATATAATAATATTTAGGAACTACAACACCCCACTCTCCACTCTCCACATTGGACAGATTACCTGGACAGAAAATCAATAAACATCAGATTTGAACTGCACTACAGACATGGCATCAACAGAATGAAGGACAACAACCATATGATCATCTCAATACATAGAGAAAATACATTTGAAAAAAAATAACACCCTTTATGAAAACAGCTCTCAACAAATTAGGTATAGAAGAAGCATACATCAATACAATAAAGGCCATATATGACAAACCCATAGTTAAGATCATACTGAATGGGGAAAAGCTGAGAGCTTTTCTGTAAGAACTCAAACAAGACGGCCAGGCATGGTAGCTCACACCTTTAATCTCAGTACTTTGGGAGACCCAGGCAGGCGGATTACCCGAGGTCCAGAGTTCAAGACCATCTTGACCAACATGGTAAAAACACATCTCTACTAAAAATACATAAAATTACCTGGGCATGGTGGTGGGCGCCTGTAATTCCAGCTACCCAGAAGGCTGAGACAGAGGAATCATTTGAACTTGGGAGGCGGAGGTTGCAGTGAGTTGAGATTGTGCCATTGCATGCCAGCCTGGGCAAAAAGAGTGAAACTCCATCTCAAAAAAAAAAAAAAAAAACTCAAACAAGACAAGAATGTCCACTGCCACCACTATTATTGAATATAATACTGAAACTTCTAGCCAGAGCAATTAAACCTAAGAAAGAAAGGAAATCCAAATTGGAAAGAAAGAAAGTCAAGCTGTCCCTGTTTGCAGATGACATGATGTTATATGTAGAAAAATGTGATGACTCTACCAAAAAGCTCTTACAACTGATAAATATAATAATGTTCTAGAATACAAAGTCAACATACAAAAATCAGTAATGTTTCTATACACCAACAACAAATTAACTGGCAAAAAAAAAACAAGAAAGCAATCCATTTTATAATAGCTATTAAAAATAAAATAAAATACCTAGAATACCTCTGAATAAATTAAACCAAGGAGATAAAACATCTCATCTCTGCAAGAAAACCTATAAAACGTTGATTAAAAAAATTTTTTTAAAGACACCAAAAATTGAAAAGACATCCCATGCTCATAGATTGGAAGGATTAATATTGTTAAAATGATCATACTACTCAAAGCAATCTACAGATTCAATGCAATTCCTATCAAAATAGCGATGTTATTCTTCACAGAAATAGCAAAAACAATTTTAAAATCTGTATAAAATCACAAAAGACCCCAAATAGCCAAAGCAATCTAAAACGAAAAGAACAAAGCTAGAGGCATCACACCTGACTTGAAAATATACTACAGACCTACAGTAACCAAAACAGCATGGTACTGGCATAGAAACTGACACATAGACCAATGGAACAGAATAGAGAACTCATAAAAAAATCACATATATACAGCCAAGTGATTTTCAACAGTGGCAAGAATGTACAACGGGGAAAGGACAGTCTGTCTCTTTAATGAATAGTGCTGGGAAAACTGAATAACCATGAACACCATAATAAAACTGGACCCCTACCTCTCACCACATTAAAAAACCAATTCTAAACAGATTAAAAACTTAAATGTAAGACCTGAACCATGAAGCTACTGGAAAAAAAACACACACACAAAGAAAATGCTTCAGGACATTGGTCTGGGCAAAAATTGTATGAACAGTATCTCAAAAGCACAGGCAGCAAAATCAAAATTAGACAAATTATATCAAACTAAAAAGCTTTGCATAGCAAAGGAAACAACCAACAGAATGAAGATATTATGTGCAGAATGGAAGAAAATATTTGCAAACTTCTTTCAACAAGGAACTAATATCCAGAATATAAATGAAATTCAACTCAACAGCAAATAACAAATAAATACCTAAATAGAGTTTTCTCAAAAGAAGACATATAAATGGCCAAGCAAGTATATTAAAAAATGCTCAAATGCTAATCATCAGGGAAATGCAAATCAAAACTACAATGAGATATCTTCTCAGCCCTGTTCAATGGCTATTATCAAAAAGACAAAAAAAGGCCGGGCGCGGTGGCTCAAGCCTGTAATCCCAGCACTTTGGGAGGCCGAGGCGGGCGGATCACAAGGTCAGGAGATCGAGACCATCCTGGCGAACACAGTGAAACCCCGTCTCTACTAAAAATACAAAAAAAAAAAAAAAACTAGCCGGGCGAGGTGGCGGGCGCCTGTAGTCCCAGCTACTTGGGAGGCTGAGGCAGGAGAATGGCGGGAACCCGGGAGGCGGAGCTTGCAGTGAGCTGAGATGCGGCCACTGCACTCCAGCCTGGGCGACAGAGCAAGACTCCGCCTCAAAAAAAAAAAAAAAAAAAAAAAAAAAAAAAAAAAAAAAAGACAAAAAAAAAAAAAATGTTGAGGAGGATAAAGGGAAAAGAGAACTCTTATACATTGTTGGTGGGAATGTAAAGTAGTACATTTGTATAGAAAACAGTAGTGAGGTTCTGCAAAAAACTACAAATACAACTACCATATGATCCAGCAATCCTACTGCTGGATGTGTATTCATTATGCCTGAGGCTTCCACATTCCCACGTTTATTGGAGCACTATTCACAATAATCAAAATATGGAGTCAACCTAAGTGTCTACTGACAGATAAATGCTTTTTAAAAATGTGGTATATACAATTAAGCCATAAAAAAATGAAATCCTGCTATTTGCAGCACAATGGGTAAGTCTGGAAAACATTATGTTAAGTGAAATCAGGCACAGAAAGATAAATACCACATGTCTTAATTATATGTGGAAGCTAAAAAGATTGCTCTCATATAAGTAGAGAGTTAAATAGTGGTTCCTAGAAGTGGGGAAGGGTGTGTATGGGAGAAGGAACTGTGAGAAGTTGGTTAATGAATACATAACTATAACTAGATAGGAGGAACACATTCTAGTTACAGTGTTCTACAGCATGGTAAGCTGACTATAGTTAACTACAATTTCTTGTATGTTTTCAAATAGCTAGAAGAGTGGATTATGAAAGTTCTCACCACAAAAAAAGGATAAATATTTGAGACAATGGATATGCTAATTACCCCAATTTTATCATTATACATTCTATACATGTGTCAAAATGTCACAGGGTACCCGCATAAATATGTATCATGTGTCAATTAAAAACAATAGCAATAAAATTTTAAATATATAATAGATGAGAAGATGATATACCAAAAACAAAGAAAATACATAGGAATAAGCTTAACCAAGGAGGTAAAAGACTTATACACTTAAAAACTACAAAACTGAGGCCGGGCGCGGTGGCTCAAGCCTGTAATCCCAGCACTTTGGGAGGCCGAGACGGGCGGATCACGAGCTCAGGAGATCGAGACCATCCTGGCTAACACGGTGAAACCCCGTCTCTACTAAAAACTACAAAAAAACTAGCCGGGCGACGTGGCAGCGCCTGTAGTCCCAGCTACCCGGGAGGCTGAGACAGGAGAATGGCGTGAACCCGGGAGGCGGAGCTTGCAGTGAGCTGAGATCTGGCCACAGCACTCCAGCCTGGATGACAGAGCGAGACTCCGTCTCAAAAAAAAAAAAAAACTACAAAACTGAAGAAAAACACACACAAAAATGGAAAAACATGTTCATGGATTGGAAAACACAATACTGTTAAAATGTCAGTACTATCAAAAGTGTTATGTATACACTTTAAAGCAATGACTTTCAAAACCCTAATGACACTTTATTCAGAAAAATTTTAAAAGTTCAGCCTAAAATTCAGATGGAATCTCGTGGGACCTAAACAGCCAAAATAAATTTTAGGTCTCACATTTCCCAACTTCAAAATCTATTACAGATCTACAGGAATTAAAACAGTGTGATACTGGCATAAATATGGACACATAGACCAAGGAAATAGAATGAAAAGCCTAGAAATAAACCCTCACTTACACAGTAAAATGATTTTTGACAAAAGTGCCAACACTATTTAATGGGGAATGAAAAGTGTTTGTAACAAATGATGCTTGGAAAACTGTATATCTATACGTAAAATAAAGAATTTGGACCTTTACCTTATGTCACATATAAAAATTATCTCAAAATGGATCAAAGAACTAAACTTTAGAACTCTTACAATAAAATTGGAAAAGTTTCATGGCACTGGATTTAATAACCATTTCATGGAGATGGCAACAAAAGCATATGCAACAACAGAAAAATAGATAAGCCACATTATTTATTTATTTATTTATTTATTTATTTATTTATTTTTTTATTTTTTTGAGACACAGTCTCGCTCTGTCGCCCAGGCTGGAGTGCAGTGGCCGGATCTCAGCTCACTGCAAGCTCCACCTCCCGGGTTCCCGCTATTCTCCTGCCTCAGCCTCCCGAGTAGCTGGGACTACAGGCGCCCGTCACCACGCCCGGCTAGTTTTTTGTATTTTTTTTTAGTAGAGATGGGGTTTCACCGTGTTAGCCAGGATGGTCTCGATCTCCTGACCTTGTGATCCGCCCGTCTCGGCCTCCCAAAGTGCTGGGATTACAGGCTTGAGCCACCACGCCCGGCCGATAAGCCACATTATTAAATCAAAGTTAAATACTTCTTTCTGTGCATCACATGATAAACAGAATGAAAAGACAACCCACAGAATGAGGGAATTATCTTCAAATCATGTAGCTGAACAGGGGTTGCTATCCAAAATTTATATAAAGGACTCCTACAACTAAACAACTATAAATAAAAAAACTTGATTAAACAATGTGCATAGTACTTGAATAGACATTTCTTCAAAGAAAATGTATGAATGATTGATAAGCACATGAAAAGAAGCTCAGCATCAGTAATCACTAGAAAAATGCAAATCAAAATGATGAAGTACCACCTCACACCCACTTAAGTAGTTACTACTTAAAAAAAAAAAAAAAAAAAACAGTTGATTTGTGAAGAATGTGGAGAAATTGGAGCTCTTGTGCACTGTTGTTGGGAAAGTAAAATGGCTCGGTGGCTATGGAAAACAGGATGTTGATTTTTCAAGACATTGAAAATAGAACCAAAATATGATATAACAATTCCACTTCTGGGTATATACTCCCAAAATTGAAAGCAGGATCTCTAAGAGATATTTCTACACTCATGTTTAGAGATGCCATATTCACAATAAGCAAGAGGTAGAAGCAACTGAGCTTCTACCATTCACAGATAAATGAATAAAATGTGGCATGTACACAAAAATGAATATCATTCAGCCTTAAAAAAGGAAAAAAAAATAAGGAGCTCAATCAACTTTATAGGAAAACATCTAATAATCTAATTTTAAAATGGGCAAAAGATCCGAAAAGACATTTCCCAAAAGACATACAAATGGAAAACAGGTATATGAAAAGGTAGTCATTATTAACAATCATCAGAGAAATTCAAATCAAAACTACAATGAGATATCATCTCATGCCCATTAAAACAGCAAATCCAAAAGACACGCAATAACAAATGCTAGTAAGGGTACAAAGAAAAGAGAACTCTCATACACTGCTGGTGGGAATGTAAGTCAGTATAACCACTAGAGAGAACAGTTTGGAAGTTCCTCAAAAACCTAAAAATTGAGCTAACATATGATCCAGCAATCCCGCTGCTAGCTACATACCCCAAAAAAAGAAATCAGTATATCAAAGAGATATCTGAACTCCTTTGTTTAATGCAGCACTATTCATAATAGCCAAGATTTGGAAGCAACCTAAATGTCCATCAACAGATGAATGAAAACAGTAAATGTGAGGCAAAAGAAAGAAATAAAGGGCATTCAAATAGAAAGAGAGGAAGTCAAATTATCTTTGTTTGCAGATGACATGATCCTATATCTAGAAAATCCCATCGTCTCAGCCCAAAATCTTCTTAAGCTGATAAGCAACCTCAGCAAGTCTCAGGATACAAAATAAGTGCACAAAAATCACTAGCATTGCTATACATTGACAGTCAAACTAAGAGCAAAATCATGAACAAATTCTCATTCACAATTGCCACAAAAATAATAAAATACCTAGAACTACAGCTAACTAGGGAGGTGAAAGATCTCTACAATGAGAACTACAAACCACTGCTCAAAGAAATCAGAGATGACACAAACAAATAAAAAAAAAAATTCAATGCTCATAGATACGAAGAACTACCTTTGTTAAAATATCCATACTGTCCAAAGCCATTTATACATTCAACGCTATTCCCATTAAACTATCACTGACTTTCTTACAGAACTAGGAAAAATACGTTAAAATTCATATTGAATCAAAAATGAGCCTGAACAGCCAAGGAATCCTAAGCAAAAAGAACAAAGCTGGAGGCATCAAACTACCTGACTTCAAACTATACTACAAGGGTACAGTAACCAAAACAGCATGGCACTGGTACAAGAACAGACATATAGAAGAATGAAACAGGATAAAGAACCCAGAAATAAGACCACATACCTATAACTATTTGATCTTTGACAAACCTGACAAAAACAAGCAATGTGGAAAGGATTCCCTATTCAATAAATGGTGCTGAGATAACTGGCTAGTCATATACAGAAGATTGAAACTGGACTCCTTCCTTACACCATATACAAAAATTAACTCAAAATGGATCAAATACTTAAATGTAAAACCCAAAACTATAAAAATCCTGGAAGACAACCTAAGCAATGTCATTCAGGACATAGACACAGGCAAAGATTTTATGATGAAGATGCCAAAAGCAATGGCAACAAAAGCAAAAATTGACAAATGGAATTGAATTAAACTTAAGAGGTGCATGGCAAAAGAAACTTATCACTTGAGTAAAGAGCCTACAGATTGGGAGAAAATTTTTGCAAACTATGCATTTAACAAAGGTCTAATATTCATCATCTATAAAGAACTTAAGCAAATTTATTAAAAAAAACATTAAAAAGTGGGCAAAGAACATGAACAGACACTGCAAAAGAAGCCATACAAGACAACAATCATATTTTTTAAAGTTCAACGTCACTGATCATTAGAGAAATGCAAATCAAAACCACAATGGAATTGTCCCAGCAATCCCATTTCTGGGTATATGCCCAGAGGAATGTAAATCGTTCTGTTATAAAGACAGATGCACACGTATGTTCACTGCAGTACTATTTACAACAGCAAAAAGATGGAATCAACCTAAATGTCCATCAGTGATAGAGTGGATAAAGAAAATGTGGTACATATATACCATGGAATATTATGCAGCTATAAAAAAGAATGAGATCATGTCCTTTGCAGGGACATGGATGGAGCTGGAGGTCATCACACTTAGCAAACTATACAGGAACAGAACACCGAATACCAGATGTCCTCACCTATAAGTGGAAGCTAAATGATGAAAACACATGCACACGTAGAGGAAAACAACACACAGGGGCCTTCTAGAGGGTGGAACGTTGGAGGAGGAAGAGGATCAGGAAAAACTGCTAATGAGTGCTAGGTTTAATACCTAGGTGATGAAATAATCTGCTCAACAAACCCCCATGACACTAGTTTACCTATGTAACAAAACTGCACTTGTACACCTGAACTTAAAGAGCAAAAATAAATAAATAGAATTTAAACTCCCCGCCAAAAAAAAAAAAGAAAATGTGGTACATATATACAATAGAGTACTATTCAGCCATAAAAATGAATGAATGGAATCCTGTCATTTGCAACCAATGGATGGAAATGGAGGACATTATGACAAGTGAAATAAGCCAGGCACAGAAAGACAAACTCCACAAGTTCTTACTTATTTGTGGAGGCTAAAAATTAAAACAATTGAACTCACAGTGATAGAGAACAGAATGATGGTTACCAGAGGCTGGGAAAGGTGGTGAGGATGTTATGAAGAAGTAAGGATGGTTAATGGCTACAAAAATATGGTTAGTATGAATAAGATCTAGTATTTGACAGCATAACAGAGTGATTGCAGTCAATAATTTATGTGTACATTTTAAAATAAACAGCATAATTGGGTTGTTTGTAACATAAAGACAGGATAAATGCTTGAGGTGATGGAAATCCCATTTACCCTGATGTGATTATTATACATTGCACACCTGTATCAAAATATCTCATGTACATCATAAATACACACATCTGAAAACAGGAACAAAATTCTGATACATACTAAGACAGAGTTGTAGGACTATGCTATGGGAAATAACTTCGTCACAGAAAGATAAATACTGTATGATTCCAGTATGATTCTATTCATCTACAAAGAGTAGTTAAATTCATAGAGACACTAAGCAGAATGGTGGTTGCCAGGAGCTGGGGGTGGGGATGTGGAATGGGGAACAGTTGTTTAATGATTATGGAGTTTAAGTTTTGCAAGATGTAGAGAGTTCTGGAGATTGGCTCACAACAATATAAATGCACTTAACATTACTGAACTATATGCTTAAAAATAGTTCAGATGGTAAATTTTATGTGTATTTTACCAAAATTAAATTATTTCCAAAATACATTTGGCACTTGAACAACACAGGTTTGAACTATGCAGGTCCACTTACATGTGGATTTTTTTTTCAATAAAAGTTATACCAATTGGTTCTGATTTGCATTTCCCTGATCATTAGTGATGTTGAGCATTTTTTCATGTTTGTTGGCCATGTGTGTATCTCTTTTTGAGAATTGTCTGTTCATGTCCTTAGCCTACTTTTTGATGGGATTGTTTGTTTTTATTCCTGCTGATTTTTTTGAATTCCTTGTAGATTCTGGATATTAGTTCTTTGTCAGATGTATAGATTGCGAAGATTGTCTCCAAATCTGTGGGTTGTCTGTTATTCTGCTAATTGTTTATTTTGCAGTGCAGAAGTATTTTAGTTTAACTAAGTCCCATCTATTTATTACTGTTTTTGTTGCATATGCTTTTGGGTTACTGGTCATGAAGTCTTTGCCTAAGCCAATGTCTAGAACAGTTTTTCTGATGTTGTCTTCTAGAACTTTATGGTTTCAGTTCTTAGATTTAAGACCTTGATCCATCTTGAGTTGATTTTTTTATAAGGTGAGAGATGAGGATCCAGTTTCATTCTCCTACATGTGGCTTGTCAATTATCAAAGCACCATTTGTTGAATAGGGTGTTCTTCCCCGACCGCCTTTATGTTTTTGTCTGCTTTGTCGAAGATCAGTTGGCTGTAAGTATTTCACCTTATTTCTAGGTTCTCTATTTTGTTTCATTGGTCTATGTGCCTATTTTTATATTAATACCAGTACTAGGCTATTTTGGTGACTATGGCTTTATAGGATAGTTTAAAGTCAGGTAATGTGATGCCTCCAGATTTGTTCTTTTTGCTTAGTCTTGCTTTGGGTATGCGGGCTGTTTTTTTTTGGTTCCATGTGAATTTTAGGATTGTTTTTTCCTAGTTCTGTGAAGCATAACACGACACCACCTTACTCCTGCAATAATGGCTATAATCAAAAATTCAAAAAATAACAGATGTTGGCATGGTGAACAGGAGTTAATGTGGTAAAATTGGCATTGATAATAAAACAATAAGTGTTGATGTGGTGAAAAGGGTACACTTTTACACTGCTGGTGGGAATGTAAGCTAGTACAACCACTATGGAAAACAGCATGGATTTCTCAAAGAACTAAAAGTAGAAATACCATTTGATCTAGAAATCCCATGACTAGGTATCGACTCAGAGGAAAAGAAGTTATTATGCAAAAAAGATACTTGCACATGACTCAGCCATAAAAAGGAACGAAATAATGGCATTTGCAGTAACCTGGATGGAACTAGAGACCATTATTCTAAGTGAAGTAACTCAGGAATGGAAAACCAAACATTGTATGTTCTCACTCATAAGTGGGAGCTAAGCTATGAAGATATAAGGCATAAGAATGATACAATGGACTTTGAGATTCAGCGGAAAGAGTGGGAGGGGGTGAAGGATAAAAGACTACACATTGGGTACACCGTACAATGCCTGAGTGATGGCTGCACCAAAATCTCAGAAATCACCACTAAAGAACTTATTAATATAATCAAATACTACCTATTCCCCAAAAAACTATTGAAATTTCAAAGAAGAGTTATATCAATTGTGCCCACCTCTTCTGTCTCCCATTCTACTTCCTCCACCTCTTCCAACTCTGTTACCCAAGACAGCAAGACTAACCCCTTCTCTTCCTCCTCCTCTGCAGCCCACTCAATGTGAAAATGATGAGGGTGAAGATCTTTATGACAATCGACTTTCACTTAATAAATAGTCAATATTTTCTCTTTCTTATGATTTTCTTAGAGACATTTTCTCTTCTCTAGGCTAATTTATTATAAGGACATAACATATATAATATATAAAAAATACATATAACATAAAAATTATGTGTTACTCAACTGCTCATATTATCAGTAAGACTTCCAGTCAACAGTGGGCTATTTGTGGTTAAGTTTTGGGGGAGTCAAAAAGTTGAGTCAAAGTTTTTGACTGCATGGGGATTGGCACCCCTCACCCTTATATTTTTAAAAGGTCAACTGCAATCAATGAATACTCAAATTAATACCAATGTCATTGTTAGTATCTCTGTTATAATGAGTAGACATAAAGTTAATCCACGTGATTCCATACGAGTTCAGATTTGCCAGAAATGACACCGAGTAGCCATTCAACAAATCAATCTTCTTAAATTTGAGCCTAAGCTAAAGTCAAACATAAGATTTGGTCCAAATTTTAAGTCCTATACGAAATTTCAGTACAAGCCTAAAAGAAGAATCTTACAGTCTTGCCAATTATCAGAATTTCAGAAACAGTAGCGGACAGGTAGAGGACAAACTTTTGGTCAAAGCGGCCTTCTTTGCATTTCTTCAAACCTCACAGATCTTATTATTTAGACTTATGCTCTGCTCATTAACTCATAAAACTAGGTCTATAAGTTTTTACTTTACCATAAACACTGAATAAGCCTCTCCTTTCCTTTAAGTTGATATGCAAGAAAGGACATTAAGATTGTTGATGGAGATAGAGTTAGTCCTCTAAGTCAGCATATCATGACACTCATATCTTACAAGTTTTACACAGTGATGTACATGGTCTTCTGTAAAACAAGGCATTAAATAAATATTAAATAACATATTATTGACCATATTTTTCCATATTAATAAAACACAAATTCAGCTTGTGGGTTAAGATTCAAACTGTCATTACATAGTTTCACCTATCATTGAGTCAGATTATCCATAATTTAAAGTCAAAACTTAGTTAAAAGGTGTACGTGTGCTTGAAGAAGACTTTGCATTTATCCAAATCACCTTGATTTCCCTGCCAATATTCATGAGCATCTAAAGGTTAGAGGCCCTATTAGTCTGATTCACTCATAAAAGTACCATAAAAAAGATGCTTAATAAGTGCTTTTTGATCATGCCAATGATCATCTGGAGCTAAAAATAGCAAGGTGAGATAATCCCAAATGGTAGATAGAACTTCCCCTCTAGGTTGAATAAGGAGAAGAGTAAAAATGATGAAATTGACTTACATGCAGAGAACAGTCTAGT
Source organism: Trachypithecus francoisi (assembly GCF_009764315.1). NCBI lineage: Eukaryota > Metazoa > Chordata > Mammalia > Primates > Cercopithecidae > Trachypithecus > Trachypithecus francoisi. The sequence continues at coordinate 44,224,111 of NW_022681454.1, forward strand.
TTCATCATAATTTGTCTTGAACACTGCAATACAAATTTTATTATAAACTACAGTTCTGTACAGCTGAAAAAACATCTATTTTTACTAAACGTCAAAAATATCACCAAATGATATTCATGAGATAAACCTAAGTATATCAAATTGTCAGAGAAGACATGGACAAAGAAATACTTTCTTCCCAGCCTACAAAGCAAGAATAATCATCACCACTATGTCATATGAGATGTGCTGACACTAAATCTCAAATCCTGCAGGAAATGGTAATACCACAAAATGTGGGAAAGTTGCAATACTGTGACAATAGCAGAGCTGTACTCCTTGCACATGTCAGCATTGATTGTAGAGAGTACAGTTCTGTGGCCTTATAGGAGTGTGGTATTTTTAGAAGCATTATAACAGCAAACTGCAGTTCTGCTGGCTCTTCAAAAGTAGGATCAGGTTTCAGTAATAAATACATATTGCACAGACATTGACTGTCTTTTGAAATATGCACTTGTAAAAAGTCCAAAGGGTATTTTTCTTTCTTTCTTTTTGAGTTTAAGCTTTCTTTGAGACATACTATGGTTTTATGTTGGGATTTGGAAGCTCAAAGAAGACAGGTACTCAAATCCCACTTCTATGAATTGTGAAGCTGGGCCAGTTACTTGATTTTTAGAACCTGTATTTCTTTGCCTGTATAGAATGACATAGTAGCAACTCCCCTTAACTGAGATGATGGATGTGAAAGTTTCTAGTGCTTGCAACCTAGAGTATGCAACCTAGATCCCTCGCAAGTATGGTTCACAATAGGGTTTGCACACCTATAAGAATCTAATGCACCCACTGATCTGACAGGAGGTAGAGCTCAGGCAGTAATGCAAGTGATAGGGGGAGCAGCTGTAAATACAGACAAAATGAAGCTTCACTTCCTGCTGTGCAGCCTGCTTTCTAAATGGCCATGGACAGGTACAGGTCTGGGGCCTGGGGTCTGGGGACTACTGCACTATAGAGTACACTATAGAGTGTTTGCTCCAAGAACTATTCAAGGAAAGTGTTTTTTTTTTTTTCTTTTAATTCTATCACATTAAACAGATACTTGCAATTTTGTTTCTTCTTAAAATCAGGTCAGAAAACTTTAAAACAAGTTCAACTTTTTCATGTTTTTTTTTCTCATTAACATAAAAATTCTGGACAAACACACAGGTACACAAAGCACAAAACAATAAGTTGATTAACATCTAAGAAAAAAAAATCAGGTCAAATCTTGGCTATCCTAACCTATTAGGGAAATATCTGCACCAGAATTCATTAGTTGCATACTTAGTATCTTCACCACTTTACTAACAGAACCACCTTCTTAGTGTGCAGGAATGGCCTCATCACACATTTCTGGCAATGGAAATATAAATTTTTAGGGGGTTTGAGAAAGCTTCTCAAAAGAAAAGAAAAAACTAATGAACTCAACTGATATGACCCCATCTTGTCCTTTGCCGTCCTCTCACAGCTTAAAATTCAAGCCTGGTAGTTGAACTTCAGCAGTCAATTTGCCAAAATAAGTATCACACTCTAAGAATGGCTAACAAAGCTAAAAGGAGCTTGGCTTCTAGGGACGCTAGGACCTCAATAACTTCCCTATGCTGCCGTCATCTGGACCCTTTCACATGAACAAAAAATAACCCCTTAATTTGTTTAAGCCACAGTTTCTCAGGTTCTTAACTTAGCTAGACTGCCAGATTATGAATTGTGATTGATCGTGCATAACATAAAGATACCATGCCAAAACCAAAATGAATCAGTTTATATAAAAATGGAAAATTAATAAACATGGAATTAATAGCCCCTTTTGTAGATCACAAGTGAAATTAGTGAAATGAGTGTTATTGATTTATAAGTACCTTGACCATAAGTAGCAAATATTGAGCCCATTACTCTAATATTCATATATGATACATTATGTTAATATGTATATATGTATGCACATTCATATATATGTAGATATAGGTAGACAGAAAGTGTGTGTGTGTGTGTGCATGCATGTGTGTGTGTATGAGGGTTTTGTATATACTCACTGGCACATACACATATAAACATATATACATATACACAAAAGACAATAATTACATTGGTAAATAAGAGTTCATACTTAAAGTACAAAATTTTAAGCAGAGGAACCAAGTCTTAAAGAGATTACTGGAGACAGGGCACACCCAAGATGGCCGAATAGGAACAGCTCCAGCCTCCAGCTCCCAGTGTGAGCGACACAGAAGACGGGTGATTTCTGCATTTTCAACTGAGGTACCGGGTTCTTCTCATTGGGGCGTGTCGGAGAGTTGGCGGTGGACCAGCGAGAGCTGAAACAGGGCGAGGCATTGCTTCACCTGGGAAGCGTAAGGGGGAAGCGAATTCCTTTTCCTACCCAAAGGAAATTGAGACACACAACACCTGGAAAATTGGGTAACTCCCACCCTAATGTTGTGTTTTACCAAGGGTCTTAGCAAGTGGCACATCAAAAGATTATATCCCACACCTGACCAAGAGGGTCCCATGCCCATGTAGCCTCCCTCATTGCTAGTACAGCAGTATGACATCTAACTGCAAGGCAGCAGCAAAGCTGGGGGAGGGGCACCTACCATTGCTGAGGCTTAAGTAGGTAAACAAAGACACCAGGAAACTCAAATTGGGTGGAGCCCACCACAGCTCAAGGAGGCCGGCCTGCCTCTGTAGACTCCTCCTCTGGGGACAGGGCATAGCTAAACAAAAAGCAGCAGAAACATCAGCAGAGGTAAATGCCCCTGTTTGACAGCTTTGAAGAGAGCAGTGGATCTCCCAGCATGGAGGTTGAGATCTGAGAATGGACAGATGTCCTGCTCAAGTGGGTCCCTGACCCTTGAATAGCCTAACTGGGAGACATCCCCGACTAGGTGCAGACCAACACCTCACACTTCACATGGCGGGGTACACCCCTGTGACGAAGCTTCCAGAGCAAGAATCAGACAGCAACACGTGCTGTTCAGCAATATTCTATCTTCTGCAGCTTCTGCTGCTGATACCCAGGCAAACAGGGTCTGAAGTGGACCTCAAACAAACTCCAACAGACCTACAGCTGAGGGTCCTGACTGTTAGAAGGAAAACTAACAAACAGAAAGGACGCTCACACCAAAACCCCATCAGTACGTCACCATCATCAAAGACCAAAGGCAGATAAAACCACAAAGATGGGGAAAAAGTAGTGCAGAAAAGCTGGAAATTCAAAAAATCAGAGTTCATCTCCCCCTCCAAAGGAACACAGCTCACTACCAGTGACGGAACAAAGCTGGATGGAGGATGACTTTGATGAGTTGAGAGAAAAGGGCTTCAGTCAATCAAACTTCTCAGAGCTAAAGGAGGAACTACATAAGCAGTGCAAAGAAACTAAAAACCTTGAAAAAAGAATGGATGAATGGATAACTAGAATAATCAATGCAGAGAAGACCTTAAAAGAACTGATAGAGATGAAAACCATAACACAAGAACTACGTGACAAATGCCCAAGCTTCAGTAACTGACTCGATCAACTGGAAGAAAGAGTATCAGCAACTGAGGATCAAATGAATGAAATGAAGCAAGAAGAGAAGTGTAGAGAAAAAAGAGGAAAAAGAAATGAACAAAGCCTCCAAGAAATATGGGATTATGTGAAAAGAAAAAATCTACATCTGATTGGTGTGACTGAAAGTGACGGGGAAAATGGAACCAAGTTGGAAAACACTCTGCAGGATATCATCCAGGAGAACTTCCCCAACCTAGTAAGGCAGGCCAACATTCAAATTTAGGAAATACAGAGAATGCCACAAAGATACTCCTCGAGAAGAGCAACTCCAAGACACATAACTGTCAGATTCACCAAAGTTGAAATGAAGGAAAAAATGTTAAAGGCAGCCAGAGAGAAAGGTCAGGTTACACACAAAGGGAAGCCCACCAGACTAACAGCAGATCTCTCAGCAGAAACTTTACAAGCCAGAAGAGAGTGAGGGCCAATATTCAACATTGTTAAAGCAAAGAATTTTCAACCCAGAATTTCATATCCAGCCAAACTAAGTTTCATCAGTGAAGGAGAAATAAAATCCTTTACAGACAAGCAAATGCTTAGAGATTTTGTCACCACTGGGCCTGCCCTACAGGAGATCCTGAAGGAAGCATTAAACATGGAAAGGAACAACAGGTACCAGCCATTGCAAAAATATGTCAAAATGTAAAGTCCATCAATGCTAGGAAGAAACTGCATCAAGTAGCGAGCAAAATAACCAGCTAATATCATAATGACAGGATTAAGTTCACACATAACAATATTAACCTTAAATGTAAATGGACTAAATGCTCCAATTAAAAGACACAGACTGGCAAATTGGATAAAGAGTCAAGACCCATCAGTCTGCTGTATATAGGAGACCAAACTCACATGCAGAGACACAGATAGGCTCAAAATAAAGGGATAGAGGAAGATCTACCAAGCAAATGGAAAACAAAAAAAGCAGGGGTTGCAATCCTACCCTCTGAAGAAACAGACTTTAAACCATCAAAGATCAAAAGAGACAAAGAAGGCCATTACATAATGGTAAAGGGATCAATTCATCAGGAAGGGCCAACTATCCTAAATATATATGCACCCAATACAGGAGCACCCAGATTCATAAAGCAAGACCTCAGAGAATTACAAAGAGATTTATTAGAGTCCCATACTATAATAATGGGAGAATTTAACACCCCACTGTCAACATTAGATCAACGAGACAGAAAGTTAACAAGGATATCCAGGAATTGAACTCAACTCTGCACCAACCGGACCTAATAGAAATCTACAGAACTCTCCATCTGAAATCAACAGAATAATACATTCTTCTCAGCACCACATCGCACTTACTCCAAAATTGACCACATAGTTGGAAGTAAAGCACTCCTCAGCTAATGTCAAAGAACAGAAATTATAACGAAGTATCTCTCAGACCACAGTGCAATCAAACTAGAACTCAGGACTAAGAAACTCAATCAAAACCGCTCAACTACATAGAAACTCAACAACCTGCTCCTGAATGACTACTGGGTACATAACGAAATGAAAGCAGAAATAAAGATGTTCTTTGAAACCAATGAGAACAAAGATACAACATACCAGAATCTCTGGGACACATTGAAACCAGTGTGTAGAGGGAAATTTATAGTACTAAATGCCAACAAGAAAAAGCAGGAAAGATCTAAAATTGACATCCTAACATCACAATTAAAAGAACTAGAGAAGCAAGAGCAAACACATTCAAAGGCTAGCAGAAGGCAAAAAATAACTATATCAGAGCAGAACTGAAGGAGACAGACACACAAAAAACTCTCCAAAATATCAATGAATCCAGGAGCTGTTTTTTTGAAATGATCAACAAAATTGATAGACCATTAGCAAGACTAATAAAGAAGAAAAGAGAGAAGAATCAAATAGACGCAAAAAAAATGATAAAGGGGATATCACCACTGACCCCACAGAAATTCAAACTACCATCAGAGAATACTATAAACCCTTCTACGCAAATAAACTAGAAAACCTAGAAGAAATGGATAATTTCCTGCACACTTACACTCTCCCAAGACTAAACCAGGAAGAAGTTGAATCCCTGAATAGACCAACAGCAGACTCTGAAATTGAGGCAATAATTAATAGCCCACCAACCAAAAAAAGTCCAGGAACAGATGGATTCACAGTGGAATTCTACCAGAGGTACAAGGAGGAGTTGGTACTATTCCTTCTGAAACTATTCCAATAAACAGAACAAGAAGGAATCCTCCCTAACTCATCTTATGAGGCCAGCATCATCCTGATACCAAAGCCTGGCAGAGACACAACAAAAAAAAGAGAATTCTAGACAAATATCCCTGATGAACTTCGATGAAAAAATCCTCAATAAGATACAGGCAAAAGAAATCCAGCAGCACATCAAAAAGCTTATCCACCATGATCAAGTGGGCTTTATCCCAGGGATACAAGGCTGGTTCAACACATGCAAATCAATAAATCTAATCCAGCATATAAACAGAACCAAAGACAAAAACCACATGATTATCTCAATAGATGCAGAAAAAGGCCTCTGACAAAAAACTCTCAATAAATTCAGTACTGATGGAACATATATCAAAATAATAAGAGCTATTTATGACAAACCCACAGCCAATATCATACTGAATGGGCAAAAACTGGAAGCATTCCCTTTCAAAATTGGCACAAGACAGGGATGCCCTCTCTCACCACTCCTATTCAACATAGTGTTGGAAGTTCTGGCTAGGGCAATCAGGCAAGAGAAAGAAATCAAGGGTATTCAGTTAGGAAAAGAAGAAGTCAAATTGTCCCTGTTTGCAGATAACATAATTGTATATCTAGAAAACCCCACTGACTCAGCCAAAAATCTCCTTAAGCTGATAAGCAACTTCAGCAAAGTCTCAGGATACAAAATCAATGTGCAAAAGTCACAAGCATTGTTCTACACCAGTATAAGAACAGACAGACAGCCAAATCATGAATGAACTCCCATTCACAATAGCTTCAAAGAGAATAAAATATCTAGGAATCCAACTTACAAGGGATGTGAAGGACCCCTTCAAGGAGAACTACAAACCACTGCTCAGTGAAATAAAAGAAGACACAAACAAATGGAAGAACATACCATGCTCATGGATAGGAAGAATCAATATTCTGAAAATGGCCATACTGCCCAAGGTAATTTATAGATTCAATTCCATTCCCATCAAGCTACCAATAACTTTCTTCACAGAATTGGAAAAAACTGCTTTAAAGTTCCTATGGAACCAAAAAAGACCCCGCATTGCCAAGACAATCCTAAGCCAAAAGAACAAAGTTGGAGGCATCATGCTACCTGACTTCAAACTATACTACAAGGCTACAGTAACCAAAACAGCATGGTACTGGTACAAAAACAGAGATATAGACCAATGGAACAGAACAGAGCCCTCAGAAATAATATCACACATCTATAGCCATCTGATCTTTGACAAACCTGACAAAAACAAGAAATGGGGAAAGGATTCCCTATTCATGCTGGCAAAATTGACTAGCCATAAGTAGAAAGCTGAAACTGGATCCTTTCCTTACTCCTTATATGAAAATTAATTCAAGATGGATTAGAGACTTAAATGTTAGACCTAAAACCATAAAAACTCTAGAAGAAAGCCTAGGCAATACCATTCAGCACATAGGCATGGGCAAAGACTTCATGTCTAAAACACCAAAAGCAACAAGCAATGGTAACAAAAGCCAAAATTGACAAGTGGGATCTAATTAAACTAAAGAGCTTCTGCACAGCAAAAGAAACTACCATGAGAGTGAACAGACAACCTATAGAATGAGAAAAAATTTTTGCAATCTACTCATCTGACAAAGGGCTAATATCCAGAACCTATAAAGAACTCAATCAAATTTACAAAAAAAAGAAAAACCACCCCATCAAAAAGTGGGCAAAGGATATGAACAGACATTTCTCAAAAGAAGACATTCATACAGCCAACAGACACATGAAAAAATGCTCATCATCACTCGCCATCAGAGAAATGCAAATCAAAACCACAATGAGATACCATCTCACACCAGTTAGAATGGCAATCATTAAAAAATCAGGAAACAACAGGTGCTGGAGAGGATGTGGAGAAATAGGAACACTTTTACACTGCTGGTAGGACTGTAAACTAGTTGAAAAGTTGTGGAAAACACTGTGGCGATTCCTCAAATATCTAGAACTAGAAATACCATTTGAACCAGCCATCCCACTACTGAGGATATACCCAAAGGATTATAAGTCATGCTGCTGTAAAGACACATGCACATGTATGTTTATTGCGACACTATTCACAATAGCAAAGACTTGGAATCAACCCAAATGTGCATCAGTGACAGACCGGATTAAGAAAATGTGGCATAAAGCAATGGCAGCAAAAGCCAAAATTGACAAATGGGATCTAATTAAACTAAAGAGCTTCTGCACAGCAAAAGAAACTACCACCAGAGTGAACAGGCAACCTACAGAATGGGAGAAAATTTTTGCAATCTACTCATCTGACAAAGGGCTAATATCCAGAATCCACAAAGAACTCAAACAAATATACAAGAAAAAAACAAACAACCCCATCAAAAAGTGGGCAAAGGATATGAACAGACATTTCTCAAAAGAAGACATTCATACAGCCAACAGACACATGAAAAAATGCTCATCATCACTCGCCATCAGAGAAATGCAAATCAAAACCACAATGAGATACCATCTCACACCAGTTAGAATGGCAATCATTAAAAAATCAGGAAACAACAGGTGTTGGAGAGGATGTGGAGAAATAGGAACACTTTTACACTGTTGGTGGGATTGTAAACTAGTTCAACCATTATGGAAAACAGTATGGCAATTCCTCAAGGATCTAGAACTAGATGTACCATATGACCCAGCCATCCCACTACTGGGTATATACCCAAAGGATTATAAATTATTCTACTACAAAGACACATGCACACGTATGTTTATTGCGGCACTATTCACAGTAGCAAAGACTTGGAAGCAACCCAAATGTCCATCTGTGACAGATTGGATTAAGAAAATGTGGCGCATATACACCATGGAATACTATGCAGCCATAAAAAAGGATGAGTTTGCGTCCTTTGTAGGGACATGGATGCAGCTGGAAACCATCATTCTTAGCAAACTATCACAAGAACAGAAAACCAAACACCGCATGTTCTCACTCATAGGTGGGAACTGAACAATGAGATCACTTGGACTCGGGAAGGGGAACATCACACACTGGGGCCTATCATGGGGAGGGGGGAGGGGGGAGGGACTGCATTGGGAGTTATACATGATATAAATGATGAATTGATGGGTGCTGACGAGTTGATGGGTGCAGCACACCAACATGGCACAAGTATACATATGTAACAAATCTACACGTTATGCACATGTACCCTAGAACTTAAAGTATAATTTAAAAAAAAGAAAAAAAGAAAAAATAAATAAAAAAAAAGAAAAGAAAATGTGGCATATATTCACCATGGAATACTATGCAGCCATAAAAAATGATGAGTTTGTGTCCTTTGTAGGGACATGGGTGCAGCTGGAAACCATTATTCTCAGCAAACTATCACAAGAACAGACAATCAAATACTGCATGTTCTCACTCATAGGTGGGAACTGAACCATGATATCACTTGGACACAGGAAGGGGATCATCACACACTGGGTCCTATTGTGAGGTGAGGGAGAGGGCAGGGATATCATTAGGAGATATACCTAATGTAAATGACGATTTAATGGGTGCAGCACACCAACATGGCACAAGTATACATATGTAACAAACCTGAACGTTGTGCACATGTACCCTAGAACTTAAAGTATAATTTAAAAAGAAAAAAAAAGAGATTACTGGAATGTCACCTGCAGTTGGCAATAGTATTTCATTTGAATAATTTGAATAATTTTTCTGTTATTTTTCTTTCAGCATTCCTGAATTACTTATCTTTTGTAAAAATGAGATTATGTCTTCTTCTTACAAAAAGTGAAGTAATTCTTTAGAAAGAAGAAGTTAGGATTTCTTGTTGCTAATGTGTTGAAACTAAAATATACTGGCAATGTTCTTAATATGTGAGAAAACATGACAAGAATTTTGAACTGTTGTTTTAAGTAAAATTTATTACAATTATAATACCAAAAAAATTGAATTTTTTGTGGTTACAAAGCAGTTGTACCATAATGAATTACAGATAAATTTCCTTTAAAAAAATAACAAATTAAATATACTATTCTTTTGGTCACATCCTTTATTTTTTAATGCAATAGACTCACTGCACAGCCATGTTCCTGTAGGAAAATCTTTGATAGATAATTGAAATACATATCCTTAGATTCAGAGAATAAAAGTCAGAAATTCTTCTGTAAAGGAGTCACGAGAAAATCTTTAAAAAGCTGTATGTCAAGTAAATAGCTGGAATGTATATAGCTCAAGGCCTTTAAAGAGTTCAAATCTTTTTATCTGTTTTCCTTATTGCCTAAAAGTTAGTTCTTCGAAGTAACTTTAATAAGTCAACTATTTCAGTCCACTAAATCAGGGATGCAAGGAATGATGCCCAGTTGTCTGAAAGAGTTCATGTGTCCTCTTTAACTCTTGCTACCTTTGGTTCTGAAATCATTAGATTCTGTATGCCACTTCTCACCAGAAATAAAACAAACAAGCAAAACTGAAGCATAAACACCAACGATGATGTATAAGGAAAAGTGACTTATTCTGAGTCACACAGTGACAACTAATTTATTCATGAAGCATCCACTGTGGATCGACTGTATTCTAGCTGTTGAGGACACAGAGTTGATGAAGGGGATACTAGAAGGGTTTTCACTTGATGACCATTATAGCAGCCTTTCAACTCTATCATTTTAGGTCACTTAGGTCTATCACAGAATTAAATATCCAGAACGAACTCTCAAAGACATCTAGTACAAACTCATTTCACAGCTGATTTCACTGGGGAGCAAAAGAGCAAGGCTGTTGTGTGGAGGGTAATCATTTAAACTGACTCCTGCAGAATGAGCCAAGTATGTGAAGAGCTAGGTACAGCATACCCCATGTGGAAGAAACAGCATTTACTGAGCACTCCATTTGTGGAGGAAAGAGCACATGTGGTTCCAGGATGATTGATGCATATTGATTCCAAAGAAGACAAGGGTGAGTTGAAGTCATACAATAGGCCCAGCCAGATCATCCAGACCCCTGGAGTACATCGTTTAAAAGGCTGGATTTAGTTTTCAGTCAGTAAAACAAAAGAGTGAAGAGATTTGATGATAAAACCTTCAAGAATGCCTTCATATGTCTGGTGGATAGGAGAAGGAAAAGTAACCCACAACCAAGTTTGGGGACTATGAAGATAAACATGACAGAGCTACATCACAGAAGCCAGGGGAGGAGAGTTTCAGGAGGGGCTAGGGGGCTGATCGACACTGCTGTACATTACAGGCATATGTGGAGGTCATTCCTTTTATCCATTAGGCGAGAACAGTTTCAATCAAGAAAGCAGTGAAAGGCAGAAGTCTGACTGTGGGGGAGTGAAAAGTAACTGATTAATGAAAGAATTCAGGCAACTAGATTTTGGAAGTGAAGGGAGTAAGTGAAATAGCAGAGGAAAGAGATCATTCAGATGGAAGTAATGCTGAAAAAAAAATTGTTGGGATGTGGAAAGTTTAATTTAAATGTAGGTAAAGGCAAATGAACCAGTGGAATAAGTGGAGACAAAGGATGTAAGCAAGATCCCAGAGGCAGAAAAGGGTGAGATCTAACTCAGAGGAGGAAGAGTTATCCTGGGTAAAGATTCAAGGAAAGAAGAGATCAATGGCCCTTTATAAAGGATTAGAAAAAGCTAGGACAGTTCCCAAATCCTGCTGGTCCCCCAGCAAAATTCAGGGTATCCAATAAAGCAAGAGTGAGCATAGGGCATGGGGACTTGAGAAAGTAAAAATGAGAGAACATATTCTTTTAAATATCACAGTCTCCCTCGTAAGATGAAAAAGAACAATCAAGTCATAATAAGGGTACAACTAAGGTTGAAGAGCATTAATCACACAACAGAAGAAAAGGGCCCAAACTTAAGTGTGAGTATGTTTTCCTCCCTCCAATTCCAATGGGGATAAATATTATACCAAACATCTACAATAAAGGATATTGAAGTAAAAGATATTCTTTTCTAGATAAGCCAAATCTATCACATTTTCAAGTGGTTTCTCAAACAACTTTGGATTTCCCTCCACTATTCTTTAATTCATTTTTTTCTGTGATAAAAAGAGACCTTAGTACTAGTAAGAAACTAGATTGTCTACTATTAACATCAGCTCTGCTATTTGTAGTACATTTTCAAACTCTGTGACTGACATTGCAATTGCTTGGTTCTGTTCACACCAATTTGCATTATTTCATTACTAGAAGAAAACGGTCTAAAGTGTTCTCAGAGCACAGTTACTTTCTGATAAGTTTCTAGAAAGTTTCATCAAATTCTAAAACAATGGTTTGTATTGCCTACCCAACAAAAACTGTTGAGTGCTTGAATCAGAGACAAGATACTTAAAAACCTTTCTAAGTATAAAATTTCATCTACTTTCTCAATGCTGCAACAAGACCATACTTTTAGGTCAAAAGTATGACATTCCTGTCTCCTAGTTACTACCTATTTTAGCATGCAGTTACTATGCTCAGACTGGAGAGAAAATAAAATAAAGAAAAACAGAAACAAAAAGCAGATGTTAGCCAGGCACGATGGCTCATGCCTGTAATCCCAATACTTTGGGAGGTTGAGGTGGGTGGATCACCTGAGGTCAGGAGTTCGAGGCCAGCCTGGTCAACATGGTGAAACCCTAACTAAAAATACAAAATTAGCCAGGCATAGTGATGCGCACCTGTAGACTCAGCTACTCAGGAGGCTGAGGCAGGAGAATCACTTGAACCTGGAAGGTGGAGGTTGCAGTAAGCCGAGATCACACCACTGCACTCTAGCCTGGAGGACAGAATGAGATTCTGTTTCAAAAAAAAAAAAGAAAAAAATCTTTTAGCACTTTCAATTGCAAGCTCAATCAATCTCATGGGAATTCACTAAATTAAATGGTATTTTAGTTCAATGAATAAAGTTCATAATTTAATTTTTTTTTTTTTTTTAGTTTGAGAGTCTGTCATCTAGGCTGGAGTATAGTGGTGTAATCATGGCTCACTGCAGCCTTGAACTCCTGGGCTCAAGCAATCCCTCTGCCTCAGTCTTCCAAGTAGCTAGGACCACAGATGCACACTACCATGATGGCTAATTTGTGTGTGTGTGTGTGTGTGTGTGTGTGTAGAGATGGGGGCTCATTATGTTGCTAGGCTGGACTCAAACTCCTGACCTCAAGTGATCCTCCCAACTCAGCCTCCCAAAGTGTCGGGATTACAGGCATGAATCACCATGCCCAGCCAATTTTTTTAAATCTTGAGTTTCTTAAGATGTAGTTGGGTATGATAAGTAAATGCTGTAGGCATATGGGTACAGAGGGGTTTCTTTCAGTACTTTTCCTCTGTTCACCATATCAGAAGACCTGAATCCTTTAGAACTCTCTGGAGTTTTCATCATTGTTTTTAAGTATATTTCCCTGATGTGCATCTTCTTACAGCTGTCACTGACTCACTGTCAAAGACAAAGGAGTATACAGGCCACAAGTCTGTGAACATATGGCTCGGGGAATTGAGAAAGTACAATTGAGAGGACATATCACAGACTCCCTCACAAGATGAAAAAGAACAATGAAGTCATAGTAAGGGTACAACTAAGATTAAAGAGCATTATCACACAACATGGCCCCTGAAGTTAGATTTGGGTTTAAGTCACCTTTGTACAAGTCACTTTACCTCTCTGAACCTTGGTCTCCTCATCTATAAATGAAAATGAAAATACTACTTATATTATAGTTGTACCAAAGATTAAATGAGTTAACACATATAGAATGTTCAACACAGGACATAGGACATACTAAGTCTTAAACAAACAGCAGCAGCTACTAGTCTATTTAGGTTGCTTCTCTTATTCTCATTCCTTAATACTTTCTCTAAGCCTCAAAATACAATTCCTCCAGAAACTACCACATTATTATGGCATCGAATAAATGGATTCTATTTTTCATAGTGCCAAGAGCAATATAGCCCTCCCAAAATAATTTTACACAGAGCCATAAAGTTTGACAAACTGAAATATTTGATGAAGCATAAGTCAATCCAATAATAATCTCCTTAATTAATTCAAGCTTTTATATTATTTTTAAAATCCTAAACTTTAGACTGAAAGTCAATATTCAGAAGCAAAAACTGAATTCACAAAGGTAAAGTGGACGTGGCATTTGAATGATTATAGAGCAAAAAAATATAGCTGGAGAACAACAACCCAATAAAGGACAATTCAGGGATTTACATATCAGACTTCTTAGATTTTAGTCATGCAGTTAATTTGACTATTCATTTTAGTATCTTTGAATTTAAGGCTTTCAACTTCAAATGTTTACTTTCTCTTTTCAGCACAGACATTTGCTAAACAGAGTAATATAAACAATAATCTATTAATGCAAATGTTCCAAGAAGCTACTTCTTCTTGGCATTAGAGTTCTTAATATAATATCAATATTTAACTACTCTTTAATTGAAATTAATTGTCATTAGACATTTAAATATATTAGAAGAAATAAAGTACATGATCCAACACTTTAAGAATGAAAACAACATAGAGAAAGAAGTCTAGAATAGTGCTCCCATAAACTGCTACATGAATTTAGGCAAACCTCTTAAGTCTCAGAAGCCAACTTACCCTGAAGCTAATAAAACTTGAGCTTCAAGTCTCCGTCCTAGGTCCTGGGTGGGGCCCTAGAAATGGATTTACATTTAGATTTGTAGAAAATTTGCAAATGTATTTAACTAAAAGGGATTGTCATTGCTATCACTTTCCACATTGACTGTCCCACCTCCCCTCATATCAGCTGGCATTGAAGTGTTTCTGAGCACTTCAGGAATCTGGCTAACGAGAAGCTGAATTAGGAATACCTTTTTGGAATATCTGGAAATGATTTTAAGTAATTCCATTATGTGAGCCATCCAGAGCACAAATGACTTCCAAGAACACTCATACTGCTCACTGATGCAACTTAAGCCTTATAACAAAGGAATGAACCAAAGATTATATCATGATATAAATATGCCCCCTTGGCACCCAGCACTAGGAGCATGTGATCAGTGGAAGAGAAACAAGGTTGGAAATGAATGGAACCAGTGGCTAGTCTGTGGGAAACTTATTTATCGAACATTTCAGTGTAAAACTGAAAATGAAAAATTCATCAATACATGATCAAAACTGAAGATATATCTTGTCAAGCATATAATCAACAACACATTATATCCCAATTATAAATGCATTTTTGCAGGGAGTGGAAGTTGAGCAAAATAGAATTTGTCAAAATTACTCTGCTGGTCACAAACCTCTAACAGTACTGTAAAAAGTACATAGATCTATGTATAAAGTCACATGTTTTATGCATCTCAATAATAAAAAAAGATATTCCAATCAATCATACTAGAGGAATGGCTAGATTATCTACTTTTTCTCTAGAAAATATTAATAAATCATTTTAAATATAGGAAGTAGGGACTTTATGCTAGTTTACTAGGGCTACCATTAAAAAAAAATAAAAAACAGATTAAGTGGCTTAAACACCAAAAAATTATTTTCTCACAGTTTTGGAAGCTAGAAGTCCAAAACCAAGATGTCAGGTTTGGCTGCTCCTGAGGCCCTTCCCTTTGGCTTTGCAATTGGCCACCTTCTCACCCTATCTTCAAATGGCCTTTCTTCTGTGAACATTTTTGGTGTCTTTTTGTATGTCCTAATTTCCTCTTAATGACCCAGTCAGATGGGATCAGGCCCACTCTAAAGGACTCATTTCAACTTGATTATCTCTGAAAGGTCCCATCTCCAAACAGTCATCTTCTGAAGTGTGGGGATTAGGACTTCAACACATGAATTTTGAGAGAACACGATTCAGCCCATGACAGGTACTAAGAGTATATAGCCAAAAAAGGTAATGTAAAGGGTAAAAAAGACATGTGTTAGGTGATTAATATTCAAAAAATATATGTTTTTACAGTGTTTGTAATATTTCTGGCATTTTTCATTATTTTAAATTTGCAATTTATTTTCTCATGTGAAATATATAATCACCTTTGTATTTAATTTGGTATTGGTGATCTGTTGCATTCTTTAAACGGAGCTCTCTGATATTATGTTGGATTTAGTGCCTACAAAACCGGGACCCAACCCATTTCTTAGATTCAATGGCTTTATAGAGTATCAGAGTTAACTGCTTAATCTCTAAAACCAAAATCATTTTATTTTATATTTTATTGACATTGAAAAACATGTAGACTCCATTTCAATACAAAATATCTGTATCTTGAAAAGAAATAGTCATATCTAATTGTCATCTATCGCAACCAGCTTTTTAAGGTCAAGAAGGGTGTTTTGTTGTTGTTGTTGTTTCTGACATTCAACTGTCTTTAAAGTCCAGACATTAAATTCCTTGCTGTGTTCTTATACTATTTTTATGTCTTGTTTCTATCTATGTACATAAGGGCCATATGTAAGAAGTTCTGAAAATACCAACAGGGAAAATTTTGCCTAGTGGTATCAATAATATCTCTGTGAACTTGACCTGCCAAGAGAACAACTAAATAAGACATTTTATATTTCTATATTAAAATCTATTCATCATTTCCTAATGGGACAATAACTACATAAACCCTGTATAGAGCTTTCCCCAAACATCAGCATGCTCTTGGGTATGATCCAAGTTTTGCCTCAGGGCTAAAGAGAGAGAATTCAGAAAGGCAAGTAAGGTGAATGACCTGTAGAAACGGCCTAATTGACAAATAATCAGGAAAATAATGAGATAGAAAAATTAAGTAATTAATTTCTGAAATCTTCATGTTTTGAACGTCAAGAAATCCCCTAACTTATTCATTCAGGATTCTATCATTTTACATTTAATATTATGTTTAAAGTCACAGAAAGGTAATGAAGCTTGTCAAGTAATCTCACTTTGAACATTCCTTGAAATACTGACAAGAATTTAGGTCAGACTTTCAGGAGCTAAATGCCTCTCTTGTTTCATATAATAATCACAGTTCACCTTCATTAGAAATATTTGAAGTAAAATACTCTGGGTTTCTTAGGACAAAGCTACTTTAAAAGCTTAAAGAAATTACAGATCAAAATAGATAACTGCAATTTAATGTTTTAAAATTTAAAATTCATGAAGTTTCTTAATTTAGATCTGAATTTCTACTTTCAGTGATCTAATATTCATGGCCAAACATACCAGCTTTTGTTCCAACTAATGACTGACAACACCCTTACATGCTTACATGGTATTAGGTTAAAAAAAAAAAAAGGTCACTTGCAAAATGTGCTCTTATTAAGGGACAAAGCTTTGATGAGCCAGTTTTTTTTTGTTTGTTTGTTTGTTTTTGTGAAACAGAGTCTCACTCAGTTGCCAAGCTGGAGTGTAGTGGCACAATCTCAACTCACTGCAATCTTGGTCTCCTGGATGCAAGGGATTCTCCTGCCTCAGCCTCCCAAGTAGCTGGGACTACAGGCATGAGCTGCCACACCCAGCTAATTTTTGTATTTTTAGTAGAGACGGGGTTTCACCATGTTGGCCAGAATGGTCTCAATCTCTTGAGCTCGTGATGAGCTCGTGATCTTCCCGCCTCGGCCTCCCAAAGCACTGGGATTACAGGCGTAAGACACTGCACCTGGTCCAGCCAGGGCTTTAGAATCACAGAAGAACAGAGAACAGCATAGCCAGATTTAATGTCACTCTTCTAATTCTCTACTGTTTTCTTCTCTGGAACTCTACTCGAATATTTCCAAATACAAAGAAAATTGTGTTATCCACTTTTATCTTACTCCAAGATAACGACTACAAAGTATCTTAATGGTGGTCAATGTTAATTTTTTTTTTTTTATTATACTTTAAGTTCTAGGGTACATGTGCATAACGTGTAGGTTTGTTACATATGTATACTTATGCCATGTTGGTGTGCTGCACCCATCAACTCGTCAGCACCCATCAATTCATCATTTATATCATGTATAACTCCCCAATGCAATCCCTCCCTTCTCCCACCTCCCCATGATAGGCCCCAGTATGTGATGTTCCCCTTCCCGAATCCAAGTGATCTCATTGTTCAGTTCCCACCTATGAGTGAGAACATGCGGTGTTTGGTTTTCTGTTCTTGTGATAGTTTGCTAAGAATGACGGCTTCCAGCTGCATCCATGTCCCTACAAAGGACGCAAACTCATCCTTTTTTATGGCTGCATAGTATTCCATGGTGTATATGTGCCACATTTTCTTAATCCAGTCTGTCACAGATGGACATTTGGGTTGCTTCCAAGTCTTTGCTATTGTGAATAGTGCCACAATAAACATACGTGTGCATGTGTCTTTGTAGTAGAATAATTTATAATCCTTTGGGTATATACCCAGTAGTGGGATGGCTGGGTCATATGGTACATCTAGTTCTAGATCCTTGAGGAATCGCCATACTGTTTTCCAGAATGGTTGAACTAGTTTACAATCCCACCAACAGTGTAAAAGTGTTCCTATTTCTCCACATCCTCTCCAACACCTGTTGTTTCCTGATTTTTAATGATTGCCATTCTAACTGGTGTGAGATGGTATCTCATTGTGGTTTTGATTTGCATTTCTCTGATGGCGAGTGATGATGAGCATTTTTTCATGTGTCTGTTGGCTGTATGAATGTCTTCTTTTGAGAAATGTCCGTTCATATCCTTTGCCCACTTTTTGATGGGGTTGTTTGTTTTTTTCTTGTATATTTGTTTGAGTTCTTTGTAGATTCTGGATATTAGCCCTTTGTCAGATGAGTAGGTTGCAAAAATTTTCTCCCATTCTGTAGGTTGCCTGTTCACTCTCATGGTAGTTTCTTTTGCTGTGCAGAAGCTCTTTAGTTTAACTAGATCCCATTTGTCAATTTTGGCTTTTGCTGCCATTGCTTTTGGTGTTTTAAACATGAAGTCCTTGCCCATGCCTATGTCCTGAATGGTACTACCTAGATTTTCTTCTAGGGTTTTTATGGTATTAGGTCTAACATTTAAGTCTCTAATCCATCTTGAATTAATCTTCGTATAAGGGGTAAGGAAAGGATCCAGTTTCAGCTTTCTACTTATGGCTAGCCAATTTTCCCAGCACCATTTATTCAATAGGGAATCCTTTCCCCATTTCTTGTTTCTCTCAGGTTTGTCAAAGATCAGATGGCTGTAGATGTGTGGTATTATTTCTGAGGACTCTGTTCTGTTCCATTGGCCTATATCTCTGTTGTGGTACCAGTGCCATGCTGTTTTGGTTACTGTAGCCTTGTAGTATAGTTTGAAGTCAGGTAGCGTGACGCCTCCAGCTTTGTCCTTTTGACTTAGGATTGTCTTGGCAATGCGGGCTCTTTTTTGGTTCCATATGAACTTTAAAGCAGTTTTTTCCAATTCTGTGAAGAAAGTCATTGGTAGCTTGATGGGGATGGCATTGAATCTATAAATAACCTTGGGCAGTGTGGCCATTTTCACGATATTGATTCTTCCTATCCATGAGTATGGTATGTTCTTCCGTTTGTTTGTGTCCTCTTTGATTTCACTGAGCAGTGGTTTGTAGTTCTCCTTGAAGAGGTCCTTGACATCCCTTGTAAGTTGGATTCCTAGGTATTTTATTCTCTTTGAAGCAATTGTGAATGGAAGTTCATTCCTGATTTGGCTCTCTGCTTGTTTGTTACTGGTGGATAAGAATGCTTGTGATTTTTGCACATTAATTTTGTATCCTGAGACTTTGCTGAAGTTGCTTATCAGCTTAAGGAGATTTTGGGCTGAGACAATGGGGTTTTCTAAATATACAATCGTGTCATCTGCAAACAGGGACAATTTGACTTCTTCTTTTCCTAACTGGATACCCTTGATTTCTTTCTCTTGCCTGATTGCCCTAGCCAGAACTTCCAACACTATGTTGAATAGGAGTGGTGAGAGAGGGCATCCCTGTGCTTGTGTCAGTTTTCAAAGGGAATTTTTCCAGTTTTTGCCCATTCAGTATGATATTGGCTGTGGGTTTGTCATAAATAGCTCTTATTATTTTGAGGTACGTTCCATCAATACCGAATTTATTGAGCGATTTTAGCATGAAGGGCTGTTGAATTTTGTCAAAAGCCTTTTCTGCATCTATTGAGATAATCATGTGGTTCTTGTCTTTGGTTCTGTTTATATGCTGGATTACGCTTATTGATTTGCGAATGTTGAACCAGCCTTGCATCCCAGGGATGAAGCCCACTTGATCATGGTGGATAAGCTTTTTGATGTGCTGCTGAATCCGGTTTGCCAGTATTTTATTGAGAATTTTTGCATCGATGTTCATCAGGGATATTGGTCTAAAATTCTCTTTTTTGTTGTGTCTCTGCCAGGCTTTGGTATCAGGATGATGTTGGCCTCATAAAATGAGTTAGGGAGGATTCCTCTTTTTCTATTGATTGGAATAGTTTCAGAAGGAATGGTACCAGCTCCTCCTTGTACCTCTGGTAGAATTCAGCTGTGAATCCATCTGGTCCTGGACTTTTTTTGGTGGGTAGGCTATTAATTGTTGCCTCAATTTCAGAGCCTGCTATTGGTCTATTCAGGGATTCAACTTCTTCCTGGTTTAGTCTTGGGAGAGTGTAAGTGTCAGGAAATTATCCATTTCTTCTAGATTTTCTAGTTGATTTGCGTAGAGGCATTTATAGTATTCTCTGATGGTTGATTGTATTTCTGTGGGGTCGGTGGTGATATCCCCTTTATCATTTTTTATTGCGTCTATTTGATTCCTCTCTCTTTTCTTCTTTATTAGTCTTGCTAGCGGTCTGTCAATTTTGTTGATCTTTTCAAAAAACCAACTCCTGGATTCATTGATTTTTTGGAGGGTTTTTTGTGTCTCTATCTCCTTCAGTTCTGGTCTGATCTTAGTTATTTCTTGCCTTCTGCTAGCTTTTGAATGTGTTTGCTCTTGCCTCTCTAGTTCTTTTAATTGTGATGTTAGAGTGTCAATTTTAGATCTTTCCTGCTTTCTCTTGTGGGCATTTAGTGCTATAAATTTCCCTCTACACACTGCTTTAAATGTGTCCCAGAGATTCTGGTATGTTGTATCTTTGTTCTCATTGGTTTCAAAGAACATCTTTATTTCTGCTTTCATTTCGTTATGTACTCAGTAGTCATTCAGGAGCAGGTTGTTCAGTTTCCATGTAGTTGAGCGGTTTTGATGGAGTTTCTTAGTCCTGAGTTCTAGTTTGATTGCTCTGTGGTCTGAGAGACAGTTTGTTATAATTTCTGTTCTTTGACATTTGCTGAGGAGTGCTTTACTTCAAATTATGTGGTCAATTTTGGAATAAGTGCGATGTGGTGCTGAGAAGAATGTATATTCTGTTGATTTGGGGTGGAGAGTTCTATAGATGTCTATTAGGTCCGCTTGGTGCAGAGATGAGTTCAATTCCTGGATATCCTTGTTCACTTTCTGTCTCGTTGATCTGTCTAATGTTAACAGTGGAGTGTTGAAGTCTCCCATTATTATTGTATGGGAGTCTAAGTCTCTTTGTAGGTCTCTAAGGACTTGCTTTATGAATCTGGGTGCTCCTGTATTGGGTGCATATATATTTAGGAGAGTTAGCTCTTCCTGTTGAATTGATCCCTTTACCATTAGGTAATGGCCTTCTTTGTCTCTTTTGATCTTTGATGGTTTAAAGTCTGTTTTATCACAGACTAGGATTGCAACCCCTGCTTTTTTTTGTTCTCCATTTGCTAGATCTTCCTCCATCCCTTTATTTTGAGCCTATGTATGTCTCTGCATGTCAGATGGGTCTCCTGAATACAGCAGACTGATGGGTCTTGACTCTTCATCCAGTTTGCCAGTCTGTGTCTTTTAATTGGAGCATTTAGTCCATTTACATTTAAGGTTAATATTGTTATGTGTGAACTTGATCCTGCCATTATGATATTAACTGGTTATTTTGCTCGTTAGTTGATGCAGTTTCTTCCTAGCCTCGATGGTCTTTACATTTTGGGATGTTTTTGCAATGGCTGGTACCGGTTGTTCCTTTCCATGTTTAGGGCTTCCTTCAGGGTCTCTTGTAAGGCAGGCCTGGTGGTGACAAAATCTCTAAGCATTTGCTTATCTGTAAAGGATTTTATTTCTCCTTCACTGATGAAACTTAGTTTGGCTGGATATGAAATTCTGGGTTGAAAATTCTTTTCTTTAAGAACGTTGAATATTGGCCCCCACTCTCTCTGGCTTGTAGAGTTTCTGCCGAGAGATCTGCTGTTAGTCTGATGGGCTTCCCTTGTGGTAACCCGACCTTTCTCTCTGGCTGCCCTTAAGATTTTTTCCTTCATTTCAACTTTGGTGAAACTGGCAATTATGTGTCTTGGAGTTGCTCTTCTGGAGGAGTATCTTGTGGCGTTCTCTGTATTTCCTGAATTTGAATTTTGGCCTGCCCTACTAGGTTGGGGAAGTTCTCTGGATGATATCCTGAAGAGTGTTTTCCAACTTGGTTCCATTTTCCCCTTCACTTTCAGGCACCCCAACCAGATGTAGATTTGGTCTTTTTACATAATCCCATACTTCTTGCAGGCTTTGTTCATTTCTTTTTCTTCTTTTTTCTTTTGGTTTCTCTTCTCGCTTCATTTCATTCATTGGATCCTCAATCGCTGATACTCTTTCTTCCAGTTGATTGAGTCGGTTACTGAAGCTTATGCATTTGTCACATATTTCTCGTGTCATGGTTTTCATCTCTGTCATTTCATTTATGACCTTCTCTGCATTAATTAGTCTAGCTGTCAATTCTTGCACTCTTTTTTCAAGATTTTTAGTTTCTTTGCGCTGGGTACGTAATTCCTCCTTTAGCTCTGAGAAGTTTGATGGACTGAAGCCTTCTTCTCTCATCTCGTCAAAGTCATTCCCTGACCAGCTTTGATCCGTTGCTGGCGATGGGCTGTGCTCCTTTGCAGGGGGAGATGCGCTCTTATTTTTTGAATTTCCAGCTTTTCTGCCCTGCTTCTTCCCCATCTTTGTGGTTTTATCTGTCTCTGGTCTTTGATGATGGTGACGTACTGATGGGGTTTTGGTATAGGTGTCCTTCCTGTTTGATAGTTTTCCTTCTGACAGTCAGGACCCTCAGCTATAGGTCTGTTGGAGATTGCCTGAGGTCCACTCCCGACCCTGTTTGCCTGGGTATCAGCAGCAGAGGTTGCAGAAGATAGAATATTGCTGAACAGCGAGTGTACCTGTCTGATTCTTATTTTGGAAACTTCCTCTCAGGGGTGTACTCCACCCTGCGAGGTGTGGGGTGTCAGATTGCCCCTAGTGGGGGATGTCTCCCAGCTAGGCTACTCAGGGGTCAGGGACCCACCTGAGCAGGCAGTCTGTCCGTTCTCAGATCTCAGCCTCCGTGTTGGGAGATCCACGGCTCTCCCCAAAGCTGTCAGACAGAGTCGTTCGCATCTGCACAGGCCCCCGCTGCTTCCCCTGTTGGTCTTCAGCTGTGCGCTGTCCCCAGAGGTGGAGTCTACAGAGACTGGCAGGCTTCCTTGAGCTGCTGTGAGCTCCACCCAGTTCGAGCTTCCCAGCAGCTTTGTTTACCTACTTAAGCCTCAGCAATGGCGGGCGCCCCTCCCCTAGCCTCGCTGCTGCCTTGCGGATAGATCGCCGCAGACTGCTGTGTTAGCAATGAGGGAGGCTCCCTGGGCGTGGGACCCTCCCGGCCAGTTGTGGGATATATCCTCCTGGTGTGCCTGTTTGCTTAAAGCGCAGTATTGGGGTGGGAGTTACCCGATTTTCCAGGTGTTGTGTGTCTCAGCTCCCCTGGCTAGGAAAAGGGATTCCCTGCCCCCTTGCGCTTCCAGGTGAGGCGATGCCTCGCCCTGCTTCAGCTCTCGCTGGTCAGGCTGCAGCAGCTGACCAGCACTGATTATCCGGCACTCCCTAGTGAGATGACCCCAGTACCTCAGTTGAAAATGCAGAAATCACCGGTCTTCTGTGTCGCTCACGCTGGGAGTTGGAGACTGGAGCTGTTCCTATTCGGCCATCTTGCTCCGACCCTCAATGTTAATTTTTGAATCAATCATCCGCTAGCTATGAGTATTTTGAGGGCCTTCCCCTGTTTCTCAAAAAACAAGCAATAATACAGTTTTGTCTATCTTGAAGCAAGTCCATGAGCCACAGTTCTGAATAGTTTTAGTTTTAGGGAACTAACAGGAGGAGAAGAAAAGAGTGCCTATGCTAGAAGACTGACATCATATTTTGGCAGCTCTATTTCCTTTGAGATCAACACATTTTTCATTTCTTTGTAAAGTCAAAATTAATAGAAAAATGTAAAATGTCCCATTCAGATTGGGACACTTCTTTCATCATAATATCCTGGACACAGGATATTTTTTCCTCTTCCCACAGTGGGGCAGCATCCAAAAACAAGGAAGTGAATACATGGTGAATATCAATTCTGAGTTTATGGTGGAAGAGGGACCAATCTTTGGTAGTTCATGGGGCATCCAGGGTATATAAAGAATAACTTTCAAGGGTTAAATACAACTCAGACCATCATCCCCCAAAGCATAATATCATGCATTGAAAAACATGACTCTTCTCTTTTGATATGCTTTGGCTCTGTGTCCCCACCCAAATCTTATCTTGAATTGTACTCCTGTAATTCCCACCTGTTGTGGGAGGGTCTAGGTGGGAGACAATTTGAATTATGGGGGCGGTTTCCTCCATACTGTTCTCGTGGTAGTGAATAAGTCTCATGAGATCTGATGGTTTTATCAGGGGTTTCCACTTTTGCATCTTCATTTTTTTTCTTACCGCCACCATGTAAGAAGTGCCTTTTGCCTCCCACCATGATTCTGAGACCTCCTCAGTCATGTGGAACTATAAGTCCAATTAAACCTCTTTTTCTTCCCAGTCTCAGGTATGTCTTTATCAACAGCATGAAAACAGACTAATACACCTTGCCTTAAACTCAAATATGATCTATAAAATACAAAATCCACAAAAATGAATCCAAGAGCATAAATTTCTATAGGAATGACTATCTTGACCAAAAAAAAAAAAATTAGATAGATAAACTTGAAATAACATTTTGGGGAAAAAAACAAACTTATAATTCCCAGTGAAAAATATCCCATCTGTGCTTCTTGACATATTATTTTTGTCCTCAAATTTACATGTTCCATTTACAAATGTTTCTGCTCTCAGGTTAATTTTAAAACTTCAAATCAGATATTTACATGTTTGAATTAAGCATAACTAAATAAATATGAGAATATAAATCTTGAATGCTAAATGCATGTAGATGACTAATTTTTCTTTCTCATCAACAGCCAACACTTGAGTTCAAGTCTATAAAATATCCTAGTAGTCATGTCTCATTCATTGCTTAACCATCACTCCACACTTCTCTAAATGCACCACTTTTTCTTCTGCAAGAAAACTACAGTTTTACATTGTCCTTATTTCAATTCAATATTATCATGATTCTTCCAATTATTTAAAACACAGATTGCAGCAGCATCCACTCATTCATCTCTTTCATGCCCAACCAAGTTCTGAAGATAATACCTTCAAAAATCTCCTATTTTATTAATAATCTAGTTCTCATCATTCTCCTCTCAATTACTACACTAAACTCCTAAGTCATTTCTATACCTCAAAGTCTTCTTCATTCTGCTTACTCTAATATAGTCATGACATTAACTTTTTCTTTTCTTTTTTTTTTTTTTTTTGAGATAGAGTTTCACTCTTGTTGCCCAGACTGAGTGCAATAGTGCAATCTCAGATCACCACAACCTCCGCCTCCCAGGTTCAAGCGATTCTTCTGCCTCAGCCTCCTGAGTAGCTGGGATTACAGGCATGCGCCACCATGCCCAGCTAACTTTGTATTTTTAGTAGAGACAAGGTTTCTCTATGTTGGTCAGGCTGGTCTCAAACTCCCGATCTCAGGTGATCCACCTGCCTCAGCCTCCCAAAGTGCTGGGATTACAGGAATGAGTCACCGCACCCAGCAGACTTTAATTTTCCTATTTCACCACTTTCATCATGATATTCCCTCACCCTGGTTCAAATCCTTAAATAATCTGTCATCACCCACGGAAACAATTTTCAGCTCTCCAGTGTGTTACTGGGGATAACACTACCTACCTATATTTATTACATATTACACTGTACCATTATAATCGGGATGGTTTCCTCAAGTTCTGCAAATACCCTACATCTCTTATTTGCTCATTTTTATTCCTCACCTCATACCCTACACAAGGAGTACCCTCCCACATTCTTACTGCCTACTGCATTCTCATACTTCCAGAGCTTACTAAGATCTTCTCTGACACTTTTTGTTACTGTCATCAAAAACAATATAGTCGATTGGGGAAATATACATCCTAAGGCTTTAGGCAACTTTGAGATAAAATCCCAGAGCTGTCATCTATCTACTGTGTCATCTATCTACTGTGAAAGACAAGCTAAATCCTTGAACCTTGGCTTCATTATCTGCAACACAGGAGAAAATACAGCCTAATTCTGTACTCAATGAAAGATTAAATGAAATAGTGTATGAAAAGTATTAGCATGGATAAGTGATTTTACTTGGCCATCTATTAAATATTAAATCCATACTTCTAAATATAATCATGAAATAGTTGTTAGAATTATGACTTCGACTCATTAAATGATCCCAATTTTTAAACAAAAAATTATGTAGCACACTTTTATAGCTACTTAAACATTTTATGGGTTTTGAAAATTGAGAATCTATACCTGAGATATCTTCTACATTTAACTTGAATGCTAGTTAACAAAATCAAAAAACAAAAATAAAAAAAATCCACCTAAATGACATATCAACAAATAACCAGAGTTTAATATATTTAACAGTCAAGAAATTAATGTGAAGATTTTTCAATTCAAAAGGTCCTGAATAGATAATTTCTAATCACTCTTTTAGTATTAGGGTTTTTTGTTTATTTGTTTTTAGATGGAGTCTTGCTCTGTCGCCAGCCTGGAGTGGAGTGGCACAATCTCAGCTCACTGTAACCTCCGCCTCCCAGGTTCCAGTGATTCCCCTGCCTCAGCCTCCCAAGTAGCTGGGATTACAGGCACATGCCACCATGCCCAGCTAATTTTTTACATTTTAGTAAAGATGGGGTTTCACCATGTTGTCCAAGATGGTTTCGGTCTCCTGACCTTGTGATCTGCCCACCTCGGCCTCCCAAAGTGCTGGGATTACAGGTGTGAGCCACTGCGTCTGGCCTAGTATTAGGGTTCTTTTAAGTAAAATGATTAATAAAGAAAAGAATAAGGTCGGATGCTGTGGCTCACATCTGTAACCCTAGTACTTTGGAGATCGAGGCGGGATGACTGCTTGTGTCCAGGAGTTTGGGACCAGCCTACTCAACATAGTGAGACCCCATCTCTACAAAAAAATCCAAAATTAGCAGGGAGTGGTAGGGCGTGCCTGTAATCTCAACAATTCAGGAGGCCAAGGCAGGAGGATCAAGGATGTGATGCGCTGTGATTGTGCCACTGTACTCAGCTGGGCAACAGAGTGAGATCCTGTCAAAAGTCAAAAAAAAAGGAAAGAAAGGGACGAAAGGAGGAAGGAAGGAAAGAAGAAGGAAGGAAGGAAGGAGGAAGGAAGGGAGGGAGGGAGGGAGGAAGGAGGGAGGGAGGAAGGAAAGAAGGAAGGAAGGAAGGAAGGAAGGAAGGAAGGGAGGGAGGAGGGAGGGAGGAAGGAGGGAGGTGATTTTTTATATAACCAGGGAATGGCATTTTTTTATATATACAGAGAAACACCCTAGGAAAAATTTGTGGCTTTTTCAAGGCAGGCATTTTATACTGTATAAATCTGTGCTAGTAGGGCAGTTTGCTTCCTCTAATAGGCAGAAGGACCAGCCCCAGACTCAAGTGTTTGAGCTGGAAGAAGCATGGTGATGGTCAGGTTGGCCCTCATTTGGAGAAATTATGAGAAACTGACAGGGAAAGAAAGGCAATCAGAAACTGAGAAATAACGGTGAAGTGGGAGCTTGGGAGGTATCTGTGGCTTACATAAAAATAATCATTTTAAGGAACATACTACAGAAACATTTTACCAAATTGACAAAGGTCACTGAACTAGTAATTTCAACCAGGTAGAAAAATATGCTTAAGAATCTGCAGGAAAAAAAGCATTAAAAAAAGCTTTTGCATGTTTATTATTTTAAAAACAATTGAATAGCCCTCATCATCAGGTTTCCAGTGTACAGTATATTAAAAAAAAATAATGAGAGGTAAGAATAGTGATTAAAGCACCAGGAAAACAGAAAAAAAAAAAAAAGTAGGCATAATGCCTGACATAACAGACAATAGGAGAAAACACACGCAAAAAAGATCCAAAGTATAGCATTCTGGGGCTTTTATCTCAAGTTTCCTCGGCCTTACATATTTCAATTGCTTCAGGGGTATCACTTTATCAGTAACACAATAAAATGACTAGTATCATTAATGAGGAACCTTCTTAATTTAACTATTTTCCACAAAAGTATTTCTAAAATGTATTACACAATTCCCTTGTTATACCTATTACAATAATATAACCTTTTTTCTTTATGTTTCCTGAGATAAGGCTATAAAACAGCAAAAATACTTAGATACTTTGAGAATAATCTATATGATCTCTTGATAAATTATATAGGAATTGCCTTCAAGATAAGTATGGCCCACTTGTTTGACGGATCTCAACATCACTATGGATTAATGCCTAGTGACAAATATTAATTAAGAGTGTAATACTAATCACAATAATAATAAACATATATTGAACTCTTTCTATTATAAAAAGTGAATTACATTCTTCACCTGTATTACTTCATGCAATAGTCTCAATCACTTTGATAAGGTAACTACAGTTATTATTCTCATTTTATACTTGGGAAGATTGAAGCAGACAAAGGTTAAGTAATTTTCCCAAATTCTTAATGAAAAGGGACAAGGTTATGGGTATTAGTTTCTTTTAATGCTGCTGATAAAGACATACCTGAGACTGGGCAATTTACAAAAGAAAGAGGCTTAACTGGACTTACAGTTCCACATGGCTGAAGAGGCCTCACAACTATAGATGAAGGCAAAGAGAAGCAAGTCACGTCTTACGTGGATGGTGGCAGGCAAAAAAGAGCTTGAGCAGGAAAACTCTCCCTTATAATAACCATCAGCTCTTTTGAGACTTACTATCACGAGAACAGCATAGAAAGATCTGCCCCCATGATTCAATGACCTCTCACCATGTCACTCCCAAAACATGTGGGAATTAAAGATTAGATTTGGGTGGGCACACAGCCAAACCATATCAGCATGTATATTATAATCTCCTAAGGTGGCCTTTCCAAGATAGTTCTGTAAAATAACAAGTATTACATAATAAAATGTCTCCAATATCAAACATGTTTGGGGAACTTTGGGTTACATTTAATAGATTTTACACAGGACTTCTCAGTGACTTTAACAATCCTAATGAATACTAGGTCCCAAGAATAGTGCATAAAAATGTAGAAAAACTCCATATGTCTCACAATGATTTGATGACACTCCATTTTTCTTACAATATCTTATATTCTTGAAACAAACTTAGAGAAACACTTGGAAAAGTTACAAAAGTGGGTCAGGTATAGTGGCTTATGCCCATCTCTACAAAAAATAGTTAACCAGGTATGGTGGTGGGCTCTTGTAGTTCCAGCTACTCCAGAAACTGAAGTGGGAGAATCGATTGATCCCAAGAGTTTGAGGCTACAGTGAGCCATGAATGTGCTACTGCACTCCAACCTGACCAACGGAGTGAGAGCCTATCTAAAAAAAAAAAAAAAAAAAAAATAGGAGGGAGGGAGGGAAAATGTACAAAAGTTATATTCATATAATCATTATTTGTGATCTCCTTTGAGATAAAGTTGAGAACATGATGCCAAAAAACACAATTTATAAAAATGAATGTACGTTTTTCAAATGTGATACACATGGTGTTATGGGTTGAAAAATTTTGTCTCCCCAAAATAATATGCTGAAATCCCAATCCTCAGAACCTTAGAATGATAACTTACTTGGAAATAGGGTTGTACAATGGAATTAGGATGAAAACATACTGGAATAGGGTAGACCGTTATTCCAATATGGCTGGTCTCCTTATAAAATAAGCAGAGAGAGATGTGGAAGAAGAATGCCCCAAGACAAGAGAGGCAGGGATTGGAGTGCTGCTGCTGCAAGCCAAGGAATGCCAAAGACTGACAGCCACCAGCAGCTAGGAAGAGGCATGGAAGGATTCTACTCAGGGTCTCAGAAGGAACAAGACCCTGCTTGACTACTAGATTTTGGACTTCTAGAGTGTAGAAGTGTGATGCAATACATTTCTGCTGTTTTAAGGCACCCAATTTGTGGTACTTCCTTACAGGAGCCCTAGAAATCTACTACGCATGGATTACAGGGTGGCACAATGTTGATATCTTAAACCTAGTATAAAATCTAGAACACTAAAAGTGAAAGCAGTATGTAATAACTGGTCAGGGTAAATAATTCGGAAAGAGAATTGAGAGGAGATAGTCATGTGGTCAACTGAGAAGAGATCTTGTTTACATTAAAAATCAACAAAATGATCTAGAGTAAATAATTTAACCACTCCCTGAAACTCAATTATATCAGCTGGGAAACAGAGCTACCAGCTTTAACCTACAAGACTACTACAATAATTAGCCAAGTAAATGACACCAAAAAGTAATCAATAAATATTACTACATTAGCAACTTTACACTCCCACTCTTTCACCAGCCACCAATCTTTTGTTGACTCTTTGAGTTACCTTACAGAACTTCCAAGGCTATGCAGAACTATTATTCTGGTGAAGAAAGAATAGTTTGTTAAAATATAGTTTCCCTAATTAGTATATAATTTCTCCAATATGGGAAAAATCTTTGTATCCACAGGATACTATGCATTAGCTTTATGGCTTGGAAAAGTATGTACAAATTCTGAACGCATCACATCTATTAGGAGAGAGCATCAAGCCACAAAGTTTTAAAAATTAGTCTTCTAGGGAAGAGATTCTTGGAAAACTTGCTTATTTGTGACAGACTTGATAGGCAGACATTGGCCTAACATTACAAATTTTAAGAGTATCTAACTACACAGAATAGCCTGCAAAAAATAACAGAATATAAAGAAAGCACTTACTGCAATGATACTTAAAATATAATTTAAGTTATATTTTATCAATTATTGTCATATTGTCAATTAAATTATTCAATATGATTAAGCTATTTTTCTGGGACTTTGTGTAGATAATTTGCAATTATTCAAAGAGTCGTTCCAAAACACAGAATAAAACAAACGTTTTTCTTTTCTCTGAGCCCTTTCATCCTTACCTTGACATGATCATGTTTCCTTGTCATCACAATTTATTTATCAATTCAGGACCTGTAAGATGAATATATAATGCTATAAAATGTGTCTGTGCTAACTAGAAATCAACTCCAGGCAAAAGATGCTTACTCTGCCTTTATATTTTGCTGTTTAATAGAGTAAATCCTATATTAACAGACCGTATTATATTCTACCACATCAGTGCCCCCATATTGCATCAATATATGCAAGGTTGCAGAAAGGAAAATCCATTGTATAACTTACTTAAGCTGACATGAAATAGCATCAGTACATCTAAATGAGGAAATAGCTTACAGAATTTGTTAAAACTTTTAAAAGTCTATATATGCTACAATAATATCTAACTGAAATAGCATTTGTATAAAACAAGCAGTTAGATGGAAGTAAATTGGTAACTAAAACTTTAAAACACAATCTTTGGAAAAGAAATCCCCATTCCCCTAGATGGAAATCTCTAAAATATATGGCCTACATCCCTGTTATCTATTACTGGTAAGAGAATTACTTGAACTTCAACATAACAGAAGCCTCTAAGAGTTGAACTACTAAATTTAACACATAAATGATAAAATGAGCTATATATAGAAACTTGCTCAAGGACCAGATTTTTCCCAAATCAATGCTTAAAGGGTAGTTTGGAAATCCAAGTGTGGTATTGTTAAATATGAAAAATGCCATTACGTAGGCAACAGTATTACTATACCCAAAGAAAGAATACCTAGCTGGTTGTAGTAGGCAGAATAATGTCCCCCAAAAGACGTTCACCCCCTGGATCCTGTGGATATGTCCAAAAAGGAGTCTGCGGATGCACTTAAATTTAGGATTTTAAGGCGAAGGGATAATCCTGAATTATCCAGAGGAGCCCAATGTCATCATGAGAGTCTTTATAAATGAAAGAGAGGGACAGGAAAATCAGACAGAGAAAGAGATTGATTTGAGGATGCTACACTGCTGGCTTTAATGACAGAAGGAAGCCAGGAGACAAGGAATTTGGGCAACATCTAGAGGCTGAAAAAGACTAGAAAACAGATTGTCCCCTTAAGCCTCCAGAAGAAACCCAGCTCTGCTGACACCTAGATTTTAGCCCAATAAGACCCACTTCAGACTTCTGTTCTCCAGAACTGTAGGAGAACAAACTGATTTTGTTTTAAGCCACTAAACTTGCGGCAATTTGTTTATAGCAGCAATAAGAAACTGGTACAATGATCTTCGTAGAGTCCTGAAAAAAAAAAAAAAAAGCAAAAGGCTTAGAGAATTTTTATTAAGCATCAATCAAGAAAAGAGACCCCAAAGTACGCTGATTATTGGAAAAGTATACTCTTCTCAGGCAGACCTGATTGGGTTTTTAAGAAACTTGGATACAAAATTCCACAAAACAATGTAATTCCCTTTGATCTTCTTCTCTGTTTACCATGCAGACTTCCAATGACCAACTGATTTCCAGGATGCAAAATAGGGAATAAGTGCTTGGATAGTGGGCAATAAGAATGGCATCATCTCTATTATAAATGTGTCAAAAGTAGGGAGCCTAGTTCTCCTGAGACCATTTAACAAGATGCACCCTGACAAAACTGGGTGGCTCCTGAAGGCTGAGAATTACTGTCATGGCCAGTCTTTTTGCAGCATGGTGTCCAGCTATAATCCCTTCATGTCACCTTTATTTCACTCTCTTTTACTTTGACACTTTCTTGGATAGATATACAAGAAATTTAAGATAATATTTATTGATATGTTTTGGATGCTTGTCCCCTCAAAATCTCATGTTGGAATGTACTTCCCAGTGTTGAAGGTAGGGCTTAGTGGGAGGTATTAGACATAAGGATCACTTAGTGAATGGCTTAGTGCCATCCCCTTGGTAGCACTAACTTGGTACTGAGGAGTCAGTCGTTGCTATAAAGATACTTGAAATTGTGGAAGCAACCTTGGAACTGGGTAACACATAGAGGTTAGTAGAGTTTGGAGGGCTCCAAGGGAAAGTTTGGAACTTCTTAGAGACTTGTTAAATACTTGTGACCAAAATTCTGATGGAAATATGGACAAAGAAGGACAGGCTGATGGAGTCTCAGATGGAAATGAGAAAGTTATTGGGAACTGAAGTAAAGCTCACCCATGTTATGCCCTAGCAAAAAACCTGGCTGCACTGTGTTCATGTCCTAGGGATCAGTAGAGGTTTGAACTTGAAAGTGATAACTTAGGGTATGTGCTAGAAAAAATTTCTAAGCAGCAAGGTGTTCAAGAACTGGCATGGCTTCTTTGAACAACCTATGATCAGAAATGATAACGAAGAAATGACTTAAAGTTGGAACTTACATTTAAAAGAGAAGTAGAGCAAAAACATTTGAAAAATTTGCAGGTTGGCCCTGTGGTAGAGAAAGAATCCAAGCAGGCTGCAGAAAAATCACTTGCCAGACAGATTAGCATGACTAAAAGGGAGCCCCGTTGCTAATATCAAAGACAATGGGAAAAAACCTCAAAGGCATTTCGGAAGTCCTCAAGTCTTCCAGACAGTTCCTCCCATCACAAACCCTGAGGCCTAACAGTAAAGAATGGTTTTAGGGTCCAGGCCCACAGAGCCACTTCCCTGTGCAGCCTTGGGACATTGCTCCCTGCATTCCAGCTGCTCCAGCTACAGTCATGGCTAAAAGAACACCAAGGTACAATTTGGGCTGCCACTCTGGATAGTGCAAGCTGCCATAGCCTTGGTAGTTTCTATCTGATGTTAAGCCTGCAGGCAAACAGAATGCAAAAGTGAAGGTGGCTTGGCAGCCCTCCCCTGGATTTCAAAAGACATATTGGAAAGTCTGAAGGCCCAGGCAGAAGCCTGCCACAGGGGTGAAGCACCCACAAAAGACTGTACCAGGGCAATGTCAAGGGAAAACGTGGGCGGACCCACAGAGTCCCTACCAGGGGACTGTCTAGTGGAGCTGCGAGAAGGGGGCTGCCATCCTCCAGACCGCAGAATAGTAGTCATAAATAGATTGCATCCTGAGCCTGCCAGCACTCAACCCCAACCCATGAGAGCAGCCACATGGGCTGTACCCTGAAAAAGCCACAGGGGATGGGATGACCAAGACCTTGGGAGCACACTCCTTGCACCAATGTGCCCAGAATGCAGGACCTGGAGTCAAAGGAGATTATTCTGTAGCTTTAAGATTTAATGACTGCCCTGACAGATTTCAGACTTCTATGGGTCCTACTGTCTCTCTCTTTTGGCCAATTTCTCATTTTTAGAAGAGGAATGTTTGCCCAATGCCTGTACTACCACTGGATCTTGGAAGTAAATAACTTGTTTTGATTTTACAGGCACAGAGGTGAAAGGACTTTGGACTTTGGACTTGATGCTGGAATGAGTTAAGACTTTAGGGGACCATTAAGGGATTATTTTGTGTATTTTGTGATGTGAGAAGGGTATGAGATTTGGGAGATCAGGAGAGGAATTATATGGTTTGGATGTGTGTCTCCTCCAAATCTCATGTTGAAATGTAACCCCAATGTTGGAGGTTGGACCGAGTGCGAGGTATTTGATCATAGAGGTGGATCCCTCATGAAGGGCTTAGCACCATATCCTTCCTTGGTGATGAGTTCTCAGTTAGTTCACTCAAGATCTGGCTGTTTAAAAGAATCTGGGACTGCCCCTTTCTTTCTCTTCCTCCCACTCTTGCCACATGACACAACATCAGCTCCTCCTTTGCCTTCTGCCATGATTGGAAGTTTTCTGAGGCCCTCACCAGGAACAGAAGCCAGGGTTCTATGTTTCCTGTATAGCCTGCAGAACCACGAACCAAAATAAAAATCTCTTTTCTTTATAAATTATCTAGCTTTAGGTATTTCCCTATAGCAATGCAAGAATGAACTAACACATTTATGTTGTAGGTTATTCAAAACGTTATTAATCTACTTCAGGGACATCGCTGTAACAATAGAAATACGATAAAAATATTTTGAAGGCTTGCTATATGCCAGGCACTAGATTATGAACTTTACAGTCATAATCTCTTTTAATTTTCAAAACAATTTCTGCATCATCACACAGGTAATGAAATGATGCTTACAGTAGTTAAGTAACTTGTTCAAGGTCACATAGTTAATAAGGAGCTAGAAGTTGAATCCCTGTATGTCTGGCTTCAAAGCCCAGAGTTCTAAACTGTAACCACTGTAATACAGCAATCTTGTTGGGAGCTTTAAGTACTTCTGGCTTTTCACCCTTACAGCAATTAGCTCAGGAGGATATTTTTAAAATTATTGAATGATGTCTTTCTCTGTTTTTCTTATCTCATTATCAGAATTCAATTTTTTTCTCCTAAATAAATTAGAAAAAAAGCTTATTAAAATTATGTCTAAATTAGAGCTCACAGGAAACTACTTGCTAGGAGACCACTTCATCTACCCATTGTGATTGGTAAAAACAGAATCTTTGAAGATGATTTTAAAATAATAATACCATCCACTCTAGCAATGTACTGGCTCAAAAGAATATGCCACACTGTTTTATAATCATGGTTTTCCTGGTTAGATTATACAACTATTTAAAGAAAGAAATCATTTCTTACTTGAGTTTGCATCCCTGTCTATAGCAGATCCTTAAGAAAAATCTCTTTTATGAAGCCCCAAAATAAATCAGAAACAAGCCTCCTTGCTTGTAGGAATCAGGTGGCATTAGCCAACTATATCTACTGGACCTATTGTACTGAACAAGCTGCCCTGAGACTTGTGTGCCATTTTCCAATATAAGAGACTACACATTGGAATAAGGAAGAACACCATAAAATATACTTAAGTTTCCTGGGAAAAGCCTTTTTTTAACAAAACATTTTTATTTGTGCATCTATTTCTATTTTAAAGCAGAGATAAATTTGTTCTGCAGTATCTCAAATGAGGTAAAACAAATTATGTTTGGATTGTCCAAAGGCCCATAACTTCTGCCATGAAAGGACCAAAGATCTCTCCCCTTAAAACAGGAGCTCCTCTTCAGTACTTGTCTGTATGGTAAGACACCCTCCTTTGTCAATCCCAGTAATTAAGACCATAATGCTAACTTGGGGTCCAAACTCACTGGGACAACTAAAATATGTGACCTTTAGGCAGAGGACCAGGAAGAGTTCAGTTAACTTCCAAGTACTATTTAGTATTGTATTTGGTCAGAAA
This sequence comes from Trachypithecus francoisi, assembly GCF_009764315.1. Taxonomy (NCBI): domain Eukaryota; kingdom Metazoa; phylum Chordata; class Mammalia; order Primates; family Cercopithecidae; genus Trachypithecus; species Trachypithecus francoisi. The sequence goes on from NW_022681454.1 coordinate 44,260,318, forward strand.
AGAAATGAATAGCAAAACAATTTTTTTCTAATCTATGTCTCTTGATGTCCTAAAATTTCTGTCTCATTGCAGTTTCAAAAATCAAAGTAGAGCCTTAACCAAAGAGGTCCATCACCACCAATTTGGACAAATTTTAGATCCATTTAGAGATGACACTCACTAGCTTTCACTACATATTTGATTTGTTAAATTGGTGCATGAATAAATAACTTGTGGGAATATAAGTTGCTGTCATAACGAAGTATGTGAGGTTGGAGAAAGAAGAAAAAAATCAATCTAAATTTGGCTTTATAATTGTGGTGTTTAATTTCTCTTTAAAATTCAATCTGTTTAAATGAACATAAACCATTAGACCCAAGAATAGGAAAAGTTGATTACAAATGTTAATTAAAAATATTTCATTTTGCTGGGCAAGAGGAGCTTCATGGAAAGAATATTATGCGCACTCAAGTAATTCTCAGAGAACTGCCATATAAAATAAAAAGTTAATTTTGTGATAAAGATAGGTAAACATGCTTATTTAATCATACTTTGAATAAATGTTATTAGAAAAAGAATAACAAAAGGACTAAATAAGTTGGCATTAGCCAACTATACCTACTGGACCTACTGCCTGAACAAGCTGCCCTAAGACCTGTGCACCATTTTCCAAATGGGAAGGAAGTCCTTCCATAACAGAAGGACTAAGTAAGTATGCCATTGTTAAGTGTTTGCTTTCCATGAAGCTACACAAGTCTCATTAACTACCAACATAATCTCACTAATACTAATGGTATTATCCAAAAAAACTGATTTAATAACTACTGTGTTCTGGGCACTTAGGGAGGCTCTGGGGTTAGGAAGATGAGTAAGAAATTGACCCAATCCTCAGTAATCTCAATGTCTAGCAGAGCAGACATATATACAACTCATTCAAATACAGTTTGATGAATGCTATGATACAGATCCTTTCCAAAGACTGTGTGAGGACCAGTAACGAGCCATGAATTATGCCTCCGCAATGGAGAAAATTGAGAGAGGCTTCACAGGGAAGGCCACCTAAATATGTGGCTTTAAAGGATGACAATGGAAAGAGTAAACATTAATTATGAGAGAGTAACATGAGTAAAGACAAGAGTGAAACTGAATGGTAACACTATAGAAAATGATTAAACAGACATGGCTAGAGCAAAGGATTTGTAATGGGCAGTACAGGAATTGAAAATGAGGCAAAAAATAAGAACCAATGGAGGAATCATTGAAATTTTCTCCTGTAATATTGTCCATTCAAATGTCTTTCTAACCAAGTATAACTTATCACAGAGGTTTTAATATTTTTTGTTTTGTATGCCTATACTTAAGCAACGGATCAGATCAACATTAGAAGGCATGGAAGAAGCTACGAAACTATTAAGTAGTTATTTTTAGAAGCTCATATAAAGGATTAAAGCGGTGGATAAGAAAATAAAGAAGAAAGAAAAAAATTTTTAAAAATCTTGCTGAGCAAATACTACAGTGATTGAGGCATGGCCTTTAGAATTAGACATGCCTTTCACGGAATTTCAGTTTTCAGTTTACTAGTTGTGTTACCTTGACCAAATTACATTTAACCTCTTTAAGCCTCCGTCTTCTCATCTGTGAAATGGAAAAAACAGATACTATGCATCTGCTACGGTTAATTAAGATAATGCATACAAAGTGCTAAGCACAGCACGTAAATGATCAAAAAAGTAGTTACCATTACTATAATTTTTAAATGTACGTATGTATTACCAGTTTGTTCACATGACAACTACCTTTTATATAACCCAACCATGGCTGTGTTTAATAAAACTCAAATTGTTTTACTATTCTTTTTAAACGTTATAATATTCAACATATTCTAATATACTTAGTTAATCCAAAAATGAATCAGAAATTCTGGGAAAACGGTGGTAGAAGTGAAAACATAATTTTGAATATTCCAAATCTCCAAATAAAAACATACAGAGTCACTAGTTAGCAAACCCCAAAACCCATAGACAAAATTTCCTAAAATTAGGTGGCAAATATTTTGCAAAGCGCCGAAGTAAAAGTGGGTACATTCAAATCACCAACAGCTAAAAGACCATTCTGGCATCATCAATAAGTGAAAAGAAACAGAGGAAATCAATAGAGAAACTGAGGTCCCAAGAACAAAGGAACCCCAGTATAGCCATTAGTTACTCATTGAGAAGGGCCAGGGGTTAGTTATAAAAGGCAACTGACTGCATGGCAGGGGTTTTTCCCTTCATTAGGGTATTAGTGCAAGGGTCCTACTATAAAAGCTGACAGAGCTGGAATAGTTGAATACGGTAACTTCTAGAAAGGAACCTTCCATGAAGTACATGTGCCACATTTATGCAGCCATAAAAAAGGATAAGTTCATGTCCTTTGAAGGGACATGGATGAAGCTGGAAACGATCAGTCTCAGCAAACTATCACAAGGACAGAAAAGCAAACACCACATGTTCTCACTCATAGGTGGGAACTGAACAATGAGAATGCTTGGACACAGGGAGGGGAACATCACACACCGGAGTCTGTCGGCGGGGTTGATGGCTGGGGGAGGGATAGCATTAGGAGAAATACCTAATGTAAATGACAAGTTGATGGGTGCAGCACACCAACATGGCACATGTACACCTATGTAACAAACCTGCACGTTGTGCACATGTGCGCTAGAACTTAAAGCATAATAAAAATAAAAAATTTAAATAAAAAAGAATAAAAGAAAGGAAGCTTCCAAGATACCTTTCTGAACTGGACTCCATATTGAGGAAAAACTGCTGAACGTGGAGTAGAAAGTTAGCAGTGAAGAGATAAAAATGAAAAAGGAATGAGAAGGCACAGAATAAAGAAAAGTTTGAGGACCAAGCCAAGAAATCTCAGAAAACAAGGCATGCTTTTAATACTATACAAAATCAACAAACTGCAGAAAAACCCACCAGTTGAATTACTTAGGTTCATTAACAGATAAACGATGAGAAAAAGAAACAACTCAAGGGAGGACAGAGCCGTTAGGGTGCCACTTAGAGATACAGACAATGAGGGACCATCACTCAAAACTTTAAACAAAAAGGTATGGACAAACAGAAGGCTGACAACTTTTAATTATCTGAGTATGAAGGGCACAGGGTAACCAACTTGCCCAAAATCTCTGGTGTCAGGTGTTTACAAGAAGAGACATTAAGTTAAGCAATAACTTAATTGGTCAAAATACATGTGGACAATGGAAAGAAAAAAATCAAGAATCTGCAAACTTTTTATTTTAAAGGGCCAGATAAAAAGTATTTCCAGCTTTAGAGGCCATACAGAATTGGTCACAAAATAGACATAACTAACAGGTGAAAAGAATGGCCACAGATGTGTTTCAAGAGAAGTTTATTGGCAGTAATCACAGAGTAGGCCACGATTTGACACCCTTGAAGTAGATGTTTGCTGGATTGTTGGACACTTCTGTTAACTGGCAAGAGAGAGTGACACCCCTAGGACCTGCAAATATAGGGGAATTTTACACCTTCTTCCAGGTTTCTCCTCCAGGAACACAAATGTTCAAAGAAAAGATCAGAAATATCCTGAGAACACCTCCCTTGTGAAATAAAATAATCGTTCCTAACAGAGCAATTCACATAATAATATCATAGAAGTGTAGAGAGGCATAGGGAAGGATTATAAGAGTGTCAGAAGAGCTAAGAGTCAGAAAATAAAGACTCGAACAGAAGTGAAATTAAATAGTTTAAAATAGAGTAGGGTTAGTGGATCTCAACTAGGATCACTGTCATCCAAATAAAAGTACTTTATAGAAGAGGAATTAAAAAAAAAAAAAAAAAAAAGGCCGTGACTTTCTAATAGAAAGGCAAGAGACTTTCAGAATCTCTCCCGAAAGATTCTCTTAAAGTTGTATCTTTTGCTTTAATTCAGATGACTGAAATAGCATAAGTGGGTTTTCCTGAAAGCAAGAGGATTAGTTGTCTCCAAACTATTTGACTCCCTATCATAAAGCCATTTTTAAGCACACAGCCTCAATATATCTACTATTGTACTCTGTACTATAAAACTACAAAAACATATAAAAATTTTAAAGACTACAAAAGAGATACATACATGAAAATCTTATCGTTTTCTTTCTGTTTCCCACTAGATGATTTGGTGCATTCCCTGGAGTGTGCACATCTCATTTTGATGACCACACGACCTCATACTTTAAATGTTCTTAAATTTTAAACATACATAAGTATCACCAGGAAAATATTATTTAAAACGCAAATTTCCAGGTATACCCACAGAGATTCAGTATATCTCTTGTAGAGCCCAGACATATGAACCTTTTAACAAGAACCCTGGGTGATGCCGAGGCAAGAGATATAATATTGCTGGGCTTTCTCATATCCTCTGGTTTTATGATATTGAATGAGTGTGACATATAGTGTATATATTTCCTTCCAATGGATGGAATAAATTGCTGAATATTAGGCTTTGGAGAGCCCTTATTCATACAGATTCGCAAAGGTTAAATTATAACATATGCACCATAGGGGTATCATGTCACTACCTACCCCCTACCCACCTTTTATAACAGACAAAATCCTTGGAAATCACGGGGAAAAGAACCATGCAACATCTGTTTCTGATGTCCCAATTTTTGATGGAGCTACTATTGGGAGAAAGCCCAGAATTTTTATAGAAAAAAAAATCACAATGGCCTATTCATAATAATGCTCATGGTTTCTAATTTTATCTGTGTATCTGCTTTTATTTCCTTATTTAAATTATTCTGTGCTGAATAATAATCATCTGAACTGTGCATGGGCATTAATTAACTGTTCCTGAAATACATGCCATTCATTCTTTCTTTGATTTCTTAGCAATATCTTTCTACATTTCTATACTTAATGTAACAAACTGCATTCCTTTGGCTATGAAATAGAATCATACTTGACATTCATACCTTTAGCTGAAGATTTTGGCCCTCTTAGCTTTTACATGTACTTACTAGCCATTTGGTTGCTTATCAGACCCCTCTGTCAAAGGAAATGATAGAAAGTGCTCAATTTAAATCTATCAAATTTTGTTATTAGAACAAAGTTCTTATAATTTAAGAATTAAGTATATATAATATGAGGATTTTCTTTTTTCCATTATCAGTTGTTGGAGTGTGTACCTTTGAGATATATTTATTAGTGTGATTTTCAGTTTGTGTAAATGGGAAGGAGGAACAGGAGACAGAACTAACATCCATAACCAAGGAAGAATCTATATTAGAATTCCTTGAAGGGTAGATGTAGTTTAAGTAAGCCCTTCTCCCCCATCTTTTATTGTAATTATTTAAAAGGGAAAACATATTACATCTGGAGTAGAGCTAATAATTTTATTAATATATGCAAATACAAAAAATATAAATTAAAACAGAATATAACCCTTAATTGCTTTGAACCATGTGATCATTGACAGAAATAGTACAACTTGCAGAAGAAGGTGGTTTCAGGGTATAGCAGAATGAGACAGGAAGAAGAGGAGTTTGGGGATAGTGCCAGATGGTTTCATCTGAACTATAACACCTATTAAATGCTGAGTTTAATTTCCATGGCAGTAGAATGAGAATAATCATCTCTTCATAGGACTATTAGATTAAATGAAGATTAAATGAAGTAGCCCAAAAGGCCTTGGATAGTACTTGACAGTTGGCTCATTTCCAGCTAATATTCTTTTCATATCCTCAGTTTCAGGATGGCAGAGGTGGCTGTTGTGGTTCCTGTTACTGATGTTGTGCTGTTGTTGGATAGAAAAGAGACTGACCCTCCCAAAATTCCATTTTACCAACCGTAAATTTGTCTGTTTCCGTTTCCAAGGTAAATTTCAAATTTATTTAGGTCTGCTGCTCGCAACCAGGGCAGTTTTGCCCCCCAGGGAACATTTGAAAATCTGGGAATATTTTTCATTGTCACAACTAAGGAGGGGAGGAGGAGAATGTGTTACTAGCATCTGTTGGCTAGAGGACAGGGTTGATGCTCAACATCTCACACAAGTTAGTCCTCCCAAAACAAAGAATTACTGAGCCCAAAATCTCAATAGTACCTTGGTTGAGAAAGCCTGACCTAAATTAATAAAGTAGACTCATTTATTTTGTTCAGTCAGTAAATACCCATTACACAGAACACATTACAGTTTTCCTCTATGGAAATGTTTAAAGCAAACAATGACAACACTATAAATGCAAAATAATCTATTAGTAAAAACAGCTATGCTGTTAATTATTTAGTGAACTGTCAAGATATCAGAGAAACAAGAGCTTCTTGGCAGTTCATTAACTGACACAGCTGTGATTCCAGAAAATGTCTACAATTCTGTCTGCTTAATAAAAAGTGACCCAATTCCTCTGTTCTGTTAAGCTGGAAGAAGTTCTTGACAATGGCCCACAAGAGACAGTAAATTCATCTCCCTTTAAAGGCAAACCCAGAATGTTAAAGACAAATGAAGGGTGGAAAGTTAACAGGAAATAAAGTAAGTAATAAATGTACCATGAGATTATTGTTTACTTGAAGAGTAAGGAAAAAAATGAAAGCTTTCTGAATTCCACTGAGTTGTGAACAGAAGGTGAGCTTCTTAAAACATAAAAAGAAGAATGTTCTAATCAGCAGATTCATAGACTTTCCATTCTGAAGTCACATTCTAAATTTTTATCTGAAGAGATTTAATTTTTAGAACAGGTATTTAACAAGACCTCTGAATTATTCATGTGACTTGATTCTATAGTAAAGCTCATTCAGAGACAGCTTACATATTTTCAGGTGCTAATGGCAAAACAATATTTAAACGATATAATTTCATCTTGAATTTATACTAAACCAGTATTGGGTAGATAGTTTCTATAAGTTTTGTCTAACATTATCCATCTTTAGTCCAGCAAAAATGGGTTCTAGTTTGATTTTATACAATGAATGTCATAAATTATGGATGCCATTATCATGAATATCACTGTGTAAAATCAACAGGGTGACACTGTTTACCAGTATGGGTTAGTCAGTCTTTTCTAAAGACCTATCTATGGACTTAAGAAGACAATCCTGGGTCTCTCACCACCATTCCCCAACACTTCCTCTGGTCATTCACCAGTCTGGCCATTTAGCTGTATTTGTCTCTATACGTAGTATCAGGCATGTCCTAACCAAATGTTCTCACGCTCAACCCAGCATAGCTCCCTGTTTTTTCATACAGTTAGACAGACCATCATATATACACAGTGTAAACAGCCATTTTCTTTTCTCTGCCAAGCAATTTCACCTCTATATTTAATGACAGAAATTAGTACAGAAGAATGAAGTTTTACAGACTATTAAAGGCACCTGCATACGGTTTGGGAAATATCTACTGAAAGCATTATACAACTTCCTGTTTTATATAATGTATGAGGTTTTTCTCTCTGTAAGTCAGGTGTGTCCACAAAAAGTAAGTTTAGCAATTATTTCAGACTTTAGCCCAGAAAAACTAAACAGAGAATCACATGAATGTTTCCCTACAAAATCAACTCCAAAAACATGAAAACGATATAAACCCTAAAAATATCAACTCTAAACACATTGGACATGATATATAGTTCTGCTAATTTAATCATATAAAATATCTACCAGGAACATTTGCTATAATAGCATTAATAAATACTTTGTTGTTACCCAATTCCCATTGATATGGACCAAATTGTGTTCCCTACCCCCCCAAATTCATCTTGAAGTTCTAATCCTCAGTACCTCAAAACATGACTGCATTTGGAAATAGGGTCTTTAAGGAGGTAAATAAGGTTAAATGAGATCATTAGGATAGCCCTAATCTAATATGACTGGTGTCTTTATAAGAAGCGACTGGGACACAGACACACTGAGGAAATACCATGTGAAGACACCAGAAGAAGATGACCATCTGCAAGCCACTAAGAGAGGCCTTAGAAGAAACCAACACTGTCTACACTTTGATTTTGGAATTCTAGCCTCCAAAATTGTGAGGAATTTTTGTTGTTTAAGTCATCCAGTCTGTGGTACTTTGTTTAGGGAATCCTAGCAAACTAATATACTCCTGTAGCCTAAACATTCTGATTTGGATAAGGAAGAAAGGAAGAATCCATTTACCATAGATTAATTCTACAATTAAATGTGATTTACTAATGTCGTCCTACCTGCATCTGAAAGAACAAAAAGTAACAGAGAAAATGCTGCCGTCAGCCAGTCTTCCACCTCTCTTGAAACTAAATATCATATAGCAATGCTTACATTAAAATTAAATCTAACAAATCAGTTACTTTTTCATTTAATAAAAATAAGGAGATATTTCATTTTGGCTTGGAAGCAAAATATTTTTTACCAATAAAAGTGCAAGCGCCAAGAGGCAGATGTTTAGTGTGTCTTTTTGCCACTTAATCTTCAGCACCTAGAACCATTCTGGACATTATCAATGTTTAGGCAGTAGATGATGAATGTTTAAAGAATCAATGAATAAAAAATACCAGTAGCTTCTGGTTATTACTGACAAGATGGCAGACTAGCACAAGATTGGTGAATACTGGGGAAGCAGTATTTACCCTTAGGACAAAAGATAGAGGGAGCCATAGATCTGAGGAATTAAATCTATCAACGCAATCTATCCATCATTGTGAGAAGTCTGGGAAACATCCTTGTGGGATGATGACACCCTGTGGCCAAGAGTTGCCAGGCACAGCATCAGAGGATAATTTGGGGAGGGATCCAGCTAGTGCATCTCCTGGACATTGTCTTGCAAGAGTCATTGTCTGTACCATACCATTTGCCAGACAGAAACCAGCAGTCACAACGTATCTATATCAAAGATATCTAACCAAAGGCAATAAAAATTAGCGATAAATAACAATGTGAATTAGAAAAAATGTGTCTAGAAACCAAGTAAAAGACTACTAGATAACATATACTAAAAAGGAAACAAAAATTATAAGAGAATTTAAGCTGAATAATACATGTAAAAAGGTATGACACATTTATAAGGTACCATGTAAAAGGAAAGTTATTTTAAGTATGTCCATCAAGAAAGAAAAAGGGTTAGAAAAAAAATTGAGCCAATCATTAAGCTCTGAAAAGGCAACAGAGGAAACCCAGTGAAACAGAGGAAGAAAATAATAAAGATGCTAGTAAAAACCAATAGAAATAAAATCCACCAAAAAATTAGGAAAAATTTGAAAACTAGAAGCTTTAAGGAGGTTAATAGATGAATAGACTCTGACAAACTAATCCAAAATGAGTGAACAAAATTCAGAGTAAGAATGACATAAGAACGAGAGAGGAAGAGCATAGAGGAGGATGGGAGAGAAAAAGAGAAAGAGAGAGATAACAGAAATAACCAAAAAACAGAGTTGACAGAGAAATAACTATTGACACATAAAGAGATTAAAATGATAAAATAATATTATGAGTGCCCATTTGGTATGGAAATTGAAAACCTAGACAAAAGATATTATTTCTGGAAAAACATAAAAATTTCAAATTGGTATAAAAGGAAATTAAAAACTTGAATATAAGTATTAAAGAACTTGAAAAGGCAAGTCTCTTCTCCCCCAAATTCCCTAGTCGTATTGATTTTTAGTTGCATTCCACCAAACTATCATGAAAGAAGTAATTCATACCTTTTAAGTAAAAACAGAGAAACAAAAAAATCTAGTTTCCATGCAGCATAATATTCATTCCAAAATTAGGTAAAGATAGTAAAAAAATTATAAGCCTATTCAATTATGATTATATGTGCAAATTCCAAAATGAGATATTGGCCAAATGAAAAACTGCATTAAAATATGATAAAGATTTATCCAGATTTATAAAGATGATTTCAGTACAAAAATGTACCAATTCACTATACTAGTAGACTAACAAAGAGAAAGCATAAAATTATTTCAAGAGACAGAGGAAAATAAATTGAATATACATTTTAAAACTTACTTATGATTACAAAATAAGTCCATTCCTAGAAAACTAGGAATAGAAGAGAATATCCTAAACTTGGTGATGGTTATGAACCAAACACCTAAAGTAAACATTATGCTTAAACATTACATTCAAGGGAAAACCTTTACACACATTCCTTTTACAGTAATATTATATATAATTTTATATATAATTCATATAAAATATTGAATTTTAGGGGAATCACAAAATTATAAGAATTCTAAGAACTGTAATATTAGATATGCTTTGGGTATTACTATAAATCCTAGCAAGTTCTATTAAAAAAAGAAATAAAAGTAGAAATATTAGAAGGGAAAGAATAAAACCATAATGTAGATAATATAATGGTCTAAAATAGAAAAAAAATGGAATTAACAGGCAAACTATTGAAACTTACAAAAGAGTGTGATAAAAGATCAATTTATAAAACTCATGAATATCTCTCTGCACTAGAAATCACCAAATAACCATCTACAGGATATAACCAGCAATAAAATACTCTTCATACTAGAAAAAGAAATCTGCAAAGTAAGATTTAAGAAAGAATGCACAAAACCACACTAATAAAAATAGTATATAATATTAACAAAAAATAGACAAATGAAACCAAGCAGAGAGACTCAGAAATTCTCCAAAGCATGCAAGAGAACTTAATATACAAGTAAGTTTATATCACAAGTCAAAGTAATGAGTAATGTCACAGCATACATTAAATAGAAAAAAAAATAGTAGATAGAAAAAAATAACACTGGATTTTCACCTTTTAATATCACATACAAGAGTATTCCAAATGATTAGACCTTACTATGAAAAATAATACTATGAAGTTAATAAATGTACAATGTTTCCCTTGTCATTTTTGACATCTTATGATAGTAGTGGAGGCCTAATTATTACTTTGAAAAGTAAAATAGGCCTAGGGGATTGGGTTGAGTAATAATGAAATTACAATTCAGAGACAGACGAGAGAACATGAAACATAATGGAAATTAGTTTGTCCAAACAAGCGTAAAAGAAATTCATTCTATCATAAATTTTTTTAATATAAATACAAAATTTGATGAAAACATTTTTTAAATGTTACATTTGAGTATACGTGTTTGAATTTAAGATAAATTATAAACAGAATTTTCAAAAGGTTATGTACAGCAAAAAGTATGTAGCTCAAGACTTATTTTACTTTCAGTGTAGCTTCATTTATGGTAAGAAGTGATGACCTCTATAGAAAACAATTTCATTTTGACCACTAATGCGTTCATGGGGAAAAGAGAAGTGGCGTAGAAGTCAGGAGCCTAATTTTGCCTGCAGTCATAATTAAGACTCTGATCAAGTCAGTTACCCACTCTGGGCTTCATTTTCCTCACACATGAGTGAGGAAATTAATCAAAATACTGATTAGTGTTATCAATATTTTGGGGATTATAGTTCCCTTTGAGAATCTTGTGAACATTAGGAACCTCCTTCTCTCCTAAAAGTGTATACAAGATTATACACATAAAATTGTAAAACAAATGTCAAGTATCCACAGACCTCCAAGAGGTCCCTGTACCTCAGATTCAATCCTTCTAAACTAGAAAATACATATAATTCCTTTCGACTCTAAAAGGAAAACAAGTAGAGGAATGTCTCAAAGCAGATTAATAAATTTTTGGTCTGTGTATCAGAAGGCACAGAATGGTCATTTAAAGGCCACACTGAAATATAAGCAGATATTGCCAAATGACAGAGAAGGAGGGAGATTACAAATTTGGGGCTTAACTTAGACATATTAAACCAAACATGCCACTTATATATTAACATGGACATTTCTAGTAGGTCTGGGTATACCAGTAGGTATGGCACTCAAAGGAGAAGTCCATCCCATGGATATAAATTTGGGAGTCATTTGCTCATAAATAATCATTGCATCATGGTGATTAGATCTCTGGGTGGCATGGGGATGGTGAGAAGGGAGAAAGTGAAGAACTAAAGTAACTCCAGTATCTAAATGGTAGGTAGAGAATTATGAACCTATAAAGGAAACAAAAGGAAGAGCCAAAGAGATAAGCAGTGTTGTGTCATAAAATCAAGGACCCTAAAAGTATCCCTTCTGGATGGATTTTTTTTAAAAATCTACTCTTTGCTCTGTCTTGACACTGGTCCATGCTCTTGTACAAGTATTGGGCAAGGGATCACATATTAGATTTTTTTCCTAATTTAGGCACAAGCTGAACAGTCATATGCAACAATCCTGCACAGAAGCAAAGAGGAGGTGTGTTTCAAGTCAGAGTAGTCATCAGTATCAAATGCTTATAAGATGTGGAAATAAGCAAGGAAAGAAATACCTACTGGATTTAAAGGCATGGATAGAAAATAGTGGAGACCATTGAAAGGGCTGTTTTGGAGGCATGCTGAGGACAACAAGCCAAATTGGCATGTGCTGAGATGTGAGAATCAACAGAAAACAAAAAATGAAAACACTAGCATAAAAATATACACCATTTAAAAAGTTCAGCGGGGTAGGGTGATAGTTGGTTAAACATAAGGAATAACTTTGTGGACATTTCATTATTGTTTTGAATTAAAGGAACTCTGGCAAGTTTAAAAAGTAATGGGAAACATATATTTGAGAGGGAGAGACATTGCATGTCCAAAAATAAAAGGAATAATCATTAATATAATATTTCTAGCAAGATTGCAGGTAATAGAGCCCAAAGCATGGAATGGAATAACTGTCCTAGGATAGAAGGGATAGTTCCTCTACTATTAGAACAGAAGGGACAGCAGATAAGATGGGTTCAGTGTGGATAGGTTTATATCCCTGGCAGCAAGAAGAGTAGGAAGATTAATAAATTGCAATGGCTTTCCTTTTCTCTGTTAAGAAAAAGACAAAGACATTTACTGAGACTGATGGTCAGGAATGGGTGATGTAACTGGGTGTTTCTAAAAAAACACAAACAATAAAGTTACAGTAAGAATGTACTGTGAAAATTAGAAGTTTTACCATAGAATCAAAGGAGAACTGTCACCCAGTACTGAAGGTCTATTTTAAGCTGATCTTCATGGATATTTAGTAGAAATAAACTGCTCTACTGGGTGATCCTCCAATGGTTCTAGGCTGGTTGGTTATAGCACGGAAAGGTTGCTAATTGGTCCCCTAAGTTTTCTAGTTTATTTGCGTAGAGGTGTTTATAGTATTCTCTGATGGTAGTTTGAATTTCTGTGGGTTCGGTGGTGATATCCCCTTTATCATTTTTTATGGTGTCTATTTGTTTCTTCTCTCTTTTCTTCTTTATTAGTCTTGCTAGTGGTCTATCAACTTTGTTGATCTTTTCAAAAACAGCAGCTCCTGGATTCATTGATTTTTTTGGAGGGTTTTTTGTGTTTCTATCTGCTTCAGTTCTGCTCTGATCTTAGTTATTTCTTGCCTTCTGCTAGCTTTTGAATGTGTTTGCTCTTACTTCTCTAGTTCTTTTAATTGTGATGTTAGGGTGTCAGTTTTAGATCTTTTCTGCTCTCTCTTGTGGGCATTTAGATTCTGGTATGTTGTATCTTTGTTCTCATTGGTTTCAAAGAACATCTTTATTTCTGCCTTCATTTCGTTATGTACCCATAGTTAGGGTCAGAAGAAGAATTGGAAAAAAGAAAAAAGACAGAAGAGCAAGAGTGTTCAGGATATTTCTAGGAGTGTCACTGCAGTTATAAAACTGTAATCTAAACTAAATAACAAGGGCAGTGAACAAAAGACAGATGGATTGAAAGAAAGTATATATTGAAAGAAAGTTGTATTAGAGTAATTACACAAGTTGGAAAGGTAGTGTGTTACAACCCATGAAATTCTGAACTAGTAGTTCTAGAGGTGGAGCAAATATGTGTACATAGTGTATGGCCTATCTTTGTTGTCCTGAATTAGTGACCAGAAAAATATGTGGCGCCAAATTGTGCTCCATCACCAACCTTTTTGTCTCCCCTTGGTGATCCTTCTACCTAGAATGTTTATTGGTAAACCTCCTTCCACGAGGGCATGTTTTGAAGACAATAGATGTAAAAATTCTCATGGATTTGGTTATGACTTTAATATCCAATGTAATATAATAAACTAGACTCACTATTTCCCTCCTGTTCCTAAATCAGTTTTTCCTCTCAACTTCCATATTCCAGTAAGCTCTCTTAGGCACTAACCACTGAAGCATTAGACTCACCTTTTACTCTACCTCCCCACCTCCCTTGCACTTAGTAATCACAAGTCTATAAGCCCTGACGGTTATTTATCTTTCTTTTTTCTTGTCATTAATTGCAGACTCTATGATTATTTACACAGAATATTTAAGAGAACCTATGAACTTATTAGAAGTAAAAAACGAATACAAAATTATATAAAAACAAACTGTACTTCAATAACCAAACTTTTAAAATACAATTTACAATAACAATAAAAACTATGATATGTAAGAAGAGGTATTAAGCAACCACTGATAAAGTTAATCCCTCTTAATTTTTAAAATTTGTTTTTGTTTCTTTTAAATTAATAAACTATTTTAAAGCAGTTTTAGGTTCACAGCAAAACTGAATAGAAAGCATAGAAAGTTCTCATATACCCCCATTCTCACAAAAGCACAATAATTATTTCTTCCGTTTCTCTCCTATCCATCCCTTTTCCCAAAGGTCTTTCTTGTTACAATCCACTCCCTTCATGTCTTCCCTTGTCTCAGTATCTTTAATATTTGCTATTATCTTCAGGATCAAGATCTTATTTATTTTGTTTCTCCCCCTATATTGTAAATTCCCTAAGGTAAGGATGATATCTATGATACAACATTTTCATACCCTTCTCTCAAGAGTCTAGTCTACAATGATTACCAAATCAATATCTGTGAATTTGATACAGTCACTAGAATCTGGCAAGGCTGAGCTTCATGAAAAATTTAATTTAAAAAACAACAACCATAACAACAAAATCCTTACTCTTTGTCTTCCAAAGAATATTCTAGTCTTCTGTATCCAATTCTTACCCAGATACCCTTTGACAGATATACTCAGGTGACCAGAAATACATGGCATTTTTCAGTCATTCCTCTAAGATGGTCTTTTGGATTTTCTTAACAAAACTGGGATTTGTGACCCTAGCATTTTTCCGACTGATGTTTCCTTCACATCACCGTATTGATCCTGTTAAATGATTTGTAATTTTTTATTATTTGTTCCACGACACCTTGGCAGTTTAGCTGTTGGTCAAAAAAGTGGCTAAAAGTCGAGCTTCAACATCTGTAATCTCTGGAATATAAGAGCATGGGCTTCCCTAGACAAAATTATGAAATACAGAACATGAGATTTGATTTTCACAAAGGTCTACTTTTACATGTTCCTCTCAAATTCCCTTCCCTCTATATCTAACTCAAGTTAAAAAGTCTTTATGTCCTTTCTCTCTTTTATCCTTATTAAAGCATTTTATTGAAGCCAGTATTTTATTTCTGTACATCTATAATCTACTATATAGAAATATATATTATTTATTAGCTCTTCTTTTTTTAATAATTACAATTTATTTTAATTATAAAATAAATAAAAGTTGCAATTAAAAGATTTGTAAAAAACATAAGTTATTTATATCCATTATCCTACAACATAGATACAATTAAGTGCATTTCCTTCCATGTTTTTTAATGAATGGACATTTATTTGCTTCTTTTTAAATATGGTTAACAGCATTCTATACATACAGATCTCTGTCCTCTTTTCACTTAATAGTTTAGTGAGACCATAATTTTTCTCAGAATCCTCCTGTTTATATTAAACATGTTCTAAAACAATATGGGATGCCTCTTAGAGAATATCCGAAGCACTATCCCCAGAGATGTGAATTCAGTAGGAAACAAATGCTCAAGTTTTACCAGCATCCCAGGTGATACTACTACAAGTACCTCAGACTAATACAGCTTTATTTATTTTTTTACCCATTCTGGAAGAAGCAACTGGTTGCATCAACTATGCTTTTATCAGCATTAACTAGCTCTGATCTGTTCTTCATAACACCCACACTAAGAATCCACAAATGAGATCAATCCCATTATCTTCCCTCTCTACTTATCACCAACTCTGGAGTCATTCCCTGTATCTTTTTCTCAGTCTTCTCCACATCCAATAGATCATAAAGTCTGACCTAAAACACAGAAGCAGATGATCTAATCAGACTCCCATGAATTGGAGATAAGAGTATAAACTTTCATTAAAAATTTCAAAAGTGCAGGACTAGATGAAACGAAGAGAGGTCTGGGACATCCTATTCGGTTTCCCAGTTTCTTCTGTCCCACATGGGACATTCATTCTCTGACCCAGAATGACTGATGAGTAATTCAAGGGAGGTTTTATGGAGCTCTTCACAGACGGGAGTATATAAGTCTAAATTTTACACTCCCAAAGAAAAATGGTTTATATGATATTCTCCAGTGAGCCATACCCCATAGATTCTGTACTTACTTACTAAAAGACATCCCCTAACTAGGGATATATGGTAAAGGGCGTCACTAGATAAGGTCTCTTCCTTCTAGAAATATCATTCATCTTTCACTTGGCCAGCCAGTTGACATGGAGATTAGACTGGGTCACCTATTTCCTCTTGTTTCCCCACAAGACATATCCCTGGTAAAAGACATGGGCCAATCACAGGCTAGCTGCCAGGTGTCTTACTTCCTTCCTCCCAAAGTTCATTTGTTTATACCACCTATATAGCACTAGAATTCGTCCCTTACTCCCTATCTCCACTAATGCTCATCTGACTCATCTCTAGACTCAACATTTTCAATACCCACCAACTATCCAAACAAATTTAGTTTCCCCAATTCTATGTGCAGTCTGGTGCCACAGTTGCTTTTTGAAAATGCACATTCTGATATAAAATCCTTTGCCGGATATCGAATGTGCTACATCATATTTCCTTTGCCTACATTTCCAGATTTTTCTTCCAACACATCCCCTGATATCCAGCCAAATCAAACTATCCCCCGAACATGCCATTTTTGCATGAACTAGCAAAGCTCCCAAGCTCTCTTACATGAATGCCCACATTTCTGTCAATAATTTGCATGTCACCTTTTCTCTAATGCCTTCCCTGAACTCTCCATTCAGTTCAAGGCAATTACCTCCTTCTCTGTTTCACCATAATTGTCTATAAATAATAAGTAAAATAGTTAACTTTAGTGAGCCTTGACTTTGCAAAAGGTACTGTGCCAAGTACTTTCTATACGTCACATCATTTAATTCTCGGAGCAACTCTCTGAAATATGTACTATTATTCTGATAATTTTACAAAAGGGAAACCAAAGTACAGAGCAAATAAATGACTTAGCCAAAGTCACACAGTTATTAACTAAAGGAAATAGGGTATAAATACAGCCCTGGTTTACTCGAGAACACTCCTAAACCCAGTCATAAGATGTCTCCACTCACTCATCACACAGCTTCCCTACTTAAATCAATAAATATTTGCTAAGTGACAACTTGCTGCCAGACATAGTGTGAGGCTTTAATGAGCATGGGGAGCAAGTTGAATAAAAGAAGAAAGCACTGTCTCTAACTGAAGAAATCATCAGTTGTAAAAGTCTACCTAACATACCATCTTTCACTACTTCACACAAGAAATAGTACTATCAGACACAGTGCAAGACTTTACTCCATAGGAAAGAGAGACCAAATCTAGTGTGAAATTATCCCCCTTAACTTGGCTGGCCAGAACACCCACTTGAGGATTCACAAGGAATTTCTCTGAGGAGTTTGAAGTCACCTAGTAATTGCTGTCATTCAGGGGATTTTGTGGGATTATTTATTACAATTTACAGGTATTATCACTGTCTATAATTGCCCTCTATCTACCCTATATCTTGCACTTCACTGATTTAAGTTCATATTCCAATGACAGGCAAAAGCTATTCACCTGGCAAGTAGCTTGCACAGAACTTCAACTTGTATCTTACCTAAATTATGAAGAGCAGAATAGCTTCTAATCTACTTTCTTCCTTGTATTTTACTTCAAAGCAATTTATGGGTTCTTTTCACTCCTGACTCAATTTATATAGTACAATTAAACTGAGATGCTAAAAACACCTAGCCAGTGTCTTCTCTTTTATGCTCACATCATTCCTCAAATGGGAGATGGGGAAATAATCTCAAGGAATTTAAGTGATTTTCATGAAATTAATAACTATAAAGTAGCAAAAACAAAAGGTAAGCCAAGATTTCGGATTTTTCTCTAATCCTTGCCAGAATCCTTATGCTCTTTATCACAACTACAACTATAATTTGTCATGCGCGTCCATGTGAAGAGACCACCAAACAGGCTTTGTGTAAGCAACATGGCTGTTTATTTCACCTGGGCGCAGGTGGGCTGAGTCCGAAAAGAGAGTCAGCAAAGGGAGATAAGGGTGGGGCCATTTTATAGGATTTGGGTGGGTAAAGGAAAATTACAGTCAAAGGGGGGTTGTTCTCTGGCAGGCAGGAGTAGGGGTCACAAGGTGCTCAAGTGGGGGAGCTTTTTGAGCCAGGATGAGCCCAGAAAAGGAATTTCACAAGATAATATCATCACTTAAGGCAAGGCCCGGCCATTTTCACTTCTTTTGTGGTGGAATGTCATCAGTTAAGGTGAGGCAGGGCATTTGCACTTCTTTTGTGATTCTTCAGTTACTTCAGGCCATCTGAGCTTGTACGAGCAAGTCACAGGGGATGTGATGGCTTGGCTTGGGCTCAGAGGCCTGACATAATTGTCTAACAATTTAACAGATATTCCTGTATTCTAGATTCTAATATGACCATTTTAAGATTATATACTTCAACAATATAAATATTCTCCAGGTATTTTTTATTATCCAAACTGAAATCCTACTTCCTATACTTTTCCTCATTGATAACTTGCAAATAAGCACTGGAAATTATGAGATTAAAATTACCAGTCTCATTTCTATGACATACACATTAATATGTAAAGAAATGCCATAAGGGGAGTTATGCAACGATGTTTTTGCAGAAATGAAATGTGTATGAATATGAATACAGTTGTAGGTATTTCAATAAAAATTACAAGTCTTTCAGATATTCTTTCCAAATTCAAATGAAGCACCGGGTGTGCAGGATATGGCAGATGTGCCTGCTGCATACTAGCAAAAGGAGGCTAGGTGGGTACAAACAAATTTCCTGATCCCATTGAGACAGGCTTCTATAGGTGATCGGTTGTCCTCCCACTGTGAAAACTGGCTATGAAAAAGAAATACTTAAGCATTTGCCCTGCCTTTCCTCTGTGAGCAGTATTTGAAACGGTTCTTCAGAGAAAGTTCTTCATTACAACATTCCAGCTAATAAATATGGAAAACACAAATTAGAAAACCACAATTTGGTATCCCTTATGGTAATACTTGAATCAGGCAATTGTATTCAATCATACAACTATCAAATAAATGTTTGATGCAAAGTTACAATGAAGGGATTTGACTGCCACCACTCACATCAACTGATTAGTGGGGCAAATTAGCACAGAATCACCTATAAATAGTTTTGCCAAAAGACAAACGAAGTTGAATATAGTCAAGGTCGAGTCAATGCCCACTTACAGAAAATACTGGTACAGAAGAACAATTTAAATGATACTACAAGAAAGCAAGCAGCCATATATTCAGAAGAGGGGACATTAATCAGCTCAACAAGACCTTCTTCTGTAAACAAATTGATGGCATTACATGTAAAGAGAAACTGAGATGGACAGAGTGAGAATCAAAGAGGAGAGACTATCTCATATTAACAGAAAAAAAGACATAAAAATACGATGTATAGCCCTGAGCTTTATTTTTAAAAAGGCTATAAAATATTTTTGAGACAATCTTGGAAATATGATTATGAATGATGTATCAGATATTGCCAAGAAATATTATTTATCCTGCTAGGGTTGATAATAGAATAGTGGTTATATGTTCTTTAATAGGCATTTTTTAGATACTTAAGTATGTAGGGGTAAAATTACATAATATTTGGGGTTTGTTTAAAGTTCTTCAGCAAAAAAGAAACAGACATGAAGTGATGTTTCGGTTATTGTTGAAAGTACCAGGTGCATATGTGGGAGTTTTTATAAACAACTCTTTTTCCACGATGTTTAAATTTTCATAATATAAACTTTAAAAAAATGACAACATCTAAGCAAAGACCACAAAACTGCAGCCTTAGCAAAAGGTATGACTGGTGCTCTTTCACACAAAGGCCACTGCTCTGCTGACAAAGCTGGCACCTTCCTCCAAAACCATTAATTTAAGAAGAGAAAATGAATGATTCACAGAGGCCATAAAATAAAGAGCCTTCAACCCTAAATATTACATTACTCAAGATTTTTGTTTCCCTTAATTCACTCCTGAAACTGTCCAGAAGTGCACAATGATTTTGAAAGATTTTTTTTTAATCAAAGAAACTTCAAGATTGGACATAAATAGCCTAGGTTATTTAACCCTTCAAGCAACTCACAAGTCCCATACCTGCAAGTTGGAAAAGGAGCTGTGTATTTCTGCAGAGGCAAGGAGAATATACACTGCCCAATGAGCCTTGAGAGGTGGCCAAGAACAATTAACAGAAAAGAATCTTCCAGAAGGCAAAGAAAGGAACCAGAAGGACAAACAACAGGCAAGAAAGTTTTACTCAATGGCAGAACTAAGTGCTGCCAGACATATTTAACAAAAAATGTATTCTGTTGTCAGAAAAAGGAATCTGTTATGTCTGCACAGCAGGATTTGCTATTGACCTGTGGCTGCTGTGACTTTCTCATTTTCCCATTCTAGGAACAAAAGCTTTCAGTGAAGCTATCTTGGTCCTATTCAATATTATTTATTGAATGCTTTGGGGGGCAAGTAACATATATTAATATAATGCCCACAGGTGACCATTTCACAAGTAATCACATTCAGACCTCATACAATGTACTTACTGTACATAGCCCAAAGATGGCAGGCTAGCTGACGAGGATTGAGGAAGGCAGGCTGATGAGGCTTGGGGGTCTCCCTTTTTGGAGAACGTTAGTAAATATTCATTTGCATGAAGGGCAGTTTCATCATATTAGGCAGGAACATGGGTTGATAATACTATTACTGTGGTGAGAATTTTAATAGGGAAAGAAGGCAGCTGTATTTGTCTGTTCTCATGCTGATAATAAAAACATACCCAAGACTGGGTAATTTACAAAGGAAAGAAGCCTCACAGTTCCACATGGCTGGGGAGGCCTCACAATCATGGCAGAAGGCAAATGAGGAGTTAGGTCACGTCTTACATGGCGGCAGGCCAAAGAGTCCATGCAGGGAAACTCCCCTTTATAAAACCATCAGACCTCATGAGATTTATTCACTATCATGAGAATAGCATGGGAAAGACATGTCCCCATGATTCAATTACCTCCCACAGAGTCCCTCCCACAACACATGGGAATTATGAGGGCTACAATTCAAGATGAGATTTGGGTGGGGACACAGCCAAACCATATCCGTATCCAAAGAGATAGAGTGTAGTGGATCCTTTCGGCCAGCTCACTCAAAATCTTTCTACCTTTTTAATTTAAAAAGACTGGAGAGCTTTTAAAAACTACATTCCCATCATAAGTAATCAGAACAATGAAATTTAAATAAACAATCAAATATCACATTTAACTTTACTCTTGCAACAATTAGAAAACTGAATTTTGCAAAGTGTTGGCAAGGAAGTGGAAATGACAGAATCCTCATGTACTGCTGCTGGGAATGTAGACGTGCTCTCATTTGTACAGCAATCTGACAATATTTAGTCAAATGACATATAAGCATACCCAGCGTCCCAGCAATTCCCTGCCTAAAGAATTCTCACACAGGTCCACACTGGATGTGACCATGATCAGACTGAAGGCAACCTGAGTACAGATCAGCAGGGAAGAGTTTAGTTAGGTAAAATACACACTAGGAAGTAACATTCCACCCTTAGAACCAACCAATTAGCTTAGATAGGCACATGAAAATGAAGTGCTCTTAAAAAGAAAGCACTAATGAGAGAGATATCATATATATATAAATTAAAAACATAAGCGAGACAGAATACTCATTGTCCAAGAACACATATAAACATAAGGATCTGCATTCAATATATTAGACTAGTTACCTATGGGAGATGAAGTGGTAGAGATCAAACAGTTTAAACTTCAATAATAAGTCTTTTCACAGACCAATGATGATAGTGTGCTAGGAAAATTTGTTGCTATTGTTTTGTTTTAAAAGCTATATTTTCTACACCCTCTTGTGACCTGGGTTCCATAAGTGATTCAGTTTGTACAACCACTCTGGTAAACTGAGGCATGGGGGAAACAGGAAGTAAGTTGATGATCTTACTTTAACTGGCATGGATGATGGCACAGATGGTGGAGCTAGATCCTGTAGCTACACCTGGCTTCCTGATTCTGAGCTCCCAGGTCCTTGCAGGACAGTAAGTCCCCTGGTAGTCCTATTCTAGGATGTGGTTGCAAATCATTCCTGGAAGCTCAGCCCTCCCAGTCAATCTGTGAGCAATACATTATACTTAATAAATCCTTCCCAGCCTAAACTAGCAAGAGTGAAGTTTGTTGTCTGTAACTAAGACCTCTGAAAAATAGAGAGAACTTGAAAAACATTGCCTGTTCAAGCTTTTCCCAGATTTTTTACAAGATAAAGACTTTGAAAACTACCATAGTAGTTTGCTAGGGCTGTTATAACAAAGTACCACAAAGGGTGGTTGCAACAACAGAAATGTATTATCTCAAAGTTCTGAAGGCTGCGAGTCCACGATCAAGGTGTTGGCAAGGTTGATTCCTCCTGAGAGCCATGAGGGGAAATCTGTTCCATGCTTCTCTCCTAGATTCTGGTGGATTGCTAGTAATTTTTAGCATTCCTGAAACATCACCTGTATAGGAAACATCATTCCTGTAGAAACATCACTTCTACCTCTACCCTCATGTTCACATGGTGTTCTCCCCATGTGTGTGTGCATGTCTGTCTCTATCCTGAGTACAAATTTCCCCTTTTGATAAGGATACTAGTCATATTAAATTAGGGCGTACCCTAAGGACTGCATTTTAACTTGATTCCCTCTGTAAAGCAGTGCTTCTGAAAAAGGTCATATTCTGAGGTGGTGGGGAGGCAGGGCTAGGACTTCAAAATATTTTGGGAGGAGAACATAATTCGATGCATAAAATATTGCATGCAATTTAACAAAAAATATAACCATTAGTCCCTAGACTCAGGTGATTATACTAAAACAATGGGGTAAATCTTTTTTCTCCTTTTCTTTTATTTTAGGTTAACCGAACACTGGATATTACTGAGTTTCACAGTATGAATGCTAAATAACAAAGTATAATTATGATAAATATGGCTTGAGAGTGGCAGCTATAAAACAGACATTGTGAAAGTTTATTTCACAATCTAAACATGCTAAAACAGTAAGTAAAAACTGAAGTATCAAAATGGTTCCTTCATGCTTTAGAAACACATTAGTTCAGTAGAAGAAAAGTAAATTATTACACTAAGCTATAGCAACTTTCATGCTGAGATTCCTAGAATATTTATTCTTGGTGCCATTTGCTAGCAGCATTAACTATTGTTAACAAGGTCCGTATCTTCTATTACATAGCAATTATCTTTCTCCCACTGTCTATGAAGCATGCTAAATCACCCATCACAGGTCCACTTGACTGAAATAAAAAGGAATACACCAAAACCATTTCAAATTCTAATTTAATCACAAATATAGAATATTTGTCAACGGTAACCAGGAGACGTCTTCATTTTAATTTGACTTCAGGATTTCTTCACAGGAAATAGGCAATATTTATAAGAAATATGGCAAAATCTGGACTTTTGAATAGATTTTACATTTCTGCGCATGGTAAAATTTCTCAGAAAAGGAGTCAGGTATAATACAGAGGCCAGAAAGATTATCACTTGCAAAATACTCAATTTTTCTCTAAACAGGCCATTTTTAGCAAAGGATCAATGTTAACTATGTCTCATTTCTAACATAAATTGGTCACTATTCAATCACAGTTCAGAGGGCAAATGTTTTTAATAGCCAGTAGTAGTTGCAGAGTCATACTAATGCTCTCCCAAAACATGCTTGTATGTGTGTCCACACACACACACAAACACATCCTCATGCCTAGACTTTGTGGTCAGTAGTAGGAGATACTCTTCAGCCATGAGCTTTAGCCATCACACAGAGCCTCACAATTTTTATGTTATGTATCTATTCAGCATGCCATTCACCTACCATGTACAATCTGAAGTCAGAGAAAGTACATATCCTACAAATGTCATGGTCCCAGTCATGAAAGGTAGGAAATATGTTCACTACTGTTTACTACCACACCTTCAATATCTAAGAGGCTGCTTAGTTTATAATACTGGTTAATGAATACATGAATAAATATAAATGAACTGAAGAAGAGATATGATTCAGTACCTTAAAATTAATCTAATCTGGATTTCCCTCAGTTTGATAGATTTTATGTTTCTGATTTTTTTGAAAATCGTTAAATGAAATAGAGCATGAAAAGGTGTTTCACCTCAATAAATGTTTTATTAATAGCAATATACTCAACACATTTTTAAAGGAAATGACAGCCTGACACACTAAAGTAAGGACAAACACTCTATTTCATTTAGCACAGATTACTTGGCACGCAATACTTATGGCATTATGTGGAGATAAGGTGAAAGAGACGATCAATTTCTACCATTTTCTCTCTGAAGAACTGAAGTATAGAAAAGTAAAGAACCACAAAATAAAATAAATCTACATAGTGATGAAGATTAAGAATATAGCCCAAGGACTTTCATTGCTAAATCTCTTTTTTACTCTAAATTAGAATCACCATTGAAGGATTCATCCCCAAAACCACCATATAAATGACACCAATAATTTGCAACCACCACACCTGCTACCTCCCACCACTCACTATAAAGCTGCCACTGTAGTAACTTTTCTTATCAAAAGCAAAAGTCACTTTGGAATCATATGTACGAATCCTTATTATCCACCTGCAAGGAGACATGCTAGGTGCAGACTCACCAACCAGAAGAAAAGAGATCAGAATATTAGAGAATTATTTCTGAATGTCTGCCAGCACCTGCCTCAGATCTCTCTGCTTTCTTCAAACACCTGGACTTAAGCAACTAGAAAACTTATATTGAAAATATGTCAGAGTGGTTTCAATAAGAGCTGATTGAGTTGACAGCTAACATAGTTTTCTGGCCGGGCGCGGTGGCTCAAGCCTGTAATCCCAGCACTTTGGGAGGCCGAGACGGGCGGATCACGAGCTCAGGAGATCGAGACCATCCTGGCTAACACGGTGAAACCCCGTCTCTACTAAAAAATACAAAAATCTAGCCGGGCGAGGTGGCGGGCGCCTGTAGTCCCAGCTACTGTGGAGGCTGAGGCAGGAGAATGGCGTAAACCCGGGAGGCGGAGCTTGCAGTGAGCTGAGATCCGGCCACTGCACTCCAGCCCTGGCGACAGAGCGAGACTCCGTCTCAAAAAAAAAAAAAAAAAAAAAAAAAAACCATAGTTTTCTTAAAATTGTGAAGATATGTATTTGAATCCAAAATCTAGCCTGAAATTTTGGCCAAATGCCTAGACTTTGGGCAGTGTTTGAGCCCACCTGGCTCTGTGACAATTTGTTATTTTGTGTAAAACTGTTGAAAATGCAAACTAAAAGCCCTCATCAGAAATATAAATAAAGATTATGATTAAGAAGTGCTTTGTCCCAGAGTTTGAGACAATTTCTATTGACTATAAGTATTATTTTTAATTGTGTCATAATTAACCAGTGACCAGCACTCGACCTGGAAGAGTAAATTTTTTCCACCTAATCAATGAAAAACCAACAAGAATAGACTTATTTAAAAATAAGTTACAATTTATTTTATACTTAGCAGGTCAATAATTTTAAAAAGAACTCATTAATGATAACAGGACCTTTTCAGGGCAGCTTTTCGATAGGAGTTCCTTTCAACTTCCTTAAAAAGAAAAAGAGAAGAAATCTGGTACTGAGAATTATTGTAAAGAAATGGGATTGCCTGTGTATTTTTCTGAGGTCCTTAAATTAATAAATGGCAAAGGCTAACATGTATTGAGCTTTTAATTTGTCCCTGATACCATTTGTGCCTGATACCATTCTAAGTATGGATTGCTTTATTTGATCCTCATAACAAAGCTTTCAAGTGAATATGATTGTTTTTCTCACTTTCCCTTCAGGAGGGAGCATGAAATTATTTTCCCAAGATCTCAAAGCTAGAGCCAAAATTTTTCAAGGAATCTGATTTAGAAGAATTAAAACATTCATTGTGTTCAACTAGTCACCTCTTAGAAGTAGAGACCAACATATTCTGGCATTGTTACTCCATAAACATGGTACTACTCTCCTTATTTTACTTATACCAAAAATTAGAAAGCACACCTAATTATGCCAAATGATAAGAAAGAGCAATATAATATGAATCTTATTCTCAAGGTTTTTGATACAGTAACTGGTGAAATCAACCAAAATAATAAAACTGAGTGGTTAAATCATTCACTATTCTGGTGATATTAAGTCAATACTACATATTTCTTTATTATATTAGTTTCTTCCATTTTATTTGCTTTTTATTCCATATGCTTTAATATTCCATATTATTTGCTTTTTTCCCCTATAAAAGCAGGGTTTGATGGGAGACTGGTTACAATATGGTAGAAATAATATTCTAAGTTAACTGTTGAACATACATTTAACTAAGTTTAATGTTGAATAAGCACAGAATATTATTGTGTTATATTGTTGTATAGTATTGTATTATTGTATATTATAATTGGACACACTAATATATGTCCAATTAGGAATCATGAAGCTGCCTGTTGTTATTACCAGCAAAGTTGGTTTATTTTCATTAACTACTTTGACACAAGGTAAAGAAACATAAGTAACACTAATATTTTAATATTGATTATTAAACAGTAATACCTGTTAAATACATTTTAAGATGCCTTTTTAAAAATGAATCAAGATTATAAGATAGAATTAACTGGATCCTCACTTTTACAGATACCTTATCAGTATTATCAGATACTTCCTATATTTAATTTCTACAATAAAGTCTATGTAAGGAGGCAATATTCTCTTTGCATCTAAGATTTTTTTTAAAGCAAATACTCAACACTACCTGTGGTTGTAGGTAGGCTTGGGGTATGGAACATTTGTCCAACACTCTAAACTAATGAAGTCACTTAATTTTTGATCCCTCACAACTTCTATTCCACCAATCATTTATTTATTTATTTATTTATTTACTTTTATTTTTTTGACAGAGTCTCACTCTGTCGCCCATGCTGGAGTGCAATGATGCGATCTTAGTTCACTGCAACCTCTGCCTCCCGGGTTCAAGCAATTCTCCTGCCTCAGCCTCCCAAGTAGCTGGGATTACAGGTGTCCGCCATGACGCCCAGTTAATTTTTTGCATTTTTAGTAGAGATGGGATTTTCCATGTTGGCCAGGCTGGTCTCGAACTCCCGACCTCAGGTGATCCACCCACCTTGGCCTCCCAAAGTGCTAGGATTACAGGTGTGAGCCACCACACCCAGCTTCCACCAATAATTAAATATAAAGAAGTGTGCGTGTGCACATGCATGTGTGTGTTTACAAATCTAAGAACTTCACTTATAACATTATTTTAATCTGTCCCATATTTTAGTTAACATTTTACTTATTTTCATTTCGTATAGGTGCTTATGTAACAACTTCTCATGTCATTAATCCTGCTTTTTCCCCTCTTGTTAACATACTAAATAACCTCTCTATAACATAATTCACAATGATATAAAGTTTATTGTGATCACCTTAAACACAAGGTCTCTGTCTTATTCATATTTGTATGATTTACCCACGCTTTAGCCTGGTAGTTGTTCCATAAATGCACTTTAAAGTTGAAGTGAAACTTAACCTCAAATTCAGTGACAACCTAATGGAAATTCCAACATCTCTAGTTCATTCCTTAATTCACACTTTCATTCAGAAAACAAATATTTTTAAGTTCTTAATGTGGCCTTAGCCTCTGCCCTGAGGGGCTGAGAACACCACTCGCAGGCACAGAGAGAGAGAAAGCTACTGTAGAAGATCAACATGTGAAAAGATCATTACATATTGTAGGAAGCACAATGAGGGACCTATCCTAGTGCACCAGGAAAAGAAGTGTGAAGGATTCTACAGCAGGGGTTCACTTAGCATTACATGGCTACGATGCCAAGGGGTACACCGAAAAGCCCACAGGTCAGGGAATAAAATTCTAAATGATATACACTCAGCATAGAATACTTCATGTATTTTCATTTGTTAAAAAAGCAAAATACAACTAAATTTGCATGAGAATCAGACACTAATCAGAAACTGGCATCATTAACAGAAGCTAATAATGAGATCTATATAGCTGATAGGCAGATGACACCTATATTTCCCATTATACTTACAAATTATAAAGTAGCTAATTTACTTGTTGGAATGACTTTGAAATCTTATAAATAAAATTATTCTGATCTTTAGGTAAGTCCTTGCAAAACCTCTGGTGCCTCATACTATTAAAAAAAAAATGCACGTTAAATTTAAGTCAGTTTATCGAGCCTACAGGTATTACTGGTTTATCAAACCTATAACTTGGTTACCCCCCAAAAAAGTGTTAAATTGAGTCAAATGTTTTATTTTCTTTAATTATAAAAATATTTATGAATACGGTAGCATTAATCCATAAAATAACCCTTCTAGCAAGTAAAGACTATTTACTATATTGCTATTAAAATTTAACATAAATTTTAAAATTTTGTGTTCACTCATAAACATTTCACACCACACTTTCTTGCTTATAAATAGAAGTTCTAAGTACTCAGTAGACACCGAAATATATTTGTCAAATTGACTGCAGGAAACAGGCATTATTTTTCAATGTTTTAAGAGTAAGGGCTTTGACATAAGACAGAATTATTCAAATCCCAGCTCAGCCCTATACAAGCTCTAAGAACCAGGGATGTTACTTAATGTTCTAAATCATAGTTTTCTAACCGAACTATTAGAGAACTAATGTCAAGCTCAAGGAATGTTATAAGAAATAAACAAGATATACAGTCCCACCAACAGTATTAAAGTGTTCCTATTTCTGTAAACTAGCTCAACCATTGTGGAAAACAGTGTGGTGATTCCTCAAGGATCTAGAACTAGAAATACCATTCGACCCAGCCATCCCATTACTGGGGATATACCCAAAGGATTATAAGTCATGCTGCTATAAAGATACATGCACACATATGTTTATTGCGGCACTATTCACAATAGCAAAGACTTAGACTCAAACCAAATGTCCATCAGTGACAGAATGAATTAAGAAAATGTGGCACATACACACCATGGAATACTATGCAGCCATAAAAAAGGATGAGTTTGTGTCCTTTGTAGGGACATGGATGCAGCTGGAAACCATCATTCTCAGTAAACTATCACAAGAACAGAAAACCAAACACTGCATGTTCTCACTCATAGGTGGGAATTGAACAATGAGATCACTTGGACATAGGAAGGGGAACATCACACACCGGGTCCTATTGTGGGGAGGGGGGAGGGGGAGGGATAGCATTAGGAGATATACCTAATGTAAATGACGAGTTAATGGGTGCAGCACACCAACATGGCTCATATATACATATGTAACAAATCTGCACGTTGTGCACATGTACCCTAGAACTTAAAGTATAATAAAAATAAATAAATAAATAATGTATGCAAAACATTTAGCATAAAATTAAGTGATAATAAATGTGATGGTAAATTTTTTTAACAGATTCTGTATCTTGAAATAATCAATTTTTTTTCTGAGCTTACAAACAAAATATTCAATATCAATATTTATAAAACTGTGGCAATGTATATGTATTGTACTTTTGTTATTTAAGATGTCAATAAAAATTTTAATGTCATGGGGGAAATTTCATTAAATGTGTAAACTTATTAAATGTATAAAACCAAATAAACCAAAAAAGGACAGCATATAAACCACCTATATAGTATTACCATGACTTTTTAAAAATATGTCTTTTTATCTACATGTACATAGAAAAAAGACTGGAAGGAAATGAATCAAGATTTTATTGACACTTACTAGTGGTGCTGATTAAAACTGCACTTTTTGTTTTAACAGGTCCCTAAAACTACATGTGCTACTTTTATGATTTTAAAATTATTTAATCTTATTTTTTGTAATGAGAACATTTGAAATGTACCCTCTTAGCAATCTTAAAATATAGATTATCAATGAACTATATATAAAATTATGACCAGGCACGGTGGCTCACGCCTGTAATCCCAGCACTTTGGGAGGCCTAGGCAAGTGGATCACCTGAGGTCAGGAGTTCAAGACCAGCCTGGCCAACATGATGAAACCCCATCTCTACTAAAAATACAAAAATTAGCTGAGCGTGGTGGCAGGTGTCTATAATCCCAGTTACTTAAGAGACTGAGGCAGGAGAATTACTTGAACCCGGGAGGTGGAGGTTGCAGTGAGTTGAGTCACGCCACTGCACTCCAGCCTGGGTGACAGAGCGAGATTCTGTACCAAAAACTAAAAAATTAAAAAAATTATTAAGTATAAAATGGGTGACTTTTAAATGACAAGCAATCATTTTTCAGATTTTTAAACAAATTCCAGTTAATAATTTATGACAGTAGAATAGATAATAATTAAATACTGGTTTTATACATATTTCTCTTTTTTCCAAAGAGGTTTTTGCTTCTTAACTAAGGTATACACACACACATACACACACACAAATTGCAAGTCCTAGCATCCTCAGCTACAAGGGAAAGAACCTTGTCAAATAAAGCTTGTAGCCACTTAGTTTTTCAGCTTCATTATCTGCATAAAGATTGACCCACACAAAGCTGAAAAGGGTGACAGGGAAAGCCAAAGCCATAGCCATATAAAAAAAGATAAGTTCAAAGACAGAACTATGCCAGATATAAAAGTTCAATGTCATTAAACAACAATCAGCGTCATAGCACAGCCTCTAAACTTTTTGCACTCCAAGATTTTTGTCATTTAACTGCTTTATTACTGGAACTAGTTGCATTAAATCAGAATCTTGATGTTTTAAAAAGTTATCCTCTCCTTTTGTTTATTCCTCAGTAATTCAAAAGTCATTCAGCCACGTGAATGCAGAGAAAATTTTCACACTGTCATTGTAAAAATAAGTAGTAACTCGGGAGAAAAAGAATCAACTTTTACAATTGTGGTTAACAAAATTAACTTCCATAAAATGATGTTTGGTAATCAAAGAAGTATTTTTGGACTCATAAAAGATGCAATTTTAATGGCATTCACCTAAACAGAATGATTTTTAAAGATGTTTCTTAGAAAGCTCTTAAATTCAGCAAACATGCTAGCACAAGATTGAATAGCTGTTTTAGTATTTTCAACTCAACTAGCTTTCTTCAACTCAACACAGTGAAATAAATCAAATGAATTTGAAAGAGTGGATATAAAAATCCATTAAGACAAATTACATTTAACAGCCCAGTTCAGTAACAGCATTAATTCCTAGATCTGGCATTGATATGTATCAAACAAACAAACAAAAGATATACCAAACATAAAGAATATCAAGTACAACCTAGTGAAATGTGTACATTCACACACATACTGCTCAACCAAACTATGGAGTTCAAAACTTGAAGTACTATTAGAAGAGAAGAACAATACATCAGCACTACCTTTTCTGCAAACTCACTGATTATGAGAAAGAAAGAAAACATATAAAACTAGTTTTTTTCTAAGGATAATCAACCTGTCACATTCCAAGCACGTTATCTATATTCTATATAATTCATGGCCAACATAAAATGTCTTTTTTTGTCTCCCAGATACTGCTAAAGGCAGCCAAAATGACACTCACCAGACATCCCCCCAAAACAGAAAGCACAATAAATCACTGTTTTAACCCCAAGAAAGGACAATCCATCTTCAGTATTAGAAGAAGAATATAGAATTTAATAGCACCAGTATATGTTGCAGTGTACTAAAAACACTTGATAAATAATGAGTTAAGACTGAGAACAGATATAAGTGTTCACGTAGCCAAATGAAGCTGATATTAAAGTTTAATAGCCTGTATATAACCTTGAGCATAAAAACCCAATGACTTGGATACAAGCACTTAAAGAGATCTGAATCTAGCTCAATATTTATCAGAATATATTGCCAAAGTTTCAAGTCCTAGTGCTAAAACACTTCTTGGCCCTGAATCGGAAATAGGTTCTGTTGGAGTCAATCCAGAAAAACCAATTGGAGTATGATGAGCAACATTCGGTGACTTGGCCTGAAAAATTCAAATTTAAATTCAAGGAAAGAAATTAGTTATTTAATTGGTTATTTCATAATTCTGAAAGTATAGTATGCTATCATTTAATTGCAAAATAATTTTCCATTAACTTTACAATTAAATTATACTTACTATAAAACAAAATTAAAATTTAATGTTGACAAGAACAACAAAGACAGTAACATGCTACTCACAATAGTAACAGCTAACATTTGTTAAGCTTTTATTATGAGTCAGGCACTAGTCCAAGTACTACATGTATATTCTCAAATCCTATAAAACTGGTACTGTGATAACTCCTGTAATACAGGTGAGGAAACTAAGACAGAGAACAAGTAAATAATTTAACCAAGATCACACATTTGGAAAACAGCAATATCTAGGATTACTGGACCATTTGACACTTTCTTCCCCTCTACTGCAGAAACTCAGGTGTGGGTGGGGGTGGCGGGGGTTGGTGGGGAATTAAAATTGATGCTCAAGTGTGTAAACTACAACAGTTTCAACTACTAAGTTCACATGTAACCCAGATTCTAAAAGGTGTTAAAGCGACTGATACTTGTTATACACTAAATAAATGTCACACAACAAATAAATATTTGCTGAAAAAAAGTGTGTCTAAGAGGGAAATTAAAAGTTATTAAGGTTATTTTCTGCATCTAAAACATAAGTGGACAAACAAGGTCATCCAGTAATTTTGCTCTAATGAATAATACTGATAACCTTTTTAAACAGAAACTTGCCAAATAAGATAAATACATTTTGTCATCAACTAAACTGAAAAGGATGGAAATACAAACATTTTACAATGTATTTTCATTCACAAAATATTAAAAGGAACCCATTCAAAATAACGTGTAAAAATATAATGAAAGCTGTAAAAAACATAAAATAAATATATGTATTCTAATATTCAAGACAAATTTTACATCTAAAATTCAAAATGACAACTCCATTTTGTTGATATATGACTAGCTTACCACTTCAAAAGAACAATAATTTATCTGGAATTGCATATTTTCTCCCAAAATAGGTTGTCTCCTTAGATTTCTGGGACTTTTATGAATGAATTTCAGAGCTCATTAATAATATGAGTACTCTGAAAGTAGTTATTCATAATATGAATATTTTATTTAACACTTCTGTAGCTTTAGAAGTGAAACAGATCCTGAATTTCAAATATCTCTCAAATTTACCTCATTAGTTAAATTAGCTAAGTTTCCAGTTTCAATATGCTAAGGACACTTTTTCCCTAATGTAGAGATAACTTGTATTATCTCTTCATAATCAAAGCCATGATCATTCTCATGTCCACGTCTTTCTAAAGGAATAAGAAAAACCAAAACCAAGAAAGATTTTCAAAATTTCAGAAAACTGTGCGGAACGTTCATGCTTATATCTTCTCTAACAAAAAACACTAACTACAAGGAAGGCAACAGTTCATTTTACCTCATTTTCTGAAATGCCTGGAAATCTATGCTGAAATGACTTAAATGGTTTAAAATCTAAAAAGTTGTTGATAAAGGTCACAATGATAAGGAATAAAATGGTGCTAAAATGCTTAATTACTTAATATATATTTAAGAGGTGTCGATTTTATACAGGCAATAAAATATCTTCCCTTGGGTGGCTTTTCTGATCATTAATCTTTTTATTGTGTAACAAGTAATACTTTGATATAATTAAGACCGTTTTTTAGCTACCAATTCAGTGGACAGACTCTTCATTTGCTTCTCTGTTGAAACTGTTGTCTCAAGAAATCCAGCATTACTTTCTAAAAAGCAGTCTACCTCTGAGAACCTGTGTGCTGTGGTTTGTCACCCAACTTCCAAGGTTACCAGAATATACAAACACTAAGCCAACCTTCCAGTTAAGCTTGCACCTGTGCAAGAAGAAGTCCCTTCCACTTCTCCAGTCAAAATAAAGTCTAGAAAATTGTCCAGTACCCAATTACTGTAGTGACTAAATTACCAAAATAAATAAATACACTTTAAGCTGGTCTATTTCCATCACAGGATTTCAAGGCTACTCTCCCAACGCGACAGGCAAGTTTTAACTTGTGCCTGGCCAAAGGAAAAACGTTTGCCAAATAATGTTCCTGCTGCCATTCCTGCTGGCTTTTCGTTTGTCCAAATCGCTCTCTAGTCGTTGTCTTTTCACTTTATAAACGCCACTGAGAATTGTACCCACCACAGCCTCACCCCACTCCCAATCCCCAGTGCAGGTTCAGATTGTGGTATTTGGTAGAGTTCTTGAACTCCACATAGCCAGCTCCGGAAGCGCACTGCAAAACGCACCCCGGATGCTTTCCCATATCTATTCCCTCACTCTCACATTTCAGAAAATCGCTTTATTTATTCACTCTGAGAAAGTGGGCTCAACCCCCGCTTTTGCGCTGAAGAAGGAAACACAATCATTTTCTCTCTCTCTCTTCCCCTCCCTCCCCAACTCCTTCTCTCCAACCACCCTCACCCCTTCCTAATCTCCAACCCTAAGAGCACTCAGACATCCAAACTTTCTAATTCCTTCCGCCCTCCCCTGTCCCAAACACTGGGCAATCAGACTGGAGATAACCGACGCGGGGAAATCTGGGTTTCCATTGTCAAGGAGTCCCCTTTCCCCACAGCCGCTCTTATGCCCCCGCCCCCTCGAGGGGCTCTGGGGGCACCTTCATCGCTTCTCCCCTGCCCTCTAGAAAACCACCCGTAACTGGAGGCTACCGCGTGGCAGCTGCACCAACAGCAGGTAATCCAGGCGGTGCAGGGCGACGCCTTGTGATGGCATCCTGCCCTCGGCAGGGACACCACTGAGGGCCACATGAAATGACCCCCAGCAGTCCTGCGAAAGCAAAGGGATGGAGGAGGGTCTATGCACCCTGCCCTGTGCCCCAGTCTCTCCCACCCTGTCCTCCAAAACAGAGGAGCCCCTAGCATCCGGGAGCGGGCTGGATCAAGAAGGCAAGATCAATAAAGTTCAGCAAGTAAGACAGCTGGGAGCTGGGTGCTACTGAGTTCTAGAAAGGGGGAGTAGAGACGGAAATATCCGAAGGGGCGAAATGTAAATCGTGTCTACTGCAAAAGGGAGTCGTGCAGGGAGGGCCGCTCTCTATAAGGAGTTAACCAGCTCCTGGCCAGGACACCCCTGCCGGGCCTCCAGCGGGGCTCAAACCCGCTGCGGGTCAGCAGGGGGCGAGGGGTGCGGAGAAACGCCTGGGCTGCGAACTTACGGAAGAAAATGTACTCGGTGTAGCTGCTCCAGATCTTGTCGTCGCGGTACTGGTTGACGAAGGCGGCGGTGCCCGAGGAGTTACACGCCACCATGTGGAAGCCGGCCTCCGACAGGCGATCAAAGGCCTGCTCCAAGTAGGTGAACTTGAGGTAGAAGCGGGACGTGTACTTCTCCGGCTGCCGGTCGGGGTCGCGGCTCTCGTTGAGCGTGTCCCCGAAGACCTCCTTGGCCAGGGCGATGCGCCCGCACACCATGATGCGCGCCACACGCCGGAACTTGGCGTCGGCCTGGTTGTCGCGCACGGTGGTGTAGGAGCCCCGGTAGCCCAGCGTGAGGAAGCCCGAGCGCTTGTCCGGCGCGCCGCTGCCGCCGCCACCACCGTGCGCTCCCGGGCCCGAGGGCACGGCGGCCGCCGCCCCGCGCAGCAGCAACGCGTCGCTGCTACCCTGCGAGACGTTGTCCTCCAGGTCGCTCTGGCAGCCCTCGTCGTTGAGCGAGTTCTGCTTGATGACCTTGGGCGACAGCAGCTTGACCAAGTCGGTGAGCTGGAAATACTCGGCCTCGCGCAGGAGCCGCTCCTTCTCGGGGAAGTGCTCCGGCAGCGCGAGCTGCTTGTCCCGCAGATAATCCAGCACGTACCTGAAAAGGAAGCCGTCCCGGTCGATGAAGAAGCGCGCCCGGCTGTCCCTGGGCAGCTCGCCTCGGCGCCGGGCGCCGCCACGGGGACTAGAGGGCGAGAACATGCTGGCCAAAGTGCTGTCCGGGACGCTGAGCAGCGTCGAGTGCTTGGTCACATAGACCTGGCCGCCCACATTCAGCTCCACTACTTCGGGGAAGGGCGAGGGTGCGCAGGGCCCCGGGGCGGCGGCGGCCGAGGCGCCGGGCGAGCTGGACGAGGAGACCATCTCGCTAATGGGCAGGATGGTGCTGCCGCCGCTGCCCGTGTCCTTCAGAGCCATAGTCCCCCCGCCGCCGGCCCACTGACCCGAGAGAGCTACACTTTCTCGTTCCCGGAGCCCGCGCCCCAGCACTCCGGGTGCTCTCTGCGCCCTCGGGCGGGGCGGCGCGTTCCTCCGGCCGGGGCAGCCCCGCTCAAGGCTCGGGGCAGCTGCGGGGTCGGCGGCGCCTAAGCTCCATCGGAGGAGAGACGCGCGGGAGAGGAGCTCCGCCGGTGCGGCGGCGGCAGTGGAGAGGCAAGTAGGAGCGGCTGCTCCTTTGGGGCGAAGGCGGGGAAGTGTGAGAGAGACTTGCGAGAGGCTCTAGGACTGCTGCTCGGCTCTCCGCGGGGAGGGTGGGAGGAGGGGCCGAAGCAAAGAAAACTCGGCCCCCCGCCAGCTTGCTAGCGCGCCGCAAGGCCGGAGCGCCGACGGTGGCGCTAACTACTCCTGGCAGCCCGGGAGGAGGCACTGACGTCAAGCCCCGGACTGGGACCCGAGCCTCAGCTGTCATTTAAAGAGATAGGCTCCCGCCGCGGCTCCCGGGCTCCGACGCTAGGGGGCGGGACCGAGGGTCGAGCCTGTGAGAGGTGCCGCTGGGCGGCCCGCTGAGTGAGGCAGGCAGGGAGCGCCTAAAGCGAACGCGAGAAAAAAAAGACAGCGCTCTCCTTCGTTCATTTCACTCCCTCCTTGGGTCCATGCCCACCCCTTTTCCTCCCTCCTTTCCTTCTCTTCCTTTCTTCCTTGCCTCCGTCCCCAGTAAAAACTAGTTTTTTACACTCTCATTAAAGTAAGGAGTGGAGGAGCGGAGAGAATAGGTTTTGATTATAGCAAAGATGTCAGGCTCCTAATTTGGCTTGCGAGCAGTGATTGCAAAAAGAGTACGTGAGGGTGGGAAGATGAATCTCTTGAAGTGGCTTTATGATACAGTTTAAGTGAAGGGCTAAATGAGCGCACCTGTCTTAGAATCAAATTTTACGACTGCATGCACTGCATATTGTTGAAAAATTTTTAAAACTATGAAATCTGATTTCAGTTCACAATAATAAAGGCGTGTAACGACTGGTTCCTTCCGACGTTTTTACAATATTTAGTTTTATAGTAGATGCTTAATAAATGTTTATAGAGGGAGAAACAGAGCCCGAGAGGAAACTTACTCGATTTGTTCATTCTTTCTAATCCTGATCAGTCTCTTTATTAATCTCTCCATTTCCCTTTCATCTCCATCATGCAAGAAAAGTGGCTGATATTTTTATTAGTCCTAACCCCAAGAGTAAGGTCACAAATAAAAATTATATGAATTTAAGCTCACTTTAATTTCCATGTGTACAAAGTACAGGTACAGTCTGCAAAATGGGCATTACTTCTGATAAAGAGTGAAAATAGGAATGCAAATGAGAAATCTTTCTTCTACCCTGGATCATACTTTTGTATTCAGAAACATAAAGAATCATTGATTTATGAAGTACAAAAGAGAAAAGGGTGTATTGTGGCACAAAGTAGTGTGCTTCAATTATCATAACAATATTACAGATGAACTTTATCCATTAGCCGTCGATATACAGATTTTAATATTTTTTAAAAAGTTAAATGCCTACTAACAACTCCTTTTCTTCAGACTACCCAAAAAACTATCGAATTTCAGATACGGTTGTAAATTAATACATTATTTTTGGAGCATTACAAATTATGTTTAAATCATTGATCCTTATAAGCTACATCCGTAGACGATGTCATACCAATTTTGAAGTTGCATTACATGAAGCAGAGAGAGCCTAACGGACCAATGAAAGCACACAATATATTTGCCAAAGGACTGAGACTTAAAACGGGGTTTTGGTATGCATTGTCATGCAATCCGTTTACTCAAAACTATTGTGTCCTGCCAAATTTATAAACTGATTTATCAAATTAACTAATTTAATTGATTTTGGCCTTCATTTAAAAGTTAAAACCAAGTATTAAAATAATAGAAAAAATACACTATTTTCTGCCTCATTAGAAGAATAAGAAAGTATTCGGGATTTAAAGTAATCATTCCTGGATAAATGAATTAATAGATGCTTTATAACTTTCATAGATGAATAAATAATAATGCCTCAAACCACTACTAATGAAGCCCATTTATCGTAAGGTAAATGTCCCTAATGATAAGTATGGTGCGGACTGTAGAATTGTAATGAAGTGGATATGTAATAAATATGCATATGAATATGAAGTCGCTAATATTATCAGGTTGAAATCCACCTTTACTTTTGAATTAAATAAATTATGTCTATAAGATAAAATGGTCGAAAATTTATACTCTAAATGAATCATCTCAAAAATTCACAATGAATTGTATTGTTTGATATATTCATTTTTTAAATGATTCCTTCAACACTGATTAAACATTTTTTCTTAATTTCTTCCCTCTTCATACTCCTATTACTCTCCTCTGTCTCCCAGTTATACCCTTCAACCGAACTCAGACTGAACAAATCGCAGATCTACAATATTTCTATCTTTCCTCTTCCTTCTGCTAGGAATGCCCTTCCTCTTCCACCAGATCCCTACCCCATTCTCCCTGCTTACCGATTTCCTCCAGCTCTTAGTTTAAATATCACTTTCTCTGGAAATCTTTACATTCACTTACCCAACCTAGTGAAGCGTCCTCCTAAGATGTTCCCATAAGATCCCATGTTTACACATGGGCAAAGTTTATCACACTGATTTGTAACTGTGTTCCACCAGAGTGTAAAAATGGCATGCGACCGTATGCACTATTATATCCCCATGAAGGTAGACTGTAGAGGTAGCCCATAAAGAGGTAGCCAATTTATATTGGTTGAAAGCTCACTGAATAGAACTGTATTAATATCATAAATGGATGACAATGTATCACCTATGTGCTGGGTACTAGGCTAAATAATGAGATTGTAGAATTGAGTTAGACCCTGTTCTTCACAATTAAAATCAGGTAAAGTGAGAACCAGAATCTAATCAAAATAAACTCAGAACTGAAAGAGAAGAGAAAGCAAGAAAGAGGCACAATTGAAGCAATCCATTTGGTGAACTGAGCAATCAACACCAAATACCGTAATCAGAACCATTTTGCTCTAAGCCACAGACACCATTAATGTTCCTTAGACCAATTTGATCACACATATGGGTCCTTTAAGATCTTCTGTTGCTACGCAGAGACAAGGCAGCAAGCTTCTCTGAATAGAAATTACACTAGAACAGTTCCCATACCCGTCACATTTTTAAATAACACGGTCAAACCTGAGTGTCTCTAAAAGCACAGCAAACAAACCAAAAAGGATATATTGAGTCCAGATTTTAACACATAAATAATTTAAAATTTACAATAACAAATTAAATATTTCTTCACTAGGCAGAGAGTTACTTAAAGGCAGAAAACGTATCTTCTTCTAAAGGAGAAAGAACACAAAAGAAAACGAGAGTTAAAATCAAATAGAACTAAGTTAAAATCTAACTTTGTCTCTTACTAGCTTTTCAACAAGTTACTCTGAACCTCAGTTTCTTCATGGGCACAGTGGAAATAACAAAGACCTCAGCTCATCACATCAATGATGGTTTGTAACAAGACCACCTTGTTTGATGGAGTTCACTATATTTATAATGTCTGTTTCACAGTGTGGTTCTCAGGAATGGGAATAGAGTTACATCTTGACTAGATAGATCCAAGATCCAGAAGCCGGTAACTGATTTTAGTAGCTCTACCTACCTTCCAGTTGTCTCACCCCTAAGCCCTGGGGTTACACAGCCCTGTCATTATGAACAGCCCCATACCATCATGTCCTTCCCTGTCTGTATCTATTGTTGTCTCCCTCATTGCATGTTATCATCCTAGACACTGATATAATTTCATTGATTTTGTTTACCTTGGTCCTGTTCTTTTTTTTTTTCTTTTCTTTTAACTTTGTTCAGTCTTTTGACCGTGGTCTAATTACCCCTTTTAGCTTGCTTCTGTCCAAGGCCAACTGTGCTTCTAATTTTCAGGAAACCATCTGGTATCTGTTAATCTAGTTCAGGACATTTGAAAGTTTTACCAAAAATAATAATAATAATAATAAACACAAACAAACAAAAAACCCTCAAGTATCTCATGTAATTCTAAGCAAAAAGCCTGACATTCTTTCCAGTATCAGAGTCTTTGCAATTTTTAGAGCAGGGCTATCTAATACAAATATAGGAACCATATATCTCATTTTTAATTTCTCACAGCCACATTAAAAAATAAATGTGAAATTAATAATGTAGTTTCTTTAGTCTAATATGTCCAAAATCTCATTTCAAAATGTATTAATGACATAATTTACATTTTGTTCCACATAAAGTATTGAAAATATGGTATGTATTTAGCTCTTCTGACACATCTAAACAGTTATAACATAACTTGGACTAGCTATATCTCATATGCTTAATAGTCACATGTGCCTACTGGCTTCTAAACTGAACAGTATAGCTCTAAAGCATTTGGGACTTTAAAGCATGTCTGTGTTTTGAGGAATAGGTAAGAAAATACAACTTTTAAAAGTTTTTAATTACAGGATTGTAATGAGAGGAGGCTAGATTCAATACTTGAGAAGTCATTTAACACATGGAATGGGGACCATAAAACATCACTCTGGCCAAAAAAAAAGAGAGAGAGGAGAAAATATAATGTAATCACTAAAGAACTTAGATGTTCCTTACACAACCGTCACACCCCCATAATGTTTACAGCATGCATCACTCTTGTGAAAAGCAGGCCAGGTCAGGGTTTATTTTGTGGGTATATAGACTTTAGCAAGTTTAGAAATAAAGAGCTTGCTATCAGAGCAAACAAAGCAGAGTTGGCCTTTGTAGGAATAAGACTGAAGATAAGATGGGAAAGATCTACAAATTCAGCAATTGCTGCTGAATCTAGGGAAAGTTGGAAAGCAGAGTATGCATTGCCCCCAAACCTCACATGTTAATTGTAAGAGTGTCAATGGTTCTATAAAATGGAAAACTTTTGCAAATCAGGTATTTAGGAAACTCAGAGTATCTATGCTTAATGAACACATTAAATAACATATTCCAGCAACTTTAATATCTTAATATAATTCAATATGAGTTCTGATTCTATATTTGAAATTGTATAGAAATACTACTAAAGTTTAGGGTAACACCTGGTTAAACTCTGTAAAATTAGATACCCAGTGAATTTCGTGAAAGCTTGTCCAGATTATGATCCAGTATAGCTAAGCATCTAATTTAATACCTGGCACATAAATAGTGATCAACAGGTACTTGCCAAAATTATTTGCAAACTATTTTCGTATTAACTAATATGATATATAAGTCAGGTTTTCAGAAGTAGCTATTTAATATGCTATGGGTGGGGGAATGTTTATGTTGGGAAGGTGGTTAGCAATAGATGGTCTAGTCTCTCATTGTGCATAACTGGTTGCCTCCTTAAAATATAGGTTAGCTCCCCAAAGCCTGGGGGGAAAGGGCAACATAATTCTCCATAACCTTAGAACATTCTGGAAAAGAATTTTCATTAGGCTGGACAATGGGAATGATATTGTGACTCTAT
Organism: Trachypithecus francoisi; assembly: GCF_009764315.1. Lineage (NCBI taxonomy): Eukaryota > Metazoa > Chordata > Mammalia > Primates > Cercopithecidae > Trachypithecus > Trachypithecus francoisi. Next base: position 44,302,389 of record NW_022681454.1, read on the forward strand.
GTCTCTTCAAATGGCATAAACCAGGAGCCTAAAACTGGTGATGGTATATGTATAACATAAATTTTATAAAATTTGTACTGCTATTTAAAAAAATTTTCACTGACTGGAAGAAGACTTTAACATACACAGTACGTTTAAAATATTAATAATTTCTGACAGCAAATCAGTTTCCCTTAGAAATTACTTGCAAATTGTAAACTTTCATTTATTATTTTGGCCAGCAACTATTTTTTTTTTGTTTTTTTGTTTTTTTATTATACTTTAAGTTGTAGGGTACATGTGCATAACGTGCAGGTTTGTTACAAATGTATACTTATGCCATGTTGGTGTGCTGCACCCATCAACTCGTCAGCACCCATCAATTCATCATTTATATCATGTATAAATCCCCAATGCAATCCCTCCCTCCTCCCCCCTCCCCATGATAGGCCCCAGTGTGTGATGTTCCCCTTCCCGAGTCCAAGTGATCTCATTGTTTAGTTCCCACCTATGAGTGAGAACATGTGGTGTTTGGTTTTCTCTTCTTGTGATAGTTTGCTAAGAATGATGGTTTCCAGCTGCATCCATGTCCCTACAAAGGACACAAACTCATCCTTTTTTATGGCTGCATAGTACTCCATGGTGTATATATGCCACATTTTCTTAATCCACTCTGTCACAGATGGACATTTGGGTTGATTCCAAGTATTTGCTATTGTGAATAGTGCCGCAGTAAACATACGTGTGCATGTGTCTTTGTAGTAGAGTAATTTATAATCCTTTGGGTATATACCCAGTAGTGGGATGGCTGGGTCATATGGTACATTTAGTTCTAGATCCTTGAGGAATCGCCATACTGTTTTCCAGAATGGTTGAACTAGTTTACAATCCCACCAACAGTGTAAAAGTGTTCCTATTTCTCCACATCCTCTCCAACACCTGTTGTTTCCTGACTTCTTAATGATTGCCATTCTAACTGGTGTGAGATGGTATCTCATTGTGGTTTTGATTTGCATTTCTCTGATGGCCAGTGATGATGAGCATTTTTTCATGTGTCTGTTGGCTGTATGGATGTCTTCTTTTGAGAAATGTCTGTTCATATCCTTTCCCCACTTTTTGATGGGGTTGTTTGTTTTTTTCTTCTATATTTGTTCGACTTCTTTGTAGATTCTGGATATTAGCCCTTTGTCAGATGAGTAGGTTGCAAAAATGTTCTCCCATTCTGTAGGTTGCCTGTTCACTCTGATGGTAGTTTCTTTTGCTGTGCAAAAGCTCTTTAGTTTAATTAGATCCCATTTGTCAATTTTGGTTTTTGTTGCCGTTGCTTTTGGTGTTTTAGACATGAAGTCCTTGCCCATGCCTATGTCCTGAATGGTACTACCTAGATTTTCTTCTAGGGTTTTTATGGTATTAGGTCTAACATTTAAGTCTCTCATCCATCTTGAATTAATCTTCGTATAAGGGGTAAGGAAAGGATCCAGTTTCAGCTTTCTACTTATGGCTAGCCAATTTTCCCAGCACCATTTATTAAATAGGGAATCCTTTCCCCATTTCTTGTTTTTGTCAGGTTTGTCAAAGATCAGATGGCTGTAGATGTGTGGTATTATTTCTGAGGACTCTGTTCTGTTCCATTGGTCTATATCTCTGTTGTGGTACCAGTACCATGCTGTTTTGGTTACTGTAGCTTTGTATTATAGTTTGAAGTCAGGTAGCGTGACGCCTCCAGCTTTGTCCTTTTGACTTAGGATTGTCTTGGCAATGCGGGCTCTTTTTTGGTTCCATATGAACTTTAAAGCAGTTTTTTCCAATTCTGTGAAGAAAGTCATTGGTAGCTTGATGGGGATGGCATTGAATCTATAAATAACCTTGGGCAGTATGGCCATTTTCATGATATTGATTCTTCCAATCCATGAGCATGGTATGTTCTTCCATTTGTTTGTGTCCTCTTTGATTTCACTGAGCAGTGGTTTGTAGTTCTCCTTGAAGAGGTCCTTTACATCCCTTGTAAGCTGGATTCCTAGGTATTTTATTCTCTTTGAAGCAATTGTGAATGGAAGTTCATTTTCTGTGGGGTCAGTGATGATATCCCCTTTATCATTTTTTATTGCGTCTATTTGATTCCTCTCTCTTTTCTTCTTTATTAGTCTTGCTAGCAGTCTGTCCATTTTGTTGATCTTTTCAAAAAACCAACTCCTGGATTCATTGATTTTTTGGAGGGTTTTTTGTGTCTCTATCTCCTTCAGTTCTGCTCTGATCTCAGTTATTTCTTGCCTTCTGCTAGCTTTTGAATGTGTTTGCTCTTGCTTCTCCAGTTCTTTTAATTGTGATGTTAGAGTGTCAATTTTAGATCTTTCCTGCTTTCTCTTGTGGGCATTTAGTGCTATAAATTTCCCTCTACACACTGCTTTAAATGTGTCCCAGAGATTCTGGTATGTTGTATCTTTGTTCTCATTGGTTTCAAAGAACATCTTTATTTCTGTTTTCATTTCTTTATGTACCCAGTAGTCATTCAGGAGCAGGTTGTTCAGTTTCCATGTAGTTGAGCGGTTTTGATTGAGTTTCTTAGTCCTGAGTTCTAGTTTGATTGCACTGTGGTCTGAGAGACAGTTTGTTATAATTTCTGTTCTTTGACATTTGCTTAGGAGTGCTTTACTTCCAATTATGTGGTCAATTTTGGAATAAGTGCGATGTGGTGCTGAGAAGAATGTATATTCTGTTGATTTGGGGTGGAGAGTTCTATAGATGTCTATTAGGTCCGCTTGTTGCAGAGATGAGTTCAATTCCTGGATATCCTTGTTCACTTTCTGTCTCGTTGATCTGTCTAATGTTGACAGTGGAGTGTTGAAGTCTCCCATTATTATTGTATGGGAGTCTAAGTCTCTTTGTAGTTCTCTAAGGACTTGCTTTATGAATCTGGGTGCTCCTGTATTGGGTGCATATATATTTAGGAGAGTTAGCTCTTCCTGTTGAATTGATCCCTTTACCATTAGGTAATGGCCTTCTTTGTCTCTTTTGATCTTTGATGGTTTAAAGTCTGTTTTATCACAGACTAGGATTGCAACCCCTGCTTTTTTTTGTTCTCCATTTGCTTGGTAGATCTTCCTCCATCCCTTTATTTTGAGCCTATGTATGTCTCTGCATGTGAGATGGGTCTCCTGAATACAGCAGACTGATGGGTCTTGACTCTTTATCCAGTTTGCCAGTCTGTGTCTTTTAATTGGAGCATTTAGTCCATTTACATTTAAGGTTAATATTGTTATGTGTGAACTTGATCCTGCCATTATGATATTAACTGGTTATTTTGCTCGTTAGTTGATGCAGTTTCTTCCTAGCCTCGATGGTCTTTACATTTTGGCATGTTTTTGCAATGGCTGGTACCGGTTGTTCCTTTCCATGTTTAGGGCTTCCTTCAGGGTCTCTTGTAAGGCAGGCCTGGTGGTGACAAAATCTCTAAGCATTTGCTTATCTGTAAAGGATTTTATTTCTCCTTCACTGATGAAACTTAGTTTGGCTGGATATGAAATTCTGGGTTGAAAATTCTTTTCTTTAAGAACGTTGAATATTGGCCCCCACTCTCTTCTGGCTTGTAGAGTTTCTGCCGAGAGATCTGCTGTTAGTCTGATGGGCTTCCCTTTGTGGGTAACCCGACCTTTCTCTCTGGCTGCCCTTAAGATTTTTTCCTTCATTTCAACTTTGGTGAAACTGGCAATTCTGTGTCTTGGAGTTGCTCTTCTGGAGGAGTATCTTTGTGGCGTTCTCTGTATTTCCTGAATTTGAATGTTGGCCTGCCCTACTAGGTTGGGGAAGTTCTCCTGGATGATATCCTGAAGAGTGTTTTCCAACTTGGTTCCATTTTCCCCCTCACTTTCAGGCACCCCAATCAGATGTAGATTTGGTCTTTTTACATAATCCCATACTTCTTGCAGGCTTTGTTCATTTCTTTTTCTTCTTTTCTTTTGGTTTCTCTTCTCGCTTCATTTCATTCATTTGATCCTCAATTGCTGATACTCTTTCTTCCAGTTGATCGAGTCGGTTACTGAAGCTTGTGCATTTGTCACGTATTTCTCGTGTCATGGTTTTCATCTCTGTCATTTCGTTTATGATCTTCTCTGCATTAATTAGTCTAGCTGTCAATTCTTGCACTCTTTTTTCAAGATTTTTAGTTTCTTTGCGCTGGGTACGTAATTCCTCCTTTAGCTCTGAGAAGTTTGATGGACTGAAGCCTTCTTCTCTCATCTCGTCAAAGTCATTCTCTGACCAGCTTTGATCCATTGCTGGCGATGGGCTGCGCTCCTTTGCAGGGGGAGATGCGCTCTTATTTTTTGAATTTCCAGCTTTTCTGCCCTGCTTCTTCCCCATCTTTGTGGTTTTATCTGTCTCTGGTCTTTGATGATGGTGACGTACTGATGGGGTTTTGGTATAGGTGTCCTTCCTGTTTGATAGTTTTCCATCTGACAGTCAGAAGGACTGTCTGTTGGTCTGTTGGAGATTGCTTGAGGTCCACTCCAGACCCTGTTTGCCTGGGTATCAGCAGCAGAGGTTGCCGAAGATAGAATATTGCTGAACAGCGAGTGTACCTGTCTGATTCTTCCTTTGGAAGTTTCCTCTCAGGGGTGACTCCACCCTGTGAGGTGTGGGGTGTCAGACTGCCCCTAGTGGGGGATGTCTCCCAGCTAGGCTACTCAGGGGTCAGGGACCCACCTGAGCAGGCAGTCTGTCTGTTCTCAGATCTCAACCTCCGCGCTGGGAGATCCACGGCTCTCCCCAAAGCTGTCAGACAGAGTCGTTCGCGTCTGCACCGGCCCCCGCTGCTTCCGCTATTGGACTTCAGCTGTGGGCTGTCCCCAGAGGTGGAGTCTACAGAGACTGACAGGCTTCCTTGAGCTGCTGTGAGCTCCACCCAGTTCGAGCTTCCCAGCGGCTTTGTTTACCTACTTAAGCCTCAGCAATGGCGGGCGCCCCTCCCCCAGCCTCGCTGCTGCCTTGCAGATAGATCGCCGCAGACTGCTGAGTTAGCAGTGAGGGAGGCTCCGTGGGGGTGGAACCCTCCCGGCCAGGTGTGGGATATATTCTCCTGGTGTGCCTGTTTCCTTAAAGCGCCGTATTGGGGTGGGAGTTACCCGATTTTCCAGGTGTTGTGTGTCTCAGTTCCCCTGGCTAGGAAAACGGATTTCCTTCCCCCTTGCGCTTCCAGGTGAGGCGATGCCTCGCCCTGCTTCAGCTCTCGCTGGTCAGGCTGCAGCAGCTGACCAGCACCGATTGTCCGGCACTCCCTAGTGAGATGACCCCAGTACCTCAGTTGAAAATGCAGAAATCACCGGTCTTCTGTGTCGCTCGCGCTGGGAGTTGGAGACTGGAGCTCTTCCTATTCGGCTATCTTGCTCCGCCCCTGGCCAGCAATTATTAACTCATGAGTTTGGCTCCATGATACAAATTGTAATCATAGCTAAAATTCAATCGTTTCGTACACTTTTTAGCTTTTTCTCCTACTCTGTTAGTAAACTTTCCACTGCTATAACAGAATATATGGGACTAGGTAATTTATAATCAATAAAAATTGTTTTCTCTCAGTTCTGGAGGCTGGGAATCCAAGATCAAGGTTCTAGCATTAGGCAAGGGTCTTTTTACTGCTTCACTACATGCCAGAATGCCAGAAGGCAGAGGGAAGAGAGAGGGGTAAGGAGGGGGAGGGAGAGATAGAGAGAGAGAGGCATGCTCATGCCAGAAAGTTCTTTATTAGGGCATTAAACCCACCCATGACTGTGGATCCCTCATGGCCTAATCACCTATTAAAGATCCCACCGCTTAATACTATTACAATGGCAATTAAATTTCAACATGAGTTTTGGACGGCACAAACATGCAAATCATAACACCTATCTACTAGGTTTGTCAAGAGGATTATTTAGATAATGACTATAGGGCATTTTATGCTCCTTAACTGAAGTTACTATGGAAATAAAATAGTGTTATGATAATATTACTTTTTTTCTATCATGCTTGTCTCTAATGGGAGCACTGGGTGAATTCAATATAAGAAATTAGTCCTTCAATTTAAGATTTGCAGTTAGTAAAATGTTTGGAAAATATATTAAACCTAAAGAGAAGCAATCAAAAATTTAAAAGAAGTGTCCTTAAGTAATCTACTATTAAAAGTTATAAATGTAGACTGTGGATGGGAATGCTGATAGTTTGATAAAACAAAATATAGTTTATATTTATTAACAAGTCAAATAGCTTCTTTTATCATAGGAATTTTATACAAGGATTGCTGAATATATGTCAAATAATTGAAGTCCTTGGTAGGAGTCAATTGTCTGAGGCTGGAACAGTACCTTCACCTAATTGATATGTCAGGCTGAACCATATATAATAGCCACTTTCATAAAAAGCCTCAAAAAATGACAATTTTTTATGGTTTATCTGTATTTTTCATATGATTTTATATGACAAATTTCATGTGGTTGCTAATAGTTTTCATCAACAAATACAATTAATATAGTACCATATCACTGAATGCTTAAATATTTAGAAATGCATAATTTATAGCATGAGTTTTAAATATGCGCTTTAGTGTGCTGAATATTTATAATTTTTTTCTTTAAAAAGTTCTATCACTTTACTCTTGGTTTTCTCAGCAAATAAATATAGCTTGTACAAAGAACTATTTTTTAAAATCTTTTACTTGTATGTGTCCTGAATTATCACTATCTCTACATAGTAACAAATTCGTTGAATACGAGTACTATTCTCCAGTTGTTTTATTTTCAGTTCAGTGCTCTGCAAACAGAAAGCCTAAAATGATGATGGGCAGATTGTTTATCTACACTGTAGCTAATTAGCATGAGATGACTCACAGGCATTAGTGGTACAATTTAATTTTGCTATGTACTGCTAAGTAGCAAAATATTGATATTTATATATCTGTAGGTTCTATTTTAAAAAGTACATCAGTTGAATCAAACTTTAAAAATACAATTAAAGTACAATGCTTTAATCTAGGAGAGCACTGTAATGTAAGGTATAAATTCAGCTAATGAACACCTGATATAACACACAATGTTATTCAGGCTCAATAAACAGGTTTTTAAAAATCTATCTTTTGAGTAAATTGTATGTTATGAAGTTTCATGCCAATGAGTGTTAGGGTGTGCTTTATTTTTCCCCGTCATAACTCGAGTGAAACAGAGGTCTGAACAAGAGACAGAAACTGAATTTTAATCCCAGCCTTAACAATGATACAGATTTTCTTAGTGACCCAGAGCAAGTATCTTTTATGATCAGTTTACTAGTTTATTAAATGGACACTTCCTAATATCTTCTGGGAAATACTGTTCTGGTTATATATTGTTGCACAACAAAGCACCCCAAAACTTGGCAGCTTAAATAACAATAATTTTACCATTATCTTTGTGGTTCTGGGTTCAGCTGGCTGATTCTTGCTCAAGGCCTCCCAAGTCTGAAATAAGACAGAGGCTGGGGATGGAATCATCTGTTGTCTGAGCTGTGAAGACTCAAACAATTAGGGCTACAACAGTTGAGGCTCTTTGGACACTGGTTCTCTCTCTCTCTCTCTCTCTCTCTCTCTCTCTCTCTCTGTGTGTGTGTGTGTGTGTGTGTGTGTGTGTGTGTGTTTGTGTGTGTGTGTGTGTGGTTTGTATGCATGGTCTTTCTACCATGGTTACTCAGGACTCCAAAACTGTACAACTCATGAAGAGAGAGCTAGGCAGAAGGGGTTTCATATTTTATATCCTAACCCCCAAAATCCCAAAATGTCATTTCTATCATATTCTATTAATCAAGGCATCCACAGAACCTTCCCAGTTTTAAGAGGAAGAAACAAAATGCTGCCACTTGAAGGGAGAGGGAGAAATTCTAGTAGAGTATATGGCACCAAAAATATCACTGTGGCCATTGTTGGAAAGTACAATCTGCTGCAAACGCTGCGAGAATCAAACACCATTATACCTCCTATAATATTTACATGGGGAAAATTCCGTGACTAGAGCCATAGCATTTTGCTGTGGCACACATTCTGTAGGTTTAGCATACCTAATCGTGATGTATGGGACACATATACACAAAGAGGTACACACACATGCACAAGCAGCTAATTCAAGAGTATGGCTATCTGAAATCTTAAGCCAATACTCAAAGACTTGAAAGGACAGTCAGGTGTTTCCTTCATTGTAGGGAGACCCCCTGAACTATTGCTACGGAATAAAAGATGAAATGCTCCTGATTACTGTAAATACAAAATTGTATGCAGTAATTTTGTGTAAAGACAATGCCAGGTTGGATTGCCAGGATGAGCACGTGATGTGCTTCCCCTGCAGAGAGCCTATGAACGGACGTGCAGTCAGGGAGGTTTCACATCACCAAGATTCCTATCCCAGAAAAGCAGATGTTCATAGCTCTGGGAATAGAACGTGACCCTTGCGGAAAGCCTATAAATGGACGCATGGGGGGCACCTGTCCATATGGATAAGATAGGGCTATAAACGGCCTCATCTTGCCACGGCTCTTCTAGGCCTCTTTAGGGTTAAGGCCTACTCCTTTCTGAGAATTTCTGGTCTAACTGGTTGTCTAGCTTCACGTGCTGTTTCTATGGATTGTTTGTAACCAGCTTTTGCTGCAACTGTTACTGCTGATGAATATCTTGCTAATCATAGGTTATGGAAAGACTGTGTTTCTGTTTTAAGGCTCTGTTAGAAATTACTGATGCACACACTATATTGTAAATCCTTATTTCTGTATACTGTACTTCTGCATACAGATGTTATGTTAAAGAATTACTTCATCCCCATGTGACCATCTCACCTCATAATCAAATGACTCTAAATCCCTCACTAACCTACCCCTGCCCTCACTAAACTTAATAATAAATGTTGGTATATCCAGTGCATTGGCGGCACCACGGGACCAGAAGGCAGTGACCCCCCTGGACCCAGCTTTCACTATCTTGTGTGTGTCTACTATTTCTCGACCTGCTGATCCACCTGGGAACAAAGAGAGAGCCCCTTTGCATTGTGGGTTGCTGGCCAGATCCTGCAATACTTCATTTTGAATAAGAATTTCCATTTTTTTCATCATGATCATTTATTCTGCTCTAATAAATTGCTTTAGCCAATTTGCCTTTACTCTAGTTAATACAGAACTACCGTCTACTTCATTTTTTATCACCCCTTGCAACATCTGCAAGCCTTAATTCTCCTTCAGTGAATCATTTATTTTCATCTTTAGATATTGACCTGGTAAACACAAATATGTCTGTGAACACTTAAAAATTTACTTGTTACCCAGTTTTTCAGCAATGTTCTCTACTCTGATCATCATATGATGCATATAGTTCTACTGCATAAATTTTTATCTCTGCTTTCCAAAGTTCATTCTTCTCCCTGCAGAAGTATTGGCTTTTTGTCTAGGAGTACTCATTATGCTCATTTAAAAAAGTATTACCCATGTTACTCTCATTTACTCCATATTACTCATTTATTTATTCAAATATTGGAAAATTGATGAATATTATACAAATTGGATAATATTGGATAATTGACCATTCATGAAACCAGAAATTTTGAAATTTTCTGACTGATCTTGGGGAAATTCATCAAATAAAAGGAAACAATCAGTTACTTCAATGCAAATATCAAAAAAGATAGCATTTATCTTTTACTTATGTATACAGTTTTGATTAATTTTGAAGCAGCTTCACAATTTCAGTTCATACCAATTCCATTTCAATAAAATTCAAGTATTTATTGAAAATAAGCGACAGCCACGTATTGCTTACCAATGGGGATACATTTTGAGAAATGTCATTAGTTGATTTTGTCATGTGGGAACATCATAGAATGTACTTACACAAACCTAGATGGTATAGCCTGCTACACACCTAGGATACATGGTAGGGCATATTGCTCCTCGGCTACAAACCTGTACAGCATATTAGTGTATTGAATACTGCAGGCAATTGTAACACAATGCTATTTGTGTATCTAAATCTACTAAAACTCAGAAAAGGTACAATAAAAATATGGTATCAAAGACTAAAAATGGTACACTGGTATAGGGTACTTACCATGAATGGTGCTTTCAGAAGTGGAAGTCACTCTGGATAAATCAGTGAGTGACTGGTGAGTGAATGTGAAGGCTAGGACATTATTGCATTACTGCATGCTTTTATGTGACTGGCAGCACAGTAACTTTGTTTACACCAGCATCACCACAAACACAGGAGTAATGCATTGCACTACAATATTACAATGGCTACATCATCTTCAGCTCCATTATAATCTTGTGGGACTACAGTCGTATATGCAGCCCATCAATGACTGAAATGTCATTATCTGGAACATGACTGTATGTACTCTACTAAGTACACTGTGGGTCATGAAAGTGGATAGAACATATACCCTGTCATTAAAAATGTACAACATGGGAAAGGAGAACTAGACAAGTCCACAAATAACTAGAGATTGAATTACAGAGAGGAATAAGGTAAATGTTACAACAGAAGAATACAGAAAGTGATATGAGGGTACGTGGAAAGAGAGAGAGCACTTCTGGTTGAAGGACTAAAAAACACGAAAATAACTGGGTAGTGGGTATAACAGATAGACTCTAAAAGATAGACGTAACATTGATAGACTTGGAGGACAGTTTCAAAATGAAAATATAGCATGAGCAAAACAAGGCCTAGTAATAATACTGTCTAACTAATCTATCTAATGATTATCTATTATTATAGATAATCTATCTAATTATCTATCAACTTATCCATCTATGTATTCATCTATCAAACCATGCCCTTATTTCAGAAAAATGGCTTATAGAACAATGTAAATAGTTTAAATTCAGGACAGAGAAAATATAATATACAAAACTGAGATAAGTAAGAAATGTAGAACACAATTACACATTTCATAGTGTACTAGGTTATTAAATTTGACCCAAATTGGACTTGTGTGACATATGAGCTTCCTAGAGGAAAGAAAATGTGGCCGGTCAAATGATTCAAATTACCAAAAAGAAAAAAGAAATTACCAACCCACTTGGGAAAGAAAATTGATTTGTTAAATGTTTCAATATGTAAGGCAGATTGAATATAAGATAGTGATCAATATCTCAAATGATATATTTAAGGTACTTGTACTAGCAGATTAAGGGTACCAGAAAATTTACTTATCCTAAGAGCTGAAAACCAAACATTAATCTACAACTTAATAAAAGCGGTTCTATAAGGGATGTTGGTAATATTATCCTTGATTTGCAAACCAGGAAACAGAGAGTTACGGATATTGAGTCAGTTACCCAAAATCACACAGTTAATAACTATTAAAGTTTGTATTTGTATTTGTATCCAGGTTTGCATTACTTTGATGTGAGGATAGAAGTTTATGTGTAAAGGATAGAGTTGAGTTGGCAGAGAGAATTTGGTTGGGGGAAGAATAATTGAGAATGTACTGTCAGGGTTGAAATAAAATATTGGAGGCAGGAAAACTAAGGATGCCTACAGGTTGAGATGAAAACAGACTGTAGAAATAGTGAGAAAGTTAAAGAAAGGCTCTTTAATGGAGAAAAGCCTAAAGAAAGAAGAGATCAAGAGCGCTGATGAGGGGTTTAGCCTTGGCAGAGAGGCAGAACTCGTCTTCTTTGAACATATTGTGAATAAAAGAAATGATATCACCTAAAGAGCTCGAGAAATGGCCCACCTTGCTTTCCAGAAGGTTTCATATCGAAGAACCTAGAGTGTGTTTAGATTTTTAGGCCAAATTCTTTCAGGGAAAATATTTTTTGTTGCACTTAGGACCCTAAAGGAATCAGCATTTGAGAGCAAAAGCGTGGAATGAGATCAAGTAACTATTTTTCTAACTTCATTCCATTTCTTGCCTGTATGAAATCAGTCATGTTTAGAAATGTGTATCCTAGTCTAGGCATTAGAATAACTAGATGTCCCCATTAGCTGTGGACATTCCATCAGCCTAAGGTTTGCATGGTTTTTGGAAATGTCAGCCCGACTTCTGGATGTTTCACATTGGACTGCTTACTTATTCTGTGGGAGCCTCAATATCACCATATAAAAATGATGTTTTAATATTTATATACTCAAATTTTATTAAAAATTAAAAGCCCCCAGATTGTGCCCAGCACACACTAAGCAATCAATAACTGTGAGTTATTTCCTTCCTTTACCTTAAATCCTCACACAGCACATATCAAGATCTGACAGCTGAAAAAGGATCCTTAATAGAAGATCAGTAAAGGCCTCCTACTCTGGCATGTATTCATTATTTCATTTCCAATCCTTTCAATAAATATTTATGTGATGTTTTCTAAGTGACAGGCACCCAGCTCACCTTCAAAATGATGCAGAACCTCAGATTTTAGCAGCATTCTCCCAGCAGTACTTTTATCTTGAAACTTGAGTCTATTCCCTGGTCCTGTTTTTTTTGGATGGTTTGTCACTTTTCTTGTACTTGTATTTAAAATCCTATATCTTAGTACAAATCTTGCTCCCCTTACACTAAGATGTTGGTTTCTGCTTCCTGCCTCACATCCATTTCCTGGCTCTATATCCTGTCTTTATTATTTATTTATTTATCTATTCATTTGTTTATTTTTGAGACAGAGCCTCACTCTGTCACCAGGCTAGAGTACAGTGGCTCAATCTCAGCTAACTGCAACCTCTGCCTCCTGGGTTCAAGTGATTCTGCTGCCTCGGCTTCCCAAGTAGCTGGGACTACAGGGACACGCCACAACGTCCAGCTAATTTTTGTATTTTTAGCAGAGATGGTGTTGGCCAGGATGGTCTCAATCTCTTGACCTCTTGATCCACCTGCTTCGGCTTCCCAAAGTGCTGGGGTTACAGTCATGAACCACCATGCCCAGCTTATCCTGTCTTTAGATAATAATTTGTTCTGATGCCTGATGCAGCCTGGCCAGGATTAATGAGACAACATATCAAATGTGCTTTTTAACACCTTAAAGAAAAGAATATGAAGAAGAGCAAAATGTAAATTTATTTTATCAATAAAATAAAAAAGGAATATTCAAAATATATATTCTGAATTAATATCTCCTATTCGTTCCTTCCATCCTAGAAGTTCTCTTATTTAATCTTCTTTCTCAAAGGACACCGTAAGGATTGTATTAGGGTCTAGGTAGGAAATGGATGGCACACACTCCTGTTGTGTAATCGCCAAGACTTTGTGTGTATAGAGCTTAAGAAAAGAAAGACACAAAGGAAGCACTTTTACTAGTAAGAGCAGAAAGCCATTGCTATGTCTAAGTCTGAAGGGTAAGGGGAAGAAGCGGTCGCTGGAACCTCAGAGATAAAGCTGTACAAAGAAAGCTGTTTGAAGAGGCTGTGGGCTTTGGTAAAGAGGCATCGACCTAGAGCAACCTAGCAGGAAGGAAGCAAGGGAAAAATAAACACTCCAATCTTATTCTTCTCCTATTTTATTTTTTTGTCAGTTATCATCACTTCGTTAAATGCAACCAAAAGCCACACCGAGAGCGGGGAGCTCATTTTTTATTTCATATGGGTCAGCATTCTGAGAACACAAAGAAGACTGTAGAAGGATGAAGAGTGGACTGGGAAGGGCAAACAGGAGATATCCAGAGCAGACAAATAATACAAGGTGACAATGCCATGACAGCAATATAAACAAATGCCAAGGGAACCAGCCAAGAAAGAGAATTCTGGACAGATTCTGATGGCATGCAAGGCCAAGATGAAAGACAAGTGGAGGATTTGGGCCAAAAAATAATATTCCTAGCTGGGAGTTTATTCAGAAAAAGTACTTGGTATTTTTAGAGGAATTTGAGTAAATTGATACAACTGGAATACAGAGGGAGCGAAGGGAAATAAGGCCAAAGATAGGCTATAATCCGAGTTAAGTCGTGGGGGTTTATCACAGCATTTTAGAAAAAAGAGTGATCTAATCATCCTACTGGTTTAAAAGAAAAAAGATAAAGGGGAGGAATTAGTGACAACTAGATGGACAGTGATACCATTTATACATCTTCATATACTCAGTGGCAACAATTATTGTATTTTATCCCTGCATAGCATGTGCCAGGCGCTCTTGTAAGCACTTTGGATATAATAAGCCATTTAAACCTCACAACAATCCTCTAAGTATTCTTATAATCTCCACTCAAAAGTAAACTGATACACAGTAAATTAGATGACTTGACAAAGTTCACACAGCTAGCAAATGGTGCAGTCAGTCAAGGGATCAGACACGTGGGGCACAGTCCAGGAACATTTCATCCCTGGAGCTTCCAATTGCCCTCTCCAAGTAGAGTCAGGCACAGTATCAACATTCCCAGCATCAGGGTATGGCAATATACACAGAGTATTGGCAAATAGGGAAGCTCCTCTGACACTCAGCATCCAGAGTTTTATTGGAACTTAGTCATATACACATGGTTGGCTGCCCAAGTGACTGATCTCAGCCTCCAGCCCCTCTCAAGTTTCAGCTGATCCCGTATGATTCGAAGCCCCATTATGAATGATATTATTATACTGTCTGTGATATAGTTTGGCTCTGCATCCCCACTCAAATCTGATCTCGAACTGTAATCCCCACATGTGAAGGGAGGGACATGATGGGAGGTGACTGGATCATGGGAACGGTTCCCGCATGCTGTTCTTGTAATAGGGAGTTCTTACAAGATCTGATGGTTGAAAAGTGGCAGTTTCCTCTGGCTCGCTCTCTCTGCTGCTGCCATGTAAGACATGCCTTGCTTCCCATTTGCCTTCTGCCATGATTTTAAGTTTCCCAAGGCTTCCCCAGCCATGCAGAACTGTGAGTCAATTACACTTCTTTTATTTACAAATTACCTGGTTTCAGCTAGTATCTTTATAGCCATGTGAAAGTGGACTAATACAGTCTCCTATAGCCCAGGACTTCCAGGTAAACAAAAACACTCTTACAGGCAGGACATTACAAGGGCTGAGATAACCTCCCAAGAGCCGAGTAAGATAACATCCCAAGAGCTGAACACAAAGGCCAAACTTCTCTTTGGGCAAGATTAAATTCCTGACTACACACAGGTGAAATTAATAATACATTTTATTTAGCTCAATATATCCAAAAAATTTTCATTTCAACATATGATCAATATAAAACATTATTAGCATAGCTTACTTTTTTTTTCATACTAAGCCTGTGAAATGCTATGGATATTTTACCTTTACAGCACATCTCAACTTGGACTAGCCACATTGAAAGTGCTTTGTAACGGCATAAGGCTAGTTGGTAGTCTACCAATGAATGCAGCTCCATCCTTTCCTCATTCTTGCTGAATCTAACAAAGGTTTATATATTTATCCCGTGGGCATAATTATCAGTGTTTTCTAATGTATTTATTTATTATTTTAAGTAATAATAATAATTACTACTAGGTAATTTCTTATCACATTTAAAACTAATGTTTAAAATAAAATATGATTTTCAAAAACCAAAACAAAGCAACATCAACAAATAATTTTTTTACCCTCCCATTTGAAGTCTAAGTTTCTATTCCTTATCTATACAGTCTTTGCTCCTTTGGTGTACTTTCATTACTTTTAGATTGAATTTCACCCTATTCTTAAAGTGACAATTTAAATGTTTAATGATCTTCCTCTTGTCACTTATAATTCAATTTTCTATTTTCAGTTAGCCTGATTTTTGTGTAGGATATAATGTCTCCTCTCTTCTGATAGCATCTTAGGCAATGCAGTGCAATTTGGACAGACTTCGGGGAATCTCCCAGTTATTATTTTTATGTATGTGCAAATTCTCCCCTTACTAAAAGGGATGTATGACATAATTTATTTTTATCTTAATCTGAAGATATTTCAAGAAGTTTTTGAAAACCTTAAAAATATCTAGACCCTGCCTAAGTTACCACAAAAAGTGACCTGGAAGCTCTATTATCTATTACAGAACATATTTTTCCAGCATTCTCCAATTACAGTTCAACACTTCAAAATGTACATGTAAACTACATTTAAAAAACACAATATGGAATAATATGTGTTATTTAGAATGGCTTTGTATATGAACATAATAAAAAGCATTTTAAAAGGCACTTCTGATAGTAGCTATTGAAATGCCAAGCTGTGAAGGTCAGAGTCTGCCTATGAGTGCCTTAACAAGCCTTCTTAGCCTCTTCTCTTCATCTGTGGCATGACTTCCTATAGTGGTGGAGCACATTGTGGGCTGAGACGCACCTTAATCATTTTAGATTCATCCTTTCTTTATTAAAGTTATACAATATTGTAGTCTCATATTTTCCCCTTGTCTTCTCCCTTCAATGGTCTTAAAATCATACTGTTTCTGCCCTACATAATGGGTACCTCTCCATCACAGAAACCATTTCATGTAAAGTTGATGCTGTACCATTTTTTTGTTGTTGCTTTAGTGCCCTTTCTGTCTGTAGTCATTTTTCTGCTTTTTATTGAGCGTATCTGAAATAGGTTCTTCCTATCTAAACATGGAGGAGAGAGATTTTAATTAATTAATTAATTAATTTTGGTCTAGATATTAGCCCCCTTTGCCTAGAAAATTAGTGCTTTTTTTAAATAAGGAAGGGCTGCATTTCCGAGTGAGTGAGAGAGAGAGAGAGAGAGTGTGTGTGTGTGTGAATTGATATCGCAGAAATATATCAAAACCTTTTAAAGTTCTTCCTATGTTCTTAACTGTTGACATATCTGTTAAGCAACAGATATGCTGTTTCTTTAGTTAGGAATTTTAAGTTCTTTGTCTTCATGAGATAAAAATGTTATGTGTTTCTGTCTTTGACCCTTGTTCTTGTAACATTTATGAATTATCAGTGCTGCTTGATATAGCTGGAATTCTTTTTTCCTGCTAAAACATTGAGTTACTTTTTCTCCCTTAAATGTTACCTTAAGGTTTTCCTTTCCCTTTAAGGCCATAAGTAATTCTTCCTTTAAACAATTATGTGATTTACTGAATTAGAATATAACTTCAAAATAAACTGTAAATAAAATTTTACGTAAATTAGTAATCTATCAACAGATTTGACCACCAACCAAATCAGTATCTTGACCACATATATGTGAAACAGAACTAGGTGAATTTATCACTGATGTGTCTCTAGTTACAAATATCCCTGGACAATTAATGGCAACTATAAGCAACTATATGCCCAAATTGGAAAATCTAGAAGAAATGAACAAATTTCTAGACACATATAACCTACCTAGATTGAACCATAAAGAAATCCAAAACCTGAAGAGACCAATAACAAGTAACAAGATCAAAGCCATAATAAAAATTCTCCCAGTAAACAAAATCCTGGGACCCAAAGCCTTCACTGCTGAATTCTACCATTTAAAGAACAACTAATACCAATCCTACTCAAACTATTTTGGAAATTAGAAGAGATGAGAATACATCCAAACTTATTCTATAAAGCCAGTATTACCGTAATATCAAAACTAGACACAGACACATCGAAGAAAGAAAACTACAGGCCAATATTTCTGATGACTGTTGATTCATAAGTCTTCAACGAAGTAGAGGCAAACCAAATTCAGTGATACATTAAAAAGGTCATTCATCATGACCAAGTGAGATTTATACCTGAGATGCAAGGATGGTTCAACACATGCAAATCAATCAATGTGATACATCATATCAACAGAATGAAGGATAAAAACCATAAGATCATTTCAATTGATGCTGAAAAAGCATTTGATAAAATTCAACATTTCTTCTTGTTAAAAACCCTCAAAAAACTGTGTATAAAGTAACTTACCTCAACATAATAAAAGTCATAAATTACATACACATAGCTAGTATCATACTGAATGGGAAAAAATGAAAGCCTTTACTTTAAGATCTATAACATAACAAGGATGCTCACTTTCACCACTGTTATCCAACATAGTACTGGAGGCCCTAGAAGGAACAATCAGACAACAGAAAGAAATAAAAGGCATCCAAATTGGAAAGGAAGAAGTCAAATAATTCCTGTTTGCTTGTATATTATCCTTGATGATATGATCTTATATTTGAAAAAAGCCTGGGCTGGGCGCAGTGGCTCACGCCTGTAATCCCAGCACTTTGGGAGACTGAGGTGGGCGGATTAGGCGGATCACGAGGTCAGGAGATTGAGACCATCCTGGCTAACATGGTGAAACCCCGTCTCTACTAAAAATACAAAAAATTAGCCGAGCTTGGTGGCAGGCACCTGTAGTCCCAGCTATTCAGGAGGCTGAGGCAGGAGAATGGCGTGAACCCAGGAGGCGGAGCTTGCAGTGAGCCGAGATCATGCCACTGCACTCCAGCCTGGGTGACAGAGCGAGACTCTGTCTCAAAAAATAAAATAAAATAAAATAAAATAAAATAAATAAAAAATGAAAAAATGAAAAAAGCCTGAAGACTACACCAAAAAACTTTTAGAATTGATAAATTCAGTAAAATGGCAGGATGCAAAATCAACATATAAAATTTAGTAGTGTTTCTATATGCCAACAGGGATCAATCTGAAAAAGAAATAAAAAGGTAATACCATTTACAATGGCCACAAATAAAATTAAATAACTAGAAATTAACAACCAAATAAGTGAAAATTTTTCTATAATGAAAACTATACAACATGGATGAAAGAAATTGAAGACACCAAACAAATGGAAATACACTCCATGTTCATGGATTAAAAGAATTAATACTGTATCAATGACATTTTTCACAAAAATAGAAAAAACTATGCTAAAATGTATATGGGACCCCAAAAGACCCAGAATAGCCAAATCCATCCTAAGCCAAAGGAACACAAATGGAGGAATCACATTACCTGACTTCAAATTATACTACAAAGCTATAGTAAGCAAAATGGCATGGTACTGTCATAAAAACAAACATATAGAGCAATAGAACAAAATAGAGAACCAAGAAACAAATCTATGCACCTACAGTGAACTCAAGAACAAAGGTGCCAAAAACATACACTGGGGAAAAGATAGCCTTTTCAATAAATGTTGCAGGAAAATTGGACATCCATATACAGGATAATGAAACTTAATCCCTATCTCTGGCATTATACAAAAATAAAATCAAAATGGATTGAAGACTTAAATCTAAGACCTCAAACTATGAAACCACTCCCAGAAAACCCTGGTGAAACTCTCCAGGATATTGGCCTGGGCAAAGATTTCTTCAGTAATATCCCACAAGCATAGACAACCAAAGCGAAACTGGACAAATGAGATCACATAAAGTTGAAAAGCTTCCGCAAAGCAAAGGAAACAATAAACAAAGTGAAGAGATAACCCACTTTATCAGAGAAAATATTTGCAAACTACTAATCTGACAAAGTATTAATAACTAGAATATATAAGGAGCTAAAACAAACTCTGTAGGAAAAAAATAATAACCCAATTTAAAAATAAGCAAAATGTTTGAATAGACATTTCTCAAAAGAGGGCGTACAGATGGCGACCACACATATGAAAAGGTGCTCAACATCACGGATCATCAGAGAAATGCGAAACAAAATTACAATGAGATATCATCTCACCCTAGTTCAAATGGCTTATATCCAAAAGACAGGCAATAAAAAATGGTAGAGAAGATGTGGAGAAAAGGGAATCCTCATTCACTGTTGGTGGAAATGTAAATTAGTACAACCACTATGGAGAACAGTTTGGAGGTTCTGTAAAAAACTAAAAATAGAGCAGCCATGTGATCCAGCAATTCCACTGCTGGGTATATACCCCAAAGAAAGAAAATCAGTATATCAAAGAGGTATCTGTACTCCCATGTTTTTTGCAGCACTGCTCACAATAGCCAAGATTTAGAAGCAACCCAAGCATCTATCAACAGATAAAGATAAAGAAAATATGATACCTATACACAATACTATCTGACCATAAAAAACAATGAGATTCAGTCATTTGTAACCACATGGATGTAGCTGGAGGTCATTATGTTAAATGAAACAAGCCAGGCACAGAAAGACAAACATCACATATTCTCATTTATCTGTAGGATCTAAAAATCAAAACAATTTAACCTATGGAGATAGAGTGTAGAAGAATGGTTACCAGAGGCCGGGAAGGGTAGTGGGAAAGCTGGGGGAGGTGAGAACGGTTAATGGGTACAAAAACTATTAGAAAGAATAAGACTTAGTATTTGATAGCACAACAGGGTGAGTATAGTCAAAAATAATTTAATTGACCATTTTAAAATAACTAAAAGGGTATAATTGAATTGCTTATAGCACAAAGGCTATGTGCTTTTTTCCCTTGAGGGGATGGATACCCCATTTTGCATGATATGATTGTTATGCACTACATGCCTGTATACAAACATTACATGTACCTCATATATACACTTCCTATGTACCCACAAAAACTAAAATATAAAAACATTTTTGACCAACAAATACCCATGAACACTTACAGAAATGTGAATTAGAAAGCTGTATCTTTCTGGAAAATACACCTAACATTATGATGTATTTAAATAACCAAAAAGTGAATAAATAAAAAGGGTCATTTAGTAACTAGAAGGTATAGCCAAACTAAAAATTTAATCAAATAAACAAATTTAAAAACCAGAAATTCTGTGTTGATGGTTATGGCAGTAACATTGCTTTTGAGTCTCTCTGAATCCATCCATAAAAATAGATGCAATAAGTAGGATAGTAAAATGAAACAACCACACAACCATTTGCCCAAAAAAGTTTAAAAAGAAAGGAATTTAAGTTGCACAGATAAAATGTACGAAAGACATCTAGTTCAACTTGAATTTTTTAGCTTAAGTATGCCCCAGATATTATGAGACATACTTATATTAAATATGTAGTTATATACTTATATTGTTCACCTAAAATTAAAATTCAACTAAGAATCCTGAATTTCTATTTGTTAAATCTAGCAACAAATCCTATAGCAGTACAACTTGTGTAGTATCAACATTTTTGTTAGGGGCAGTAAAAAAACATTTCACAGACGTAAGGAAGGAAAAACCCAGAGTCCCAACAGTTGCTTTCTGGAAAGAGCAGCAAGCCACAGAACAACTGAAACCGGGCAGGTTTTCTACAGTCTCCATGTTGATGTGAGTTCAGAGTCCTGCCGTGAGGTCTAAAAGAGCTGGGGGTAGGCTGGGCCTACTAATCCACTGTAAACCTATGCAGGATGAAAGGAGAACCCTCTTGGAATAGAATCAAAATTAGCAGAACAGGAGCAATAGATACAAATAAAAAGGAAAAGCCAGAACATTAGGAACAGACAAAAGCGAGGGTATCTCTAGGCCTTATTAACGCTTCACAAAGACAAGAGGGATCACTAATGCTTGGAAAGTAGAAAAGTTATCCTATTCATTTCTTCTTTTTAAATGTCTATTATTTGAGGACTGTTAGAATAAACAATAGCATATCCACACAATGGATTATGATGTGGCTGTACAAAAGAACAAAAAAATCTCCCTATTAACTGTGAGAAGATCTCCAGGATATACTGTTGCATGGGAAAAGTATGTATGTATACTAGGAAACCAAAGTAAGAAATATATTCTGTCTTCAAATAAAATCTAGAAGTTACACTATAAGTAGATTATATAAATTACAGAATAAAAACCGATGCCGAGGAAACATTTTTTTGCTTGATTTTTGACTCTATCTTATTCTAGTAATAAAATAGATCCAGTACATTCAAGTAGAACTCTTTAGTTCTATAAGTTTTGCATATAAAAAAGCAGCTGCATAGTAATGATAAATTAATAATGGCTTTGAATCTAAGAATAATGTTGAATTTGACAAGGTTCACAGAGAAGTGAGATGAAAAGGGAGCATAAGTTCAAATTTCAGCAGTATCTACAATTTTTTTCAGAGTTATTCTTAACAGACAAGAATACTATATATAATGCCAAATTATATTTTAAAAGGCAAACAAGTATTAAAAACTGAATGGACTATACAATAATGGACTTTCTCTCAGGATTTTAAATTGATGGTTTCAGTCTATGAGAAGTAAATTTTAAAATAAAAAGCCAGCAACAATAAGGACAACATGAAAATAATATGCTGGTAAGGTGTGTTTCACAAATGCTGTTATATGTTACATTGATTTTCGTACTGATGTGATAAAAGTCTTTAGAAAACTCCTATTTGGTTTAGATATACGTTCTTATACTCCTCAATCAAGCCTATTGTAGTACTTTCAAGGTTCAACAATATTTGTTAAATTATTAAATGAATAATGATAATTATTAATGTAAACATTACCATATTAAATCTGACTTCACACAATAAATGGTTTTATTTATACCTTACAACTTTGTTGATAACAGTTATATTTGGTTGGCTGGGGCATTTTGATTGAGGTGTTGTTGCTGTTTTTAATTTTTATTTATTTTGTTTATTTATTTATTTATTTATTTATTTTTGGAGACCGAGTCTCGCCCTGTCGCCCAGGCTGGAGGGCAGCGGCGATCTCCACTCTCCCCTCATACCAACTTCCGCCTCCCGGGTTCAAGCGATTCTCCTGCCTCAGCCTCCCTAGTAGCTGGGACTACAGGCACAGGCCGTCACACCCGGCTAATTTTTTGTATTTTAGTGGAGAGGGGGTTTCACCGTGTTGCCCAGGCTAGTCTGGGACTCCTGAGCTCAAGCAATCCGACCGCCATGGTCTCCCAAAGTGCTGGGATTACAGGCCTGAGCCACCACGCTGGGCCTTGTTGCTGGATTTTAACCCTCAACAACTGAGTTGATTTTACTTCTCAGTTTATAGCAAGACATCAACAGATTGTGCTCTGCACATTTAAAATGCATTACTATTTACTTGTCTCTCCTCTTTACCTTCCATCCCAGTTCACCTCATCCCTTACATGCCACAATTTGTATTTAATGCGTGGCCTTTAGATTAATTTCTATACATTTACTTACCTCTATATATGTATTTTTAACATTATATAAATGACATCATGCTGTAAATCATGTACTACTTATTTTTCCCATTTAATATTCTTATTTACATCTATTGTTTGTTCCTATATGTAAATCTAGGGTATTTCTTCTGATTACTCTTCTGTGATATGCACAGCTACATTGTTATTTATCTGTTCTTGTATGATAAATATATATGTTACCTCCATTTTTTTTTTTTTTTTTTTACTCTTTAACCATCAAAATAAACATCTTCATAAATATCTCTGTGTACCTGAAGGAGTGTCTCTGGGTATATACGTCCCAGAGTGAGTAGGTACTTATGCAATTTTACTAAAATGCTGCCAATTTACTCTCTAAAATAGCTTCACTAACTTACACTGTCAAAAATAGAGTACAAGATCTCCAATTTCTACCTCATTTAGTAGCCACTGATTTATCCAATGTTCTCACTTTTGCTAATTATATGCGTATAAAGTGCCATCTACATGTTTTTGTTTACATTTTTATTTTGAGTGAATGTGAGAATATTGCCAATATTAACTACTTAGAATTTCCTTTTATAACTTGTTTATTTAAAATCTTTACCCATTATTTTATATTGAGATTCTTTCGTAATCTAAATTATTAGACATTTTCCAGTTAAGGATGATGCAAATAGTCCAAAGACTAAGGAATTACTCAAAAAATAATTTAGGTATGTCTACAGTGCACAGGAACCATCCTAGAGAGCTTTCAATAGCCCAGAGTACAAAATAAATATTGACGAGTACATACTGATTTAAATAAATGATTGAAACATAGATGAATGTGGGAAATAGGCAAGTCTGTCCAGAAGAATTCCAAATTATTTATGCAATTACCGCCCCATTGAGGAGGTGGAGTATAATACTTCTCCACCCTTACGTTTGGACTGCTCATAGTTGACTTTCTTCCAAGTACAGGCTGGAAAAGTGTGTTGACTGGGTAGAAAGAGGAGAAAGAGTGACATTACAGTGGATACATATGATAAATACCATATCATTAGGTTATTTAGGTTAGAATCAAGAGTTATAATTTACCAAGTGATATGTACCTTTGATGTGATGTGATGAAAATGGCACTTTGTTCCTGTGGTCTTACCCTTTAAAATCCCTAACCCCATCTAATCACAAGAAAAACATCAGCCAAGTCTATACTGAGGGATATTCTACAAAACAACTGGTGAGTACTCCCCAAAATGGATCAGGTCATCAAAAAAGAAGGAAAGTCTTTGCAAACTCTCACAGTTTCCAAGATCCCACGGAGACATTGCTATGGTCTGAATGTGTACCTCCAAAATTTACATATTGAAACTTAATCACCAATGTGATAGTACTAAGAGGTGGGGCCTTAACAAGGTGATTACGTCACGAGAGAGCTGCCCTTATGAATGAGATTAGCACTTTTATAAAAGAGGTGCTAGGGAGCTGTTTATCATTTCCACCACATGAAGTTGAAGCAAGAGGTGCCATGAAGTTGAAGCAAGAGGTGCCATCTTGGAAGCAGAGAGCATCCATCTCTCACGAGACACTGAATCTGCTGGCACCTTGACCTTAAACTTCCTAGCTTCAGGAACTGTGAGAAAATAAATTTTCGTTTTTATAAATCACCCAATCTCAAGTATTTTGTTATAGCAGCACAAAATGACTAAGATAGAAATGATGACTAAATGTAATGTACTATCCTGTATGGGATTCTGGAACAGAAAAAGGACATTAGACAAAAACTAAGGAAATTTGAGTCAAGTGTGGACTTTAATAGTAAATGTATCAGTATAGATAACATAGTCGTGACAAATGAACATAAAAATGTAAGATATTAATAATGGGGGGACTGACTGCAGAGAATTTGGAAACTCTCTGTACTACTTTTGCAACTTTTTAGTCAATATAAAACTAATCTAAAAGTAAATGTTTATTTGTTTAATGCCGCTAATATTTTCTCCTAGCCTGTCAACTATCCATTAATTTTGTCCATTTTGACTTTACTGAACAGAAATTTAGACATGATTGTCTTTGACAAGGGTGACAGTTGTGGAGGTGAAGTGAAGTAGGCAGGTTTGGAAAGTATTTTAGGGTGTGTTAGATGTAGAGAGCGAAGAGCAAAAGAAAAGACATTTGGAATGAATTCGAAATTTTTTACTTCAGATATATAGTAATTACTTTCCAGAATCTTCATAATCCTTATTGTGATTGTAAATGGTATACTATTTTCTATTTCAATTACTAAATGTTTATTACTGTTGCAAATAAGTTCTATTGGTTTTGCATATTGATCTTGTTGCAATGTCTTAATCATTCTAATAGTTTGTTGATTATATAGTGCTTTCTTTATAAATGATAATTAATTACAAATACTGAACATTTATCTTCTTTTTACTCACATACATAGAATTTATTTTGTATTTAATTAGACAACTCCCAGGACTATTTTAAACAGTAGAAGAATGTTAGAGTTTTTGCCTAATTTCTAATAGTAAAAGGAAACTTTCAAAATTTATTCATTAATGATAGCATTAATGTTGGCTTATATTTGTTAATTTGTTTTACTTTATTTTGCCAATATGGATGGCTGGCAATAGGGGTGATGAAAGACAGCTTTTATATGATAAAGGAAATTTCCTTTATTCCTATTTTTTATGAACATTAAAAAATCTCAAATAAACACTAAACATTATCATCAAAAGCTTTGTCTGCATATACTGAAATGATCACAAAAGGGAAGATAGCTGAATAGGAACAACTCCTGTCTGCAGCTCCCAGCAAGATCAATGCAGAAGCCAGATGATTTCTGCATTTCCAACTGAGGTACCCAGTTCATCTCACTGGGACTGGTTAGACAGTGGGTGCAGCCCATGGAGGGCAAGCAGAAGCAGGGTGGAGTGTTGCCTCATCCGGGAAGCACAACGGGTTGAGGAACTCCCTCAACTAACCAAGGGAAGCTGTGAGGGACTCTGCCCCGAGGAACGGTGCATTCCAACTCAGATACTATGCTTTTTGCATGGTCTTCACAGCCTGCAGACCAGGAGATTCTCTCCGTGCCTATGCCACCAGAGCCCGGGGTTTCAAGCACAAAACTGGGTGGCCATTTGGGCAGACACTGAGCTAGCTACAGGAGTTTTTTTTCCGTGCCCAGTGGCGCCTGGAATGACAGTGAGACAGAACCGTACACTCCCCTGGAGAGGGAGCTGAAGCCAGGGAGTCAAGTGGTCTAGCTCAGTGGATCCCACCCCCACAGAGCCCAGCAAGCTAAGATCCACTGGCTTGAAATTCTTGCTGCCAGAACAGCAGTCTGAAGTTGACTTGGGATGCTGCAACTTGGTAGGGGGAGGGGCGTCCACCATTACTGAGGCTTGAGTAGGCAGTTTTCCCCTCACAGCATAAACAAAGCCTCCAGGAAGTTTGAACTGGGCGGAGCCTACCACAGCTTGGCAAAGGCGCTGTAGCCAGACTGCCTCTCTAGATTTCTCCTCTCTGGGCAGGGCACCTCTGAAAGAAAGGCAGTAGTTCCAGTCAGGGGCTTAAAGATAAAACTCCTATCTCCCTGGGACAGAGCATCTGGGGGAAGGGGCGGCTGTGGGCGCAGCTTTGGCAGATTTAAATGTTTCTGCCTACTGGCTCTGAAGAGAGCAGCAGATCTCCCAGCACAACACTCAAACTCTGCTATGGGACAGACTGCTTCCTCCAGCTGGTCCCTGACCCCCATGCCTACTGACTGGGAGACACCTCTCAGCAGTTTTGACAGACATCTCATGCAGGAGAGCTCTGGCTAGCTTCTGGCAGGTGCCCCTTTGGGACAAAGTTTCTAGAGGAAGGAACAGGCAGCAATCTTTTCTGTTCTACAGCCTCAGCTGGTAATACCCAGGCAAACAGGGTCTGGAGTGGACCACCAGCAAACTGTAGCAGACCTGCAGCAGAGAAGCCTGACTGTTAGAAGGAAAACTAACAAACAGAAAGGAATAGTATCAACATCAACAAAAAGGACATCCAACCAAAACCCCACCCGCAGTTCACCAACATCAAAGACTAAAGATAGATAAATCCACAAAAATGGGGAGAAGCCAGCACAAAATGGTGAAAATTGCAAAAACCAGAGCACCTCTTCTTTTTCAAAGGATCACAACTTCTTGCCAGCAAGGGAACAAAACTGGATGGAGAATGAGTTTGATGAACTGACAGAAGTAGGCTTCAGAAGGTGGGTAATAATGGACTCTTCCAAGCTAAAGGAGCATGTTCTAACCTCATGCAAGGAAGAGAAGAACTTTGAAAAAAGGTGAGAGGAATTGCTAACTAGAATAACCAATTTAGAAAAGAAGATAAATGAATTGATGGAGCTAAAAAGCACTGCACAAGAACTTCGTGAAGCATACAAAAGTATCAGTAGCCAAATTGATCAAGTGGAAGCAAGGATATCAGAGACTGAAGATCAACTTAATGAAAGAAAGCATGAAGACAAGATTACAGAAAAAAGAATGAAAAGGAACAAACAAAGACTCCAAGAAATATGGGACTAGGTGAAAAGACCAAACCTACTTTTGATTGGTGTACCTGAAAGTGAAAAGCAGAATGAAACCAAGTTAGAAAATACTCTTTGGGATATTATCCAGGAGACTTTTCCCAATCTAGCAAGACAGGCCAACATTCAAATTCAGAAAATGCAGAGAACACCACAAAGATACTCCTGGAGAAGAGCAACCCCAAGACACATAATTGTCAGATTCACCAAGGTTGAAATTAAGGAAAAATGTTAAAGACAGCCAAAGAGAAAGGTCAGGTTACCCACAAAGGGAAGCCCATCAGACTAACAGTGGATCTCTCAGCAGAAACCCTACAAGCAAGAAGAGAGTAGGGGCCAATATTCGACATTCTTAAAGAGAAGGATTTTCAACCCAGAATTTCATATCCAGCCAACCAAGCTTCATAAGTGAAGGATAAATAAAATCCTATACAGAAAAGCAAATGCAGAGAGATTTTGTCACAACCAGGCCTACTTTATGAGAGCTCGTGAAGGAAGCACTAAACATAGAAAGGAACAAACAGTACCAGCAAATGCAAAAGCATACCAAATTGTAAAGACCGTTGACACTATGAAGAAACTGCATCAACTAACGGGCAAAATAACCAACTAGCATCATAATGACAGGATCAAATTCACACATAACAATATTAACCTTATACGTAAATGGGCTAAATGCCCCATTGAAAAGACTTTAAATTAAAATTAAAAGACACCAACTGGCAAATTGGAGACTAGCAAATTGTCTTTAAATTAAAAGACACAGACTGGCAAATTGAATAAAGAGTCAAGACTCATTGGTGTGCTGGATTCAGGAGACTCATCTCATGTGCAAAGACACAGATAGGCTCAAATTAAAGGGATAGAGGAACATTTGCCAAGCAAATGGGAAGAAACAACAACAACAAAAACAAAAAACAAACAAACAAAAAGAAACAAAGCAGTGGTTGCAATCCTAGTCTCTGATAAAACAGACTTAAAACCAACAAAGATCAAAAGAGAAAAAGAAGGCCATTACATAATGGTAAAGGGATCATTTCAACAAGAAGAGCTAACTATCCTAAATATATATGCACCCAATACAGGAGCACCCAGATTCATAAGGCAAGTTCTTAGAGACCTACAAACAGACTTTGACTCCCACACAATAACAGTGGGAGACTTTAACACCCCACTGTCAATATTAGACAGAACAACAAGTCAGAAAATTAACAAAGATATTCAGGACTTGAACTCAGCTCTAGACCAAGTGGACCTAATAGACATTTGCAGAACTCCCTACCCGTAATCAGCAGAATGTACATTCGTCTCAGCACCACATCACACTTACTCTAAAACCGACCACATAATTGGAAGTAAAACATTCCTCGGCAAAGGCAAAAGAACAGAAATCATAACTAACAGTCTCTCAGACCACAGTGCAATCAAATTAGAACTTAGGATTAAGAAACTCACTCAAAACTACACAACTACATGGAAACTGAACAACCTGCTCCTGAATGACTACTGAGTAAATAAGGAAATTAAGGCAGAAATAAATAAGTTCTTTGAAACCAATGAGAACAAAGACACAATGTACCAGAATCTCTGGGACACAGCTAAAGTTATGTTAAGAGGGAAATTTATAGCACTAAATGCCCACAGGAGAAGGCAGGAAACATCTGAAATCGACATCCTAACATCACAATTAAAAGCACTAGAGAAGCAAGAGCAAATATATTCAACAACTAGCAGAAGACAAGAAATAACTCAGATCAGAGCAAAACTGAAGGAGATATAGACATGAAAAACCCTTCAAAAAATCAATGAAACCAGGAGATATTTTTTTGAAAAGATCAACAAAATAGATAGATAGATAGCCTGACTAATAAAGAAGAAAAGAGAGAAGAATCAAATAGATGCAATAAAAAATGATAAGGAAGATAACACCACTGATTCCACAGAAATACAAACTACCATCAGAGAATACTATAAACACCTCTATGGAAATAAACTAGAAGATATAGAAAAAATAAATTCCTGGACACATACAACCTCCCAAGTCTAAACAAGGAAGAAGTTGAATCCCTGACTAGACCAATAACAAGTTCTGAAATTGAGGCAGTAATTAATAGCCTACCAACCAAAAAAAGTCCAGGACCAGATGGATTCACAGCCGAATTCTACCAGAGGTACAAAGAGGAGCTGGTGCCATTCCTCCTGAAACTATTCCAAACAAAAGAAAAAGAGGGAATCCTCCCTAACTCTTTTTATGAGGCCAGTATCATCTTGATACCAAACCCTGACAGACAAAACAAAAAAAGAAAATTTCATGCCAATATCCCTGATGAACATCGATGCAAATATTCTCAATAAAATACCAAATCCAACAAACCAAATCCAGTAACACATCAAAAAGCTTATCCACCACAACAATTAAGCTGGCTACATCCCTGGGATACAAGCCTAGTTCACCGTACGCAAATCAATAAATGTAATCCATCACCTAAGCAGAACCAATGACAAAAACCACATGATTATCTCAATAGATGCAGAAAAGGCCTTCAATAAAATTCAACACCCCTTCACGCTAAAAACTCTCAATAAAGTAGGTATTGATGGAACATATCTCAAAATAATAAGAGCTATTTATGACAAACCCACAGCCAATATCATACTGAATAGGCAAAAGCTGGAAGCATTCCCTTTGAAAACTGGCACAAGACAGGGATGCACTCTCTCACCACTCCGATTCAACATAGTATTGGAAGTTCTGGCCAAGGCAATCAGGCAAGAGAAGGAAATAAAGAGTATTCAAATAGGAAGAGGGGAAATCAAATTGTCTCTGTTTGCAGATGAAATGATTGTGTATTTAGAAAACCCATCGTCTCAGCCCAAAATTTCCTTAAGCTGATAAGCAACTTCAGCAAAGTCTCAGGCTACAAAATCAGTGGGCAAAAATCACAAGCATTCCTATACATCAACAATAGACAAACAGAGAGCCAAATCATGAGGGAACTCTCATTCACAATTGCTATAAAGATAATAAAATACCTAGGAATACAACTTACAAGGATGTGAAGAACCGCTTCAAGGAGAACTACAAACCATTGCTCAAGGAAGTAAGAGAGGACATAAACAAATGGGAAAACATTTCATGCTCATGGACAGGAAGAACCAATATCATGAAAATGGCCATACTTCCCAAAGTAATTTATAGATTCAGTGCTATCCCCATCAAACTATCATTGACTTTCTTCACAGAATTAGGAAAAACTATTTTAAGTTTCATATGGAACAAAAAAGACCCTGCATTGCCAAGACAATCCTAAGAACAAAGTTGGAGGCATCATGCTACCTGACTTCAAACTATACTACAAGCCTACAATAACCAAAACAGCATGGTACTGGTACCAAAACAGAGATATAGACCAATGGAACAGAACAGAGCCCTCAGAAATAATACCACACATCTACAGCCATCTGATCTTTGACAAACCTGACAAAAACAAGAAATGAGGAAAGGATTCTCTGTTGAATAAATAGTGCCTGGAAAATTGGCTAGCCATAAGTAGAAAGCTGAAGCTGGATCCTTTCCTTACTCCTTATATGAAAATTAATTCAAGATGGATTAGAGACTTAAATGTTAGACCTAAAACCATAAAAACTCTAGAAGAAAACCTAGGTAATACCATTCAGGACATAGGCATGGGCAAGGACTTCATGTCTGAAACACCAAAAGCAACGGCAACAAAAGC
This sequence comes from Trachypithecus francoisi, assembly GCF_009764315.1. Classification (NCBI taxonomy): domain Eukaryota; kingdom Metazoa; phylum Chordata; class Mammalia; order Primates; family Cercopithecidae; genus Trachypithecus; species Trachypithecus francoisi. The sequence continues at coordinate 44,333,552 of NW_022681454.1, forward strand.
CAAAATTGACAAATGGGATCTAATTAAACTAAAGAGCTTCTGCACAACAAAAGAAGCTATCATCAGAGTGAGTGGGCAACCTACAGAATGGGAGAAAATTTTTGTAATCTATTCATCTGACAAAGGGCTAATATCCAGAATCTACAAAGAACTTAAACAAATTTAGAAGAGAAAAACAACCCCATCAAAAAGTGGGTGAAGGATATAAACAGACACTTCTCAAAAGAAGATATTTATGCAGCCAACAAGCATGAAAAAAATCTCATCATCACTGGTCATTAGAGAAATGCAAATCAAAACCACAACGAGATACCATCTCATTCCAGTTAGAATGGCGATCATTAAAATGTCAGGAAACAACAGATGCTGGAGAGGATGTGGAGAAATACAGATGTTTTTATATTGTTGGTGGGAGTATAAATTAGTTCAACCATCGTGGAAGACAGTGTGGCAATTCTTCAAAGATCTAGAACCAGAAATACCATTTGACCCAGCAATCCCATTACTGGGCATATACCCAAAGGATTATAAATCATCCTACTCTAAAGATATGTATGTTTATTGCAGCACTGTTCACAATAGCAAAGACTTGGAACCAACCCAAATGTCCATCAATGGTAGTCTAGATAAAGAAAATGTGGCGTATATACACCATGGAATACTATGCAGCCTTTAAAAAGGATGCATTCATATTCTTTGCAGGGACATGGATGAAGCTGGAAACCCTCTTTCTCAGCAAACTAACACAAGAACAGAAAACCAAATACCACATATTCTCACTCATAAGTGGGATTTGAACAATGAAAACACATGGACACAGGGAGGGGAACATTATACACCAGAGACTGGGGGTAGGAGGCCAGGGTAGGGATAGCATTAGGAGAAATACTTAATGTAGGTGACAGGTTGATGGGTGCAGAAATCCACCATGGCACCTCTATGCCTATGGAACAAACCTGCACATTCTGCACATTTATCCCAGAACTTAAACTATAATAAATTAAAAACACACACACACACACACACACAAAAGAAATGATCACATGATATTTCCCCTACAGTCGATTAGTGTGATAAATTTTGATACTACATTTTCTGATGTCGATTGTCCTTGCATTGCTTAGATAAATCCTCTTTCATTCATGAACTGTTTTTTAAAAATGTGCTACTAAATTTTGTTGGTGAATTAATATTTAGAAAATTTTAATCTATGCTTGAAAGAAATTGAGCATAGATTAAAATTTCATTTTCTTATGGTGTTTTCACTAGTTTTGATACTGTGCTGGATTTTTTTTTTTTCCCTTTAAAATTTATTCTCTTTTCTTCTCCTTCCTGCTCTGTCATGAAAGGTACTGAATGGGTTCCCTCCACAGGTTCTTTTGCCCCTGGCTTTGGTAAAGTTTATTCAAAGATCTATTTTTTTTTAACTTTTATTTTAGGTTCCAGGGTATGTGAGCAGGTTTGTAATATAGGTAAATAATGTGTTATGGGGATTTGGTGTACAGATTATTTCATCACCCAAGTCATAATCATAGTACCCCACAGGTAGTTTTTTAATCCTAAACCTCCTCTCACCCTCCACTCTCAAGTATGCCCCAGTGTCTGTTCCTTTCTTTGTGACTATATGTACTTGATGTTTAGCTAGAACTTACAAGGGAGAACATGCAGTACTTGGCTTTCTGTTCTTCTGTTAGTTTGCTTAGGATAATGGCCTCCAGCTCCAACCATGTGGCTGCAAAGAACATCATCTCATTACTTTTTAGGGCTGTGTAGTATTCTATGGTTTATATATACCACATTTTCTTTATCCAGTATACCATTGATGGGTATTTAGGTTGATTCCATCTTTGCTATTCCAAATAGTGCTGCAATGAATATACACATCCATGTGTCTTTATAGTAGAATGATTTGTATTCCTCTGGGTATATACCTAATAATGAGATTGCTATGTTGAATGGTAATTCTGTTTTAAGTTCTTTCAGGTATTCCCAAACTGCTTTCCACAATGACTGAAATAACATTCTCAGTGTATAAGCATTCCCTTTTCTCCACAGCCTTACTGGCATCTATTATTTTTTGACTTTTTAATAGCCATTCTGATGGTTTGAGATGGCATCTATTTCTATCATGAGATTTAAAAGCAGGAGTTGAGTGAAGTCTGAATCTTACTACCCTGGAATTCTCTTTTTGTTAGATTGTAGAATTTGATACATCCCTTTACCAAAAGTTTCAGCTCCACTCTGGATTTTTCCAATAATTTCCTCAAATTGCTCCTTTAGGCTAAAGAGTGGTATTAGTTGCTTATGTTGTAAGCCTGGATAAAAATTATTCCCTCTTGATTTTCCCAAAGCCAGCCAATATCATTGTAGAGTGTCCCTTCACTGAAATCTCCATAGTCCCCCAGTGTGGGCATTCCAACTGCTTCCTACTGGGAGCCTGACTGATACAGATATCAAAGTTACACTCACTTCAAAACGTGAGTTGTGCATCTTCTATTCTTTTCTACTATAAGATATAAGTTGTGTACAATGGATACATATTTTTTGACAGTTTGGTAGAACTCACCCATAAAATTATAGTTTTAGGGCAAGGATTTAGTGGTAGAGAATAATGTGTACAAATTTTCTATGTTAATTTTAGAGTATTATACAAACTAGATATTGCAAAAATATCTATTTAATTAGTATTTCAAGTTATTGGCATTTAGCAGTTTATAATATTCTTTTGAATATCTTTCACACCTGTAGCTATATTCCCTTTTCTTTAATATTTTATTTATATGTTCTCTCTTCTAGTAATGTTGCAAAAAGTTTAGTTTTTCTTTTTTTCTTTTCTTTTCTTTTTTTTTTTTTTTGTTTGTGGCAGAATCTTGTTTTATTGCCCAGGATGGAGTGCAGTGGCGCAATCTCGGCTCACTGCAAGCTCCACCTCCTGGGTTCACGCCATTCTCCTGCCTCAGCCTTCCGAGTAGCTGGGACTACAGGCACCTGCCACCACGCCTGGCTAATTTTTGTATTTTTAGTAGAGATGGGGTTTCACCTTGTTAGCCAGGATGGTCTCAATCTCCTGACCTCATGAGTTGCCCACCTTGGCCTCCCAAAGTGCTGGGATTACAGGCGTGAGCCACCACGCTCGGCCAGTTTAGCTTTTCAATGTCATTTCAAACAATGAGCTTTTGCTTTTGAAATCAACTTTTAAGTTTTTAAATTCTTTGGCTTTCTCTGTCATTGTGTTCATCCATGACCTTTATAACTTCATTTCCCTTATGTACATGGTAAAATAGATAACGCCTTTAAATTATGAGTGAAATATGAGGTAAGGAGATAAAATTTAAGCGTTGTTTGGGGAAAATGTCTCAAACTTCCTAAAATGATCAAAGCATCTAACAAAGTATTGCCCCTACGGATGTAACAGACAAATAAATTTTCATCATTGTATTTTTTTAATCCTTGATTTTGGAATGTTTGGATTAACTGATAACACGTGAATGAGAAAAGGCATTTAATTAAGCTACAAAGATATTACCAAGGCAACTTGCAAAGTATAACTATAATCTTCCATTCTGTTTTAGTAGCATCTTAGGTGCTTCTTTAGATATCCTCAGCCTCATCTGTCTTCATTGGCCTCCACCATAACAGCAGACTCTGAGTAGATACTCAGAATTCTGATAACTGAGGCTGAGCAAGCACATGTCTGAATTCAATATATCACTTCCAGACTTGAAGGAAACACCCGACTACAAGGCTTTCCTAGTAGCCACCAAAGCAGTCCAGTAATAAAATCTAGTTTATTTGGAGGAATAAGTTCCCTGTGGAATGAAATTTATCTAATGAAACAGGGAAGGGGACAGAGCTAGCATATAAGTTTATCTCCCTCCCTCCAACAGAATGTCTGAGACATGTTTTTTTTTTTGTTTTTATTTTTTTAATACAGTTTGTTTAGTGACAGTCTTGATAAAAGGGGCCTTACTAAGTGACCATCTGTGCTTGCTTGCAGCAATCTGGAAGCACAGTAACTTATCACCTTGCTATTGCTGTCCAACTGACCCTGCCTGTTCCCTATCCTTCACCCTCACTAGCCTGAGACTGCACTTCTCAACTAAGCTTTGGCACTTACGTGTTTTTTTGTTTGTTTGTTTTTTGTTTTTTAAGATTCTGTTCTCCAGGGAACAGATTTATATCTATCACTTAGCATCTAATAAGAAACCCTATGAGAAAGAGGACTTACTCTCTACTTTGGAAAAAAAATTACTCACTTTCCAGTGGAAAAAAAATGATAGTTTTGGAGATTCATGATTTTGAGATACTTTTCCCTCTCTCAACTTTGGCAATGTGGAAAGGGAAATAGCAAGAAGTTTGGACCAGTACTGGCCTGTGGTCTTCCCAGTTATGCCATCTTATATCCCCATAACCAAGTTTCCTGGACTAGTATGGAGCTTCTGAACAATTCAACCATGATTATCTTAGATTTCTTTTCTACCTTCTAGGAAAAGCCCCACATTTCCAAAGAAATACAATATTCTTAAGTAAAATGACTTTCCTGAGAGTAACTCTTCTCATCTTTCTTTGAATCCTGAAAAGATTCCTAAAATGTTACCTATGTTTCACGTCATGATAGCCTCGAGAGAAAATATAGTCTCAAGAAGATTTAATCAAATATATTTTTCTTTGTAAATCAGAACCACAATAAGCCACAATAGTACTTCATACCAATGAGCATGGCTACATTATGAAATTAGGAAATGAGACAAAAAACAAGTGATGGAAATGATGTGAAGAAATTGGAATCCTTGTATATTGCTGGTATAATGTAAAATGGTGCAGGTGGCAAAAAGTTTGATGGTTCTTCAATAAGTTAAATTTAGAATTACCATAGAACCCAGCAATTCCACCCCTGGGTATGTATGCAAAATAATTGAAAACAGGTGTTCAGGCAAAAACTGGTACACGAATGTTCACAGCAGCACCATCCCCAATAGCTAAAAGGTGGAAACAACCCAATTGTCCATTGACTGATGAATGGATAAAGTAAATGTGGTATTTCCGTACAATGGAATATTTTTTCACCATAAAAGAGGAATACTTACACATGCTACCACATGGATGAACCTTGAAACATGCTAAGTAAAAAGCCAAACATGAGAAGCCATATATGCTCCTATGTACATGAAATGTCCAGAAAAGGCACATCTATATATAGAGAAATGAGATTAATAGTTGCCACAAGCTGGGAGGAGAGAGGAATGAGAAGCGACTGCTTAAAGGGTACAAGGTTTTTTGAGGGAGGTCATGAAACTGTTCTGGAATTAGATACTAGTGATTGTTGTACAACATTGTAAATGCACGCTTTGTTATGCATGCTGAATTTTATGTTAGGTATGTTTTACCAGAATAAAAGAGAAATAAATAAATAAAAATAAATGTATTTATCTGAATCTACCCCACCTGATCTTTACAAGCTCATGATCCTTTTCTAAAATGATTCCCAACTTGTTATTAAGAATCCCTGGGGTAGGGAATTAGGGGGAAGAAAAGTAGGTTCTTAAGTGAATCCTATGAATTAATCCTCTTTAATAATTATTCTGTGCCACTACTTTCTTCTCTTTTAACACCGACTGGCTATAATCGTATCTTCTATAGTGATTAATGACAAAAAAAAAATAGCTTTATCACAAGTGTCCACTGAAGGTGCCAACTCAGATGCTGACATCTGTACTCAGGGTCAGAGGCTCCCATTGTTGTTTCTGTTGTTTAATTCACTTATAATCCACTTCATTTCAGAAATGCCTTGAGTTAATGAATGCCTATGTCAAGAGCAGTTATGTCTGTGCCCATCATTGCCAGGACTACCTATGTAAATGTGGCTGATGCTCTACAGAGTGATTTCACAGGCAGATTTTAGGAAAATAACTATTTCAGTTTTTGCGTGTTCATTCTTTGGAGACTGCTGACCCAGTTCTAAGACTTGAAACACGAAAAAGACTGAGTGTTGGGAATAACTGTGTCTCCCATTGGTGCACTGGGAAGACAGTCATGCAACAGTCACCATCACATGGCCCATTGGCTGCTGGCAAGAATGATGCCAGCTGTGCCCTAGGATTTTGCTCCGGGCTTGTCCTACATGAATAACGTCTCCACCCACCTCAGCCCTGCAACACCTCACCCTGCTCTGTTTATAATCTCTCACAATACTGGTAAGCAACACACGAAAGTGGTGGTATTTAGACAAAAACTTCTAACATGTATATGTGTGAGAAAACTAATTGAGATTTCTTCTGAGCCAAGACTGTGATTAAACAACCCACTATGACAGTGTCTCTGAAACAAAAAATGAGCAAACAGCAAAAAAAAAAAAAAAAAGGATTCTAGGGACTAGTAATCTTTGAGTGTGAATCTGGAATAATATAAATTTCAAGATTTCATATAGGAAGGAAAAATTTGCTTCTCCTAGGGGCACAGTAAATAGAAGTTCTATGAAGATAAAATGGGTAAATCAAGCTAATCAAAAAATGCTCAGTTTAAAATGAAATTGTATACCCTTGCTTAGAGAAATTTTCTGAATTAAGTAATGTTCAACGTAATATAAACACAATTACGAAAATTAATAGTACCACCAAACTGGGTTACATTTAAATTTCTAATTCTTCAAGAGGGATCCATTTGAGTGGGGATATTATTTTTGTTTTTAAAAAGCCTTCTATCTACTGAAAAATTCTATGTGTAATCTATATATTACACATACCAGATAGCTAATAAATATATTTTCAATGAAAGAATAAAGAGCTAATATTAGATATAATTCTACAAAAATTTCTTATAATTTGGAAACACTCATTTGCTAATTTTCTATAACACAGTTTATCTGTTAAATCTTCAAAACATGAGAAATATTTTTTATGCTCCCATATCATTTTTGAAAAATATGAGAACACTTTTCTGTCATGAAGAATAAAATACTGCATGAGGATAAAATGGCATTTATTTGGTCAAGGCAGCTAAATATTTTTGAGATGAAAGACTTATTTGGCATTCTAGAAAGTAATTTTATTAGAAGATTAAAGATGCCAGAAAAGGTGGTATTGGAAATTATTGACATTAAAATAAAGGAATGTAAGCTGAATAATGGGAGGATGTGAAAAAAGTCTAGGCGGAATTAGAGGATTATTCATATGAAGCAAAAAGGTATGCTGCAATCATAACTATAACCTACAATGGAAAATGGAATAACTAGCCTATATGTAACAAAAGTTAAAAATTGCTGATAATCTGTAAGGAAAAAATGAAAGAGTGTGGTGCTTTGTGAATTAGAAAAGTTTGATAGGTATAAAGAAATTGATAAACTAAAAATTGTAATAGTCATAATATTAATTCCCTCAACAATTATATTTTTTAAAGCTACCCTGTGTTGACGTTGACCTTTCTGTTAAGTGCTGAAAACGCAAAAACAGAGATGATTTAAAGACCCCTAGGAGTTGATACTCTAGAGATAGAAAGGATATGTATGAGAAAAGAAAAAAAAGATACAATTTGCTAAGTACTTTTATAGAAGCATGAACAAAGTCTTTTAACAATATAAACTGGGGAATTGTTGGAACTCTCTGATAGAGTTGCCAAAAGCATCACTGAGAAATGGTGGCTAAGCAGGATACTCATGATCAGAAGCTATTGACTGGGTCTAGGGAAATGTTTCTGGGCCACAGGTAATAGACGATGACTATGGATAAGAACATTGCAAACAAGAGAAAAAGAGACTGAAATAAATACCAAGTATTTTAAAGCCAGACTCTCACCACTGTAAGTTTCACAGTTATCACAGTTCACAATTAGCTAACAAGAAATGAAGTGCATAAGAGCAACATAACATTGCTTTTCTGTAATTTTACCCTTATCATTTCTAATATCATGACACCCAAAGTCATAAAAAGAATTTTGGCATATCTTGGCATTAGCTATACCACTTTCTTTTCCTCCTGTGCTCTGGCTTAATCACAAAGCTGATTTGTTTCTTTTCTCTCTAACACTTCACTAGTCATATCTTTCCAATTTCCACTACAGTGTGAGTGCTGAATGTCTGTGTGTGGGCGGGGGAGCTGATGGTGTCCTGATCACTGTATTAACAGAGACGGGTTGGAAGTAGGCAAAATTTGTCTTTTTATATGTCACTTTGAATATCCCTGTCACCCCCTAAGGTATCCTTTCTTGGCCCTGGCATAAAATCTTATTAATAATTTACATTCAAAGCATTCTTTCTACCAAGGAGCATTTATATGCTAAAGGAGGTTAGAATAACAATTCTCCATAATGATATGATATCAGCATCCATAGCACATGAGAGAGAAAATATCTGGGGGAAGGGAAAGTCTTCAACATATTTCATGCTCCATTATGTTGCAGACAGATATCTATTTCTCCCTGATATATTACAAACTTGAATACAGAGTCCTCTAACTTATAATGAGAGCATTAATGTTTATCACTTTACTTTCTTAAAAAAGAGAAATAACATATTATTTTAGTCAAAAGCTTTATTCTTACAAAGCATTTTCACATACCTTATCTTATTTAAGCCCTGTTTGTTGATGTTGTTTCTGTTATTACTCCCATTTCAGAGATGGAGTAACTGAGGCTCAGTGAGGAATTAAGTGGCTTGCTTCAGGTGATATAAATAGTAAGTGCAGATCCTAGGCTTGTATTCACACATGTTGTCTTTCAGTTGACTACCGTTCTTTCTCTACCCCATGCTACCCTGTTCCCTGCTCCCTTACAAGTTTCTCACCTATGATTTCAGGGCCCATGCACAGAGATAATAAGTATGTGTAGTGCCACAGAGAGGCATTCTTCATATCAAGTATCCTAGATACAAGCAGTTTAAGCATTGTAAGAAACAGAGCTGTAGAAGCTATCTTGGATGAATAAGCAATCAGGGCAGGGCAGAAAGTGGTTAGCACTCCAACTAATTAAGGTCAAGCCAAGGTAAAAGCAGGTCTTAAATGAAACAGATCTTTAGTTCTTCCACCTCTAGCCCATCTTGCTGCTGCACTCCAGACCCCAGGTCATCACAGCGATAGCCACCCCTGCTTTGTAGCACCCAACACAGGGGCCTGCATAACCTAAATTCTCATTTCCCCAGATTAGAAGGAGGACTACCAATTAAACTTCATTTCATGTTGTATTAACCACATGGCTTGCATTAGAAGAGAAGTGGAAAGGTTTCTACCCCATGCAATGATTTTCATATTATGGAGTTTTTAAATAGAAAAGATTGTGAAATGAAAGCAATCAGGAGGGCAACAGGACCTTTAGTCACCACAAAATTATTTCACAAAGATAGCCACATATTCTGAAAATGTATAGGGCTACTCTAAAATTCCTGAACAGCTGTTACTTAAGAGTCTTATTGTTTTGTTCTTCTGGGATTTGTTTTGTATAATTGTATGCCACACAAGGCGTCTGTAAACAATGACAATTTCAGATGTAAACATTAATACATTTATTTGGAAGTTTTAACAAAAGGAGGTTTTCATGACCAGACTATGTGTAAGGAAAATGACTGCACTGCAGATAGAAGTAGGCCGAGGCAAACATCTGGTACAGCATGACACAGCAGGTTTGGAGTGCAGGCGCACAACCCCATACATTGTATAATCACATTTATGTAAATTTACACTTTATGTGAGCTCATACCTGGCTCTGAGCCACTATTACCTGTAAGGTATATAAATACACTGTTGATGCTATGGAAAGAGGAGGGAATAAAGCCATGTCCCAACTGCTTACAGTCCCTTGAGTGTTCTTCCAGCTGCCTGCCACCTGTTCACCAACTCCCCTTGGACCCCAGCTTGTGTTGGAGCCCAATAATTGGTGTAGTCAGCAGTATCAGAAAGCAGAACATGAACAGCCATTGGAGCCCCAAGAGTGGACTTAGGGACTCCCTCCCCACCATAACAGAGTACACTTCATATAGTGCCTATAGCCCAATCAAGTTGTGAGTATTAGGTAAACAATGTCAACAGTGTCCAGGGGAACCCTTACCTGCCTGGATGCTTCACCTTTGGGATAAAGGAGTGATTAGTATCTTCTTCTACTCCACCTCTGAAATGGAAAAGTTGGCTTCCATCACAGCTCACCCCTCCCTCCTTCAGTAGTTTTAGGTGAGCAGGTGGTTAGCACCAGGGCAAGGTGACCACACCCTGCTTGAATGGCTGATGGTGGTCATATGGACAGCATGGAATGATGCCAGTGAAATACCAGAAACTGTGTGTAAATGGCAGTCATATAAAGATTTGGTGCAAGTATTCCGGGAGATGGGTATGTAGCAGGCTATGTTGATCTGAATACCCAAGGGCCAGATGCTGAATGCTTTACTTCTCCCATGAGGGACCTCATGTTGAGTTCTGCACCCCCAAGTGCCTTTGGCTTCCTGGTTGCTGTCCTCACCCATATGTGGAACACTGCATACACGAAGTAACTACTGCCATGGTGGCCCTCAGGGAAGCAGAAGGCCATTGCTGGGACTGAGGGGTCCACACCATTAAGAAGGGGAAGGACCTCTTTCTCAGGGGCTCCCTCATGTGACAAAAAGGGGCCCCAACAAGTGGCATACACACACAGATGTGGATTGATTTGATTTTGGTTGGGGTTGACCAGGAGAAAATTGATAGGCAACCCAATGAAGTGCTGTTGACTTCATGAAGGCAACTGTCCCTGGAGCAGCAATTCCAGAAAATGCCTGAAAGGGAGAAGGACAATGTTGCTTGACCCAGTCCTGCCTGGACACTCCAGCTAAAGGACTACTTGCAGGCAGATGAGGGCATAGACTGTTTTGTGTTTGATTAGGGAACTGGCTGAGGTGCCAGCTTGGGGGAACACTGGACAACTGGATGGCCTTAGTCATAGTAATTGCTGCCCAAGGTGGCATCTGTGCCCTTTTAGGAACACAGTGTTGTACTTTTATCCCTGACAATCAACAGAACATAATGGCAGCTTTGCAGGGGCTGTCACAGGATATTAAAGCAGTTGAGAACCTTACTGACAACCACCTACAGGCATGGTGGGCATCCCTGGGTGTTGGCCTATGCTGGATCCTAATAGTTACAGGCAGAATAGCAGGAATCTTAGTAGTAAGTTGCTGCTGCCTTTATTTCTGCTGTGGCCTATGGATGCGGGGCTCTGCCCTATGGGCACATCTCCCTGGTGAAAGGACTCCCTCAGCCTAGGGAGTGGAGTGTAAGGAAAATGGCTGTGCTACAGATAGAAGTAGGCCAAGGCAAATATCCAGTACAGCATGACACAGCATGTTTGGAACACAGGTGCACAACCCTGCACATTGCATAATCGCATTTATGTAACTACTTTATATGAGCTCATACCTGGCTCTGAGCCACTATCATCTGTGAGATGCATAAATACACTGCTAATGCTGTGGAGAGAGAGGAGGGAATAAAGCCATGTCCCAACTGCCTACAGTCCCTCGAGTGTTCTTTCAGCTCCCCACTGCCCATTCACCAACTCTTCTTGGACCCTAGCATGGGATAGAGCCTAACTCTACATATCTTAGTAGTAAAGAACACCAGCTTTGGAGACAAGCCGATTCAAATGTCAAACAGTCATCCAGTAGCTGGCTGACAATCATACCTCTCAATCCCTTATCTGTAAAATGAAGATCAAAATACTTGACTTTGAGGAAAAGGAAATAAAATAGATGTAGATACTAAGTCTTCAATAAAAGGTGATTGTTATTGAAGGGCAATACAGTTGATTTTCATTACTCATGGTAGTTTTGTTCTATAAAGTCACTAAGAACAATGAATCAGCAAATAATGACCCATTGTTCCTAGAAGAAATACAGGATTAGGTTCCTGTGAGACTCTGGTCACATTTTTGCCAACTGATCAGATTGTTTTATGTGTGCTTCAGTTTAAAGACATTGTATTTCATACTTATTGTTAATTCATTAACATTGAGCTCATGGCCAACAGCCCTCTAATTCATCCCTAAATAAAGCTTATATAATGCAGTTATTTTCTCTCTGAACCATATCACAACCTTCTTGTACTTAGTAACAGTACGCAGCACTTCAGTACTTCTGGTTGGCGGCCATTTTCAGTAGTAGTGAAATCACCAAAAGAAGGGCACAAAAGTTCAAAAACAAACAAAACATGGGACTAAATAGATTGTGAGAAGGATACCTGGATCTAAAACAAGAAAGAGCGTTACCTTGTTCAACCAAGGAACACGCAAATTGGGGGACTAGGAGCACACTAGGAGCGTGCACATGGGGAACTCAAATTTTTTGCAACTCCGTACATGTCTGTGAACAACCACAGAAGTGCAGTAAATATTGATTTGGGGATTGAAAACATATTTTGGCAAGTAGGTGAAATCATGAATATGGAACCCAGGAATTAGGAGGGACTACATAATGTTTTAGGTAAGGGCTTGTGGTCTATAATGACAGAGATTGGCTTTACCATTCACAATCTGTACAGCTTTGGGCAAATAAGTGACTTGTTCTCTTTTACTCTCAGTTTCCTCATCTATGAAATAAAAGTAATAATAACTGTACCCTCTTAGATTTATGATGAGAATTAAATGAGATATAGCCTGTATACAGCTGATACATATTAAATGATCAAAAAATATGTTACTAATGCAAGGAAGACTAATAAAGCAAAAAGAATTAACTCTAGCATAAGTGGAATTTTTAGAACACCTCAAAATGCTGGAAGAGGAGGAAAAGATTTAGTTTCCCCTTATTTTCTGTGTATAAGTGGGACAAATTTTAGTGACATATATAAAGAGTATTATTTGCTAACATAAAAATGATTTTGGTGAAGTATTAAAAATCAGTAATGTCATTTTGAGGGTCTCAACTAAAGTATGAATTGCTAAGTTTAATGGATCCTTGTGCTAGAATTTCAATTAATGCAAATGGAAGAGAACATTGAGCACTTAGTACTAATTTTATTTGCCTAGATTAAGCCAGAAAAAATGAGCTCATGTCTCTAAGGATCTGATCTCAATGTCGAAAAGTAAATGCCCAGAAACATAGTCATATGACCTAAAATTTTATCTTTTTTATATGCTTTAAATTGTTTCTATTTTTGATAAACCCTAGCTTTTGCTGAAAATCCTAATAAGACATGTTCAAACAACCTTCAAACTGTACAATGTATGTAATATCAAAAGAAAAAAGAGAAAAACTACATTATTAGTAATTAACCCAAGAATTCCTGCTTAAAAACAGTAACTGCTTAACTTACTACTTTTTGATAGAGACAGGGTCTTACTCTTTCACCTAGGCTGGTGTGTGGTGGCATAACTGTAGCTCATGGCAGCCTCCATCTCACAGGCTCACCTAATCTTCCTGCTACAGATTCCTTGGTAGCTAGAAATACCGGTGTGCACCACCACACCTGGCTAATGTTTAATTTTATTTTCTGTAGAGACAGTTTCCTCACATCACCTAGGCTGGTCTCGAACTCCTGGCCTCAAGCAATCCTCCCACCTCAACCTTCCAAAGTGCTGGGATTACAGGTATGAGTCTCTACACCCAGCCATTTTATTAAGACAGTACTTGAATTATGCCTTACTTTATTTCACTTAGGTATATTAAATACTCAAAATTTTACCAGAAGTTCATGGGACCCAAGTTAGTCATCTCTTCTCCACAAAGGTGGAGAAAAGTAACTTTAAAATTGTGTATTAAAGAAAAACTTATATACAGCTGATTTTTTCACTGATAAATCTTTTGAAAATAATTTTAAAACAATTTAAATAATTTTTAGGAAATTCAAAGTAAATATTGATATTTTGTAGTTTTCTTGTGGCCTCACTCTCCTTATTGTCTTCCATAGATATTAATTGAAGATGCTGCTTAGGAAAAAAACAAAGCAACTTCCAGCTTTAGTTCGGTTTTTTATATGGATAGATTTTTGTGGGCTGTCAATAAACTGGCATACACATTGCATGGACTTTTCCAGTGGAAACTCTACATAACCCATTGATTTCAATAAGGAAGACAAAGAAAAGATGAACTGTGAGGCAAAACAAGACTTCATGTAAGAAACAGGAAGACATCATTCCATCCAGTGATGTTTGATGAGTACTATTTGGAGAAATGATTTACTTCTTTCATAAGCCTATGGCCTGAAGCAAAGGAATATCATTATTTGAGTCAAGTGTCCTATATTGCCACAACCTCTATTCTTGCATATTTCACAGTTCATTATACTCCATAGACATATCATGGGGATTTATCTCAATCACATTACAGAAACATTCAATGACTGGAAATGATTCACTTTTCAAAGATTCATTGGTCACATTACTTGGCTTTAATAGAAATATACAATTACGGTTGATAATGCCATCTTACACCCCATGATCCAGATTTTCAATCTGACACCCTTTGGTGTTTATCTTTGCCATCATCCAGAAGCAGCATCTAATGCCAAGCCTGATCATGCAGAGAATATAAATTTAAAGAGCCATTTCATTTATAACAAACAGACCCAGCTGGAGCACAGCTGCTAAATGGAACGACAAAGCAAAATTTCCTGCTACCTGGGAAGGTCTAATTATAAAACCACCTAAACAAGCTTTCAAAATCTGTCTGTGAACTAACCAACATCAATGTGGGTTTAACTTAAAGAGGGAAATAAATGTGAAACTACCTGAAGCATGTATTACAGAAGAAATCAGAAATATTTTATTATTTTCTAAAGTCTATATGCTTTAATTGAAACTGCCTTGGATTTTAATATCATTTCTTGGTTTTTCTATATGCAGACTTAAAATCTGAAGTGTAGAGTAATCAAAACTAAAAAAAATTGAATTATAGCATTTTTTGCCCTTCTATCTTAGTGTTCTTCATTAAAGAACAAACAATAAAAGATCAGCAAATACAGGCTGGGCATAGTGGCTCATGCCTGTAATCCTAGCACTTTGGGAAGCCAAGATAAGCAGATCACTTGAGCCCAGGAGTCTAAGCAACATGGTGAAACCCTGTCTCCACAGAAAACACAAAATAAATTAGCCAGGTGTGGTGGTGTACACCTGTAGTCCCAACTACTTAAGAGGCTGAGGTAGGAGGATCACCTGAGCCTGAGGGGTCGAGGTTGCAGTGTACTGTGATTATGCCACTGCATTCCATCCTAGGCAACACAGCGAGATCCTGTCAAAAAAAAAAAAAAAAATAGATTAGCAAACACAGCATATGACAAAATCTAGAAATTTGAGTATGATAACAAAGCTTCTCACAATAATCAAAGAGAGAAATACATTTACATGTAAAGTCTCTGTGACATTCTCTAACATTTTTTAAAGTTATGACAAAATTTCATTGTCATTGTGGTATGTTGTTCATGGTTGTCCTTTTATGAAAATTCGATCTTGGAAAATAAAGTAATCCTTGGTTTACATGATTTTATCCAACATCTTAGCTGCCCAGTAGCTACTCATTTTGTATCAGAGACCTCCCAATAGACCAATCCTGGACCCTACAGACTGCAGAGAGGTCCTAAATGAGGAAGAATTGCCAAATATTTCATTCCACCAACCCCTGTCTCCTTTAAATAGCATTATTAAAATTCTAAAACCCATACAGTATTCATAAGAGAGATGTATATTTTAAGCATTTCCCAGTTTATAAAGCATTCAATATTTTGATCTCTGAGGGCAACATCAGTGCATCACAGTAAACAGCGTAGATCTTTCACAGACAACACTTAGAATTGACTGTGGATTTACCCAGATTGAGGGTGGGTCTGCCTTCCCCAGTCCACTGACTCAAATGTTAATCTCCTTTGGCAACACACTCACTGACACACCCAGGAAAAATACCTTGCATCCTTCGATCCAATCAAGTTGACACTCAGTATTAACCATCACACTAGACAAAAACTTAAACTTGCTATTTTAAATGTATCTTTAAATATCAAAGACCTAAAGGCAAATATGTCTAGAAAACTAAAGAAAATTATGAAACCTAAGTAAATAATATTAATAGAAACTTCAAAAGGGAATCAAATAGAAATTCTATACTTGAAAAGTACAACTTAAATAAAAAATTAATAGAGGATTAACAGCAGATTTTATCACACACACAAAAAAATCAGCAAACTTGAAGATAGGTCACTTGATATTATCCACTCTGTGACACAGAAAGATAAAAGAATGAAGAAAAATGGACAGAGCATCAGAGACTTGTAGAACACTATTAAGTGTGCAAAAATACAAATAATAGGAGTCCCAAAATGAAAGAAAAGAAAGTTCAGAAATAATATTTAAACAACTAAATAATAAATAAATAGCTACAAACTCCCCAAATCTGATTTTTAATAATTAGTCTACACATCTAAAAAGCTCAATGAACTCTAAGTATGGTAAACTCAAAGACAGCCTCACCTAGATACATTAAACACAAACTTGAAAGTCAGAGACAATGAGAGAATATTTAAAGTAGTAAGAAAAAGTTACTCATCATATACAAAGTATCCCAAACAATCCCTAGAAAAAAGTTTTTTCTAGGAATTTTCTGGTAAGCCGATTTCTTTCCAGACACCATGGAGGATGTAGCATGACATATTTAAAGTGCTAAAAGAGAGAATAATAACTATCAGGCAAA
Source organism: Trachypithecus francoisi (assembly GCF_009764315.1). Taxonomy (NCBI): domain Eukaryota; kingdom Metazoa; phylum Chordata; class Mammalia; order Primates; family Cercopithecidae; genus Trachypithecus; species Trachypithecus francoisi. The sequence continues at coordinate 44,350,179 of NW_022681454.1, forward strand.
ACATTTTATTATTATTATTATTATTACTATTATACTTTATTATTACTATTTTTATTATTATTATTATACTTTAAGTTCTAGGGTACATGTGCACAATATGCAGGTTTGTTACATATGTATACATGTGCCATGTTGGTGTGCCATAAACTCATCATTTACATTGGGTATATTTCCTAATGCTATCCTTCTCCACTCCTCCCCTCCCACAACAGACCCTGGTGTGTGATGTTCAAGTGTTCTTATTCCACCCCGTGTCCAAGTGTTCTCATTGCTCAATTCTCACCTATGAGTGAGAACATGTGGTGTTTGGTTTTCTGTCCTTGTAATAGTTTGCTCAGAATGGTGGTTTCCAGCTTCATCCACGTCTCTACAAAGGACATGAACCCATCCTTTTTTTATGGCTGCATAGTATTCCATGGTGTACATGTGCCACATTTTCTTAATCCAGTCTATCATTGATGGACATTTGGGTTGGTTCCAAGTCTTTGCTATTGTGAATAGTGCCACAATAAACATACGTGTGCATGTGTCTTTATAGCGGCATGATTTACAATCCTTTGGATATATATCCAGTAATGGGATGGCTGAGTCAAATGGTGTTTCTTGTTCTAGATCCTTGAGGAATTGCCACACTGTCTTCCACAATGATGGAACTAGTTTACAGTCTCACCAACACTGTAAAAGTGTTCCTATTTCTCCACAACCTCTCCAGCATCTGTTGTTTCCTGACTTTAGTGGTCACCATTCTAACTGATTTGAGATGGTATGTGGTTTTGATTTGCTTTTCTCTGATGGCCAGTGATGATGAGCATTTTTTCATGTGTCTGTTGGCTACATAAATATCTTCTTTTGAGAAGTGTCTGTTCATATCCTTCACCCACTTTTTGATGGGTTTGTTTGATTTTTTCTTGTAAATTTGTTTAAGTTCTTTGTAGATTCTGGATAGTAGTCCTTTGTCAGATGAGTAGATTGCAAAAATTTTCTCCCATTCTGTAGGTTGCCTGTTCACACTGATGGTAGTTTCTTTTGCTGTGCAGAAGCTCTTTAGTTTAATTAGATCCCATTTGTCTATTTTGGCTTTTGTTGCCATTGCTTTTGGTGTTTTAGTCATGAAGTCCTTGCTCATGCCTATGTCTTGAATGGTATTGACTAGGGTTTTTTTCTAGGGATTTTATGGTTTTAGGTCTAATATTTAAGTCTTTAATCCATCTTGAATTAATTTTTGTGTAAGGTGTAAGTAAGAGATCCAGTTTCAGCTTTCAACATATGGTTAGCCAGTTTTTCCAGCACCATTTATTCAATAGGGAATCCTTTCCCCATTTCTTATTTTTGTCAGGTTTTTCAAAGATCAGATGGTTGTAGATGTGTGGTATTATTTCTCAGGGCTCTGTTCTGTTCCATTGGCCTATATCTCTGTTTTGGTAGCAGTACCATGCTGTTTTGGTTACTGTAGCCTTGTAGTATAGTTTGAAGTCAGGTAGCATTAAGCCTCCAGCTTTGTTCTTTTGGCTTAGGATTGTGTTGGCATTGAGGGCTCTTTTTTGGTTCCATATGAACTTTAAAGTAGTTTTTATCCAATTCTGTGAAGAAAGTCATTGATAGCTTGATGGGGATGGCATTAAATCTATAAATTACCTTGGGTATTTTGGCCATTTTCACAATAATGATTCTTCCTATTCAGGAGCATGGAATATTCTTCGATTTGTTTGTGTCCTCTTTTATTTTGTTGAGCAGTGGTTTGTAATTCTCCTTGAAGAGGTCCTTCACATCCCTTGTAAGTTGGATTCCTAGGTATTTTATTCTATTTGAAGCAATTGTGAATGGGAGTTCACTCATGATTTGGCTGTTTGTCTGTTATTGGTGTATAAGAATGCTTGTGGTTTTTGCACATTGATTTTTGTAGCCTGAGACTTTACTGAAGTTGTCTATCAGCTTAAGGAGATTTTGGGCTCAGACAATGGGGTTTTCTAAATATACAGTCGTTTCATCTGCAAACAGGAACAATTTGACTTTCTCTTTTCCTAATTGAATACCCTTTATTTCTTTCTCCTGCTTGCTTGCTCTGGCCAGAACTTCCAACACTATGTTGAATAGGAGTGGTGAGAGAAGGCATCCGTGTTTTGTACCGGTTTTCAAAGGGAATGCTTCCAGCTTTTGCCCATTCAGTATGATATTGGCTGTGGGTTTGTCACAAATACTTCTTACTATTTTGAGATATGTTCCATCAATAGCTACTTTGTTGAGAGTTTTTAGCATGAAGGACTGTTGAATTTTGTCAAAGGCCTTTTCTGCACCTGAGACAATCATGTGGTTTTTGTCTTTTGTTGTGTTTATATGACAGATTATGTTTATTGATTTGCATATGTTGAACCTTGCATCCCAGGGATCAAGCACATTTGATCGTGGTGGATAAGCCTTTTGATATGCTGCTGGATTCAGTTTGCCATTATTTTATTGAGGATTTTTGCATTGATGTTCATCAGGGATATTGGTCTAAAATTCTCTTTTTTTTGTTGTTGTGTGTCTGCCAGAGTTTGATATCAGGATGATGCTGGCCTCGTAAAAAGAGTTAGGGAGGATTCCCTCTTTTTCTATTGATTGGAATAGTTTCAGAAGGAATGATACCAGCTCCTCTTTGTACCTCTGGTAGAACTCGGCTGCAAATCCCTCTGGTCCTGGACCTTTTTTGGTTGGTAGGCTATTAATTATTGCCTCAATTTCAGAGCCTGTTATTGGTCTATTCAGAGATTCAACTTCTTCCTCGTTTAGTCTTGGGAGTGTGTATGTGCCCAGGAATTTATCCATTTCTTCTACATTTTCTAATTTATTTGAATAGAGGTGTTTATAGCATTCTCTGATGGTAGTTGTATTTCTGTGGAATTGATGGTGATATCCCCTTTATCATATTTTATTGCATCTATTTGATTCTTCTCTCTTTTCTTCTTTATTAGTCCTGCTAGTGGTCTATCAATTTTGTTGATCTTTTCAAAAAACCAGCTCCTGGATTCATTGATTTTTTGAAGGGTTTATCTCCTACAGTTCTGCTCTGATCTTGGTTATTTCTTGCCTTCTGCTAACTTTTGAATGTATTTGCTCTTGCTTCCCTAGTTCTTTTAATTGTGATGTTAGGGTGTCAATATTAGAGCTTTCCTGCTTTCTCTTGTGGGCATTTAGTGTTATAAATTTCTCTATACACACTGCTTTAAATGTGTCCCAGAGATTCTGGCACATTGTGTCTTTGTTGTCATTGGTTTCAAAGAACATCTTTCTTTCTGCCTTCATTTCGTTATGTACTCAGTAGTCATTCAGGAACAGGTTTTTCAGTTTCCACTCATGTAGTTGAGTGGTTTTGAGTTAGTTTCCTAATCCTGAGTTCTAGTTTGATTACCCTGTGGTCTGAGAGACAGTTTGTTATAATTTCTGTTCTTTTACATTTGCTGAGGAGTGCTTTACCTCCAACTACATGGTCAATTTTGGAATGAGTGCAATGTGGTTCTGAGAAGAATGTATACTCTCTTGATTTAAGGTGGACAGTTCTGTTGATGTCTATTAAGTCCACTTGGTGCAGAGCTGAGTTCAAGTCCTAGATATCCTTGTTAACTTTCTGTCTGGTTGATCTGTCTAATGTTGACAGTGGGGTGTTAAAGTCTCCCATTATTATTGTGTGGGAGTCTAAGTCTCTTTGTAGGTTTCCAAGGACTTGCTTTATGAATCTGCATGCTCCTGTATTGGGTGCATATATATTTAGGATAGTTATCTCTTCTTATTGAAATGATCCCTTTACCATTATGTAATGGCCTTCTTTGTCTCTTTTGATCTTTGTTGGTTTAAAGTCTGTTTTATCAGAGATTGGATTGCAATTCCTGCTTTTTTGTGTTTTCCATTTGCTTCGTAGATCTTCCTCCATCCATTTATTTTGAGTCTATGTTTGTCTCTGCATGTGAGATGGGTCTCCTGAATACAGCAAACTGATGGGTCTTGACTCTTTATCCAATTTGCCAGTCTGTGTCTTTTAATTGGAGCATTTAACATATTTACATATAAGGTTAATATTGTTATGTGTGAATTTGATCCTGTCATTATGATGTTAGTTGACAGTTTCTTCCTAGCATCGATGGTCTTTACAATTTGGCGTGTTTTTGCAGTGGCTGGTACTGGTTGTTCCTTTCCATGTTTAGTGCTTCCTTCAGGAGCTCTTGTAAGGCAGGCCTGGTGGTGACAAAATCTCTCAGCATTTGCTTGTCTGTAAGGATTTCATTTCTCCTTCACTTACGAAACTTAGTTTGGCTGGATATGAAATTTTGGACTGAAAATTCTTTGCTTTAAGAATGTTGAATATTGGCCCCCACTCTCTTCTGGCTTGTAGAGTTTCTGCTGAGAGATCTGCTGTTAGTCTGATGGGCTTCCCTTTGTGAGTAACCATTCTCTCTCACTGCCCTTAATATTTTTTCCTACATTTCAACTTTGGCGAATCTGACAGTTATGTGTCTTGGAGTTGCTCTTCTCAAGGAGTATCTTTGTGGCGTTCTCTGTATTTCCTGAATTTGAATGTTGGCCTGCCTTGCTGGATTGGGGAAGTTCTCCTGCATAATATCCTGAAGAGCGTTTTCCAACTTGGCTCCATTCAACCCGTCACTTTCAGGTACACCAATCAGACATAGATTTGGTCTTTTCACACAGACCCATATTTCTTGGAGGCTTCGTTTATTTCTTTTTACTCTTTTTTCCTCTAAATTTCTCTTCTCACTTCATTTTATTCATTTGATCTTCAATCATTGATACCCTTTCTTCCACTTGATCAAATTGTCTACTGAAGCTTGTGCATGTGTCACGTATTCTCATACCATGGTTTTCAGCTCCATCAGTTTATTTAAGGTCTTCTCTATGCTGTTTATTCTAGTTAGCCATTCATCTTTTTTCAAGGTTTTTAGCTTCTTTGCAATGGGTTCGAACATCCTGCTTTAGCTCAGAGAAGTTTGTTATTACCAATCATCTGAAGACTTCTTCTCTCAACTCCTCAAAGTCATTCTCCGTCCACTTTGTTCCATTGCTGGTGAGGAGCTGTGTTCCTTTGGAGGAGAAGAGGTGCTCTGATTTTTAGAATTTTCAGCTTTTCTGCTCTGGTTTCTCCCCATCTTTGTAGTTTTATCTACCTTTGGTCTTTGATGATGGTGATGTACACATGGAATTTTGGTGTGGATGTCCTTTCTGTTTATTAGTTTTCCCTCTAATAGTCAGCACCCTCAGCTGCAGATCTGTTGGAATTTGCTGGAGGTCCACTCCAGACCCTGTTTGCCTGGGTATCACCAGTGGAGGTTGCAGAACAGCAAATATTGCAGAACAGCAAATGTTTCTTTCTGATCCTTCCTCTGGAAGCTTCATCACAGAGGGGAACCCAGCTGTATGAGGTATCAGTCAGCCCCTACTGGGAGGTGTCTCCCAGTTAGGCTACTCGGGGTTCAGGGACCCACTTGGGGAGGCAGTCCGTCCATTCTCAGATCTCAAACTCCATGCTGGGAGAACCACTACTGTCTTCAAAGCTGTCAGACAGGAATGTTGAAGTCTGCAGAAGTTTCTGCTGTGTTTTTTCAGCTATGCCCTTCCCCCAGAGGTAGAGTCTACAAAGCCAGGCTGGCCTCCTTGAACTGCAGTAAGGTCCACCCAGTTCGAGATTCCTAGCCACTTTGTTTACCTACTCAAGCCTCAGCAATGGCAGACTCCCCTCCCCCAGCCTCACTGCTGCCTTGCAATTTGATTTCAGACTGCTTTGCTAGCAGTGAGCGAGGCTCGGTGGGCTTGGGACCCTCCGAGGCAGGCACGCGATATAATCTCCTGGTGTGTCATTTGCTAAGACCGTTGGAAAAGCACAGTATTAGGGTGGGAGTGTCCTGATTTTCCAGGTACCATCGGTCACAGCTTCCCTTGGCTAGGAAAGGGAATTACCTGACCCCTTGTGCTTTTTGGGTGAGGTGATGCCCCGCCCTGCTTTGGCTCACACTCAGTGGACTGCACCCACTGTCCGACAAGCCCCACTGAGATGAACCTGATACCTCAGTTCTTGGAAACGCAGAAATCACCCTTCTTCTGTGTTGCTCACGCTGAGAGCTGTATACTGGAGCTGTTCCTATTTGGCCATCTTGGAGAGTTTCCACCAAAACATTTTTTGGAAAATGTAAAAGAAACTATTTTCAGATAAATGAAAATTGAGATAATTTTCTGCTATAGGAATTGCCTTACAAGAAATATTGTTTTCTTTTTTTTTTTGGAGACGGAGTCTTGCTCTGCCACCCAGGCTGGAGTGCAGAAATATTGAAAGAAAACCTCTAAGCTGAAATGCAGAACACTAGGAAGTAACTCATATTTACATGAAGAAACAAAGAGTACTTGTAAAGGCAAGTACATAGTAAATATAAAAGGCAATGTAAACTTTTTTTTGTACTTTTTTGTCCTATATTATTTAGTGTCTTTTTTTGGTCTTACATTACTTAAAAGAAGATTGTATAAGGCAATCATTATAACTCTAAGTTGATGGGAACACAACATATAAGCATATAATTTGCGAAAATAACATTAAAGGAGGAAGGAAAATAAAATTATAGAGAAGGAGAATTTTTATGTCACTTAAATTAAATTACTGTTAATAAGAACTAGATTTTTATAAATAAAGAGATTAATGGTTATTCCCAGGGCAATCACTACAAAGATAATTCCAAAACTAGAGTAAAGGAAATGGCAAAGCAATTAAAAATGGTGTAGTGGTATAGCGGAAAGTATTTAATGTGAAAAAGGGCAGTAATGGAAGAATTGAGAAACAAAAATCATGCAGGACAAATGATAAAATTGCAGACACAAGTCCTAACTAATCAGTTATTACATTAAATATAAATCAATTAAACTATCTAATTATTAATAAAATGCAGTGACTGGCTGAATAAAAAACACAACATTCTCCAACTATATGCTACATATAAAAGAAATACTTAAGATTAAAAGACACAGGCCAGGCACAGTGCCTCACACCTGTAATCCCAGCACTTTGGGAGGCGAGTGGATCACAAGGTCAGGAGATAGAGACCATCCTGACTAACATGGTGAAACCCCATCTCTACTAAAAAATGTACAAAAAATTAGCTAGGTGTGGTGGTGGGTGCCTGTAATCCCAGCTACTTATGAAGCTGAGGCAGGAGAATGGCATGAACCCAGGAAGCGGAGCTTGCAGTGAGCCCAGATCACACCTCTGCACTCCAGCCCCGGTGACAGAGCGAGACTCCGTCCCAAAAAAAAAGAAAAGAAAAGATTAAAAGACACAAAAATATTTAAAATAAAATAATGGAAAAAAATAGTCTATACAAATGATAACCAAAAGAGAGCTAGAGTGCCTAGACTAATAGCAGACAAAATAGAGTTTAAGAAAAAAGTTGTTAGTAGAGATAAAAAGGATATTTTATACAGATAAAACAGTCAATACACTAAGAATTCATACCAATTATAAATGTATATGCATCAAACAGCATAGAGTCAAAAGACATGAGAGATAGAAATTTAAAAATAATAGTTGGAGAATTCAATACTCCACTTTCAGTAATGACTGGAACAACTAGAAAGATCAGCAGAGAAATAGATTTGAACAATACTATAAACCAACTAGACCTAATAGACACATATAGAATATTACAACCAACAACAGTAGAATTCACATTTTTTTCAGGTGTACAATGAACATGTTCAGAAGAGCATTATTGGAACAGAACAGCATTATTTCATATTGGAAATAATTATTGAAACAGAACAGCATTATTTCATATTTCAAATATGAAAAAAACCAGAACATCTATCAACCAAAGAAGGAATGAACAAAACGTATATACATATAATGGGATATTATTCAGTTATAAAAAATAAAGTACTGATACATACTAAAACATGAGTAAACCTTGAAAACATTATGCTTAGTGAAAGAAGCCAGATGTTTTGTACAATTTTATTTATATGAAATGTACAGAATAGGGCCGGACACAGTGGCTCATGCATGTAATCCCAGCATTTTGGGAGACTGAGGTGGGTTTGTAACTTGAATTCAGGAGTTCAAGACCAGCCTGACCAACATGGAGAAACCCCATCTCTACTAAAAATACAGAATTAGCCAGGGGTGGTGGTGCACGTCTGTAGTCCCAGCTACTCGGGAGGCTGAGGCAGGAGAATCATTTGAACCCGGGAAGCGGAGCTTGCGGTGGTCTGATATCGCGCCATTGCACTCCAGTCTGGGCTACAAAAGTGCAACTCTGTCTCAATAAATAAATAAATAAATGTACAGAATAGACAAATCTACAGACATAGAAATAGTTCTTTCTCAGGTGATGAGTATGTTCTCAGATTAGATAGTGGTGCTAGTTGTACAACATATGAATATACTAAAACCTACTGAATTGTATATTCTAAAGGAGTTAATTTTATAGTATGTGAATTATGTATCTTTTTTAAAAGGAAAGAAGCAATGTTCTAGAACTAGTTTTTCATCTAAAACTTGATGCAATAGCACTACAAGGTATACTGGCTAGTGCTTAAAGGCTTTTCAGATCACAATTTACATTGGCTAGCCTTAGATGGCGTTACTACTCCATTAAGAGTTCCAGGATGTCCAATACCTACACACAAATCAACATTGTTTAAAATATTTGTTAATGGGAACATAAAGTCATAGCATAACAGACAGTAATCAAGATATTAGAATTATAATCCATACAAAAATGACACCTCTAAATTTTAATGTTTATGTCATATTAAATTTATACCACATTGAATTTATAAAGCTACATTATTTAGCATAAACTCTTCTCTTTTAGTTGACCTTTCATTACAGAATAAAACAAAAAGGCACTATAATGTATGTAAAGGACTAAGAAAACCGGAGTATTTAAGTGAAACTCTATAATCTTAAGTAAGTTATTTAACCTCTCTTAGCATCAGATTCTATGTAGATGGCTCTATTCTCTAGTTTTATATTATGAACAAATAAAGTAACATATATAAAAGTATTTTGTAAAATGGGAGGTCAATTTTTAAAAAAATTATTATTATATCATACTTGCAGGTTATTAATAAATTAACATTCATGTTACCCTCAGTGATGGGTCAAGTATACTACAGGTGTCTCTCCCTTTGAGATTTATAAATTAAATACAAAATGTAATTCCAGGCCTTCAGGTGTTTTTAATCTGACAAGGAAGTGTCATTCTGGTTTTGCTTATGGGTGAAAATATTCTATCATTTGTTTGCTTTCTGGATTGTTTTAATAATTTTTCTTCATTTTGTTCTATTTTTCTGCTTATTTGCATACCTGAAAATTTTTGATGGGATGCCAGACATTGCAAATTTTTACTTATTGGGTGTAAGATACATTTGTATCACTAGAAATGTTTTTGAGTTTGTTCTGGAACATAGTTAAGTGACTTGGAAACAGTTTGATCCCTGTGTATCTTGCTTTTAACCTATTTGCACTGGACTGGAACAAAGTGTAGCAAAAACCTGTTTCACATGCCCTCTGATGGTCTGTGAGTTATGCCATCTCTCACTCTAGCTGATAGAAACAGGGACCATTAGTGCATGTTCTAGAGATATTTGCTCTAATCTTTTGGATAGTTCTTTTCCCCAGTCTTGGATCATTTTCTCACATGCTTGTGTTTATCAGTATACATCTAAATGCTGATGGTGGACTGTCTCCGGATCTCTAGAGTTCTTTCTCTGCCAGCTTTTTGCTCTCTTTTCCTTTTCCTACAAATGCCTGCCCACTCTGGCTCACTCAGAATCCCAACTCTGTCTTGTCAACTCAGAGAGATGGCTAGGATCTTCTTAGGTTCTCCCTCCCCACATTGCAGCCTGCAAACTTTCTGCATGTGGCAAGACTGGGCAGTTGCAAAGTTGATCGTGTTTGTTTGCCGTTGCTCTGAGATCTCTCTCTCATTGTCTGATTTCCAGTGTCTTGAGACAGGTTCAGATGGGTGACTAAATGCCTTCCCTATTACTTCCTCTTGGCTAGAAACAACAGTACTTCCATATTAATGTTTTCATTTTATTGGTTTTATGGCCTGTTTGTATCTAATTTGTCATTTTAATTATATGGTTATGTAATGCCTATGAGCATAAGGAATGTGTCAATGCTTTAACACTTTTGACAAACCTAATACAATAACTAAAGTCACCCACAGGATAGGAGTTGGGGAGGAAGGTATTGTTGTTCTTTAAAAGGTGTCAATATATTACTCAAATTGTGCAACACTGTTCTAGTTTGAAGCGGAATATGATCTCAGTGTGTTTTAACCTTGAATAACCTTTCGTTTTTAAAATGACTCCTTTTCTTTTTCGTCTTTGCTATTTACCTTGGAATACCTTCCTATAATATTTTACTTTTGTGGCTCTCATGATACAGACTTGGACTTTTCTCTCTCTGGTATATACCATCTATAAATCCTGGGATTTTTTACTCATAGAGGCTAGGCATTAAGAGTACACACCAGATTTAATAGATAGTGAAAATTCTAGGATGATTGATGATATTCAGAACCAGAAGAAAATGGATGTGTAGAAAAACCATCAATATCAGGAAAGCAGGGAAGCCCCAATGAAGACCTCATACTCAGTTTTTTAATTACTGCTCCCCACCCTTGGTAGTTTTCATGGCACCTGCAGATGGTGAAAATGAAGAAAGATAGATAAAATATTTAATCAGCAAAGCTTATAAAACTTGTGTGAAAGTTTGCTTCACTGATTCAGGCTTACGACAGAATATTATCTACTTCAATCGGATTGGAATACCCACAAGGGCAGTAACCACACATATCTTGTTTACAGTTGATTCCAACACTGAGAACAATGCCCAGAACAATTGCTCAGTAAAGACTCTAGTTATTTATCTCCTTATTTCTGGTATATTCAGCATATGAGGGTAAGAGGCAGAGGATCAAGATATTGGTATCTGCAAAGCACAGCTGTAGTAACTGGTAGATGTAGTAACTGAATTCTAATTCACTACAGTTGCTTACATTAATTATTGGAAGACATAGACTAGAACTTCCATAAGCAAATAAATCATTTGTCTTTTATTTCTTATTACATTCTTAGAGCCTAGCACATTTATAACGCATACATAATACACACTCAACAGTAATGAAAAAGAAGGTATTATGTAAAATATGAGATGACAATGAACTATCACTCATTCTGTGGGGTGGCTGAGGAAGCTATCCTTTAGTGCGAGTTATCAGTCAGATTCAAGTAAGACAGTCTAGAATGGAAATCAGACATAGGATGTTTGGAGCCAAATAGAGCTGTGGTATAACAGTGGAGAGAACCATTTTATCATTTATGTAGGGGGTGTTTATCTAATCCAACACTTTTTTTATTTAACGTTATCCAGTGTACTCTTCATCATCCTATACATTCCTTGAAATACACTTAATTTAAATTCTGCCCTTTAAAGTACTGGTTATTCCTTATGGTGATTGAAAAAGTGACCTTGAATAAGCCACTTAAATTTTTGATGCCTTGTGTAGGCCTCTCCTATTTTGCTTACTAGGATGGTATGAGTATTAATATTTGAGATGCTCTAGCTAGCATTTGGTCTGGCCAAAAAGCCAAAATGGCTTTGATAGTTGATTAAATCCCAATGAAAGTCACAGTAAGGAGAAGGAAAAAAGAATGCAAACAATGCAGCAGTAGAATTTCAGGAGAGAAAATGGTAAGTCAAAAATTATGTTAAATTATAAAATATATTTTAGAAAGCATAGGAGGATCTCCTCCATCTTTATTACCATTTATTAATTCATTAATTCATTGATCCAACAAATACTTGAATTTCTGCTCTGAGCCAGGTACTTTTCAAGGTAACTTGTCACATCAGTGACCAAATGATTCTAGCTGCCATTATTCCTCCTTACGTTTTATCAGGAATTGAGGCAGGTAGAAGTGAAGACAGAAAATGAATAGTAGGCATAATACACAAATTACTTAGTACAATTCTATACAGTGATACATGCTTTGAGAAAAATAAAGATAGTAGAGCCCAGTAAAAGAGTTTAAAAGATGGTAAATGAGGGAGCTGCTGAGTGAAGCTTTAATAGGTGAGATTTGATCAAAGACTTAAAGAAACTGAGGAAGGTAGCCACGCAGATGTCTGTGGGAAGCCCTGCTAGGTTGAAACAACAACCCAAACCAAATTCCAAGGCTGGAATGCCCCCATTGCATTTTTACATCCCAGTGAGGCTTACACAGAATGATTAACAGGGAAAACAATTGAAGACAGAATTAGAGAGAAAACAGGGGGACATATTATGGGCAGCCTCTTAGGTCATTGACTGTGGCCTTTACCCTACATAGAATGAGCAACACTGCATGTAGTTGAGCAGAGGAGTGAGCTGATCTGATTTTGGCTTTTGAAAATTTACTTAGACTGTAGTGTTGAGAATAGACCATGTAGCAGGTGGGGCAAAAGTATAAGCAAGTACATATTTTTAAATAAAAAAATGCATGTGAAATACATGATGCCTGGAATATAGGAAGTATTAATAATAAATGTCACTGATCTCTGAAGACGCTAGTGCCACCTGATTGGAACATCAGAAATAGTGATTTGAAATATTTCTCTGGAACATAGGAAGGGAAAGCATGAATGAATGTATCAGTGAAGGCCAGAGACCTCTCCCTGGACATACACTTTTGGGAGGTAACAGGTGACCAGCAACTCCTGTTTACTTTAATCTGTGACATCTCTGTAGAGAAAACTAAAGCATTAAATAGCACTTATTTCTTGAAAACAAAAAACAAAAAAAAAGAAAGCTTTTGCAGTAATTCATGTGAGATGTAATGGTTTGGGCCAGACTGGTAGCAATGCAGATGGTAAAACAATCATTAGATTGCAGATATATTTTAAAGGTTATTAAAGATTATTAGCCTTTAAGGCAGAATTGGCAATTATTAATAGATTAGGTAGAGGCTGTAAAGAGAGTCAGAGTTGATTCCAAGGTTATTGATCTGAGCATCTATAGGGATGGAGTTGCCATTAACCAAGAGGAGAAACGCTGCAGATAGAAAAGAGTTAGATTATTGTTACTACCTAAATTATCTGCCCATCTCTAGTTTTGCCTCCCTTCAGTTCTCAACATTTTAAACAGAAAACCTGACTGAGTCTTTAGCTAATTAAAAAAATGCATTAGATCACCATCTCTTTTAGGATAAAGTCCAAACTTCTTGACCTGATTTCATTTTTTATATTTTGTCTCTCACTATTCTCTTCCCTCCCATGCTTCCTACCCTCATCACCACACCCACTATGAGTCAAGTAATACCTAACATATTAGATATACTGTCTTTCCATTTCTAAAATATGTAGCCTTCTTTTCTCATTCATCTCATTTGTTGCTCAGTCACCTTAGCTGTTACTTCTTCAAGGAAGCTATTTTATTGAACACTATAATACATTCCCCAAATATATCCACACGTTAAGATGCTTTTGTTATTAGGACATTTTCCACATTATATCATAATTGCACATTTAATTTCACTCACCATTCACTGCAAGCTTTAGTAGGAATCAAATCTGGCTCATTTTTTAAATGTACAAGTTAGCTGTGTAACAAATCATCACAAACATAGAGTCTTAATACAACAATAATTACTTATTTTGCTCACAAATCTACAATATAGGTAGTCTCAATGGGTAAAGTTTACTTATGCTTCATGTTTTATGAGTTGGGATGGCTTGACTTGAGGTAGACTCAAGGATCCAGCTTAAAATGACTCATGCATGTGGCTGGCAAATGGGGGATAGCTGTCACTTCCACTCCATGTGAGCCTCTCCAAGGGGTTACTTGATTCCAATAACAAGCTTTCTGAGAGATTTAGGCAAAAGCCCTGCCACCTTCTATAATCTAACCACACAAGTTATATAGCCTCACTTTCACCCTAGTCACACACTTCAGAACCAAAGAGAGAAAACATGGGCCCCACCTCTCTCTGAGAAGAATGTGAAAGTTACATTTTAACAAGAGCATGTAGTGGGAGCTAGTTTTGGAATATACAATCTGACATTCTCACCATTGTGTCTCTGTGACATGCCAAATTGTCTGGCATATCATAGAGGCTCAATAAATATCTCTGGAATAATTAAAATGTCTTTCTCAATAGCTTACCTTTATCTCCATAATGAGAAGCCTCCCTTTATTACGCATGAGTAACTGGGTGTCATAGAGTTACCAACAGAACCCAAAATTCTGTGTTTTGGCTTTATTTCTGAGGAACATGTGAGGCATACAGAGCAGATTCACGTAACTAATCTTATATTCTACCTGGAAAGTACTTGTATTTCTTTCACTGGGGCTATTTAATCCATAAAATGCTTATTTTCAGAGGACAGGATTTTCTAATATTTCTTAATTATTCCTTGTTAGGACATTACTATATTTATTTGAAAAATATTACATAAAATAGAAATGATTATAGTGCTAAGCAGTATAGATTTTTTATTTAGAAACAAGTTGACTAGGTTTTTTTTTTCTTTGCATTTGGCTTTCCTATAAAAGCTTTTGACTAGACCTTAATGTTTGTCTATTATAGTAATAAAAATAATATTCACATTGATTTGTAAAGAGCCTTCTGTAAAGTCCGAAGTTTTAACTTACCATATATACCACATATATACATATATAGAGAGTAAGTTTTATATATATATACACACACACACACACACACACACACACACACACACATATACATACACATACTAAGAGCCTTCTTTGCCACTCCTAGGATGGTAACTATTATAATTACACAGCAGTCCTATTACTATATTCTCCAGAAAGTACAGTTTTAAATTTGAGCTCAATTTTTTCCTAAATCTATATCTAGACATGTAAATATATTATTAACATACCATAACAGGATGAAAAGCCAATACCAATTTCCTAACAATTTGGAAGATGGGTAATGCCATTTGCTGAAAGCAGTGGAACTCTATGTGATTTACAAATACATAAACCTCTGAGTCTAAGAGATGTTGTAACTCTCTCAGTGTTTACCTGGTGTAATAGTCTGTGCTCTTTTTACCATATTTTTTTCCCAAGCCATAAATACTGGCTTAAACAACTCCACTCAGTGGTTGCTGATTTTGACAGACTGGAGAATAGCTTACATGTTTTAAATTGTTTTGTGACTTTGGATACAAGACTTCAATATTTACCAGGAAGACTTTTTCAATTTCCCTTGGCAAAGACAATCTTTTCCTTATAAACAGTCCCATCATGACCCAGGGCATAATTTTACCATAACATTATCACTTTTTATAACAAATATGTCTTTTTGTATGCAACCATCCATTAAATAAATATTTTTTAAACAAATATGTTTTCCAATTCAATCCAAGAGCTCAAACAAAAGAACTTCATCTTCTTCATAGTTCCATTTATAGCACTTAGCACAATGCCAGGCATACATTTTTCAATACATTCAAGTATTGATTTATCTTCTTACAGTGCCAGAATTCCTACCTTGATCTTGTGTATTTATTAGCTCAGATTCCTCTGGTATTAAAGTTTGTATTTGTCTCTTCATTGTTTTTAAAAGAAAGCATCCTATGTGCTAACTTTAGGCTCTCCAATTACATTCTTGTCCATGTAGCCAAATTTCCTAGTAGGATTTCTGCCCATGTTCTATCATCCTTTGTACTCCTTTCCTAACCACTTTTCAACTATCAGCGTAAGTAGGTACCTGCCCCTTCTGTCTGTTCTTTGGAACTTCCCTGATGCTTGCTCATCTTGCTAATGCACCTGGTTTCTCTGTTCCTACCATCTTTGATAAAACTCACCTTGACTGTCTTCCAGCTGCTTTTTTGATACCTCCTAGGCTATAACACATCCTTTATGGCAGAAAAGCAAAACAAAATTCATATGATTTTAGATTTTAGCATGAAGAACAATAATTTCACAAAGGTACCCATGAGTACATTGAATTGTTCAAGCTTAAAAAAGCTTTCATAGCAGTCCTTTTAAGAATCTTAAAAAACAACTTTAAAAAGTTGGAAGTACAAAGTGAAAATAATGTATATTTGCTGTTCATGTTTTTAAAAGTCTTTGTGAAGTGGTAACCGTTTGCTACTCAGTCTCAGAGAGAGAGGTTGGAACCAAACCTTGGTTCAGATAAAGCCACTCATTTTTTATAACTTCACTCCAGGCTCATTGAGATACTGAGACACAGACCCAGTATCTCTGCAGCAAATGTAAACAACCATTTCTAGCAAGAAAACAAAACAAATCAAAACAAACAAACAAACAAAACACTGTTTACAAAAGACACAGACATGCAGAGACCTATGAGTTGAAATAATGCTAACAGATACCTTTTTGTTTTGCCCTTGAGCCAAATACCCCAAAGCATTTTCAGGTATTTAAAACCAATGCAAAATTACACAGATCAGTTGAGGCTAACAATGGTGAACCAAATGAAGACTGGCCAGCCTTCTGCACTGCAAGTGCCTACTCCAAAACCTGAATGGGCCTCACCACAGAGGACTGAGGAGACAAAAGGAGCATGTAGAATGCTGAAGAGAGAAAACAGTGTGGCACTCTGGAGTCATTCTAGTTATCAAAATGTGGCTATCAGAAAAAGTCAGATTCCTGTAGTCTCCGGTGTTTCAGAAGTCTCTGTCCCATAGACAATATTCACTGTTTTTCGAATCCAAAATTCCAACCCAGCATGATGTTGATGTCTCCATCTGTCTGAATTCTTTCTCTTTCTTGGCCACTTCTCTCCAGCCTCAGTGGCCTCCTGTTGGTTCCTTGGATAGGCCAACTATGTTCCTCCCTCATGCTTCTGTGCTAGACTCTTTCAAGATTTTCATTGATATTGGAATTTGTAGGTAGAGATGAGATGATGGTTAATTTTAGTTGTCAGCTTGGGAATACCTAAAAGGAATACCTAAAGAACTGGTAAAGTATTACTTCTGGGTGTGTCTGTGGGTGTTTCCAGAGGACACTGGTGTGTGAGTTAGCAGGCTGAATGGGGAGGAGCTGCCCTCAGTGTGGGCAGGCACCATCCAATCCACTGAGGGCCCAGATAGAACAAAAAAGAGAACAAAAAAAGACAAAACAAAAATTTTCTCTCTCTCTCTTGGCACTGAGACATTCGTTTGCTCCTGGTCTTGGATATTTGAACTCCAGGCTCTCTGACCTTTGAACTCTAGGACTTCACACCAGCAGTCCCCAGGTTCTCAGGTGTTTGGCCTCAAACTGAGAAATATACCATTTACTTCTCTTGTTCTGAGACTTTCAGACTTGGACTGAGCCATGCGACCAGCATCCCAGGGTCTCCTCTAGCACACAAGTGGCCTATGCTGGGGCTTCTCAGTCTCCATAACTGTGTTAAACCAATTCCCCTAATAAATTCCCTCTGATGTATCTATCACTCTGTCTGTCTATTTACTTATCTCCTGTTGGTTCTGTCTCTCTGGAGAACCCTGACTAAACAGAAAACTATACATATATATGCCTCCATGACAGAGGCACAAAAATCTTTGAGAAGCCATTAGACTCTCCCCAAAATACAAGGTAATGAACTCAGTCTAATTTTATTTGCACTCCAAAAGATAAGGTGACTTTAGTTGATATCTATATTATAATTAATGATGCTGGCTATACTATATTATTTATTATTAGCTTTTTGTTCTGTGGTTTGGTCAGGCTGGGAGTGGGAAGCATTATTCAAAAGCTCGACTATCCACCACTCTGCTTCTTTATGGCTGGACTTGTGGTGGTTATTTGTCTTATCATACTAAAAAAAAAAGAAAGAAAGTATCAAATATGAAAGATGACTGCCTGCTAATTTCAGTGAGGCAGTACCCTTTCTTAAGAGACATTAGTCATTCCTGTGAAAAACTGTGCTGATTCTGCCTCTCTAGCTGTGATGTGACCTTCTTATAGATACAGAACTCTGCGAAAGGCTGAACCCCTGCTAGAGGTACATGGGCACTTTCTGTTGCTTTGCTGACATGTGTAGTATTCCATACCCAAGATCTTCAGATACGAAAAGTCATGATCAAGTGACCCTGTTAGATAAGTTAAGCCTATACCCCAAAAGCTTGATTTCGAATTTCTGATGCTCATTTGTAAGTAATTACCTAACTCTCTAAGGCATTATAAAATCAAACTACTTGAGCTTCATGTATTTCTCTCCAGAAGGAGGAATTATTTTTTATAGTATTTTCCAAGTCAATGTTCTCTGGTTTCTCAGATATTGTGCACATTAATTAAGATCTGAACATGGTGACTAAGATGATTTTGAGACTTCTCTCTTGATCTCCTGTCAACCCTCAAAGCTTTCGTTGCAGAAAAGGGTCCCAATCCAGACCCCAAGAGAAGGTTATTGGATCTTGCTCAAGAAAGAATTCAGAGCAAGTCCACAGTGCAAAGCAAAAGCAAACTTATTAAGAAAGTAAAGTGGTGAAAGTACAGCTACTCCATAAAGTAGGACGTTCTGGAAATTAAGAGGAGGAACGTGTCCACCCTAGGTACAACGCGTATACACACACACACACATACACACACATATGTGTATATATACACACACACACATATATATGTACATGTATATATACATACACACACACATATATATGTATATGTATGTATACAAACACACACATATATGTATATGTATATATACAAACACACACATATATGTATATGTATATATACAAACACACACACGTATATATGTATATGTATATATACAAACACACACATATATATATGATAAAAAGAGATCTTGGGGAGACATGCTCTGCTACAAGGGTTTGTGATAAAGGATTAATTTTCTCAGTTACTGTATTTTGCAAGAATTGATATTATTATCTTTAAAGCAAAATTAGGAATACCTTTGTTCTCCAGATATCAGGATACCTGAACACTCCCAAGTCTGGGTCTGTTTAGTAAACATTATTAATTTGTTTCCTTAACTTAAAACACCTAGAGTTGAGGAATGCCAAACTTTCTGAGTATGCAGTCCAGCAAGTCCCAGCCTCATTTTCAAGCCCTCACTCAAAATGGAGCCACTCTGGTTCAAGTGCCTCTGACACATTTATAGGAATAATATTCAAAGAACTGTGTTAAACAAATTAAAATATATCCATTAAATATTTTACAATTCCAAAATGATTAGAAGTTATTATTCAAAATGATTGGAATATTAATAATAGTAAAAAGTGGGGACTCGAGCTGTCACAGGAAATAGCATTTATGAAAAAAAGATAAGAGTCCAGTCCTTTTGACTTATTCAAAGATAGCTTTATTTTTAAGACTTGACTTAATACTACTTTGAGCACAAGTAGAAGACACTGATTCTTTAAGACTTGAGTATCTCAATATTTATCAAAGCAAAAGCAAGTCAAATCTCCAAAGCTTGATATTAAATCAGTATCAGCTATTTGTTTTTCAAACTATAGCTGTCTATGGAATACATTTTTAAGCTCAGAATTTAGTCAGTTAAAGTAAGTGATCATTACTGCTTCTTCATAGCCAGAATTCTTATTTAGAGGTGTTTCATGTGTCCATTTAGTCCAAAAGGATATGGAATATTTGTGTAAGTTTAACACTTAGAGATGCAGTGAGGAATGCAATGCTCTCATTGGCTATTTTCCTAAGTTAACTAGTGTTGTCTTGACCAATAACTCACTTGATTATTTAGTCAATCGACTAATCTTCATGTTGCAAACATTATTTCTTCATTTATTTCTCAAGTGTCTGGCGAACATCTTGGCAAATTACAGATCAGTACTTGTTTCTACAAACAAAGACTAGGGTTAGTCACACCTTAATTAGGAACATCATACCCATGTGAATTGGAAAAGTTGGCCGAGGCATTCTAGATGGGATGCCAGGCAGGAGTGATGAGAGCGCAGGAGGATACACCTACATGATGGTGTCAGGATAAGGAAAAAAGGTGAACCGATATTCAAGATTCCTGCCACTCACGGATATAGTATGATAATCAAACAATTACGCCTCCGTTGTCAACATTTTTTTCTCTCTCCCATCCTCCACCTTTCTCTTTACCTCCTTGGCCCTATCCTGGGGTTTTTCAATACTCTACAATAATGAATGAGAAAATAATTTCCAGTTAAAACAATCATCAACTAATTCAAAATATGTTTTTGACATTTCCTCTTTTTAGCAATATAAGTAGAAATTTGTTAAAGGAAAACTGTTTCATTTCTGGATTAATCAATGTGTTACTTTTCTATGCACTGCTGCTGCCTTTTTGACATTGGTTCTGGAAAAAGACTGAACAGAAAAAGGGAAAGGATATGAAAAAGAAACAAATCTGGCCAGAGGCGTGGGAGAATACAAATTAAAACTAGAAACAAACATTGAGACCTTCAGATTGTTTACATGAAAACTTTAGAACTGTCACATGGAACACAAACATAAAGGATTTGCTAAGTTATTGAGCATATTCAATTAAAATTTTTTTTATATATATATTCTACTATTTAATGAAGGAGTCTTTAGACAATCATCCTCTCTTCTCACCCCGTAAGAATGTCTAACGGTGGGACAAGCTACCTTTGCTATCTGGGCTCTGATAGTGTTGGTCAACAATGTTAAAGAACACAGCTTCATTTTATGAGTCTTTTTAGACAAAGGGAATTGGCAGGGTGAATTCAAAAAGAGGGAAAAATAAACAGAACACAAAACAAAACAGACATACCACTAAAATCCCTTGAGTATTAATCCTGGAGTTATTTATGTCAGGGCAAATTGCTCCTATAAAGCAAAGACAGCCTCTGAAAGAAACATGAATCTATTTGGTGGTTTCTTCTGAAGGCCCTCTCTGAGCTATCTATATCTGCTCTGGGAGTGAAGACCCGTTTACCAGGAACTGATGTCTCTTTAGTTCTAGTTGTTAAGACAGCTTCCTGCTTAGGGACTTGCCTGGGTTCTGATTTATCACTTTGAGGTTTTCATGAATTTATTTATTTTTTGTTTTTCAATTCTGTATGATTTTAGCAGGTAATTCCCATGTCTTTTCTAGAGTAGGCTGACTTTTAAGACAGGCCCGGTTTCTTTTTTATGGCTGGGTAGAATATACTTCCCAAATGTGTGCTTAATTTCAAAGTTTACTGAAAAGTTTGAGGGTTTGGCTGCTCCACTAAATAAAACCTTACAATACTCAGAAGGGATTAGAAAGCACAGGGAGCCCTGTTTACACCTCCCTTTCCATTTTAGGGACTAAATTGATTCCCTGCTCTGAGAAGAAATACATTTTTTCTCATTATGACCCTTATTTCAAGAGTGTTTCTTTTTATTCCCAGAGGCAAAATTCATGAAATTCTAAGAGAGAAAATGATTATTGTGTATTTTTCCCTAAATTCCTCTAAGATTTAACTATCTATCAAACAAGATAAATATTCTCCAAAAATTGCCATAAAAATGAGAAAACTTTTACCATATTGTCTTTCAAAAAAATATTTCATAAGTTTCCTCTCACTGCCTAACATGTGGGATTACGAAAATGACAATGTAAGAGTATCAGTGGGTTCCTGATGGCACAGACTGTTTAGCATAGATACCTCTGGGAGAAAGAAATGGGCCATGGTAGTTTCTTTCCTTCTTTCTTTTCTTTTTTTTTTTTTTTTTTTTTTTTTTGACGGAGTCTTGCTCTGTCCCCCAGGCTGGAGTGCAGTGGCGCCATACTGGCTTACTGCAACCTCTGCCTCCAAGGTTCAGGCAATTCTCCTGCCTCAGCCTCCCGAGTAGCTGAGATTACAGACGCCCACCACCACGTCTGGCTAACTTTTTTGTATTTTAGTAGAGATGGGGTTTCACCATGTTGGTCAGGCTGGTCTCAAACCCCTGACCTCGTGATCCGCCTGCCTCGGTCTCCCAAAGTGCTGGGATTAGAGGCTTAAGCCACAGCGCCCGGACCAGGGAGTTTCTAGTTATTTTAGTTTCCTTCTGGTTCATGCTCCAGAAGGGATATGAGGCAGGATTTTGGCTAAGTCACTGAACCTTTATAGTGTGAGGAAGTCATGCTAGGTGCTGCAGATCTCTATGTAGGAGAAAGGTGACCTGGGTTAATTGGAACAGGCATCATGGTGGAAGGAGCACTGGTTTTGTGCTCACAGTCTCCCACTTTTTGCCAGGTGACCTTGGAGAATTAATACCTTGAACCACATTTTCTTTGTTTTTAAAATCAGCACAATAAGTTACAATAAAAAATATTCTGAGGATTTCAAGCTCTTTATGTAAAACATTGGCAGGTGGTTGGTTTTTAGTAAATTATCACCATTATTATGATATTGTCCTTGAACTTCAGGAAATTGCTATTCATTTAAGGAAGAAGAGGACTAGGTTGGTGCAAAAGTAATTGGGATTTTTACCACTACTTTTAGTGACAATTAGGTTGGTGCAATTACTTTTGCACCAACCAAATTGCATTGCAATTACTTTTTCACCAACCTAATAGTTTTTAAAAGTCGTGGTAAAATTCACAATTAATTTTCCACCAACCTAATCCTCTTCATTTCTTAATACAAGGAAAACACTGGCCTATTTGAGGTATTATATGCTGAACTCCCACGAGTGGTAGAAACAGTACGACAGTTCGAGTGAGAAGAAGCCACTGGGCTGTATTAGTTGAGAATTCTTCCAGGAAGAGTTGGGAGTTACCTTTCCTTTGACTTTAAAGCATCACCAAGTTGGAAATGAAACAGGAAAGTTATGGGAGGTAAATGTTTGAAATTTACTGGAGCAGGAAATCTAGCATAGTAATGAGTTCAGGTGAAAAAATCACCAAGATCAGCAAATGTACTTTTCAAAGTTTCCAACCTTCAATTTGAACTCAAGGAGCATAAGCTTGTAGTATTACCTATACGGATATTCATACATCGGTATTTACTAAGCTCCCATCACATGCCTAACTTTATGCTAGAGTGGTGAGTAATTAAGGAATGGTCCTCATTCCCTGGAGCTTACAGTCTAGTGGGGAAGTCAACGAAAAACAAGAAAACAAACAAAAAGAGTATAATGAAAAAAATAGAATGCTACCAGAAAAATATATCAAGTATCCATTCTAGATGGATTGTCTAAAATGGGCTTTTTGAGGAGGCCAATTTTTAAATAAGACCTGAAAGATACAAAAGCTCTCACATGCAAAATACAGAGAAGAAAAATATTTGAGGAAAAGGAACCAGGAAAAAAAAAAAAAACTCCAAAAGACAAACAACAACAACAACAAAAAACACGAGGTCTTGCACTTGCTGCTCAAATATTAGAACACAGATGAACAGCTGGGACATTGTTAGCAATGCAGAATCTTGGGTACCACTTCACGTCTACTGACTCTGAACCTCCATTTTAAAAATATTCCCAGGTGATTCATATGCATATTACATTTGGAAACAGATATATAATTATCTTTTTAATTAGGCCACATGGAAATCTTTGGTTGGGTTGACAAAACTATTCCAATGGAGGGAGTGGGCACCAAACTGGAATGAGTTGAATGAATGGGATATTAGGAGTGAACGTGGCATGTATTAGTCCATTCTCATGCTGCTAATAAAGTTATAGCCAAGACTGGATAATTTATAAAGGAAAGATGTTTAATCGACTCACAGATCAACATGTCTAGTGAGGCTTTAGGCAGCTTATAATCATGGCAAGGGGAAGCAAACACATCCTTCTTGACATGATGGCAGGAAGGAGAAGAATGAGAGAAGGTGGGGAAAAGCCCCTTATAAAACCCTCAGATCTCATGAGAACTCACTATCACCAGAATAGCATGGAGGTAACTGCCACCATGATTCAATTACCTCCCACCAGGTCCCTCCCACAACATGTGAGGATTATATGAGCTACAATTCAAGATGATATTTAGTTGGAGACACAGCCAAACCACATCACAGCATGTGGAAATTATTCTTCATAGAAGTGTAATTTGGAACGGGGTGAGACAAGAGGATGGGTCAGTAGCTGAAAAGGAATATAACGTCACAAGAGAAGTTGTTTAAAATGAATGATGTGTACTTGTATGTAAACATGGATGCAGCTGGAAACCATCATTCTTAGCAAACTATCACAAGAACAGAAAACCAAACACCGCATGTTCTCACTCATAGGTGGGAATTGAACAATGAGATCACTTGGACTCGGGAAGGGGAACATCACACACCGGGGCCTATCATGGGGAGGGGAGAGGGGGGAGGGATTGCATTGGGAGTTATACCTGATATAAATGATGAATTGATGGGTGCTGATGAGTTGATGGGTGCAGCACACCAACATGGCACAAGTATACATATGTAACAAACCTGCACGTTATGCACATGTACCCTAGAACTTTAAGTATAATTTAAAAAAAAATTAAAAAAAAAAGAAAATGTTTGCAATCTATCCATATGACCAAGGGCTAATATCCAGAATCTACAATGAACTTAAATTTACAAAAAAAAAAACAACCCCCTCAAAAAGTGGGCAAAGGATATGAACAGACACTTCTGAAAAGAAGACATTTATGTGGCCAACAAACATATGAAAAAAAGCTCATTATCACTGGTCATTAGAGAAATGCAAATCAAAACCACAATGAGATATCGTCTCACACCAGTTAGAATGACGATCATTAAAAGTCAGGAAACAACAGAGGCTGGAGAGGATGTGGAGAAATAGGAACGCTTTTACACTGTTGGTGAGAGTGTAAATTAGTTTGACCATTGTGGAAGACAGTGTGGCGATTCCTCAGGGATCTAGAACTAGAAATACCATTTGACCCAGCCATCCCATTACTGGGTATATACCCAAAGGATTATAAATCATTCTACTATAAAGACACATGCACACATATGTTTATTGCAGCATTATTCATAAATACTTGGAACCAGCCCAAATGCCCATCAATAATAGACTGAATAAAGAAAATGTGGCACCATATACACCATGGAATACTATGCAGCCATAAAAAAGAATGAGTTTGTGTCCTTTGCAGGGACATGGATGAAGGTGGAAACCATCATTCTCAGCAAACCAAACACTGCATGTTCTCACTCATTAAGTGGGAGTTGAACAATAAGAACATATGGACATAGGGAGGGGAACATCACACGCCTGTCAGGGGGCGGGGGGCTAGGGGAGGGAGAGCATTAGGAGAAATACCTAACGTAGATGACAGGTTGATTGGGTGCAGCAAACCACCATGGCACATGTATATTTACATAACAAATCTGCATGCTCTGCACACGTATCCCAGAACTTAAAGTATAATTAAAAATATATATAATACATAGTCTAAATTTTATAAAACATTTTTAAAATAAATTTTATTGTGTATACTTGTGGTTTACAACGTAAAAAAAAGTAACATCTAGATGAGAGGGAGTGTGGTTATGTGATTATAGAGAGAATATTCAAGAATCAGAGTTCATTAGAGTGCAGAACAAGGTAATGATATGACAAAATCAGTCTGTGATGGGGACTGGAACAAGAGGGAGGGTAGAAAAAAATGTGTGTCCTGTAGACATATCGATGGGAATATGAGCAGTTTCTGGCACACTAATTGTCTTTTGTCAGTGAAGCATGAGGCATGAACATTCGCTGTAAGCAAGCAGAACACAGGGGTGGTGATTTTGAAAACTGAGAAATTATGAAATAATCTCTGCAGAAAATGGAAGAACAGGCCAAATGGAAAATGACGGTGGGATTGCTAGATAGCGTTCAGCTCCTATTTAAATTCAGCAATCAAAATTTGTAGTGAAATCTGGCCAGTTACATGATTTTTTTTTCTAGCTGTGCTGGAGTTCATGGGTACAGGTGTAAAGAAAGCAGATGGTTGAGTTCATGTAAGGTTGGCGTTAGTAATTAAAAATCATTTTTTTAACATTGCAGTGTGTCTAAGTTCAGCCCTTGGCAACTGTTTCTGTTTAAAAGTTAGAGGTTAGAGGCAGATATCTAGCTCAAATTATAATAACATGGTGCCAATTATTCACCTTTTCTGTGCTCACCTTCTGCAATAGACTTTCTAGAAGCCTCACAACAACATTAGGACTCAGATTTTAAGTCTAAGTAAAATGGACTTAGCTCCATTTTACTGATGAAAGCTGAATATAAAGAAGGTTTTGTAACCATTAAGTAAATTATAATTCCAAGAGCCAAATTATTATTTTTTTCCTTTTGATTAAAAGCAAAAAAAACTACTGATTTTCATTGGACAACTTTTTTCTCCAGTAGCATTATGAAATTGAGTGAAACATATGTTCTCTCATCATCTTTATACAATCAGCAAACAAATATGTAGTCTTGGAAATCTTGTCTCTAATATTTCCTTACCACTCTGTGAGAAGTCTGAGAGGAAGGTTCAAATAAAGAGCAGCGTGGGGAGTAGGATGGAAGAGACCCTTATCGATTTTTGAGAAGTCTACAAAAGGATTTATCTATGGTTTGAAATGTCTTTTCTGCAAAACATGAGATGTGGCACTTACTTTGACTGCTTTAAGTTACAAAAATATTAAACAATAACTTTCCAACATAAGTATCAGGTATAGAAATCAGATAACAAAGTCAAATGTCTCCAGCAGCCAAGAACAAAACCTAAAGGTGTGAAGAGGGCTGGAGAGAGGATGGGCAAGCATGTGGGTTCACTTCATCCAGTTAATGCCATGCAGGAATTCGAGTTCCTCCCATTACCTAAGAAGACAGATTACCTAAACCTTTGTGAAATTTAGACATATTAAACGTTCTATTGACAAAACCAAGCATATCGGCTAGCTGGGTGAGGCCCATTGCCCTAGAGTTTACCGCTTATTGTAGACATACATTTAAATCTGTAACAAGGATCTCAATTATCATTTTTTTTGAAAACCAGACTTCCTTTAAAAGCATTTTGTAAATGGCTTAATTGAGAAATATGATCTACTTGATATAATCATAGACATCTTTTAATTTGTTTTTTAATTTAGAGAAGTTACCTAAGAGAAGGAGGTATTTTCAAACCTGAGAGAAGAGAAAGAAGAGTAGGCTTTCTTTGTGGAAGTCATAGGCTTCTCTTTAATGACTGGGTTACCATTGTGTAAGCAAAAAAAAAAAAAAAAAAGCTTCTTTATGAAATAAAGTAGAAAATATCTTTATTCAGCAGTGATTCTCATTTATGCACCAAAGAGTTCGCAAACTTAATCAATTTATCATAATGAACCTCCCAGTGGCGGTCAACAAGAGCATTTATAAGCACAGCAGGTAAGTTTTCCAACAATAGTGATATTATGCTTCTATCTGCATAAAGAATAGTTTTAGCAGCCTTATGTTTCAGACAAGTTAAGCCCATAAATATACAAAAGCCATAATGACAAAATGATAGCCTATTAGCTAAGATTTCCCTGTGATACTGTCTAATTTCATCTCAGAAACTCTGAAAGTGTGAATAAGGTTCTAATCCAAGTGAATTTCTTGCTATTTTATAAATATGATCCAAACTTTTGTGACTTTGCATTTGGTCTTAGGTTTCATTCCCCTTAACTAAACGCACCAAAATTCTGTCTGCTTGCAAAACCCAGGATCAAAACTTTCCTCTCTCTGCTGATCCCAGTGAATGAAGGGCTAAGCTGTATAAGTTATCTACTACATACTCAGGAATGCTAAGGTGTGTTGGTGCAGGTAAGGAATATGGATTATAGTTTTGTTTTGTTTTGTTTTGTTTTGTAGAATATAAGGAGCCTCGTGGGAGAGAAAAACTGACCAAACTCATTGGATTTGGTGACTAAATAGCAAAGTCAAGACTTTCAAGCAAATTGGAACAATTCTTTAATTTCTCATGTTGTGTCCTCAATAGCAACAAACAGGGTCACAAAGACTGACAACCTGAAATAAATATCAAGGATGGTAGGCAGAGTCAGTAGGAAGCTACATGCATTCCTGAGTGTATCAATCAGTGTCATGACTAGGTACATCTGGTAATTAATGTCAAATTCCTGAGAAAGGAGTGTAATACACAAAAATAAAACATTAAATAGAAGAGCATTTGCTTGAGTTGATAGTAGAACTGTGCACTAAGAAAGAGAATGTGGTTATATGAGAGAATTGTGGCCTTAAAAATTATTAGTTTCTCTGACTATGATATTTTCAAATAGCTATATTGTATTATTTGCTTTTGTTAAATTTGGAGTTAACCAACTCCAAAGAATAACAAGAGTTCAAGAGTAACAAGCGCTAATAACACTTGTTATTCTTTATTTTGTATTTGTTGTATGCCATATCTTCCATTTGTAAGTCCTCTGTGGTACTCTGGATAAGGACCCTCCCAAAGATGTCTGCATCGTAATTCCCAGAACCTGTGAATGTTACTTTACATACAAAAAGGACTTGCAGATGAGATTAGTTAAGGATGTAAAAATGGGGAGATTATCCTGGATTACATGGTTGAGCCTGATGTAATCACAAGGGTCCTTATAAGAGGAAGGTAGACCAGGGTCAGGTAAGGAAATGTGATGATGGAGGTGGAGGTTGGAGTAATGTGGGGCCATTAACCAAAGAATATGGGCCCTTCTAGAAGCTGGGAAAGGCAAGAAAGCAAATTATCTTCCTAGAACCTTCAAAAGAAACTGTCCCATTTTAGACTTCTGACCTCCATAATTATAAGAAGTAAATTTGTGTTGTTTTAAGCAACTTGATTTGTGGTCGTTTGTTACAGGAATTATAGGAAATTGATACAACCTCCATGTTTTGTGTCAAAAACTATTATTAAGATTTTTCTCACCTTATTCTCCTGCCATTACATTTTTTTTTTTTTTTTTTGAGACGGAGTCTTGCTCTGTCGCCCAGGCTGGCGTGCAGTGATGCAATCTGGGCTCACTGCAAGCTCCGCCTCCCTGGTTCACACCATTCTCCTGCCTCAGCCTCCCTAGTAGAGTAGCTGTGACTACAGGTGCCCACCACCGGGCCCTGCTAATTTTTTATTTTATTATTATTTTTTTTTTTTGTATTTTTAGTAGAGACAGGATTTCACCATGTTAGCCAGGATGGTCTCGACCTTCTGACCTTGTGACCCGCCAGCCTCGGCCTCCCAAATTGCTGGGATTACAGGCATGAGCCATCGCGCCCGGCCTACATTTTTAAAATAAGACACGAAATTTATCCTGACCTATGCACATTATACCATTCCTTGTCATCTTTGTTTGACTTCCCCAGAAGTATAACCTGAGATAAGAATCGAAATATAAGCAGTTTTTTTGGAGTGTGATCCTGGAATACACAGGTAATACAGTGAAGAAGTGAGACAGGAAGGGAAGGAAGCTGGTAAAACTTCTTGTATACTGTGAGCCACTAGATCTTTATCCTGCTGGTGAACTCTTGATAATCATGCAGGACATATGCCTGATAGTTTTCCCTCAAGGAGTAAGGGAGCTGGCCTGTTTATCAGCTTTCACTAGTCATTTGCTTGATGGCCATTCTCTGAGTGTGAGGGGAGGTGATAATTCCCTGGCACTTCTGGACTGCCCTGTTCCTAGGCAGAGCAAACTCCAGTGATAAGAGAAGCCCCTGAGGCAAAGAATCACAGTGCTAGCAGTGGAACTTGGGCCCGTGTTGCAGAGTGCCTCTAGAGCAGATATGTGTGGGATACAGACAGATCTGATGCATCCAGTTTTTTGTCATTATTGAAGGCACAGGCTTGCAGATCCCTATCCTTATCTGTCTCACCCTATCAAGATTTGGTAATACTTGTGGCACCACGTCTTCTATCTTTTGTATTTGTTGTTTATTGTGTGCCATATGCCATTTTTTCCATTTTTAAAAATGACCCTTTGGATATAAACCCAGAAGTTGCACTGCTGGGTTATATTGTAATCAAGACTGCATGGTGCTAGCATAAAAGCAAACACATTGACTTTCTTATTTTTAATTTTTCAAGGAACCACTGCCATTTTCCATAATTGCTGTACTTATTTACATTCCCGCCAACAATGTTTGAGTTCCTTTTTCCTTTTCCTCATATCCTCTCCAATACTTGTGATCTTTCATCTTTTTGATGAAGGCTATTCTAACAGGTGTGAGGTGATATCTCATTGGAGTTTAATTTGCATTTCCCTAATGATTAGTAATGCTGAGCGTCTTTTTCATGTACCTATTGGTTCTTTGTATGTCTTCTTTTGAAAAATATCTGTTCAGGTCCTTACCCATTTTTCAATCAGGTTATTTGTTGTCTTGATC
Organism: Trachypithecus francoisi; assembly: GCF_009764315.1. NCBI lineage: Eukaryota > Metazoa > Chordata > Mammalia > Primates > Cercopithecidae > Trachypithecus > Trachypithecus francoisi. The sequence continues at coordinate 44,380,412 of NW_022681454.1, forward strand.
TTAAATCGTTTGAGTTCCCTACATATTTTGGATATTAACTCCTTGTTAGATATATAGTTTGCAGATATGTTCTCCCATTCTGCAGGTTGTCTCTTTACTTTGTTGTTTCCTTTGATGTACAGAAGCTTCTTTGTTTAATGCCATCCAATATATTTGGTTTTGTTGCTTGTGCTTTTGGGGTCATATCCAAAAAGTCATTAGCCAAACCAATGTCCTGAAACTTTCCTCCCATTTTTTTCTTCTAGTTGTTCTATAGTTTCAGGTCTTATAGCTAAGTCTTTTATCCATTTTAGTTGATTTTTGTAATATGGTATAATATGAATATCTAGTTTCATTCTTCTGAATAAATAGCCAGTTTTCCCAACACCATCTATTAAAGAGATTGTGCTTTCCTCATTGTGTGTTCCTGGCACCCTTGTCAAAAATCAGCTGACCGGCACCGGGCATGGTGGCACATGCCTGTAATCCCAGCTACTTGAGGGGCTGACAATTGCTTGAGCCCAGGAGTTTGAGGCCAGCCTGGGCAACACAGTGAGACCCTGCCTGTAATAAATAAGCAAATAAATAAATAAACAATAAAAATCAGCTGACCAAAAATGCATGGGTTTACTTCTGGGTTTTCTATCCTGTGCCCCTAGTCAGCGTGTTTGTTTTTATGCCAGTGCCATGCCATCTTTATTGTAATAATTTCATTGTAATCAGAATATGTGATGCCTACAAATTTGTACTTTTTGCCCAAGATTGTTTTGGCTATTTTTTTGTGGTTACATGTACATTTAAGAATTTGTTTTCTGTTTCTGTGAAAAATGAAATTGAAATTTTGATAGAGGTTGCATTGAATCTATAGATTGTTTTACATAGTATAGACATTTTTGCAATATTAATTCTTCTAATCCGTGAGCATGGAATATCTTTCCTTTTCCTGTACTTTCTTCAATTTATTCTATCAGTGTTTTGTAGTTTTTGGTATACAGGTGTTCTACCTCCTTGGTTAAATTTTCACCTGAGTGTTTAATTTTTTTGTTGCTATTGTAAACGTTGTTTTCTTAATATCTTTTTTCAGATAGTCCATTATTAGCATATGGAAATGCTACTGCTTTTTTAGTGTTTATTTCATATCCTGTAATTTTACTGAATTCATTTATCAGTTGTAACAGTTTTTTCATATATGAGATCATGATGTCAGCAAATAGGGATAATTTCACCTCTTTCTTTCCTATTAGGATACATTTTATTTTTATTTTTCCTTTGCCTAATTGCTCTGAATAGGACTTACAGCACTATGTTAAAAGGAAGTGGTGAGAGTGGACACTCTTCTCTTGTCCCTGATCTTAGAAGAAAAGCTATCCAATTTGTACCATTGAGAATGTTATCTGTAGGTTTATCATATATGGCCTTTATTGTGTTGAGATATATTCATTCTATACTAAATCTGTTGATAATTTTTACCATAAAAAGGTGTTGACAGTTGTCAAATGTTTTCTCTGCACCTATTGAGATGATCATTGTATTTTTATCCTTCATTTGTTAATGTGGGGTATCACATTGATTGATTTGCATATGTTGAACCATCCTTGCATCCCAGGGATAAATTCCATTTGATCTTGGTGAATGATGCCTTTATTGTGTTCTTAAATTGAGTTTGCCAATATTTTGCTGAAAATTTTTGCATGTATATTCACCAGAAATATTGTCCTCTAATATTTTTTTCTTGTAGTCTGGCTTTGGTATTAGGGTAATGCTAGCCTCATAAAATGAGTTTGGAAGTATTTCCTTTACTTTAATACTTGTGGAGGATTGGAGAAGAATTGGTATTCTTCTTTATATGTTTGGTAGAATTCAACAGTGAAGCCATCTGGTCCTGGGTTTTTCTTTGATGAGAGACTTGTTTTTATTACTCACTCAATCTCCTTATTTGTTATTGGTCTGTTCAAATTTTCTATTTCTTCATGCTTCAGTCTTGGTAAATTGTGTTTCTAATAATATATCCATTTCTTATAGGTTATTCAATTTATTAGCATATAATTATTCATAGTAGTTTCTTATAATCCTTTGTATTTTGGTAGTTTCCATTGTGATGTCTTCTCTTCCATTTCTGATCTAATTTGAGTAGTCTTTATTTTTTGTTGTTGGTTAGCAAAGGGTTTGTCAATTGTATCTTTCTAAAAATCCAACCATTATCTTTATAAATTTTTTCTATGATTTTTCTAGTATCTATTTCATGTATTTCTGCTCTGATATTTGTTATTTCTTCCTTTGCTAACTTCAGGCTTAGTTGCTTCTTTTTTCCTTCTGGTTCCTTGAGGTGTACCATTAGATTATTTGTGATCTTTCTTCTTTTTTGATACAGGCATTTATTGCTATAATTCACCTCTTAGGACTGCTTTTGTTACATCCCATAAATTTTAGTATGCTGTGTTTCTATTTTTGTTTGTTTTATGGTGTTTCTTGATTTTCTTTTTTATTTCCTCTGTGACACATTGTTTGTTTAGGAGGATGTCATTTAATTTCCACATCTTTGTGAGTTTTCCAGAATTTCTCTTCCTACTGATTTCTAGTTTTATACCTTTGTGATCTGAAAAGAGACTTGATATAATTTCATTATTTTACATTGGTTAAGACCTCTTTTGTGACCTAATATATGATCTATCCTGGAGAACGTTTTGTGTATACCTAAGAAGAATATGTTTTCTGCTGCTGTTGGATGAAACGTTCTATAAGTGTCTGTTAGGTCCATTTGATCTAAAGTATACTGAAACCCAATGTTTCTTTGTTGACTTTTTTTTTTTTTTCCTAAATGATCTATTATTGATGGTTGGGATGTGGAGTTACCTTACTATTATACTATTGGGGTCTATCTCTCTTTTCAGATTATTTCAGAATTGCTTTATGTATTTGGGTCCTCCAATGTTAGATAAATATATATTTACAACTGTTACATCTTCTTCATGAATTAACCCCTTTTATTATATAATGACCTTTTTCTCTGTTTCTAGCTTTTGGCTTAAAGTCTATTTTGTCTGATATAAATATAGTTACTTCTGTTCTTTCTCAGTTTCCATTTGTATGAAATATTTTTTCCATCCTTTCACTTTCACTCGGTGACTTTACCAGTAAAATACATCTTTTGTAGGCATCTTATAGTTGGATCTTTTCTTTTAAATCCACTTAGCCAGTCTGTCTTTTGATTGAAGACTTTAATCCATTTATATTCAAGGTAATTTTTGATAGATATAGACTTGCTACTGCCATTTGGTAATTTGCTTTCTGGTTGTGTTTAGGTCACTTATTTATTTCTTCCTCTCATTTTCCTGGTTTTTCATAATTTTTGTGTCCTTACAATGATGCCTATCCATGCCACTTAGCAGGTCATGAGCAGCCCTATGGAGAAGCTCATGTGATGAGATAATGAAAGGGTATGCTCTGGCATCTTATCTTAGAATACGTGTTTATAAGAAGATATTTCCTGAGTCTGAATCATTTGATTTTTAATTCAGATTATGCTGCATCAAGCCCTTTCCTTTTTCACAATCTTTCTTCCAGAATAAGGTGAAGGGAAAATGAGAGTGGCATACCTTTCTTGCTATACTTCTTTGCTCCTCTGTATCTCCTTTGAGCAAATGCTTCATCAATAAAACATTATTTCGTGAGATAACTTTCTGATATAGGGCAATCTATACCCTCACTTAGAAAAAATATATACAGACGTCTCTAAGTCTGCTGGGATATAAATCTGTAGGTACGCTTAATTCAAAAGACTAAATGAAACATCTCCTACCTCAGGCTGAAGTTATTTGATTTAGGTTTTACTTTTTTTTCTTTCTTTCTTTCTTTATTCTTTTTTTTTTTTTTTAACTGCGTTTAGGGATTCTCCAAAAACATTGTGTAGGCACTTGTCTCACATGCAAATAATCATAAGGAACCGTTAAAAAGTTCTACTTAGAGGAACGGTCCTCATTTCACAAAAGGGACATTATGTCTCAGTCTTAGTCATAAGTTTAAACGTTTGACTTTTATTTTTAATGTTTAAAATGGAAGTTTCCATATCCTTGTGGGTTTCTCAGGGAATGATGGGTAGTAGTGAAAAGTACTCAGTAGGTTATCTCTGATCTGTCACTTCAAGTCTTTGTTCAACTCTCATCTCTCAGTGAGATATCCTATCCTTATTCATAAAAGTACTTCATCCTGCTTCCTCCTTCCCTGTAAGCCCCTGGACCTGGTACTCTCAGTTCTCCTTACTCTGGTTGAAATTGTCTCAAAGATTATCTCTCTATATTCTTTATACTCTTCTCCTCAAGAGCAGGAGCTTCATTGGCCTTCCATGAGTGTGACTGGACTTAGTGATTCTCTTGAGTGAATAGAATGTGGCAGAAATGATGGAATGTCACTTTTGAGACTAGGTTACAAAAGGAGTGTGGCTTTCCCTTCCTCTCATGTCATTTGCTCTGGGTGATGCCCCCGATATGCCCTGACCACCCCTATGGAAAGGCTCATGTGACAAGATAATAAAACCTCCAGTCAACAGTCATGTGAATGAGCTTTAGATGACTACAGACCTGACTTGTAATTTGGCTTTAACCTCATGAGGGACCCTGAGCCAGAACCACCCAGGAAAGCTACTCCCAGATTTCTGACCTTCTGAAACTGTGTGAGATAATAGATGTGTGTTGTTTTAAGATGCAAGTTTTGCAATACATTTATTATACAGCAACAGATAGTGACTATATTTAACGTAGGATATTTTATTCCACTTACCACCTTTAACGTATTAGTTCTATTCTGTCCAGTGTGATAGCCCCATAGCCATACATGGCTATTGAACGATGAAAATGTGGCTAATGTGTCCCAGGAACTGAATTTTTACTTCTAATTAATTTAAATATTCACATGTGGTCAGTAGCTACTATATTTTACTGTTTTTATTAGATAGTCTACTTATTGTTTATGTTATTATCTGCTTTCCCCACCTTGAATATAGGAATATAAGTTCCTTGAAAACAGAGATTTTTGTCTGTTTCTTCACTAATGTATTCAAGTGCCTAGAACAGGGTCTGTCACCTAAAAGTACCACATGAATATTTGAAAAGTGACTTAATATAGGATGCTATACCAAAAATACTATATACTGGATGGTTTAAACAGCAAACAATTATTTCTCACAATTTTGAAGGCTGTGAAGTTCAAGATCAAGGTGCTGGCAGATTTGGTTTCTGGTGATGAAACTCTTTCTGGTTTGCAGAAGAACACCTTCTTGCTTTGTCCTCACATGGTAGGGAGGTCATGTCTCTTGTGTCTCTTCTTGTAAGGACACCGATCTTGGCTTGAGGGCTCCACTCTCATGATCTAATTACTTCCCAAAGGTGCCACCTCCAAATACCATCATATTGGGGATTAGGGTTTCAACATATTAATTTTATGATGAAACAGACATTGTGGTAGTCCCTACAATAATATATTTTTTAAACTTTTATATTAGTTTCAGGAGTACATGTATAGGTTTGTTCTACAGATAAATTGTGTATTGTGGGGGTTTGATGTACATACTATTTTGTCACCCAAGTAATAAGCATAGTACCCAACAGGTAGTTTTTTGATCCTCAGCCCCCTCCCACCTTCTGCCCTCAAGTAGGCTGTGGTGTCTGTTACTCCCTTCTTTGTGTCCACGTGTACTCAATGTTTAGCTCCCACTTCGAGTGAGAACATGCAGTGTTTGGTTTTCTATTACTGCGTTAGTTTGCTTAGGAACATTTTAGCCTTCGGCTCCATGCATGTTGCTGCAAAGAACATGATCACTTTCTTTTTTATTACCTTTGTATATATACCACATTTTCTTTATCTGGTCTACCACTGATGGGCATTTAGGTTGGTTCCATGTCTTTGCTATTGTGAATAGTGGTGCAATGAACATCCGTGTGAATGTGTCTTTATGGTAGAAAAATTTATATTTATTTGGGTAAATACCCAATAATGGGACTGTGACCTTACAATGATGCCTGCAAATTTAAGGAGACAGCCAGCTCTTCTGACCTTTGCAGTGTTCTTTTGGTGGTGATAGGCCTTTAGTATTTAGTGTAGTTGAATGGTACTTCTGTTTTCAGTTATTTGAGAAATTACCAACCTGCTTTCCACAGTGGCTGAACCAATTTACATTCCCAGAAGTGTATAAGCATTGCCTTTTTTCTGCAGCCTCAACAGCATCTGTTGTTTTTTGATTTTTTAATAATAGACATTATGACTTGTGTGAGTTGGTATCTCATTGTGGTTTTGACTTGAATTTCTCTAATGATTAGTGATGATGAGAATTTGTTCATAGGCTTGTTGGTTGCATATATGCCTTCTTTTGAGATGTGTCTCTTCATATCCTTTGCCCACTTTTAATTTTGCTTTTGCCTCCTATAACTATGTTCTTAATCTTCCTATAATCTAAAAATTTCAGTAGGTCAAGTTAAAATTTTCTTCCTCAACTAAGGTAATTATTCTTCAAAGCGTACAGAGAGGGCAGATATATCCCATGGAGAAACATTCTCAGTCCCTCTTCAGCCTCTCCAGATACAGTTGTACATTGCTTAACAACAGAGAAATGCATCATTAGGCAATTTTGTCACTGTGTGAACATGCACAAACTTAGACGGTATAGCTTACTACATACCTAGGCTATATGGCATACCTTCTTGTTCCTAGACTACAAATATGTATAATATGTTACTATGTTGGATATTGTAGCCAGTGTAACATAATGGTAAGTATCTGTGTGTCTGAATACAGAAAAGGTACAATAAATATGGTATAAAAGATAAAAATAGTACAACTCTATAGGGCACTTACCATGAATGGAGCCTACTGGAATGGAAGTTGCTCTGAATGTCAGTGAGAGAGCAGTGAGTGAATGTGAACCTAGGATATTACTGTATACTGCTGTAGTCTTTATAAACACTATATACTTAGGTTACACTAAATCTCAAAGAAACATTTTCTCTTTCTTCAGTAATAAATTAACCTTTGTTTACTGTAACATTTTTACTTTATAAACTTTTAAAAATCTTTTTGATGATTTTATAATAATATATAAGCTTAAAACCCAAGCTCCTTGCGTTTTGCACAATGTACAAAAATATTTTCTTTATAAACTTATTCTATAAACATTTTTTCTGTTTTCAACATTTTATTTTTACGTTTTAAACATTTTTTGTTAAAAACGAAGACACAAACACACACACTGGCTAGGCCTGCAAAGGGTCAGGATCATCAGTCTTACTGTCTTCCACCTCCATATCTTGTCCCACTGGAAGTTATTCAAGGGCAATAACTCGAGGGAGCTGTCATCACCTAGGATAACAATGTCTTCTTCTGGAATTCCTCCTGAAGGACTCGTCTGAGGCCCTGAGGCTGTCTTACAGTTAACTTAAAAAAAAAAAAAAGGTAGAAGTAGTACACTCAAAAATAGTGATTACGAGTATAGTATAGTGTCAGCTAAAGAGAAATCGGGCTTTTAAAGAATTAAAGTTAGTTTTATTCAGAAGTCTCTCAGAAGATTGTGATCTTGGAGAGTCTTTCAGGGAGTTTCTGTTAGACTTCTCTAAGGCAGTGTTGCAGCCCACAGCTTATATACAGGCGAAAGCAGCTCTGCATGTGCTCAGAAGTTACATTAAATGTGCTCGGAAGTTACATTAGGGCAAAATCTCATCAAAATGTGGGTGCTAGGGTACATCTGGTTACAGATTATAGAGGCACGATCATTAATCCTGTCAGACATTATCTTATGTATAGGAAGAGGCAAGGGCTAGGATTATTGAACTTATCTTTTCTAAAAACACAGTGATTCAGGCAAGAGACATGGGAATCTGTGCTCTATCCTGCTTATCATCTTCAGGGCATTTTTCAGAGGGCTGTGCTCAGTCACCCAGTCAGGGCCTTTGTGAAATTCTCCTGGCAAGCAGAACAAGCAAACATGACTCCTTACATTTGCTATTTTGTCTCACAATAGTAAATACATAAACCAGTAACATAGTTGTTTATTATCAAGTATTATATATTGTACATAACCATGTGTGTTATACTTTTATACAACTGACAGTGTAGGTTTGTTCACAGCAGCATCACCACAAACACATGAGTAATGCATTGCATTTTGACATCATATTATGAGGGCTATGATGTTACTAGGCAATAGGAATTGTTCAGCTCCATTATAATATTATGGGACTCCTGTCATATATGTGGTCTGTTGACTGAAATGTCATTCATTACATGACACATTGGCAAGTGACTGATTTGGACCTACCCTCAACTCTAGCTGACCTTGTTTACAGCTAGGTGTCAAGCTTAGTTCCCTCCACCAAAAAAAAAAAAAAAAAAAAAAAAAAGGCAACCTCACACTGTGATCTCAAACTTTCAAACTTTCATTTCATTTCAAAATATCCCACTCACTATTTTTTTTCCAGGTTCCAATAACAAGTATTGATAGCTTTAGGCATATGTATGTGTTTAGTGACTTCAGGGATGGATTTATCCTGGAAACTCAAGCAGATTGCATGTAACTTGCATTCTAGAAAATATACGCAGAGCATTCCGTTGTGGGCCTGACCCAACCAATAAAGCCGCAGGATAGGAAGTCCAAGATTCAGCCAGCAGTCCACCTGAGAGCTCCCTCTATGAGACAGCACAAAGTTAATATAGGTATGCTTTATTTAGACTTTGAGATGAGTTTTAGCATCATCTTACATAGTGGAAATAATAAATCATAAATCATTTCATAAGTAGTTTTTTTTTACTTCGAATAAACTGAGAGTTTTAAAAAATTAGCACATTGACCCTAATTACTGAAAGGACCACCATTGTCTATTTTCTCTATTTTGCTTTTACTGTCCTTTTCCATAAGAGTAGTAATAAAAGTTAAAAACAACCACTGAGCATTTATTAAGTGCAAAAGACTTTTACTAAGCAATTTGCACATACGTATTATATAACCCTTACAAAAATCTTATGAGGTAGATGCTATTTATATTTTGCAGATGAGAAATTTGAAACTTAAATTAAGTAACGTGCCCAAGGTCGCAAGCTATGAAATAGCAGCAAAACATGGATTTGTACCAGGTCTAACACTCAACTCCAACCTTTAACCATTTTACTGCAAGCATCACAGCTGTCCCTGACTACTATAGCTATTTTCCTGCTCTACTTCTAGGTTTCCCTAGGGTTCTTGTATAGCAAGAACCAAAACACATTGAACAGATTTTCTGTAGCAGAAACCATACTAGGAACCAGGCAGTCAATGACACTGGTTGAATTATGGGGTGCAAAAGAATCAGCAGCAGTTCCAAATGAGAAAATTCTGACTTACTGGGCATTCTGTAGCCACAGAAACCTGTTTTCCATATGCCTTTGAGAATTTTGAAGTAGGTACTCCAACTATGTTCTTAATCTTCCTATAAACTAACAATTTCCATAGGTCAACTAAAATTTTTCTTTCTATCCCTATTACTCCCCAATTTTTTTTTTCTGAAAACAGAGAAGATAGTGAATTAAAATACATAGATAAGAATATATATGTATAATGCAAATATGTATATATATATATATTTAGTTGTCATAGTGTAAGCAAGTGTCATCTTTGTGGTCTCTTTAATGCTACATTTTTGCATTTTATACTTTATGTTGGCGATTTTGCTGTTTAAATGCATGTCCATGCATAGTGTTGAAACACTGGTCTGGTATCCCTAAGCACAAGAAGGCTGTGCCTTATGATAACAATAAGTATTTGAGATAAGCTTCATTCAGGCATGAGTTATACAACTGTTGGCCATGACTTCAATGTTAATAAATAAACAACATATATTAAATAAAACATTTTTTTAAAAGAAACACATTTGAACAAGGTTATATACTAATTCTTAAAATAAAAAAAACCCTCTTTGGAAATTGAAGAGGAAGGAATATTTATTAACTCATTTTCTGAGGCCAGCATTACTCTAATATCAAAAGCAGACAAATATAGTACAAGGAAAAAAAACTGCAGAAAACTTTTTTATTTTAAATATTTTTAGCAAATTGAATCTAATAATGTATTGGTTAATACATCATGATCAAATTGGGTCTGTCCTAGCAATACAAAGTTGCTATAATACTTGATAAATCAATCAGTATAAACCATTGCAGAGTGTTTGCCACATGTCAACTTGTCTAGTCTAAAATGTTTCCATGAATCCTGTCTTGCATGTTTTTTTGTGAAAGTGGGCCACCAAGGGGACTCGTGAACATTAGAGGACAGGTAACTGAAGCAGCAGCCTTTTTGTAGCTCACATTGCTATTTATCTGCTGGTTCACCAGCCTGGTCTGGGGCAGCAGCTGGGCCTACAACTGCTCCACTTTACCTGGACCCTCCTTCAGCATCTCTTAGTTTTGGGGCAGGTGTGCATTTAGTTCCATGATGAAGGATGCCAGCCTCAGGCAGGAAACCTGCTTTCAGCTTAGATGCAACCACAAGTGACATGAGTTTTAGTCTCTTTTCACGGCTTCCAACTCAGGCTTGTGGGTTGCACCTAACCCTTCTGAAATCTCCAGTTCCTTTTTTTTTTTTGATACAGAGTCTCACTCTGTCACCCAGGATGGAGTGCAGTTGTGCAATCTCAGCTGACTGCAACCTCTGCCTCCCAAGTTCAAGCAATTCTTGTGCCTCAGCCTCCCGAGTAGCTGGGACTACAGGCATGCACCACCACGTCCAGCTAATTTTTGTATTTTTAGTGAGATCGGAGCTAATTTTTGTATTTTTAGTGAGATCAGGTTTCGCCATATTGGCCAGGCTGGTCTCAATCTCCTGGCCTCGTGATCTGCCCACTTTGGCCTCCTGAAGTGCTGGGATTACAGGCATGAGCCACTGCACTCGTCCCACATTTCCTTCTTAACTACTTGCCTTGCAGACTTTAAGCTTCAACCTTAGGCATGAAGACTCACAGAGACTACTTAATTAGATACCCAAGTTTCATAAGGTCAAATTTTTATGATTAATCCCTTATGAGACCACATGGTGATTCTGCTTCACTGACTGAACTCTGACTAATACATTCACCACGAGATTAAGAAACAAACAAACAAAAAAAACCCATGATCATCTCAATATATACAGAAAGAAGAATTTGACAAAATTGAACATTGATTTCTGTTAGAAACTCTCAGCAAACTAGGAATAACAACAAAAATAAGTATTCAGCATGATAAAATGTCCTGAACATGAAAAAGCCTACAGTTAATATCATACTTAGTAGTGAAAGACTGAATGCTCTCCCCTGGGATCAGGAACAAGGCACAGATGTCAGCTCTCACCATTTCTATTTGACTTTATACTGGAAATTCTGGCTAGGAAAGTAAAACAAGAAAAAGATATAAAAAGCAGATTGGAAAAGAATGATTAAAACTCTATTCACAGATGATATCATCAAAGTAGAAAATCTAATAGAATCTATGCAAATGCTACTAGAATAAAGAAACTTTGGCAAAATGACAATATACGAGGTCAGTATGCAACAGTGAATTGTGTTCCTGAATAACTGGAAGCTGAAATTAGAAAAACAAAAAAACAACTAAAATAGATTAAAAAATAAGAAATACTTAAGAATGAAATAGGACAAAATATGTTAAAGATCACTACTTTTAAAGTTACAAAATATACTGAAAGAGATAGAAAACCAAAAGAAATAGAGAGATGTACTGTATTCATGAATTGGAAGACTCAGTATTGTTAAAACATAATTTCTCCTTAAAATGACCTATAGATTTATTGCAATGTTAGTAAAATTCTGGTAAGCTTGTTGTAGAAATTAACTGCTTCTAAAATTCATAGAAAAATGCAGAGGATATAAAGTAGCCCAAACAACTTTGAAAAAGAAAATCAAATTTGGAGAACAAATGTTACCTAACTTAAAGAGTTCCTATAAAGCTAAAGTAGATAAGACAATGTAGTATTGCATGTTGGGATAAAGATAAATAAATACACCAATGCAATAGAACAGAGACTTCAGAATTATACCCACATATCTATGATTAATTTTTAACAGTGTAAAGGCAATTCAATAGGAAAGAAAATTCTCATCAATGAACACTGCCGAAACAATTGGATAGCCAAATATAGAATGAACTTTTATCCTACCTCATACCATATAATACGAAACCTGAAATTATAAAACTTATGGAAGCAAATTTAGGAGCAAATCTTTGTGTCTTTTCTTAGATATAAAACCAAAAGCATGATCCATAAATGAAAAATTGAAGCATTTGACTTCATGAAAATTAAGAATTTCTGTACTTTGAAAGACACTGTTAGGAGAATGAAAATACAAGATATGGACTAAAAAATTTTGTAAATTTCTTTTCTGATGGAAGTCTTTGATTCATAATATATACATCAGATAATATATATTTATATAAATATAATTATATTTATGTATATAAAGGTACATAATATATATATTTCTAATTGGTACACAGTAATCAGATTTGTACTATATGGCAATTATAAATGGCAATCACATACACAAGAGCTGCCAGCATTATTTGATTATGTGGTCATATATATCATATAAATATATACAATAATTATATAGATGATATTATATTATTAGATTATATATAAAATATCTACATCTACATAACACATATATTATATGGTCAGGAACCGTGGCTCACGCCTGTAATGCCAGCACTTTGGGAGGCCTAGGTGGGAGGATCACCTGAAGTCAGGAGTTCAAGACCAGCCTGACCAACATGGAGAAACCTTGTCTCTACTAAAAATACAAAAAAATTAACTGGGCATATTAGTGCATGCCTGTAATCCCAGCTACTTGGGAGACTGAGGCAGGAGAATCGCTTGAACCAAGGAGGTGGAAGTTACGGTGAGCCAAGATCATGCCATTGCACTCCAGCCAGGACAACAAGAGCAAATATGTATATATATATTTTTTGAGACAGAGTTTCACTCTTTTACCCAGACTGGAGTGAAGTGGCGCAAATTTGGCCCACTGCAATCTTGAACCCCCGGCCTCAAGCGATTCTCCTGCCTCAGCCTCCGGAATAGCTGGGATTATAGGCACCCACCACCATGCTGGCTAACTTTTTTGTATTTTTAGTAGAGGTGGGGTTTCACCCTGTTGGCCAAACTGGTCTCCAACTCCTGACCTCAGGTGATCCACCTGCCTCAGTCTCCCAAAGTGCTACAATTACATGGAAGAGCCACTGCGCCCGGCCCCATAATATATTTTTAAAAACTTCTAAAACTCCAAATAAAAATACAAAAAAAAAAATGGTCAAATGATTTTAAAAGGCACTTCAACAAAGAAGATATATAGATGACAATTAAATACTTGAAAAGATGCTGAACATAATTCATCATTAGTAAGATAAAAATTAAAACCACAATGATTCATTAGTACGTACTTATTAGGATGGTTAAAACAAAAGAGACTGGTCATACCAAGGTGGTCAGGATGTAGAGGAACTGAAACTCTCATATATGTTCATAAGAAAGTGAACTAATACAACCACTATTTTAGTTGTGTAATATGCTAAACATGCGCTTATTATATAATACAGCTATTGTAGTCTCTCAAAAAATGAAAGCACATGTCCAGGAAAAGTCTTTTGTGTAAGCGTTCATAGTAGCTTTATTTGTAATAACCGAAAAACAGGAAAAGGTTCATATGTTAACAAGTGAATGGATAAACAGATTGTGGTAAATCCATTCCATTGGAAAGCGCCTATCAATAAAACAGAATGAACTATTGATACATATAACATGTATAATCCAAAATAATTATGCTAAGTGACAGAAGCCAGAAAAATGTACATACTATATAATTCTATTTATTAAAAGTCCTAGAAAATGCACACTGATTTATAGACAGAACGCAGGGTAGTGCTTACCTGGGAATGGAGCAGTAAGGAGGAGGAGGGATATATAATAAAAATCATGAAGAAACTTTTAGGGGTGATAGATATGTTCATTATTTCAATTTCAATGATGGTTTCATGGGCATATTCATATTCAAACCTTATCAAATTGTTTGTGTGTATATTTTATTCTATGTCAATTATACCTCAATATATCAGTTTAAAATATGAGTGTAATTTAATTGCTTTTAATAATAGCATCTTAAACTTACTTAGGGTTTGCTATATTGCAGACATTTTTCTCTGTCCTCGATGTATATTAATGTAAGCCTTATAATAACTCAATGAAGTCAAGACAAAACGATTCCCATAATCCCTGTTTTCCGGATGATAAAAATGATCTGGAGAAGTGAATTAAATTTCCTGAAAGTCACACTTCCAGTAATACAGCTGAGGGTTTATGCCAGACTGTCTGGTTCCCTAGTCCACGTACGTGTCCTCTAGGCTACCCTGCTCCTTGGGGAAGGGTTGAGTTGCTGTGCTAAAATTAGATGTCCATGTCTAAATGTCCTGATGACTATTGCATTTGTTTTCGGAGTTCAGCAAGCCTGCACTACCACGTCTCTTATATTGGCTCAAATCATCCACTATTTTCTCTGCTGACCTATTTCACATTTCTAATGCATCATGACATTATTTCTATTTTCCCGTATAGTCAATTAAGTTCACAATTGTTTATTTCTAACTGGTACACAGTAATTAGATTTGTACTAGATGGCAATTATAAATGGCAACCACATAGACAAGAGCTGTCAGCATTATTTGATTATAATGTGGTCGTTCAGATGATCTGGGGTATTTTTGTGCTAATATTTTATTATCATCAAACTGAAAACAATTTTCAAAAATTGGGTTAGGTAACTTGAGAGCTTCTGAAGGTATGTCTACCATCATCCAAACATCAAAACTCAGTTAGACAGCATTGAACTAGAAGAGGTAAATGCTGAACACATTTATTTTTAGTCCCTCACCCTATAACTTGGCAGCCAAGTATACGTCTCCACAGTTCTGGTTAAGTAATCACATTTAAGTTTTCTGCCTTGCAACCATGAGCTATTTAATTTCAATTGATGTTGTTTCCTTATCTGTTAAATTTAAATCATAGTGTTTTGTTTCATAGATGTTTATATTAAACACACACACAGAGTTTTATAAATGCAATACATACATATATATGTATATACACACATATATGCTATACAATTTATGTATATATATGCTTATATAATTTATACACACACATATATAAATGCTTCTCATATATATTTTAAGGTTGTGATACAATTAAAGAGAATTTCTTTCTTAAATTGACCTCACTTTTTATAACATGAGTTTGTACTCTATGTATTGCCATCTCCACAATTTACTAGCTGTTCCATCTTGGGCAAGTCAGTAAAGTTCTCCCTGCTTTGGATTCCTCATGTATAATAACATGAGGAATAATAACAATAGGTATAATAACAAATGAACTTTCGAACGTTGTTAGGCAAATTCAAAGTGTTAAACCTTTGAAGCTGGTGGAAGAATGTTTGGCCAGTGCTTGAAGATTTCTACAATACCAGTTAGTTCTTTAGGAGGGTTGATATTTTACAAGGACCACCCTCTGGGGATGGAATGTTTTCCCCTTCTTTTTGACAAGCCATGTTTTGTCTATCCTCGCTCAAATTTTGCATAAGAATTGCTTTTTCCATAATCAAATATTATAAATGGCTTAATTTCTTTAACAACAGAAATTGATTACAATTTACAAAATTGAGCAGGGATGTGGAATTTCTTTTTTAATCTATATTTTTTTAAACTGATAGAATATTGAAAGATTGCTTTTAGACTAAAGTATGCTTTTATGTAATTTAAACAAACTATACCTAAGTATTGTAGTGATGTAGAGTAGGAAAAGTTTTAAAATTTTAGGAGTTTAAGTCAATTATTGTGACTTATTACTAGGTAAAACCAAAAGCTTGAAGATATTCTCTAAATTTTTCCTTACATTTTTGTGTCCTTAAGCTAAGCTTATAAATTTGATTTTTTAAATATTTTCTTTTGCTTGTTTCAGAAGTTAATAATGGGGTAGGGGATGCAGTAGAAAAAGGCAAGGCCTTTCCATTCTCCTCAGTAGTAGTGGGAATATATAATACTTTCAATATTTTAGTTTAATTTTTCCCTAGGGTTATCACAGTACACTAAGAATTAGAGAAAATAAACCATCATGGTTCTATAAAATGGTAATATAAGAACCTCATCGACAATAAGAATAATAGCAACAGTATATTAGCTTATTTTACAATGAACACAGTACACAAACTCCAAAACTCCTGCAGTCCTCACAACAATCTTACAATGTAAATATGTACTAAAATGCATATGTTTTGCAAATGAGGCAACTGAGACTCCATGAGGTTAAACAATTTGCCCAGCATCATGGCACCAGAGCTTAGACAAACATGAATCTTCTAATTGCTTTTCCCGAACACTTTTCCAGGTCTTTTGTTTTGTTTCCGATTCCTTTCTCATAATCTCTGGCATTGTGTTGACCTTTTAGCCCTGAAAATACTTAGGACCACTTCCTTTAGAACATCACTTAAATCAAATCTTAGGTGTTTACTTTGGCTATACAAGTAGCTCAGAGTCCACTTTCCTATAAATATAGGTTAAGGTCACTTTTATGCCCCTGCAATCAACGAGTACAGATCTTTCTACAAAGTAATCCTATCAATTCAGTACCTCATGAATCAAAAGAACCTAAAATCACCCCCAAATTTGGAAGATGCACAGTCACTTTCCTGCCATCAAATGCTTAGGGTCTGTAATGTGTCTTATTTATTTTGGTTTTGTGTCATTTGAATTTACAGATATTAATATGAGGCTTACTGTCTTTGTCCACTGGGCTCGTACAACAAAATACCACAGACTGGATAATTTATAAACAATAGAAATTTATTTCTCACAGTTGGGAAGTCTGGGAAGTCCAAGAGCAAGGCACTGGAATTTGGCACTGGAATTTGGCATTTGGCGAGGGCCTTCTTGTTGCATCTCCGTAACAAGAGACCAGAAGATGGAAAAACAAAAAGGGTGAAATTCTGTAGGAAGTTTATTTTATAAGGACCTTAATCCCATTCACAAAAGGGGAGTCCTCATGATCTAATCACCTCTTAAAAGCCCCGTCTCTTAATGACATCACAGTGGCCATTCAGCATCAATACTTAAATTTTGGAGAGGACATATTCAAACCATAGCACTTACTATGTACCGAGTAATGTTCTAAAGATTTTATAAATATTAATTTTTCCAGTCCTTATAATCTAAGTACTATTATTTCACTTATTGTGGTGGTAAGGGATGGAGAGGCACTTGCCCAAGTACGCAAGGCTAGTAAGTGGCCAAACTTTGCACAATAATACTTGTAATCTATAGAATCACAGCAGCCTCGAAGAACAACTGGTGAAATCCTACAATTTAGACTGAAATTTGTGCATCACAGATAGAGGACCCCATACTAACATTCCATCAGCTGAAACAATGAAACCAAGAAATTATCTTGACTTATACAGGGATCTACAAGTCTGAATAGTGGATTAGAGGGCAATGTAGAAATAGTTCAATGAAAGAGCAGAAACTGAATCCATAGCATTATCCAAGGCACTCTTGGCTGTTTTACACACACACACACACACACACACACACACACGCATATCAGTTAACTAAATTAAAAATGGAAATTTCTTGCCATCAAATAACTAAATATAGAACTTTTGGGGGGGAAGATTAATTTCTTTGCCATTAAGCCTTTTGTAATCTTATTGTCCAGAGTGTAAATAACCCCTTCAGGTATTGTTAGAAAGATTTGGATCTATTGTGTAGATCTAAATTACATGTGTAGTCATCCTGAAAGGGAAGATAAGTAGGTCTCTCTTCTTGCCTAAAACACATATTTAAATAACAACAACAAAATGACTAAATTTATGTTTCATTAATAAGCTGCCTCTACGTTTTCATATAAACAGTTGGTGTGAAACTTAGAGTATTTTTATTTTAAATAAAGAACAATAATATTTAACAATTTGAGCACTTAATCTGTGCCAGGCCCTTTTCTAAGAGCTTTATGTGATTAGCTCATGTAATCCTCATAATGACCCTATGAAGTCGATACTGTTACTACTCTCATTTTGCAGTTAAAAGAACTAAGACAGAATTTAAGTAATCAGTCTTAGGTCATACCTTGACTAATGGGAGTAAGAGGAGCAGAGAGTTAAACCTTAAAAGTCTGACTTCAGAAAGTTTGCTTCTAACCATTGATAGGGATGATTGTCAGAATAAAATAACTACAGTTGAAGGACTTAGCATCCAGAAGCCTTGTTCACATTTCTATTTTAATTTTCAGAAGTCCCTGGAAGGTCAGTGAGTATCATCTGTATTTAGGAAAGCAAAGTGAGATGTCTCTCAAATACTAAATAAATAAATAAATAAATAAATTTATCCTATATACTGTAAAAATTCTACCAGTAAAAACAACACAATGCTGTCTGAAAATGAATGTCTACTGAAGTCATTTTACGACTATTGCCTTGTGGCTTGTGAGCCCTGCCCAAGCAGAAGATAAGGTCTTCTGTGGTGTTCTAAGAGCCTAACAATAGACCAGGCTTTTGACCAACAATTCCACATTATCAATTTTATTCATTTTTAAACCTCTTAATGGAGGTATTGAGATTCTGATGATGCATTTATATCTAGCTGGCGATTAGCTCTGAAATGTCCTCTTTGCTTACCATCAATTTGATATCTTAACTCTCTTCACACTAGTATCTTACATAAGAATTATAAACATATGATATAGCCTTGTTATGTGCCAAGCACAGACCTAAGCACTTCATGTATTTTAACTCATTGAATCCACACAACTGTATTAAATAAGTACTGTTATTATCATCATTTAAGACGTGAAGATACTGTGGCACTGAGGTTAAATATCTTTAAGGTCACTTATTAGGTGAAATGGTAGAGCCAGAATCCAAGCTTGATAGTCTGGCCAAAAGACCACGTTCATAACCATTATACTGTACTACCACACGATGACTCAACTATTATAAAGCATCATAATACCTACAGTCAACCCCAAGGTACTAACTCATTCACAAAGCGTTTACTGAGCACCAGTTTTTCTAGGCACCATTCAAGGTCTGGGAATACAATGATAAATAAGGCAGAGGGACTTTTAAGAAGAATAGATAAGCAAATAAATGATTAATTACAATACAGTGGACTAACTGCCAGCCTAGAGCATATAGAAAGGACTGCGGGAGCACAAATACGACTATACTTGGTAGAGAAGCCTCCTTGGAGAGATGGAAGTGAGGAGGGATATCTGAGGGGAAGAAAATAGACGGAATCCCCAATAGAGTTAACTAAGTGAATTACAAAAAACAGAACTCATTACCTTTACTTACCTCAAAGAAAAATTAATGATGCCACACTTCAAGAATATGAATCATTTTGAGTCAGGGTCCTTGCAGGACACATAGAAGTGACAAGTAAGACCATTTAATAATGGGACTATTTACAGAGTTGTGAAGAGAGTTAAAAACACCAACTAGGGCAGGAGAAGAATTATTAACTCCAGAAGCCAGAAGTTTTACTGTCTGTATTCCGAGGAGTGTTTACCATCTGCAATCGAGGGTGGGATCCTGGTCATCGACAAAGAGATGCTGTTGTCCCTGAAACCTGACAGTTGCTGTAATGGTGGGAAAGGCTTTGCCGCAAAAGGAGCTGTGGCTTTAAATAGAGAAACACAGCCACTGTCTGAACACAGACCAACAGCTGGGGAAAATACAAACTCTGACTTCGTTCTCCTCCTATCCACCGAGCTCCTACTAGTGCCTCCATTGGCCAACCAGAGGGCAAGAGAGTACAGGTGATGCAGTCCACAGAAGTCAGGTTCCTGGTACCTACAGCAGGGTATGAAGGAAGGAGTCTGGATCTGGAAAAGCAGAGAGCAACCAACAACCAGTTATTGCTCAAAAACGGTACTTGGTTATTCATCGTCTCTAAACAAAACAGGAAACAGTAACAAATGGGCAAAATGAAGACTTTTCCAGAAGAGCTACCAAATTACCAAAATCTACAACATGAAATGGAAGTTGTAGAGATCTTGCGTAAAGCTTTTTAAATACAAAATTCATGTCACTTTTAGTCCCGATTCTAGTACTAATTACTGATTTGAAAAATTTTAAGCCAAGGTGACTTATTTCCATCTACAGAACCTACTTCTCATAACCTCCATTTTAGAGAAGAGCTCTTTTTTTTTCTTCATATGACGAGCAAAGGTTATTTCTACCTCTTAACATCGGTATGTCTATTTCCTTCCTTCCTTCCCCGCTACTGTTGCTTTGGTTCGAGCTATTATCAACCAAGGCTCCTACTGGCCCTGATAAAAGTCAACTCCAGGTCTCTGAAATGAGAGGCTGCCGTTTGCCCAGAGCTTTGAATATGCTCCCAAAATACGACGTAAAATAAATTCAGATAATGGCACTAGGAATTTCACAGAGAAAGATCCTTTACTGATGATATTTTCCAATTTGCATGTAATTTGCAATAATTTTAACTGTACAAAATTAGCATTTAATTACCATTCAATCTTTTCTTTTTTGGCTTCTTTTAGGGAGATCTATTAAGGTGAGAAATTAGATGAATCTGGTTCTGCTGAATAAGGAAAACTGACTTTGATCTTTACGTAAAAATTAGTCAGTCAAAGAAATTCATTAATCAGCATTAATTAATTTTCTCTCTGACAGTATTTAGTTTCAGTGTTTAGTAGTGCTGTGCCTTACTAAACTTTCTTTTACACTGTTCTTAGTAAAGTTTTAAATTGTGCAAAATTTCTTATTTATTCACTTTTTTCTTTGGTGAGCATGGAAAAATGGAGCCAATTGTTAAAGTTGACCCTGGATATCAATAAAAGGGCAAGTGTTTTAAAAGTAGCAACTATCTCTCTCTTTCTCTTCCCATGATACTGCAGAAAATAGAATTTGGAAGGTATTTGTGGAAGAGGAAAGTGGAGAATGAAGAATGGGAAACAGCAAGTGGTAACTATGAAGCTTAATTCTCAGTATTTAAAAATAACTTTTCTACTTTTAGAGTCACATACTAAATGATTGAACTCTTTTTCTGTGACAGTCATTAATGGTACAGAATATTTACTATCGTATTGGTACTGGACTTAGCACTGTACAAAACAATAATAAATAAGCTCACTATCTTCTCTCAGAACATTAGCATTATGAATACGTATATATTGATGTGTGTATATATATAGTGTATATATATAAAAGGTGTATATATTTTTAATGTATATATATTTATGTTCTCATATATGTGTATATATATTTATATAATATATATTTTATACACATATATACTTACATATCCTGTTTTTTAGGTTAATATTAGGACACATATGGAAAACTTATGCCACATGAGACACATCCATTGGCATGCCAGACCACCTACAGAACTACAGATGGGAGTCTCATGAACTTTATACTTCATCAAATAGTTCATCAACAAATATTCGAATGTTTACTGTCTGCCCAGGTCTTAGCTGTGTTTTCTTAGAAGAACACAAAAATGTAATATGACTCTACCATCAAAAAATGTGTTAATAAGACTTAAACACAGTTTAAAACATTAACGGTGAACATTGCCAACTGTCTATGATTAATTTGTTTTAGAAAATGTGTTCATTGTGAGAATGAAGAAATAAAAATAATTAGACTAATTAGAGCAACTTTTACAAAAAAACATGACTAAGACATTTATGCCTGTGCCAGGCATCCTACCTTTATTTGCCATTTGATACTCACAGTAAATCAATGAGATAATATCACTGTATAGTGTAATGATATGGTATATGATATTGATAATAATATGGTATAATGACCAAGAGTATATTTAACCTTGCCAAACTTGCTAGAATTTAATTTCCCCATCTGTAAGTGGGTGAAACCATCAACATTACCTGCTTCATTTGTGAAGCTCAAATAAGATTATGTATGCCAGTCCTCTGAGCCCAAGTTAAGCCATCATATCCCCAGTGACCTGCACATATACATCCAGATGGTCTGTAGCAACTGAAGATCCACAGAAGTGAAAATAGCCTTAACTGATGACATTCCACTATTGTGATTTGTTTCTGCCCCACCCTAACTGATCAATGTACTTTGTAATCTCCCCCACCCTTAAGAAGGTTCTTTATAATTCTCCCCATCCTTGAGAATGTACTTTGTGAGATCCACTCCCTGCCCCCAAAACATTGCTCTTAACTCCACCGCCTATCCCAAAACCTATAAGAACTAATGATAGTCCACCACCCTTTGCTGACTCCTTTTTCGAACTGAGCCTGCCTGCACCCAGGTGAAATAAACAGCCTTGATGCTCACACACAGCCTGTTTGGTGGACTCTCTTCACAAGGACACGTGAAACAATGTAAATATAAATATATATAAAAGATATATAGATAGATAGTTTTATATATATATATAACTTTGAACAGTGTTCAACTTCCCCCAGCTAATGAATGGTTTACTTGACAGTCTGAATCCCTGTCTGAATCCTAACCCTATGCTGTAGGTGGGAGAGGGACACAAAAAGAAAGAGGTTAGCTTAAGCAAGGTTTCTCAAAGTGGTCCAATCTACCTACATTATAATCATTGTGATTACTCTTTTATGAAAAATTTGTATTCCTCTGTTCAAGATGACAAACTCAGGCCATGGATTTATCTTCTTTCCTCCTCACACTCTCTAAAATGGGAAGAAAGGAAAAAAGAAGCTTCTCTTCCCATAAACATTGAAGACAGAAATGGGGAAATCTTCCATCCCATAAGAGATGTAAACAGATAGGAAGGTGAGCAGGTGAACTGCTAATGGATACTTGTAAAGCTTGTTGGAGTAACATAAGAAAAGAGCCTCCAGAAGAGAAAGTAGTCTGTCTTTCATTGAAACCCAGAATTCCACTTTCAATGGAGATTTAGAGTGAGATGTAGTTTATTTTAAACAGGATAGAAATGCAAGTCTTTTCATATATCCATAGATTCTTTCATCCCTCCTCCCTATCCCAATGCCACAAACATTAGGCAGGCAGGTGCTTTCACTCTAGGAAATAAAATGAATTTTTTTTCCTGAGAAAAAATTGAACATATCCGTTTTTATGAGCTTTGGGGAAGATCTCCTGAGTATGGTGGCACAGCTAAGTGAGAGCTGAAATGTTCTTCATCTTTGCTTGTCATAAAATTGCAGTCCTGACATGAAGGTCAACCATGGGAAGAAGGGGCAGAGTGAATCTACCCAGGCATCTTTTCTATTTTTATTAGTCTAGAGGAGACTCATTTTTCTATTTCATATGTCCAGAGATTGTACCTTTTTCTATCTTGTCTGCTCAGAGAGGATAGCTTTTCTAGTTTCAGCGATGATGCAGTACAGGTAAGCAGCTCTATGTTGTGGGTTGGAGACCAAAGACTTCCACTTGCTATAATCTAAGGGCCCCCTACCACTTTCTTCTCCACTCACACAATAAGCTCAAAGCATTACGCACTTATCCAGACCTCCATAACCAAGTGGAGTGAGTGGAAGACTGGAAGCCATGCTACATATGCATCAAATGAGTCTATAAACCAGGGTCAGCAAACTGTGGCCCTAGGACAAATCCTCCCCACCACCATTTATTTGGTCTGCAAGCCAAAACTGTTTTTAATATATTTGCTGTTGTTGTTGTTGTTTTGTTTTTTGTTTTGTTTTGTTTTTTGAGACAGAGTCTTGCTCTGTTGCCAGGCTGGAGTGCTGTGGCGTGATCTCGGCTTACTGCAACCTCCACTTCCTGGATTCAAGCTATTCTTCTGCCTCAACCTTCCAAGTAGCTGGGACTACAGGCACGTGCCATCATGCCCAGCTAATTTTTGTATTTTTAGTAAAGACAGGGTTTTACCATGTGGCCAGAATGCTCTCGATCTCTTGACCTTGTGATCCACCTGCCTTGTCTTCCCATAGTGCTGGGATTACAGGCGTAAGCCACCATGCCTGGCCTGTTTTTAATACATTTTAATGGTTGGGAAAAAGTTAAAAGTAGATGAATATTTCATGTATGTGTAAATTATATGAAATTCAAATTTCAGTCTCCAAAGAATTTTACTGAGACATAGCCACAGTCATTCATTGACACATTATTTATGGCTGCTTTTGCATTGCAATGGTAGAGTTGAGTAGTTGGCAATAGACAGCATATGACCCAGGAAATCTAAAATATTTACCATTTGGCCTTTTACAAAAAATGTTTTTTTATCCCTGCTATAGAGCATTTTTTAATGCACCTTTTCTTAAGAGTTGGAAAGAATGGGTTGGAAAGTTTATAGGTTACTATAGTTTCCAGTCTTAACCTGCCCCATGCCCCACCCTTTATTTGCTTGGTTTCTTTTCAGCTAGTATCTTATCCTTCACACTACCTGTTGCTTCCAATCTTGATTGAACATTGAACACCAAAAGCAAGATTCATGTTCCTTCTTTTGTTGGAGGGTACCAGTGCCAAGTGGAAATTCTGAAAAAGTCAGGTGAATTTGGGCTGCTCATGAGGGAGTAAGTAGGTCAGGGTAAAGCTTTCACTCCTATTTTTAGGACACAGAGTTTCAAGGCCAGAGTTCTCTATAAATAGCCCAAGATGACCAATGCTGAAGAACTGGTTGTTGTCCTTTTATAAAAATCATTTTTGGTTTTGCCAGCCTAAACCAATGCACTTATACTTTGTTCATGTATTTTCTCTGGAAACAGGTTTAAACTGAACTTCAACCACTGCCTTATTCTGGGTTCCTACAGAATGACTTCATAGTCATTAACACATGTTCCTGTTGTCTTTATAGGTCCAGAAAATAAACTGTCAGATCCTGAAGTTGAAACATGAACTGAATCTGAATAGAGACGAGAACCATTAGAGAAACTATTGGAATAACATGGGGCTATCTAAAGGACAGCAAGTATGCCTTCATTTTCAGCTCCTGACGTTATTGGGCTGCCCTGAAAGAAACACACAGAACATTGCCATTCCATGAAGTAGGCAGAATCTATAATACTTTCATTTTATACCCTAGAAATATCTAAAATAATGTGAATTTTCATTTGGGAACTTAAGTGTTCTTTCAGCATGTTTTGATACAAGTACCTGAAGGATCCAGAGGCACCTACAACAATGAAGTTGAGATACAGAATGAAGGACAACAGGATTGAGTGTGGATTTCTCATTCCAGAATTCCCCATCCAATGAGTCCTAGAGTACTTAGAAATGGAGTAACCTCAGCAAGTTTCAGGGTTAGGATAAGAGGATTCCATTGTGCAAGGTCTGATTCGGGTTCAGGTTATGCTTATGGTATAATTCTATTATCACATGTGTCTAATATCAACCATTGACTCTAATGCTGTTCTTTAAAAGGTTAAGTCTTATTCAGGACAAAGCATATACTGAAAAAACATGAGGGAAATCTAATTAGAATGATTGGCATTTGTCTCCTGGACATTACTAGGAAGGCTGCCAGTTCATTTGCCTTTAAAAAGACAAAGACAAAATTCCTGAAAGCAAATTGGTCCATGTAATGCATTGGAATTTATTGCCTAAACTCCATAAAAAGATAACATAAATATTATGCAAAGAATCCATGCAAAGATAACGTTGTGTCAAATTGAAGTTATTAAAATTATAATCATTTACAATTAGGAGGACATCTACTATGTTTTAGTCATGTACTGACTCTAGACAAAATTTAAAATCAACATAACATAATGGCAATTATGATAATGGACATTTAATTCACCATTAGATAGATTCACAATTGAAAGGAAGTAATCCCATGAAAATTAATAAAGCATATTAACCCTTAAGCATATTAAATTCTATATACTTTCTCCCAGAAATACTGTTTTTTAACTTTTAGCATTTTAAAGATATTTAGACTTTGTGGAATAAAAGTGTGCATTATTTTAGAGTATAATGTCAGAGCAGACATTACAGAAACAGATTTGACATTCATTAAATATACTAACTAAAATTATACCAAGAAATGTTTCAGTACATGTATTAGTCTGCTTGGGCTGCCATAACAAAATGCCATAAACTAGGTGGCTTAAACAGGAATTTCCTTTCTCACAATTCTAGAGGATAGACATGCAAATACAAGGTGTCAGAAGAGCAGTTTTCTGGTGAGGCTTCTCTTCCTGGCTTGCAGACAATTGCCTTCTCACTGTTTCCGCACAAGTCCTTTATTCTGTGTGCACTGAGAGAGCTCTGGGGTCTCTTCCTCTTCCTATGAAAACACCAGTCCTTTTGGATTCAGATCCTACCCTTATGACCTTATTTCATCATCTTAATTATCTTCTTAAAGTTTCTCTCCAAATACAGTCAGGGCTTCAACGTATGAATCTGGAGGGACCATGATTCACTCTATAAGATATGAATAAACAGAAAGCATGGTCTCCTTCACAGCCTTGTTTTAAAATTATTACAGATAAATACAAAGTGAGCTTAGATCTTCCTGTTTTTTACCCTATTAATGAACTAGGAAAGATGTAAAGGAGGTAGTGGATTCTTTTGTACCACAGGTGGTCCTTTGGAATATTCTGGAAATAATAACAATCTAAAGTGATACTCCTTAATTGTAAAATAATTTCACCAATAGCTTCCTAATAGAGAGCAGTCAATGCACCTGTCTTACCCCATTCAGGATGCTGTAACAAAATATCATAGACTGATGTTTTGTAAACAATAGCAATGTTTGAATGAAGGCTGGGGAGTTCAAGATCAAGGTACCAGCAGATTTAGTGCCTGGTGAGGACCTGCTTTCTGACTCATAGATGTGTCGTCACATGGTGGAAGACACAAGGCAGCTCTCTAGGGCCTCTTTTGTAAGGGCACTAATTCCATTCATAAGGATTCCACCTTCTGTGAAGTGACCTAATCACCTCCCAAAGGCCCCACCTCCTAGTAACATTATATTGGTGATTAAATTTCAGCATATAAATTATGAGGGGTCACAAACATTCAGAATGTAAGAGTTCCCTTGGAACACACATTGTACATTATATATGTGTGTATATATATATATTATATATATATACAGTATTTTCATAGTACTCTTGCTTTAAAAATGTAGTGTAATAAATAAAATTAAATATCTGCATTCCCTTTCACTGAGATGTCCAACAACCTTTCTTAATCTTTGATATTCTTATTATTTTTAAATTTGAATACTTTCATCCAAAGTCCAATAGCAATTAAGTAACAACACTTGAGTCTAGATCTTTTAGAAAACTTTCTTTTTCCTACTTCGTTGCTGCACAGCATAAGAATGTTATGCAATTTGTGATTCCACATAACTTTTGTCACTGTTATTGTTTTTTATGACTTAAAGTCTGAAAGAAAAAATAGTTTGGGTAATCAGTTGCAGGTTGATGTTTACTTACTTTCATGTTTTGGATTTGAAAAAGCATCTTTGGTTTATATGAAGAATGATTGAACATCCTAAAGAGCTCAAGTGTGGGGAAAGGGATAAACAGCTGGGCAAGTAGAGAATTGGAGTTGTGTGAATTAGCATTTGCCTTCTGAGGATGCACCTACTAGCAGAAGGCAATGAGATACTGGTTATTAAATAACATAATGATATTAATTGCCACAAATCATCAAGTGAAAATTTCTAGATAATAGCCAGTGGTACTTTTCACAACTTTTATCTCATTTTGTCTCTATAACTCTATGCAGAGATACCAGAATTTTCCTTCGTTACACTGGTGAGAAAACTGAAGCTCAGAAAGGTTAATAAGCTTAACCAGGGTTATATAGTAAGTGTCCAGTTCAGCATTCATACTTAAGACAGCTTTCTATACCCATGTATGCTCCCTTTTTGCTATAATTCCCACTCTTCGGCCTTACAAAAAAGTATGTTTTAGTAACTTCAGCTTACGGAATACTTTGTTTCTAAATAGTGCTAAAATAGTAAATCAAAGGGTATTTTTCTTCAAATGGTGTGAATGTAAGAAAATCACATAAAAAACGAGGATAATGAACAGCACAAGCTATGAGAACACTTGGTGGAATGTGGTTGCCTGTGGGAGAGTGTATGACTGCTGTGTGAGTGTGAGTGATGTGTGAGTACGATACTTTATCTTGAGCCAGCTTCCCCTCATGCAGTACTCTGAATCCTGGCTCTTTGCCCTTCTTTATGTTTTCCAGTCACTGTGGAATTTTTATTCTCCCTTTAATCTATCCAATTGCATCAACTTTTAAGAAACAATTATAGTCTAATTTATTCTACGGAACTTTGCCATGTATTTTAGCCAAATAATAGCATTTTGTTTATGGTCTCTACCCAGATCTTAGCTCTTGATAATAAACTATATGGTATTTTTATCTATTTACTTATCTAAACTGTAAACATCTTTTGTCTCTCAACAATAAGCTTTCAATGCATAGCAAATGCTTATAAAAAATCAGTTACTTGATGAATAAGTTGTCATATCAAATATGCCTTTTAAATTATGTGTATGTTAATTAGTTTATTTGTTAGAGAAAGGAATCCAGGGTATACATATAATCCTGCCAAACCACTATGTTTTGCACAAAACTAAATTCTGTTCCAATTCTGGATACTATTCCCAAACTCCAGACACCAACTTCAGACTGGAGACTATGGATGCCTCACTCACTCAAGCAGAGTTTAATTGAATAAGACAGAGAATAACTTCTCTGTCTTGGGTTCCACATAAGGCACTGCTGCTATAGAGATTAATCAGATGCAATCCCTCCTTTAATGAATTCTGTCCTATAGTAGAGGAGACAGATTTGTAGAGACAGATAAACTATTCAGAGAATTTAATTTATTGGGACCTGGAAAGAAACAGCTATATCACTGTTTTCTGTGTCACAGAAAAGCTGTCCAGTTGGACATCTAGAGGTCTAATGGAGAGATATCAGCTGGGTAAACAAGACCAATACACTTCTCCTCTGGCTGTCTCAGCAATTTGATATTGACAAGTCAGAAAAGAGAACCCTTAGTCTTAGGGACAGAAATCTGCCAAAGATGTCCTTGATATGAGTGTGTTAATTTACAAGTAAAACAGTGTGATCATATCTGTGACCCACTCTTTCCCTTCAGGTTTGTGGCAAGTATTGAATCAGAGTGATTTACTCTGTGATTACTATTATCCACCTTTGGAAAACTAACCACTTTATGTATAATGTAAACAGTTTCTTGCACATTCTATGCACAATGATAACATAATATTATTTAAACATCTAGTGATATGGTTCGTAACAGCTTAATGTATACAATACCATGGTAGGGCTGTAGCAGTCAAGAAATCTGAGCTGGTGAATTTGTTTTTCATTCATTTAGTTATTTCTCAATATCTATTGAGCAGACCTAACATAAGCCATTCTTTTGCTTGGTGCTGGTTATATAGTAACCAATCAAATCGATATTTTCCCCTAACAATGCTTAAATTATAATAAGACATGTATCAAATAACTATTACACTATATGACGGCTGTTATCGTTTGGAGTGCGGTGTGTTGTGATGGTTAATTGTATGTGTCAATGCAACTGAACTGTGCTGTAACCAGATGTCTGGTCAAACATTCTGGGTGTTTCTGCAGGAATTTTTGCATGACATTAACACTTAAATGAGTAGACTAAATAAAGCAGTTTGCCCTTCCTAATATGGGTGGACCTCAAACAGTCAGTTGTAGATCTAATAGAACAAAAAGGTTGACCTCCCCCTGAGTAAGAAACAATTTCTCATGCCTGATATCATTTATACCAGGACACTGGCTTTTTTTCTGCCTTTGAACTTGAACTGCAGCATAAGCTCTTCCTGGTTCTCGATCTGCTTGCCTTTGGATGAAAACTACACGATTGGCTTTCCTAATCCTGAGGCCTTTGAATTTTGATTAA
This sequence comes from Trachypithecus francoisi, assembly GCF_009764315.1. Taxonomy (NCBI): domain Eukaryota; kingdom Metazoa; phylum Chordata; class Mammalia; order Primates; family Cercopithecidae; genus Trachypithecus; species Trachypithecus francoisi. The sequence continues at coordinate 44,410,322 of NW_022681454.1, forward strand.
AATGAAGCCATCAGCTTTCCTGGATCTCCCACTTGCTGGCTCACCCTGCTGATCTGGGGACTTACCCACTTCCATAATCACATGAGCCAATTCCTTGTAATGAATTTCTTTATACATGTGTTTAGTTTCTACACACACATCCTATTGACTCTGTTACTCTGGAGAACCCTGGCTGGGGAGCACTTACTTCCTATTTCTAATATTTCCTTCCCTGTAGAGGGAGCTTAACCTGGATATTCCATGAACATAACCTGAATTGTCCCTGTCTTCTCACTCACTTGTCTCCTAGGGAGGAGGAGTAAATTTTCTTAAAGGTTAGTTTACAATAAGAAAATTGGTATGCATAACCCCCAATTCCTACTTATTCTCTCCCATTTGCTCTCCTCTGCCATGTGGTGGGACAAGACTGTGCTCAAGCATCCATCACTGTGTGCAGCTATTGATAGCCCCAATTCTACAGTTCAAGATAGAAAGTCCATTTACTAGCAAATATAAGCTACATTCTCCAATATTCACTATATTAGTAAGCAGGGTGGTACTTTTGCCTCCACCTGCTATAATCTTTTGTCTAATTCTCATTTGATTCAGAACTCAAGTGGGGAAGTAGAGATTTAATTGTTGGATAACCTGAACCTCAAAAAGCTGTAATGCAGAAAACACACATATGAGGGATTTAATCTAGAGAGACTGGAAAGGCTTACTGAAGGAAATGATGCTTGGTTATAAGCTGACCACTAAAAGAGAGAGGAGGTGAGTCCAGGACACAGTGTGCTCTTCCTCTCCTGTTTCTGATGAGCACTGCTCATGGCGCTTTTTAATTCCCATTATCTTTGTTGACAAATATTCCTTTTAGATTTTATTAATTACATTTGACTCTTCAAGGTCTTTAGACATACTGAAATAGTCAGTTTTTATCTTAAGTTAGAGTCTCACTTTTTGTTAGAGAAAAGCTTTCAGCAATCCATTTAAATTATTGCCCTTTTGCAAGTTAATTTTCCATGATTATTATTAATAACTATCAATTTTAGATTACTTACTATCTGCCAAAGAGCATGGAAAGAATTTTGTATACATGATTTCATTTGATACTTATAAAACTCTAATTTGAATAGTGTTACTATCCACATAGTCAAATGAAGAAATTAATGCTTAGGAGACCAAGTGAAATTTCCCTAGGTCACATAGTAAGCAGCAAGACCTGGGTGCAAACCACTTGCATTATTTTAACTCCAGTGTCCATACTCCTAAAGAGTATAGTTTACTTTCTTAAAAGCTAATATTATTTCTAAGTATTAGATTACCCATTTTCAACTTTAATTATAACATAACCATGTGAGCAAGCTTCTATAGGATATCAGCAAGGAAAAGGCATTGAGTGCATCCAATTCCTTACCCTGACAAACCAGTTAAATTATAAGACCCTTTGATGCAGAATAAAATTTGTGGTCTTTGTGTGGAGAAAATGCTGTGTGTGTGTGTGTATATATAAATAATACATATATATAAATATATAAATGTATATATATATAAACACACACACACATACATACACACATATACATATATTTTATTTTTAATTCACTAAAACCCAAACACAATTCCTTTAATGAGATATTGCATAATTTAGAAAATATATTTGCACACATGTCAGCATACAATCTGATGCCTAAATAAATGTACTCCTTCCTGGGACTTCCTCATGAACAATTTTTGAAATGCAGAAATATATGCTTGGAATTAATTAAGTTTGATTCAACAAAAATTAACAATGTACAAAGTGTTGTGCCAGAAATAATGGAGAATACAAATTCAATCTTCAAGGATATCACAGTGTCTTATATTATGATTTCTTATTCTCATTTCTATTCACAGAAGTTCTTTTATTATTTCCTAAGTGAGCTTCCTGTTTTCCTTCCTCTATTTGCTTTGCTGTCCGGTATAAATGAGAGATGGGATCCTTCATAAACCATATTTTTACTGCCTTGCACCATGGCAAAGAGAAATGGCAGGTGAATAGGAATTTTCTGTTTTGAACTAAAATTTTAATAGCACCTAGAACACCATCATCATAAAAAATAATTGATTGTGGTGTTGATGCCAGCATTTATTTCCTTGGCATTTTATTTGACTGGAAGAGCATTACAGTGAATGAGATGCTGTAGCTATTCTAAATATCATTAATGGCTGGCAAATATTCCCCTATATTCTGAAACCTTTCTGAGATATACACAGCTATCTCCAAATTAACAGCATTTATATGACACTTGGTATACCAGTTGTTCCCCAAGGGCAGAAAGAATAGAAAAAAATCAATCAAGAGGATAAAAAGCAAGCTTTGGAAAAAAATTATTCCAGAATAAAACAGGATTTGTGAAAATGCATCTCCCCTCTAATACCCACATATTTTTACAGAGGCAACTTTAGTGTAAGTTTCTAGAATGCAGACTAGAAATTTGCCTTATGCTTCTTAGTATATCAGATTATACTCAAGGCATACACCCTATAGACACTAAATGAAAACTGCTTGGTACAATGATTGACTCTGTATGCCCTTATTATGGTCTCAGTCTTCCATGTTTCAATATATACTGATAAGATGTTAATTAAAAATAAAAACACAACAGTTTTGAGGAAGGTATGCAGAGAATGAGGAGTAAGGAGATTTAAGAAAGGCTTTTTACCGGCACAGTGAATCTAGATTGGAGAGAGAAAAATAAAGAATGGCTTTCTGCATCAGCTTGTCATTCTGTAATTACAACAATCACTTTCAAGAACTGTCTGGATATTAAAGTGGTAAAACTAAAATCAATCTAATTATCCACAGTGAACCTTCCTTCCATCAATTTCCATTACAGGGGGAACAAAATTGGCCATTACTTACTACTTCAATATTAATGCTGCCTCCAGCCCCACTGAGAGGTACTTAGATGCACACCATTTGTTAGAAATCTGAAAGTGATTCTTTTGACTATTAGCACATGCATAGCAAGAGAGATGAGACAGAAAGAAATTACTAGCTCATTTTTTTTTCTTTCAACAAAGAGGCACTAGGCATAACCTTGTGACTATAAACACGCATAAGATGATTAGTCTTATTGAAAGAATTCAGAGTATGGTTAGGGAGAAATACACATAGATAATAATGAAACAATGTGGTAAATGCAATGATTGAGAGATTTACACAGTAATGAGCGGAAGTAACTAGCCAAGTCAGAATGTTTGTAAAAGATAGGGAGAAGGATATTAGTCAGGGATATAACTGAGCTGTTTCTTGGGAGAAATTGGAATGAGGAAGATAGCATTTCCTCTAAAAGTAAAGGCCTGAGCAAAATCATGGAGGAGAGACATACTAAGGGGTGAATATGGAGCTACATGCAGTTTGCATTCTGTTGCCTGGAAAACCAGGCAGAGACTGCCAGGCTGAAAAAAGTAATGAGGCAATGAGGTATACTTTGTGTTCCATTTTAAAGAAAAAACTTTTTCCCAATAAAACATTAAAGAATCCAAATGTTGACAAGCATCAGAGCTACACTGTCAAAATCTGTGTGCTCATTGTTCCATTGCCCTTCCAGATCCATTCTTCACCCATCTCAACTCTGTGCTCTGCCCTGGGAGAGTGACCTGTACAGACACCATCGAGGGTTCTCGTGCCTTCTGATTTCCAGTTGGGTTTGGGCAATGGGAATCCCAGTCGGAAGACAAGAAGGAGGTTGGAAGTGAAGTCAGAGTATTTATTTCGCTTCCACCCAGCTCAAGAGGGTATCAAACACACCAGCTCAAGAAAGTATCTTGAGTTGGTGTGTTTCTTGATTATTCAAAGACCTCTGCTTCTTTCAAAGCAGTCAGCTTTACCCATTTAATTTCCCCATATTCCAGTAATCAATTTCCTCACCTCATCCCATAGAGCCAAGAGGTCATAATACCTTGGTCAGACTATTACACCGTCTGTTGTGGTTGCCCTACGTGCAAACCTCTGGAAATTGTCTCTCTATGAATAAAGCTTCCATGAATTGTCCTACTTTAAAAATGCTCATTGTTTCCTGTTGGAACCTGAACTGACACATGTGGCATATAGATAAACCAAACTAGAGGCTGTAACAAGAGTGCTTTTTAAAAAAGAGAGAGGAGATAGCCCAGCAAAGACATCCATTTTACTGGATCAATGATACTGGAGACAGAGAAGTGAAAAAATTAATAAGTGCCTGAAGGTAAAATCAGCTGAATGTATTAATTGGTTGGGAAGAGAGGCAAAGGAGAGGGAAAAGTCAAGAATTATTTCTAGTTTTCTAATTTTCAAGTTTCTAATTCCAATAACTAGATGGATTATAGTGCTAATAGAGACTAAAGATGAAGGAGAAATTTATGGGGAAAGATAACAAGTTTATTTCCATAAATTTTGACTTTGAGATGTCTACACCTGCTGCACATGTGAAAATGGAAATCGGGACAGAAAACAATACTTTTGAAAGTTGTCAGCATATCAGCAGGTGGGATTTAAAACAAGAGAGGACCCTGGAAAAGCCAACATTTAAGGAAACAGTTCTCAAATTTGAAGGCTGGTAGGTTCTACCCAGAATGTGTGTAAAAATGCACCGTCCAAGATCCTTAATCTATGACTCTGATTCAGTAGGTAGAGTGGTGAGGTTAGAGATTTTGCACTCTGCACATATATCCCAAGTAATTCTGATTACATAGTTTTCAGACCACACTTATAGAAATATTAATTTAAGGGTGGATAAAGGAAGAAATGCTCATAAAAGAGAGAAAACAATGTAATATCAAGAAAACATACAAAACTCCTAAAACTCAACAACAAAAATAAAGAAACCTGATTTAAAAGTGGGCAACGGGCTTGAATAGACATTCTCCAAAGAAGAAGATATATGAATGGCCAGGACAATAAGTACATGAAAAGATAGTTAACATCAACAATCATTAGCAAAATGCAAATCAAAACCATAAGGAAATATGACTGCATCTGTTAGGATGATTACTATCAGAAACACTGACAATAAGTACTGGCAAAAATGTGGACAAATTGGAATCCTTGAGCAATGTTGGTGGGAATGTAAAATGACACAACCACTGTGGAAGCTGTATGGTAGTTCCTCAAAAAATAAAAATAAAAAAATTACCCTATGATCCAGCAATTCCTCTTGAATATATGCCCAGAAGAATGGAAGGGTCTTGAAAAGATAGTTATACACTAACATTTATAGCAGCATTATTCACAATAGCTGAACTGTGGGAGCCAAACAAGTGTCCATCTACAGATAAATGCATAAAAAAAGTACTATATACACACAATAGGTTTCATTCATCCTTAAAAAGAAATGAATTGCTAACATATGCTACAACATAAGTGAACCTTGAGAACATTATGCTATGTGAAGTCAGTCACAAAAAGACAAATACTGTATGATTCCAATTATCTGGAATACCTACAGTAGTTAAAATCACAGAAACATAACATAGAATGGTGGTTGCCAGAGGTTGGGGAAAGAGATAAATGATGAATTATTGTTTAATGGGTAAAGAGTTTCAGTTTTACAAGATGAAAAGTATTTCAGAGATGGATGAGAGTGATGGTCACTCAATAATATAAATGTACTTAATACCATAGAACTATACACTTAAAAATAGTTAAGACTGTAAATATTATGTGTATTTTACCACAATAAGACAAATCTAAAATTACAAAAATAAACACCACCTTTTTCTCCCCAAAAGAGGAAGAAGTCAGAGTATGACAATAAAGAAAATGTTCAAGAGAGAGAGAACAATCAACAATGTCAAATGAAGTAGATGACCATGTGTCTTAAGTGTTACTCTACTATAAAACAAGGAATTGTTGTCCCTAAATTTAATACATTTTCTGTATAGTCCCCCAAAAATCCTGCATCTGCATTTCAACAAGAATGTAATTTAAATATTACTGATGTTCCCAAGAATTAGATTTTTCCACTAAGAAGCTTCTTCTCTGGTTTGCGTTAGTGGAGCACCCATTGATTTAAGAAATATGCTGTATTAGTCCATTTTCACACTGCTGATAAAGACACCTGAAACTGAAAAGAAAAAGAGGTTGAATTGTACTTACAGTTCCACATGGCTGAGGAGGCCTCAGAATCATGGTGGGAGGTGAAAGGCATTTCTTATATGGTGGCAGAGAAAATGAGGAAGAAGCAACAGCAGAAACCCCTGATAAACCCATCAGATCTCATGAGACTTATTCACGATCACAAGAATAGCATGGGAAAGACTGGCCCACATTATTCAGTTACATCCCCCTGGGACCCCGCACAACACGTGGGAATTCTGGGAGATACAATTCAAGTTGATATTTGGGTAGGGACAGAGCCAAACCGTATCATTCCACCCCTAGACCCACCAAATTTCATGTTCTTACATTTTGAAACCAATCATACCTTCCCAATAGTCCCCGAAAGTCTTAACTCATTTCAGCATTAACCAAAAAGTCCACAGTCAAAAGTCTGATCTGAAACAAGGCAAGTCCCTTCCGCCTATGAGCCTATAAAATCAAGACCATGCTAGTTGCTTCCTAGATACAATGGGGGTACAGGTATTGGGCAAATACAGCCATTCCAAATGAGAGAAAATGGCCAAAATAAAGGGGTTACAGGGCCCATGCAAGTTTGAAATCCATAGGACAGTCAAAGTTTAATGCTCCAAAATGATCGCCTTTGACTCTAGGTCTCACATCCAGGTGACACTAATGCAAGAGGTGGGTTTCCATCATCTTGGGCAGCTCCGCCCCTGTTGCTTTGCAGGGTACAACCTCTCTCCTGGCTGCTTTCATGGGCTGACATTGACTGTCTGTGGTTTTTCCAGGTGCACTGTGCAAGCTGTCAGTGGATCTAACATTCTGGGGTATGGAGGACAGTGGCCCTCTTCTCAAAGCTCCACTAAATAGTGGCCCAGTAGGAACACTGTGTGAGGGCTCCAGCCCCATATTTCCCTTCTGCACTGTCATAGTAGAGGTTCTCCATGAGGGCCCCACCCCTGCAGCAAACTTTTGTCTGGACATTCAGCCATTTCCGTATATCTTCTGAAATCTAGGCAGAGGTTACCAAACCTCAATTCTTGACTTTGGTGCACCTGCAAGCTCAACACCATGTGAAAGCTGCCAAGACCTGGGGCTTCCAGCCCCTGAAGCCACAGCCCAAGCTGTACACTGGCCCCTTTCAATCACTGCTGGAGCAGCCAGCACACAGGGCACCAAGTCAGCTTTCATGCACACAGAACAGGGCCCCTGGACCTGGCCCACAAAACAATTTTTTCCTCCTGGGCCTCTGGGCCTGTGATGGGAGGGGCTGCCGTGAAGGTCTCTGACATGGTCTGGAGACGTTTTCCCCACGGTCTTGGTGATTAACATGAGGCTTCTTGCTACTTATGCAAATTTCGGCAGCCTGCTTGAATTTCTCCCCAGAAAATGGGTTTTTCTTTTCTATTGCATAGTCAGGCTGCAAATTTTCCAAACTATTATGCTCTGTTTCCCTTAGAAAACTGAATGCCTTTAGCAGCACCCAAGTCACATCTTGAATGCTTTGCTACTTAGAAATTTCTTCTGCCAGATACCCTAAATCATCTTTCTTAAGTTCAAAGTTCCACAAATCTCTAGGGCAGGGTCAAAATGCTGCCAGTCCTTCTGCTAAAACATAACAAGAGTTACATTTGCTCCAGTTCCTAACAAGTTCCTCATTTCCATCTGAGACCACTTCATCCTGAGCCTTATTGTTCATATTGCTATCTGCATTTTGCGCAAAGCCATTCAACAAGTCTCTAGGAAGGTCCAAACTTTCCCACATTTTCCTGTCTTTTTCTGAGGTTTCCAAACTGTTCCAACCTTTGCCTGTTACCCAGTTCCAAAGTCACTTCCACATTTTCGGGTATCATTTCAGCAACACCCCACTCTACTGGTACCAACTTACTGTATTAGTCCATTTTCATGCTGCTGATAAGGACATATCCAAGACTGGGAAGAATAAGAGGTTTAATTGGACTTACAGTTCCACATGGCTGGGGAGGCCTGAGAATCGTGGCGGGAGGTAAAAGGCACTTCTTACATGGCAGCAGCAAGAGAATATGAAGAAGAAGCAAAAGAGGAAACCCTTGATAAATTCATCAGATCTCATGAGACTTACTCACAAGAATAGCATGGGAAAGACCAGCCTCCATGATTCATTTACCTCCGTCTGGGTCCCTCCCACAACACATGAGAATTTTGGAAGATACAATTCAAGTTGAGATTTGGGTGGGGGCACAACCAAACCATATCATATGGATAAAATAAACATTTTATAAACATAAAATAAAACATTGAAACATAAAACAAATGCAATGTTAAAGAATCACTCCCTGTTTTCCTGTACCAGGTCACATTTCTTCTGAAAAGTATATGAAAATAACAAACAAACAACTAAATATCAAAACCTTAGGCTTGTTTGCCAGAAACATACCAGGTTGGCATTAACACAGATGTGGTTTTAACCTGTTTTTGGTGGTCCCTCAATAACCTTGGAAAACAAGAACAACATATTCTTGAGGAACATGATGAACTCATACTTGTTTCACATTAAGCATTCCCTGAATCCAAAGGTTAGGCTGGCCAGTCTCAGAATCAATCTGATGCATAGAAAAACAATGTATCCTTGGGAACATTTAGTTCTTCCAAAGGCACCTAAATTTCTGCATGTTCACAGATTTACTTGCTTTTGAGTCTTCAAGTGATAATTATCTATGCCCTTATAGCTTCATTTTTCTAGTCCTCAAACATTTGAAAGTGACTACTCCATTGAAAACACATCTTGCCATTTTCAGAACAAGGTCACACGCACCAAGCAAATAGCAAATCTCAGTTTTTCAGATGCGAATAATGGTGGAGATTTTCCAAAAACTTTGTTATACACCAGAAATTTTATTTGGCTTTTAAGCTTTCAGAAAAGTGTACATGTATTTTCCTAATTGTGCTTATCATGGACTTAAGCTAATGCTATGATGATCTCTTTCCCTGAAAACAAATGGCACTCTCCTAATGCTGACATATTTTTTACTTTTTCACTATTGTTGAAGTTGCTTTCTCTCATTGTATATTCTTATTCACTTTACATTGCTTATGTTGACACTTTATCTGTCTATACTGGCCTTACTTACTCATGTCCCTTACAGCACAGGCTCATATTATTGTAATGTTATTCCCTAAAACAGCTTGTCCACTTTGGTGTTCTATTCTGCTATCAGGCCAAACTTTCTTCCTGGACTAATCAACTGAATAATACATGTTGATTGGATACACAGCAAATGTAAGCTATATTTATAATTTCAGATGCAGCATGGATGGTGGTTAAGTGACTGTGCCATCTGTAACCTGGGTTTTATAATTATTCTAACTTATAAAGTCTTTGTTTTCTCACTGATAAAACAATTGAGTCACAATTGAGGATTTCCAGGTAGCTGGACAATTGTATAAATCCAAATTCCTGTAGTCATTCTCCGAAACTATGCCAATAAACAACAAACAAATGAAGGAACCACAGATCTTTCATACTTCCAGCATTACAAATTTTAAATTTAAAGTAATTAAAATCAATAATAATAAAAATTACATTAAATTCAAATTCCCAGCATGCCTATTTATGAAACCTCTGTTGCAAGTATTTGCAGAGAGGCAAGGAGGTTCAGAAAAACCATGTTAAATAGAGAACAAAAGTTGGAGATAAAATCATCCCAAAAAGAGAAAGTCTTCCTTATGAGCCAAAATACTGAAAAAAAAAAACTATGAAAACAGAAAAAAGATTTAAAAACATACATAGGATTCAAAGAGGTGGTTTTGGAAAGGTGACAGACACTTCTGGGGAGATACAAGGCTAAAATGGAAGAGAAAAACACTGAAAACTGTGAGGTGAAGGGTAGAAGTAGCAACAGGAGAAATTTCAGAGAATCCCTTGAGACCAAAATAAACTAAAAATGTCACAGGAAACAACTGTATCCTCACTGACAGAAACAGAAAGTGTCATCAACTAAAGACACTATGATCTTTTTATCTAAAGCAATGTGTTCTTGAACTATAATCTCATAAACAACCTCAAACCATAATAGTTACCCAAGAGATATAAAGATGCAAGAATTATTTATCATACAAAGCTACTAATAAGAAGAAAATAGAAAACAAGATAATTAAAACATTCTGTTGATAAGTGCTCTCCCTCCCAAAAGTATCACTGAAATAGAAGAAAACTTTATTACAACACTCTATCTTGAGATAAATAAGCTTCAAAAAATCAGAGATATGAAATTAAAATATCTTGAGTCAGAAATACAAAAATTAAAAACAAAAGTATACACAAACCAGGAAGGAATGTAATGAGAGGTGACTGAACTCAGGAAAGAAATGAAAGAAAAAGAAAACAAAAACATAAAAATGACACAAAATTATAAGATCCCCAAAGGAGAATACATTTTTTAGAATTTAATGAAGCATTGAATAAAAGCAGGGAAACAGCTAAAAAGAGAAAAATGAAATAGTAAAATAAGTAAAAGAGAAAACACAAGCAGAAAGACAAAAAAGAAAAAGCAGGAGACATTTTAAAAATTCAACAGGTGTATAAAGCAAAAGAAAACCACTGAGCAGAGACAATATTTAAAACTACAATCCAATAAACTTTCCAGAAATGAAAGAAAACCTCAATCTACATATTGAGGGCTAACCAAGTTCCCAGGAAAATTTGCCTGAGCAATCAACTTAGTGACATATATTATTAAAAATATTAAACTTAAAAAAATCCTCAAAAAAAAATCCTCAAGACTTCTAGGCAATATTATAACAGGATTTATAAGAGAAAAAGAATTATATTGGCATCAGACCTTCAAAACAATGTTTAAGACAAGCAAAAATGAAGCAGTATTTTCAAAAAACTCAAGTATAAAAAGTGTGAACCAATGCTTTTATACCCAAACAAACTGTCCTTCAAGTACCAAGGATATAGAAAATTTTTAAATATTCAAGAACTGAGAGATTTCTCTGCCCATGAGCTCTCCTTGAGAAATTAGTAGAGAATGACCTTCATTCGATCAAGAGATAATTAGAGAAACTCTGACAAAAAGGTTGTAGGTGAAGAAATTACATATTTCATTACAGATTTAAGATGAAAACAAAGATAGAGACAAAGTTGAAAGAATAATATATAAATGTTATGTTTTGGAAAAAAATAATTACAGCTGAAGAAATGAGGGAAAGAGAAAGGATTAATTAGTTTATTGATTATTGTATAGGCAATAGGTAGGCATCATTAAATATTGACACTAAATACCAAAAACCAATATGTTAAATATTAATGTAAGAAAATACAGTATGAATTAAATTATATGAAGTGTAATTACAAAGGTAACATCTGAAACAAAAATATAAAACTTCCTAAATATAACAATATTTTTTAAATGCAAAGAAAACATTATTTAAAGAAACACAGAAAATATAAAATAATACATATAGCGATTATAATATGGCAGTTAAATTAAAAAATATTAGTCATACCAATAAATGAGAATAGATTTAACTTACAGAGTTAATGAAAAATATCTCAATTTGGTTCACAAAGCAATACTCCATTATATGTTGTGTATTACAGACCCACCTAAAATGAAGTGATTCAAATAGGCTGAAAATAAAGTAAAAATCAAAGTTATACCAGTCAAATGGAAACAATAAGAAAACCAGAGTTATAATATTTACATCAGGTAAGTCAAATTAGGAGCCAGAAAGCTCGAAAAGGAATCTGAAAAAGAAAGACACTTTTTAACGTGAAAACTACAATTCATAATAAATACACGATAGACTCTAATATTTATGTACAAAATAATATAGCAATCATCTTTGAAAGCAGAAACTATAAGAGTAAAGGAGACAGAAATGCTTATTGTAAGAGACTTTAAATACTAATTTCAGTAAAAGACCAAGCGGATCAAAAATAATTAAAGATATGGGTATTAATAACATAATCAATGAGGTATATTTATTAGTATATATTGAAATTTATACACTGCTTTTGTTTGTTTTTGTTTGAGACAGGGTTTCACTCTGTCACCCAGGCTGCAGAGCAGTGGTACAAACTCGGCTCCCTACAGCCCTTACCTCCTGGCCTCAAATGATCCTCCCCTTTCAGCCTCCTGAGTAGCTGGGATTACAGGTGCATACCACCACACCTGGCTCATTTGTTTTTTCTTGCAAACACAAAGTTGCACTGTGTTGCCCTCTAGTAAAAAAGAGCATAACTTTATCTTAAGATCTTAAGAAATAGTCACACAATCAATCTTAGATTGTAAAGAAAGCATTGATAAGTTGCATAAAGTATAAAGTAGAATTGCTACAAACAGTACTTTCTGAATAAAATAAGAAAAAACTAAAAATTAATAACAAAAAGCCAACGTTTTCCACTTGGGTTTTTTAAAAATTACTATTAAAATTTAAATTATAATTTCCTTAAAATAATGATATAAAAACTTTACAAGTTAAAAGCAAAAATAGGAGAAAAATTCAGAACCGTGTATATTTATATCAATAAAAATAAAGGAATGGAAATAAATTAAAATGCAGATAATAATGCATATCCTGTAGGTTTTTGGAAAGTATTCAACAGCATAATGTATGTAAAATGCTGGGTATATGTTTGGCATGCTATAATACTGAATAAATGTTATTTGTCTAATGATGTTCTGCAATATTCTGAGCATGTCCATTGCAATGATTACTGAAAGACATTCTTATGCTCCCTCTAGTCTCTCTCATTCTTCTACATTACTAAAGACCAAAGCTATCCAATCAAAGTCCTTTCCCTGTATCATCTCTTACCTCCAAGTTATTTTCATCATATCTTTCTCTCTATATCCAGACTTCTGTGCCCCATTTCTGTAGATTTCAGAGGAACAGGTGCCCCTTCTCATGTCTGAGGCTAAATTCTTCACCTTCCTGCCTCATAATGAACTTTGCTTAGGACTGTGATTCTGTTTTGGTTCTTCAGCATCTTCTTCTCCAGTGGTTCCTTCATCTCAGTCTACAAATATGCTTTATCAAAAATAAAGCAAAATTTACTTCAACCTAGCTTGTTTCTCAAACTCTTTTTAAATCCCTTCTCATTTAGCAACTTCATAAAATAGTAGTTGATGTTCAATGCTTGTACTCTTGGCGGATTCACTCTTTAAACTCTTGCTTCCTCTTTTCTGTCCCCACCAATCTATTAAAACTATTTTCTATTGATACAAAATGTTTTACATATGTATGGTGCACTTGTGAGTGATTTGTCACATGCACAGAATGTATAATAATCAAGCCAGGGTATGCGAGGTCTCTATCACCCTGAGTATTTACTGTTTCTATGTTTTAGTAACATTTCAAGTCCTCTCTTTTAGCTACTTTGATATATACAGTACAATCTTGCTAAGTATAGTTATCTTACTCTGTTATTGAATACTGGGGCTTATTTGTTCTACCTGACTCTATGTTTGATAACTAACCTGCAAATCACCAGCACAATTTATTCTTAAACTTGATTTTACTTGACATCTCAGTTTGAGTTGACACAGCAAATATCCTTTCTTACTGAGAACTTCCCTTTCTTTATCTTTCATGTCATACTACCGACTTAGTTATTCTCTTCTTTCTCTGCTATCACGTTCACTGCCTCTTTTCTTCCCCAAGATTTCCTTGTAATTCTCTCCTTCTCTCTTCTTTAATGCTGTTTTCAATTTCTGAGTATGCTCCTGACTCAATTCTTCATTATCTCTCACTTCTGCTCACTTACAAAATACTCCTAATTTTTTAAAATAAGTTTAACATCTGTCCTTTTCTTTGTGTTTCCATTGTCAACATTTTAGTGTATGTCTGTACTATGACAACAGTCTCCTAACTTTTGTTCCATCTCACATCAATCACAATTTTTTTCCTGTTAATACATTTTAATTATATTATTTTTCTGCTCATGAATCATTAATGGATTCTTACTGCTTCCAAAACATAAATTATAAATTCTATATTTTGGCATTTACAACACCTTATCATCTTGAGCAAATTTAACTTTTGAAATTCTCATTACTCCGTGAACACATGCTATGTTTCAACCCAATTAGACAGCTTGCCATTCTTCATAACAAGCCTGGTGCTTTCCTCTTTAATGTGTTTTTCCAGTTCTAACTTCTACCTAAGATCTCTCTTACACCACATGATACATGTAACAACTTCCTTTGCTACTTATTCTTGAAAACCTAGTCAAATGCCACCTTCTCCTCAAAATGACCTGATAACTTTAGACAAAGGAATTTTCCTCTTCTGGATTCTTAAGAGTTACTTCTTATTCCGTATTTACTTTTTTACATACATTTCTTATGTTTCAATGAATCTGAAAGATCACCTGGCACACAGAAATGTATTCCTTTTCATACAATCCTTTATATTAATATATCCATTAGGTCTTAGCACAATGGTGTACATAGCATAGACATTATGAAATACAGATTGAATGACTGACTGATGAGTGGGAGAAGTAAAGATACATGTAGGTGGGTGATAAGGAGTGTGGAACTGAAAGTGGTGGAAACATGAATTCAGCTTATGTTTATAAGTACAGTTGCAGAAATGAAAAGAATGACTCCTATATGTCCTAGATTCTCTGTCTTTCCACTTTTCAATGCTTGGAGCTCCTGACTATTGGCTCAGCCTTACCCCAATTTCTTGGACCAAGCCCAACTTGAAGCTAAGATAAATTTGTAAGTAAAACAAAACAACTTCAGGCTAAACTCCATTCTTGTTGATATTTCTTTTATTTTGCCATTTCTATTCCTATTAACTAATCCGTAATCAACCACGGTAAAAGATAGTTAAATTTATGTAATCTGCCTTCAGGCATAAAAATGACTTGTTACTCCTTAGTTATTCACCAGCCTTGACAAATGTGCAGCACAAAATACATCTTGAATAAATTATTCAAGTTTAATTAATTGAATAACTATTCAATATTGAGTAACAAATGCCAACAACACATCAGCATAATCCATTAGTACATCAAAAATCATATCCACTATGAACAAGTAGGTTTTATCCCTGGGATGCAAGGTTGGTTCAACATATGCAAATCAATAAACATCATTCATTGCATAAACAGAAATAAAGACAAAATCACATGATCATCTCAATATATGCAGAAAAGGCTTTTGATAAAATTCAATGTTGCTTCATGTTACAAACTCTCAACAAATCAGATATTGAAGGAACATTCCTCAAAATCATAAGAGCCATCTATGACAAATCCACAGACAATATCATACTGAATGGGCACAAGGCAGACGCATTCCCTTTGAAGACCGACACAAGACAAGGATGGATGCCCTCTCTCATCAATCCTATTTAACAATGTCCCGGCCAGAGAAAGAAATAAAAGACATCCAAATAGAAAGAGAGGAAGTCAAATTATCCCTGTTTTCAGATGACATCATTCTAAATATAGAAAACTGCAGCCTTGGCCCAAAAGCCAAAGCGATAAACAATTTCAGCAAAGTGTCAGGATACAAAATCAATATGCAAAAATCACTAGCATTCCTATACACCAACAGTCAAGCTGAGAGCCAAATCAGGAATGCAATCCCATTCACAGTTGCCACAAAAAGAATAAAATACCCAGGAATACAGCTGACAAGGGAGGTGAAAGATCTCTACAAGAGAAATTACAGAACACTAATCAAAGAAATCAGAAATGACACAAATGGAAAAAATCATTCCATGCTTATGGATATAAAGAATCAATATCTGATTCATCTCCCTGGGGAGTGCCGGACAATTGGTGCTGGTCAGCTAGTGCAGCCCGACCAGCAAGAGCTGAAGCAGGACAAGGCATCGCCTCATCTGGGAAGTGCAAAGGGAAAGGGAATCCCTTTAGAAACTGAGACACACAACACCTGGAAAATCGGGTAACTCCCACCCTAATACTGTGATTTACCAAGGGTCTTAGCAAACAGCACACCAGGAGATTATATCCCACACCTGGCCAGGAGGGTCCCATGCCCATGGAGCCCCACTCATTGCTAGCACAGCAGTCTGAGATCTAACTGCATGGCAGCGGCAAAGCTGGGGGAGGGGCACCCACCATTGCTGAGACTTAAGTACGTAAACAAAGCCTCCGGGAGGCTCGAACTGGGTGGAGCCCACTGCAGCTCAAGGAGGCCTGCCTGTCTTTGTAGACTCCACCTCTGGGGACAGGGCATAGCTAAACAAAAAGCAGCAGAAACCTCTGCAGATGTTAATGACTCTGTCTGACAGCTTTGAAGAGAGCAGTGGATCTCACAGCATGGAGGTTGAGATCTGAGAATGGACAGACTGCCTGCTCAAGTGGGTCCCTGACCTCTGAGTAGCCTAACTGGGGGACATCCCCCACTAGGTGCAGACTGACACCTCACACCTCACACAGCGGGGTACACCCCTAAGATGAAGCTTCAAGAGCAAGAATCAGACAGCAGCACTTGCTGCTCAGCAATATTTTATCTTCTGCAGCCTCCGCTGCTGATACCCAGGCAAACAGGGTCTGAAGTGGACCTCAAGCAATCTCCAACAGACATATAGCTGAGGTTCCTGACTGTTAGAAGGAAAACTAACAAACAGAAAGGACACCCACACCAAAACCCCATCAGTACGTCACCAGCACCAAAGACCAAAGGCAGATAAAACAACAAAGATGGGGAAAAAGCAGGGCAGAAAACCTGGAAATTCAAAAAATCAGAGAGCATCTCCCCCTCCAAAGGAATGCAGCTCATCGCCAGCAACGGATCAAAGTTGGACGGAGAATGACTTTGACGAGTTGAGAGAAAAAGGCTTCAGTCAATCAAACTTCTCAGAGCTAAAGGAAGAACTACATACCCAGTTCAAAGAAACTAAACATCTTGAAAAAAGAATGGAAGAATGGATAACTAGAATAATCAATGCAGAGAAGGCCATAAACAAACTGACAGAGATAAAAACCATGACACGAGAAATATGTTACAAATGCACAAGCTTCAGTAACCAACTTGATCAACTGGAAGAAAGAGTATCAATGATTGAAGATCAAATGAATGAAATGAAATGAGAAGAGAAGTCTACAGAAAAAAAAGGAAAAAGAAATGAACAAAGCCTCCAAGAAATATGGGAATATGTGAAAAGACCAAATCTACGTCTGATTGGTGTGCCTGAAACTGAGGGGGAAAATGGAACCAACTTGGAAAACACTCTTCAGGATGTCATCCAGGAGAACTTCCCCAATCTAGTAAGGTAGGCCAACATTCAAATTCAGGAAATACAGAGAACGTCACAAAGATATTTCTCGAGAAGAGCAACTCCAAGACACATAATTGCCAGATTCACCAAAGTTGAAATGAAGGAAAAAATGTTAAGGGCAGCCAGAGAGAAAGGTTGGGTTACCCACAAAGGGAAGCCCATCAGACTAACAGCAGATCTTTCGGCAGAAATTCTACAAGCTGTTTGGGTGAGGGAGAAGGTACAAAATGGAGGAAGGTGAACAAGATGGAGCAGTACCTGTTGTTTCCGGGTTTTTCATCACCAACTTACCCACTCAGGAAAATGCAGCCCGCCCCCGAGAAGATGCAGATCAACCAAGCATGCGCCAGGTGACGTCAATCTGAAGAGATCGAAACTTATCCGGCCACGCCTATGGAGATGCCCCATTATCCCACCCACTGCCCTCCCCCTTCCAGTACCAATGCATAAAAGTCCGCTCCCGGCAGGAGCCGGCATGACTTCTTCGGCCCCCGCATTCGTGGACCGGGGGACCTCACCCGAGAGTGCCAGCGCGACTTCCCTGGCCCCCCACAACTGAGGACCAGAGAACCTCACCCGAGAGGCAGGTTAAAGCAGCAGCAATAAAAGGCTGCTGCTTTCTTATGTACTTTGGCCTCATGTTTAATTACTTAGCTCTCCTAAATTAAGTTACATTAAATTAAATTAAGATAGGGGGTGCTGAAATTAAGAGACAAGCCAGAAGAGAGTGGGGGCCCATATTCAACATTCTTAAAGAAAAGAACTTTCAACCTAGAATTTCATATCCAGCCAAACTAAGTTTCATAAGTGAAGGATAAATAAAATCCTTTACAGATAAGCAAATGCTTAGAGATTTTGTTACCACCAGGCCTGCCTTACAAGAGACCCTGAAGGAAGCACTAAACATGGAAAGGAACAACTGGTACCAGCCATTGCAAAAACATGCCAAAATGTAAAGACCATCGAGGCTAGGAAGAAACTGCATCAACTAACGAGCAAAATAACCAGCTAATATCAATATGACAGGATCAAGTTCACACATAACAATATTAACCTTAAAAGTAAATGCACTAAATGGTCCAATTAAAAGACACAGACTGGCAAATTGGATAGAGACAAGACCCATCAGTTTGTTGTATTCAGGAGACCCATCTCACATGCAGAGACACACACAGGCACAAAATAAAGGGATGGAGGAAGATCTACCAAGCAAATGGAAAACAAAACAAAACAAAAAGCAGGGGCTGCATTCCTAGTCTCTGATAAAACAGACTTTAAACCATCAAAGAGCAAAAGAGACAAAGAAGGCCATTACATAATGGTAAAGGGATCAATTCAACAGGAAGAGCTAACTACCCCAAATATATACGTGCCCCATACAGGAGCACCCAGATACATTAAGCAAGTCCTTAGAGACTTACAAAGAGACTTAGACTCCCATACAATAATAATGGGAGACTTCAACTCCCCACTGTCAACATTAGACAGATCAATGAGACAGAAAGTTAACAAGGATATCCAGGAATTGAACTCATCTCTGCAGCAAGCAGACCTAATAGACATCTATAGAACTCTCCACCCCAAATCAACAGAATATACATTCTTCTCAGCACCACATCACACTTATTCCAAAATTGACCACATAATTGGAAGTAAAGCACTCCTCAGCAAATGTACAAGAACAGAAATTATAACAGTCTCTCAGACCACAGTGCAATCAAACTAGAACTCAGGACTAAGAAACTCAATCAAAACTGATCAACTACATGGAAACTGAGTAACCTGCTCCTGAATGACTACTAGGGTACATAATGAAATGAAGGCAGAAATAAAGATGTTCTTTGAAACCAATCAGAACAAAGATACAACATACCAGAATCTCTGGGACATATTTAAAGTAGTGTGTAGAGGGAAATTTATAGCGCTAAATGCCCACAAGAGAAAGAACGAAAGATCTAAAACTGACATTCTAACATCACAATTTAAAGAACTAGAGAAGCAAGCGCAAACACATTCAAAAGCTAGCAGAAGGCAAGAAATAACTAAGATCAGAGCAGAACTGAAGGAGATAGAGATACAAAAACCCTCCAAAAAACCAATGAATCCAGGAGTTGGTTTTTTGAAAAGATCAACAAAATTGATAGACCTCTAGCAAGACTAATAAAGAAGAAAAGAGAGAAGAATCAAATAGATACAATAAAAAATGATAAAGGGGATGTCATCACTGACCCTACAGAAATACAAACTACCATCAGAGAATACTATAAACACCTCTACAGAAATCAACTAGAAAATCTAGAAGAAATGGATAATTTCCTGGACACTTACACTCTCCCAAGACTAAACCAGGAAGAAGCTGAATCCCTGAATAGACCAATAGCAGGCTCTGAAATTGAGGCAATAGTTAATAGCCTAACAACTAAAAGAAGTCAGGACCAGATGGATTCACAGCTGAATTCTACTGGAGTTACAAGGAGGAGCTGGTACCATTCCTTCTGAAACTATTCCAATCAATAGAAAAAGAGGGAATCCTCCCTGACTCATTTTATGAGGCCAACATTATCCTAATACCAAAGCCTGGCAGAGACACAACAAAAAAAGAGAATTTTAGACCAATATCCCTGATGAACATCAATGCAAAAATCCTCAATAAAATACTGGCAAACTGAATCCAGCAGCACATCAAAAAGCTTATCGACCATGATCAAGTGGGCTTCATCCCTGGGATGCAAGGCTGGTTCAACATATGCAAATCAATAAACGTAATCCAGCATATAAACAGAACCAAAGACAAAAACCACATGATTACCTCAATTGATGCAGAAAAGGTCTTTGACAAAATTCAACAGCCCTTCATGCTAAAAACTCTCAATAAATTCGGTATTGATGGAACATATCTCAAAATAATAAGAGCTATTTATGACAAACCCACAGCCAATATCATACTGAATGGGCAAAAACTGGAAGCATTCCCTTTGAAAACTGGCACAAGACAGGGATGCCCTCTCTCACCACTCCTATTCAACATGATGTTGGAAGTTCTGGCTAGGGCAATCAGGCAAGAGAAAGAAATCAAGGGTATTCAGTTAGGAAAAGAAGAAGTCAATTGTCCCTGTTTGCAGATGATATGATTGTATATTTAGAAAACCCCATCATCTAAGCCCAAAATCTTCTTAAGCTGATAAGCAACTTTAGCAAAGTCTCAGGATACAAAATCAATGTGCAAAAATCACAAGCATTCTTATACAGCAGTAACAGACAAAAGACACATGTACACGTATGTTTATTGCTGTACCATTCACAATAGTAAAGACTTGGAATCAACCCAAATGTCTATCAGTGACAGACTGGATTAAGAAAACGTGTCATATATACACCATGGAATACTATGCAGCCATAAAAATGGATGAGTTCATGTCCTTTGTAGGGACATGGATGCAGCTGGAAAGCATCATTCTCAGCAAACTACTGCAAGAACAGAAAACCAAACACTGCATGTTCTCACTCATAGGTGGGAATTGAACAATGAGATCACTTGGACTCTGGAAGGGGAACATCACACACAGGGGCCTATTATGGGGAGTGGGGAGGGGGGAGGGATTGCATTGGGAGTTATACCTGATGTAAATGACGAGTTGATGGGTGCTGACGAGTTGATGAGTGCAGCACACCATCATGGCACAAGTATACGTATGTAACAAACCTGCACGTTGTGCACATGTACCCTAGAACTTAAAGTATAATAATAATAATAATAAAAGAAAATCCCCACAGTTGGGCACTTAGGTTGTTTCTAGTCTTTTTAAAATATAAATTGTGCTCTGAAAAAAAAAATCAATATCCTTAAAATACCATACTGCCCAAAGCAATTTATAGATTCAGTGCTATTCCCCTCAAACTACCAATGACATTCTTCATAGAAATAGAAAAAAAACTCTTTCAAAAATCATATGGAACTACAAAAGTGCCTGATTAGCCAAGGAAATCTTAAGCAAAAAGAACAAAGGAGGACCAAGATGCACAACTTCAAACTCTACTACAGTAATCAAAACAGCATGGTAGTGGCACGAAACAGACACACAGACCAATGGAACAGCATAGAGAGCCCAGAGATAAGGCTGTGCATCTACAGCCAGCTGATTTTTGACAAATCTGATAAAAACAAGCAGTAAGGAAATAACTCTCTGTTCAATAAATGGGCCTGTGATAACTGGCTAGCCATATGCAGAAGATTGAAAATAGACCTTTTTCTTACACCATACACAAAAGTTAACTCAAGATGGATTAAAGTCTTAAATGTAAAACCAAAAACTATAAAAATTACAGAAGACAGCCTGGGAAATACTATTCTGGACATGGGCATGGGCAAAAGTTTCATGATAAAGATGCCAAAAGCAATCGCAGTAAAAGCAAAAATTGACAAATGAGATCTAATTAAACTAAACAGCTTCTGCACAGCAAAGGAAACTATTAACAGAGTAAACAGACAACTTACAGAATGGAAGAAAATATTTGCAAAGTATGCATCTGGCGAAGATCTAATATCCAACATCTGTACAGAACTTAAACAAATATACAGGGAAAAAAAACAAACCTCATTACAAAGTGGGCAAAGGACATGAGCAGAAACGTTTCAAAAGAAGGCATACATACAGTCAATATGCATATGAAAAAAGGTCAATATCACTGATCATTAGAGAAATGCAAATGCAAATGAAAACCTATTATGTAATGAATATTACTTATGTAAAAAAATAAAAAATAAAAAACAGATGCTGGTGAGGTTGCAGAGAAAAGGAACACTTATACATTATTTTTGGGAGTGTAAATTAGTTCCATCATTGTAAAAAGCAGTGTGGTGATTCCTCAAAGACCTAAAAACGGAACTACCATTTGACCCAGCAATCCCATTACTGGGTATATACCCAAAGGAATATAAATCATTGTGTCATAAAGGCACATGCGTGTGTATGTTCTTTGCAGCATGATTACAATAGCAAAGACATGGAATTAACCTAAAAGACCATCAATGACAGACTGGATAAAGAAAATGTGGTACATATACACCATGGAATACTATGCATTCATTAAAAAGAATGAGGTCATGTCCTTTGCAGGAACATGGGTGGAGCTGGAGATCACTATCCTTAACAAAGCAACACAGGAACAGAAAAACAAATGCCACATGTTCTTACTTTTAAGTGGGAACTAAATGATGAGAATACAGAGACACAAAGAAGGGAACAACAGACACTGTGACTGATATGGTTTGCCTCTGTTTCCCCACCCAAATCATCTCAAGTTGTAATCCCCATGTGTTGGGGTAGGGACCTGATGGAAAGTGATTGAACAATGTGGGGCAGACTTCCTCCTTGCTGTTGTCATGATAGTGAGTGAGTTCTCACAAGCTCTGGTTGTTTGAAAGTGTGTGACACCTGTTGTGGGAGTGTACATTAGTTTAACCATTGTGGAAGACAGTGTGGTGATTCCTCAAGGATCTAGAACCAGAAATACCATTTGACTCAGCAATCCCATCACTGGGTATATGCCCAAAGGATTATAAATCATTCTACTATAAAGACACATGTGCACATATCATATGTTTATTGCAGCACTATTCACAATAGCAAAGACTTGGAACCAACCCAAATGCCCATCAGTGATAGACTGGATAAAGAAAATGTGGCACATATATACCATGGAATAGTATGCAGCCATAAAAAATGAGTTCGTGTCCTTTGCAGGGACATGGATGAAGCTGGAAGCCATTATTCTCAGCAAACTAACACAGGAACAAAAAACCAAACACTGCATGTTCTCACTCACGAGTGGGAGCTGAACAATGAGAATATATGGGCACACGGAGGGGAACATCACACACCTGGGCCTGTTGGAGGATGGGGGCCAAGGGGAGGGATAGCATTAGAAGAAATACCTAATGTAAATGACGGGTTGATGGGTGCAGTAAACCACCATGGCACATGTGTATCTATGTAACAAACCTGCATATTTGGCACATGTATCCCAGAACTTAAAGTATAATAATAATAATAATAAAAGAAAGTGTTTGGCACTTCCCCCTTCACTAGTGCTGTCTCCTGTTCCACCATGGGAAGATGTGCCTTGCTTCCCCTTCTCCTTCTGTCATGATTGTAAGTTTCCTGAGGCCTCCCAGTTATGCTCCTGCTAAGCCTACAGAACTGTGAGTCAATTAAACTTCTTCTCTTCATAAATTACCAAGTCTCCAGTAATTCTTTATAGTAGTGTGAAAACAGATAATACAGTTGCCTACTTGAGGGTGGAAGTAGGGAGGAGGGAGAGGAATAGAAAGAATAACTATTGAGTACTACGCTTAGTACCTGGGTGACAGAATAATCTGTATATCAAACCCTTGTGACATGAGTTTACCTATAGAACAAACCTGCGTATGTACCCCTGAACCTAAAATAAAAGTTTGCAAATTAAATAAAAAAGAATAATTGCATAAACTGTGTTAAAATATTAACAAGAAAAATGACCATCAATGGTCATTTTGACAAATGATCAAAGTGACACAAAAACTGAACCAGATGACTTCAGTTCTCTTCTATGATGCTTGATATAATATTTCAATAAAGTGTGCATCTTGAAGGCTATTTCGTTACTCAGTTGTTAAACTTGTCTTTCAAAAAAATAGGGCAAAATATCCAGAGCTGAAGTGGAGACAGAACGAGGAGTAATGAGGTAATATAAGATCTGGCACCTTCAGAGAAAGAGCAGAGCTTACTCTTGATAACCCTGCCTAAAAGAAAAATACCTTAAGAGAAAACAGTTAAGGATGATTGGCAGGCATTCTATTTAAAGAGAGATCATATCTCATGGTCTGCAAACACCATCACATTTAGAATGATGGCGACCGAGCCTTTATCATGATGAAACAGGAGAGATGGAGTAAATAGAATCATGGCTGAGAGATATCATGTGCGCTTTCTTTTGGGATTGTTAAATTATTCCACAATGAGGAAAAAAAAGTATCCTAAATTCAGCAGAAAGACAGTAGGATGGATGAAAACAGCCTCTGTATTCTCCTGTTCAGCAGTGTTAACTACATCCTTCTAGTTGCACAGAACAATATTGTCTTCTTTGGATATACCTTTTGCATACTCCCATAATAATTATTATAAGTATTTACATTAACTTAATAACCCATTTATTGACAACTCTTTTGATATCTTGCAGTTTTGCTTACATATCTTTAAAAAGTAGATTTATTTTCTTTCCTTTTTTTTCATCAACTATGAAAAATTTAGTAGGAATTAGGAAAATTTCCTTAAAATTCTAAATATGTCTTACATGCACTTTTCAGTCACTGCTCACACTCAGTAATTTTTGAGCATGGTAAACTTTGATTCCAAAAGAACAATGGCAAAGCAGTTTGAAACAACAGAATCTATGTCAAAGAAACCAAATTCAATCACTAATCATCTCCTTCTACTTTACCTCTGTCCTGTCCCTAGTGCTTCTATTTACAGCTGTGCAGGATGTTCACTGCAAGAAGGTATCTTCAAGAGGTAAGTAGGGGCTGCAATATATATCAGGCTCCATTTGCCAAGCTATATGCTCTAATATGGTGCTGCATTCATTCAGCATGTACATTTTTGAATTCTCATAAACATACTCTGCAGGCTCACAGCAGCTTTGCTTGCCTGTTTCTATCAGGGCATAGATAGAAATATTTACCTAATGCTAGACAGTGATCTATCCCATATGAAAGGAAAAGTCCCTGTGGAAAACTGCTAATGATTACCAAATATCCCTTTCTCCTTCTTCCCAAGAAAATCTGATATTGTTCACGATGGCAACATACCCACCTAAAAACCTTCAGCTCCTTAGCATCCTGTACAGCTAGGAGTGTACTTGCTAGACGATTTTGGCCATGAGATATAAGCTGAGACTTTCTGGGAAAGCTTTGCTCTTTCTGATACAGGTGCCAGTCCTTCCCGCTTTCTTGCCTTTGGTTTGTTTGTTTGCAAAGTGGACAGTATCCTGAGAATGCCTCAGCCATTTTGTGATTAAATGACAACATGAAGAAAAACTCCCATTAAAGAAGGCACATCAGAAAGGTAAAAGAATCCAGGACATTAACAGCATCATAAAGAAGATAATTCAAAGACAAACTTCCCACTGTTTGTTACGTGTAAAAAATAAACCAATTTTGTTAAGCCACCGTGTACTGGTTACTGTCCCGTGCAGCAGGAAGCACTCTTAACCGATGTGTCCACCTTTTCTACACCTTGCAAAAGATGTGTAAAAAAGCTTTGGCTAGATTTCAAGTCCAAATTATTTGTTGTATGTTATATTTATCCAGTTCTAAAGTTTTATGGTTAATTGCCAAGAACCTAACGTATTGGCTGTACCTCGTAAGTTAGGTATGTGTTAAATAGTGCAGATATATTGCTAAAAACAAATTATGACTTTTCCCAAAGTCTTGGTAAGAGTCCAAGGAACAGGAAAGAGCAGTTAATATTAAGCTGAGCTCTGCTGTTTCCTCTGTTTAATATGCTAAATATATACAATTTTTAACAGATCCTGGCACATTGTGGGTAAATATTGAATAATGAGTAAAATCGTGGTAATATATCAATGGTTTGGAACAATTTCCGAAACAATAATTTATGCTCTAGATAAAAGTACACTGGATAAATGATAGATTCTGATGTTGCATTTCCTGAAATAGGACGTGGTTGTATTTTAGAGGGCAAAGTTTTTGCTATTTTAAAATTGGAAAATATTGCTGTGAGTTTACTTACAATAAAGTTTACTATAAGTCTACATACTCATTTTCATGATATAAGAGTTTTTGTGTACATCATTTAAAAAAAGGAGTTCTAGACAGAAGGTGCAAATGAAAGATGCTTGGACCCTGAATACTGGTACTTCATGTAAGAAGAAAATTAATCACTTGGCAAACGTGCTTTGTGCCTTATTTCCTTATTAGAGTGTAAACTCTAAGGGTAGCGTTGTTCACCCTTCATAACATTATCCACTAGAATATTGCCATTCCCAAGTTTTTAAACTTTTCCTGTCTATTGTTTTCCAGACATGATGCCACTAAAGATTAAAAAACAAATAAAGTAAGGCTTAGTGTCTCTCCTGAAAGTGCTCATGGGCTTGTGGTAGAAATAGTTCTATTTTTATCCCAAAGTGATGAAAATCTAGTAATTGAGGTAGATAAAAATTACTTTGCAGTTGAAATATATGAGTAAAGTCTACTGAAAATAAAAGAAGCAGATAAACATACTACTAGAAAGATAATTTAAGACATGTCTTTAAGTCTTTGATAAAACAAGTAAGCAAAGATAACTCAAGAAACAATAGATATCTGAATAGATGATTGTTCAAATAGTTCTATAAAGGAAAAGTTTATATTACATAAAGAATATTATTTTCAAAACTGCTTATAAAAATTTCAAACATTGACCCTGCATTAGGTTATAAAGAAAATGTCAAGTAATTCCCTAAAGTGAAATGCAAAGCACATCTCTGATGACAGTGTAATTAATCTACAAATAAGAAAATACATTAACTACTAAAATGCAACCACTTAGAAATGTCTTTTCTTTTTTTTTTTTTTTGGGGGGGAGACGGAGTCTTGCTCTGTCGCCGGGGCTGGAGTGCAGTGGCCGGATCTCAGCTCACTGCAAGCTCCGCCTCCCGGGTTTACGCCATTCTCCTGCCTCAGCCTCCCGAGTAGCTGGGACTACAGGCGCCCGCCACCTCGCCCGGCTAGTTTTTTGTATTTTTTAGTAGAGACGGGGTTTCACCGTGTTCGCCAGGATGGTCTCGATCTCCTGACCTCGTGATCCGTCCGTCTCGGCCTCCCAAAGTGCTGGGATTACAGGCTTGAGCCACCACGCCTGGCCCAGAAATGTCTTTTCTTAAAATAGTGTTGGAGCTAAGAGGAATATAATACCTCAATTTCTAAGTATTTAGATAATAATTATAAGAAGAATATTAAACATCAAAACACATGGATTGTGACTAACATTGCACTAATGGGAAAAATACAGCATTTTAAACATTCACTAATAAATCAAAGGGAATGAATATTTTTAAAAAGTAAACATCAAATGTATAAGTTAGCATAAGATTGTAGAATTTAAAAATATAATTTTTCTGGTTAACATAAAACATGGAATATTTTTATCTAGTTTGTATTACTGGCAAAGAAGTAAGACAAAGATTCCTGCCCCTAGACCCATGGATAATTTTTTTTATGTTCCTATAATATAAAATGCCTTCTTTTAAGTTAATGAGGAAACTGAAACAAATAAAACACCTTCAAAAAACATTAATCAGTCAAAAAATGTATCCATAAGAGTAGATTTAACTACATGCTTACTTGCTGTAATAAGAGAAAAACCTGTGTGTGTGTGTATGTGTGATTTCCCGCCATTCAATACAGAGTGATAACTCATGTTTTCAACATATTATCACTATTTTTAAAAATTTTTTAAAAACAGATATATAATAGTTGTACATATTTGGGAGACACATTTGATATTTTATTTATTTATTTATTTATTTTGGAGGTACATATGATGATTTAATATATTCATATAATTTGTAAAAATCAAATCAGTATAATTGGGATATCCATCACTTTGTCTTCTTAATGTTAGAAACCTTCAAATCACTCTTTTCTAGCTATTTTAAAATATATAACAGATTACTATAAACTACAGTCATCCTACTGATCTATAAAATACTAGGTCTTATTTCTTCTATCAAACTGCATATTTGTACCCATTAATCAACCTCTCTTCATCCCCACCCCTACCTTTCTAGGCCTCTGGTGACTGACGATTTACTCACTAGTTTCATGAGATCAACTTTATAAACTCCCACCTGTGAGTGGGAGCATGTGACATTTGCTTTTCTGTGCTTGGCTTATTTCACTTAAGATAGGGACATCCAGTTTCATCCACGCTGCTGCAAATGACAGGATTTCATTCTTTTTTTAGCTGAATAATATTCCACTGTGTATATATACCACATTTTCTTTATCCATTTATCCACTGATAGATACTTAGTTTGATTCCATATTTTGACTATTGCGAAAGGTGCTGCAATAAACATGGGAGTGCAGACTTGTCTTTGATATACTGACTTCCTTCCTTTTGAATATACATTCAGTAGTGGAATTGCTGGGTCAGTATGGTATATCCACTTTTAGTTTTTTTAAAAACCTCCCTATAGTTTTCCATAGCAACTGTAATAATTTATTTTCCCACCAACATTGTGTGACACCCTTTTCTTCACATCCTCACCATCGTATTGTAGTTTTATTTGCATTTCCCTGATGATTAATGATGTTGAACATTTATTCATATAGCTTTTGGCCATTTGTATGTCTTCTTTTAAGCAATGTCTATTCAGGTATTCTTCCCATTTTAAATTGGATTTTTTTTTTTTTTTTTTTTTTTTTTTTTGCTATAGAGTTGTATAGATTTGTTTTATACTCCGGTTGTTAATCTCTTCCAGACGAATAGTTTGCGAGTATTTTTTTTTTTTTTTTTTTTTTTTGAGACGGAGTCTGGCTCTGTCGCCCAGGCTGGAGTGCAGTGGCTGGATCTCAGCTCACTGCAAACTCCTCCTCCCGGGTTTACGCCATTCTCCTGCCTCAGCCTCCCGAGTAGCTGGGACTACAGGCGCCGGCCACCACGCCCCGCTAGTTTTTTTGTGGGTTTTTTTTTGTATTTTTTTTAGTAGAGACGGGGTTTCGCTGTGTTAGCCAGGATGGTCTCGATCTCCTGACCTCGTGATCCACCCGTCTCGACCTCCCAAAGTGCTGGGATTACAGGCTTGAGCCACCGCGCCCGGCCAGTTTGCGAGTATTTTCTCCCATTCTACAGGTTGTCTCTTCACTCCATTGATTGTTTCCTTTTCTGTGAAGTAGCTTCTTAGCTTGATGCAATCCCATTAATCTATTTTTGTCTTGTTATCTGTGCTCTTCAGGTCTTACTAAAAAATTATTTGCCCAGATCAATATCCTAGACGGCCTCCCCAATGTTTTCTTCTAATAGTTTTATAGACGAATTAAACTTTTTAAATTTTAAAGATGACTACTATGCATCATCGTTTTTCTTTTAGAAAAGGATTAATAGGACATTTTTAAAGAAAAGTGCTTCTGTGACTCCCAGAAACCTAGGTATAATGTGGAATTTAGTTATACCTTATCAAAAACAAGAGAATAAACCTAGGGAAGCATAAGTGAAGAGTTCAAATAACAAAAGTGAACTAGTAACTTGGAAGACTAAAAAGAAAAATATTTGATGTAGTGGTTTTGGGGGAAGAAAAAGAACAAAGCTAGAAAGGCAGGAAGTAGTGTGGAGAGAGTACTCCAAAAAATATTAATAAATATGAAAAGATCAAGAGAGAAAAAAACATTATCTTATAACTAGATGCCAAGAAAGCATAGATAATAATTCAATACTTTTTTCCGATTTTTTAAAATGTAGAAATAAAATATTGTCTTAAACAGATTTTTAAGATATATTTCAGGTGAACACTTAGCACCATGTTTAAGGGTAATACCTAGAAGCTTGTCTATTAAAGTTAGGAATAAAACTTTTTTTTCCCTTACTGTTAGTATTATTTAATATTATTCTGAAGAAATTATTCAAAGCAATTGAATTTCAGAATCTGCCTCAGAATATTCCTTCTCACTCCAAATACTTGTCACAATTCTCAGTGTTATCAGTATTCTTCTCATATGCAATGACTTTTCTGTTCACTTTACAGACTTTTGGATTACCAGCACTAAACCACTTCCAAAACCTCAATCTTTTATACTGCACCCTCTGAACAATTCCTGTGAGTCTTCCCACTTCTGGCAGCTCAAGTACATCCCTTGCAGTTATAAAGAGACTAGCCAAGTTTTCTGTAAAACAATAATACACTAGGTTAGTGGACTTAGAATTATTATATTATTCTAAGTTATAGGTTCGTTGTTTTCATTTTTGTCACTTCTACCAGTCAGTGAACCACTTTTGACCCATTCATCTATTGCAACACAACAGAAATGATGAACCTTGCAAACTTAATAAATGTACATATTAATATGCAAATACTGTGAAAACAATTTGCTAGGAATTGTACCTCTTAATTTAATGTAAGCTGAGACAAGTGATCAACACAGTCCTTAGTATATGCAAAAACCTTGAGAACATTAATTTTTATTAAGAACGTAATAAGGGTTCTATGAAAATCACAACTAATTTTAGAATTCAAGTTTGTAATATATATGCAAGCAAATTAATTCTATTTATTTTTCTTCTGCTAATGCTAATCTGCCCATGGAACCATCAGAGGCCCGAAGAACAGCAATTGTGGAACACTGGTATAGTTCCACTGACATGGAAATATATCATACATAATTTCCTTTCCAAAATGTTATAAAATAGCTTGCTTATATTATGTATACTGTGTATATTAATATTAGTATAGTATATATATTTATACATCATGTATATGGATATAAAATTATATAAATATATGAAAAATATTGTGAACATATTTATATATACAGAAAGAAAAAGAGAAAGAGGTACGTCTGGAAGAATTATCACCAAATGATACAAGTAAATATTTCTGAGTGATAACATGTTGATTTTTAATTTTTTCCCCATACGGTAAACTTCAAGGGACTATATACTCTATCTTTTTATGTCTGCAATAAATATTTGTTAAAAGGATAGTCCAATAAATATATAATGGAATTGGATTTTTTAACACTTTCATTTATGAGCAAATTGGTAATCCTAATCACTGTCAGACCTGTTATCCTAGATGCCAGTGATGATCTGGTAAAAAATTAAGTTGTTTATTTGTACTAGGTGTTTCTTATCTCCAAAAAATGGCTGCCATTCAATTCCTGTCTTTTGTAAACTCATATTCTGCCTAACTCAAATGGTGGAGTCTAATTTCCTTCTCCTTGGATCAGGCCAGATTCTATTGCCTGGCTAATAAAATTGTGTGACAATGGTGTTTGGGAACTTCTGAGGCTAATCTGGGTGAGGAAAGATTTTCCTTCTACCTCCTAGGTTTGATAACTGAATCTAAGACATAAAATAACAACAGGCAGATTAACAGGAGAAAAGGTATATTAATTTGTTAATTTTTAATATTATGTGCATGGGGACATCTCACACAAAAAAGTGAATACACCTAAGTGGTGGTAAGATTCAGGAGTTCATATATTGTTTCAATAGAGCAAGGGAGGGGAGGATTTAGGCAACTTAGGGGAAAGTAGGCTCTTAGAAGCGTACATGGGAGATACGATAGTTTGTGACAAAATATATGGCTGTGTGCTGACTTCTAGTCTAAAAGTCTATTTTCTCTGGTTTCTGACACTCCTGGGGAAGGGACTTATAACAGTTGAGTTCCTTGTGAAGGTCTGTCTTTAGGCAGATAAAGGAAGTTCAGAGAAACCCCTCTATTCATTTGGTGTTTTTCGAGAGCCTTCAGTTCAAAATAATCAATGCACCCAAGTTGCATATATTGGGATGACACGTCCCAAATTTCTCCACCAAGTTCAGTCTTCCGCCTCATGGACTGCTCCTTTTGAGGACTTTCCCTTTTGGAAAGTGTTATGCTTGGAGAAGCCCACAGCATAATGCTGTGAAAAGTCCAAACTTTAAGAGGAGCCCACATGTGGAAGCTCTGGTCTTGAGCTCCCAATTGACAGACAGCATGACTGCCAGCCTCATGAGTGAGTCATTTTGTAAATCTCATAGTCAAGTCCTCAGATCCAAGTCCTACCATGTGAGAGACCATAAGTGAGAACTGCTCATGTAGGCCTAGTCCTCCCACAGAATTGTGCGTGATAATAATATTTTATTTTAGGCCATTTTGTTTTGAGGTTTATTTTTATACCCCAACTGGAAGATACTCCATATTCTTATAAATTGAAAAATTACTATATTTAAAGGATTCTGGAATATACTTCCTAATCAAGTATTTTTCTCAAAGCCCTCATATATGTCTGCTGAAATTTATCTTTTTAAATTAAAACTTAATGCCTCTGACACCTATACAAAATAGTACCTTAAATTCACTTTATGGTAGTGTAAATTAGTTTACAGGACTTTCAAGCAATGATATTTTGCAAGTTCTAATTAAAAGGACAGTAGAATAAAGTGGAGTAAGCCAGAGGGTCATTCCGAAGAAGTTCAGGAATAAAAGTGCAAAAGGACACTGTGCCAACCTGGGCTTGGAAGAGAGGGATGAGAAGGAATGTGTGTATGTGTTGGGGAAAAACAGACCCCAAATTAAATTATTACTAGGATGACCCTTTACCTCCATATTCAACTTGAAGATTTATAATGTTTTATATTATGGCTCTGACATATAAATAGGTGATCTTCTGTCTTCTCCCACCCACCAAGGAGTCCAAAAGGTCCTCATTTATTCATTTATTCATATAAAAATACTTATCAAACACCTTCTCTGTCTAATGTGCTAAGCTTGGGAGTAAGGATACAGCAGTAAACAAGATAGACAACTGAAATTCCTAGGGTGTATAAATGAGATATCCTAACATTGATTTAGAGAACTAAAATCAACAGTAGGGTGCTGATGCCATTCATGCATTGATTGAAGAAGAATGAGTGAGCCATTGCAGCATAATCAGGACAAAAATTTCAATAACACTATCAAAGGCCTATTGAGGTATGCCTTTCTCAGTCTTGGCGCTAGAGTTTGCCCACTGAGGCAACACTGCTTCTGGGTACTTCACTGGAACAATTACTAGCAGGACATTATCCCTCATTGATTCCTCCCTGGGGACAAAGATCCAGAATTTTTATATTTTTTTCCCTTGAGACAAAGTTTTGCTCTTTCACCCAGGCTGGAGTACAGTGGTGTCATCTTGGCTCACTGCAACCTGCGCCTTCCAGTTTTAAGCAATTCTCTTGCCTCAGCCTCCTGAGTAGCTGGGATTACAGGCATCCGACACCACAGGTGACTAATTTTTGATTTTTAGTAGAGACGAGGTTTCCTCATGTTGGCCAGGCTGGTCTCAAACTCCCGACCCCATAATCCACTCACCTTGGCCTCCTAAAGTGCTGGGATTACAGGCATGAGCCACTGAGCCTGGCCAGATCCAGAATTTTTATACCCACCATCCATAACTATGTGACCACCATCTTTGATCTGGCCCAGGAATTCTCTGAATCTCCCATTCAGCATGCTCTTGTACTCTCCTCAATTCCCCGTTATCCTTCCTGGTCTCTTGTGCCTTAAACCATCTTCCTTAAGCTCTTACAAATCAGAGCTGGATTCAGCTCCTTTTCTTTTAAAACAAAAATCATTTAAAAAATGCCATCGGAAAAATCTGCACACCCTACCAACATAAAATTTTCCTTTTCATTCAGTTCTAGTCAGAATTCTTTTTCACAGAGTAGAAAAAAAATTGTAATACAAGTTGAGTACTTTATTTATATACTCTGGTTAATTTTTTTCCCCGGGGATCTTTACTTTTTGTAAAACACAAAGTTAAATATTCTAGAAGAGTAAAGCAATCACATAAAATCTAGATGGAAGAGTGCTATAATAAAATATTGGAAGCACTCTTATTCTTTTTGAAGTAAATACAATGATTTTCTCCTTTTGCCCACAACCATGGCTAGCCCACAGAAGAGGAAATGGGAGAATTATTATAATTTAGATTATACAGTCAATAGAGTTAAAATATTGTCACTGAAAAACCTCCCAATCCATTTAAATAAGGAAATAAAATACAAGTTTTGGCTATAGCTGCAAAGATAAAAGGACCAATGGAGTTAGTGTAAACTGACTTAAGAAGATAACAAATCTAACCTTAAAGATGGGGAACTATAAAAATGTATGAACTAATTTTTGTCTGAATATTTGCAGACAGTAAGAACAAAGAGAAGAAATAGACCCCAGCACTTCTATATGAATCATTTGTATAAATCTTCATTACTAGACAAATTCACAATGACAGTATAATACAAAAAATTTATTTATGTATAATTTTTATTGAGTTTAGTGTATACTTCCATAGGATTACAAGAATCAGGACCAAATGCTACTCAAAGAAGACCCTTATAATAACAAAATAATTAAAGTATTTCAAAAAATAGCAACTGAGGCTGTACCGAAAATGATTGGAAATAAAAGCACTGGCCAACATTCTGGTGGATTCCGATTTTTAAGTACCAGAGAGAATTTTCCCTTTAACAGTGTTATTCAGAGACAATGATTTTATCTGTAAAAAGGCCCACAGAAAACTGTGAAATTCTAAAACAGCTAAGGTTCTATCCCAGTACACTGGATACAAGAAAAGGAGAGCAAAAGAAAGGGGGGGGGGGGCGGGGGAAAACAGAGCCTGGCAAAAGACAAAACGGGATGACTTTGACAAGTTGAGAGAAGAAGGCTTCAGTCCACCAAACTTCTCAGAACTAAAGGAGGAATTACGTACCCAGCGCAAAGAAACTAAAATTCGTGAAAAAAGAGTGGAAGAATTGATAACTAGAATAATTAATGCAGAGAAGGCCATAAAACAACTGACAGAGATGAAAACTATGACACGAGAAATATGTGACAAATGCACAAGCTTCAGTAACCGACTCGATCAACTGGAAGAAAGAGTATCAGCAATTGAGGATCAAGTAAATGAAATGAAGCGAAAAGAGAAATATAAAGAAAAAAGAAGAAAAAGAAATGAACAAAGCCTGTAAGAAGTATGGCATTATGTAAAAAGACCAAATCTACGTTTGATTGGGGTGCCTAAAAGTGAGGGGGAAATGGAACCAAGTTGGAAAACATTCTTCAGGATATCATCCAGGAGAACTTCTCCAACCTAGTAGGGCAGGCCAACATTCAAATTCAGGAAATACAGAGAGCGCCACAAAGATACTCCTCGAGAAGAGCAACTCCAAGACACATAATTGCCAGATTCACCAAAGTTGAAATGAAGGAAAAAATCTTAAGGGCAGCCAGAGAGAAAGGTTGGGTTACTCACAAAGGGAAGCCCATCAGACTAACAGCAGATCTCTCAGCAGAAACTCTACAAGCCAGAAGAGAGTGGGGGCCCATATTCAACATTATTAAAGAAAAGAATTTTCAACCCAGAATTTCATATCCAGCCAAACTAAGCTTCATAAGTGAAGGAGAAATAAAATCCTTTACAGATAGGCAAATGCTTAGAGATGTTGTTACCACTGGGCCTGCCTTACAAGAGACCTTGAAGGAAGCACTAAACATGGAAAGGAACAACCAGTACCAGCCATTGCAAAAACATGCCAAAATGTAAACACCATCAAGGCTAGGAAGAAACTGCATCAACTAACGAGCAAAATAACCAGTTAATATCATAATGGCTGGATCAAGTTCACACATAACAATATTAACCTTAAATGTAAATGGACTAAATGCTCCAATTAAAAGACACAGACTGGCAAACTGGATCAAGAGTCAAGACCCATCAGTTTGCTGTATTCAGGAGACCCATCTCACATGCAGAGACATACATAGGCTCAAAATAAAGGGATGGAGGAAGATCTACCAAGCAAATGGAGAACAAAAAAGAGCAGGGGTTGCAATCCTAGTCTCTGATAAAGCAGACTTTAAACCATCAAAGATCAAAAGAGACAAAAAAGGCCATTACATAATGGTAAAGGGATCAATTCAACAGGAAGAGCTAACTATCCTAAATATATACGTGCCCAATTCAGGAGCACCCAGATACATAAAGCAAGTCCTTAGAGACTTACAAAGAGACTTAGACTCCCATACAATAATAACGGGAGACTTCAACTCCCCACTGTCAACATTAGACAGATCAATGAGACAGAAAGTTAACAAGGATATCCAGGAATTGAACTCATCTCTGCAGCAAGCAGACCTAATAGACATCTACAGAACTCTCCACCCCAAATCAACAGAATATACATTCTTCTCAGCACCACATCCCACTTATTCCAAAATTGACCACATAACTGGAAGTAAAGCACTCCTCAGCAAATGTACAAGAACAGAAATTATAACAAACTGTCTCTCAGACCACAGTGCAATCAAACTAGAACTCAGGACTAAGAAACTCAATCAAAACCACTCAACTACATGGAAACTGAACAACCTGCTCCTGAATGACTACTGGGGTACATAATGAAATGAAGGCAGAAATAAAGATGTTCTTTGAAACCAATCAGAACAAAGATACAACATACCAGAATCTCTGGGACACATTTAAAGCAGTGTGTAGAGGGAAATTTATAGTGCTAAATGCCCACAAGAGAAAGAATGAAAGATCTAAAATTGACATTCTAACATCACAATTAAAAGAACTAAAGAAGCAAGAGCAAACACATTCAAAAGCTAGCAGAAGGCAAGAAATAACTAAGATCAGAGCAGAACTGAAGGAGATAGAGACACAAAAAACCCTCCAAAAAACCAATGAATCCAGGAGTTGGTTTTTTGAAAAGATCAACAAAATTGATAGACCTCTAGCAAGACTAATAAAGAAGAAAAGAGAGAAGAATCAAATAGATGCAATAAAAAATGATAAAGGGGATATCATCAGCAACCCCACAGAAATACAAACTACCATCAGAGAATACTATAAACACCTCTACACAAATAAACTAGAAAATTTAGAAGAAATGGATAATTTCCTGGACACTTACACTCTCCCAAGACTAAACCAGGAAGAAGTTGAATCCCTGAATAGCCCAATACCACGCTCTGAAACTGAGGCAATAATTAATAGCCTAACAAGCAAAAAAAGTCCAGGACCAGATGGATTCACAGCTGAATTCTACCAGAGGTACAAGGAGGAGCTGGTACCATTCCTTCTGAAACTATTCCAATCAATAGAAAAAGAGGGAATCCTCCCTAACTCATTTTATGAGGCCAACATCATCCTAATACCAAAGCCTGGCAGAGACACAACAAAAAAAGAGAATTTTAGACCAATATCTCTGATGAACACTGATGCAAAAATCCTCAATAAAATACTGGCAAACCGGATCCAGCAGCACATCAAAAAGCTTATCGACTATGATCAAGTGGGCTTCTTCCCTGGGATGCAGGGTTGGTTCAACATATGCAAATCTATAAATGTAATCCAGCATATAAAAAGAACCAAAGACAAAAACCACATGATTATCTCAATAGATGCAGAAAAGGCCTTTGACAAAATTCAACAGCCCTTCATGCTAAAAACTCTCAATAATTCAGTATTGATGGAAGGTATCTCAAAATAATAAGAGCTATTTATGACAAACCCACAGCCCATATCATACTGAATGGAAAAATTCCCTTTGAAAACTGGCACAAGACAGGGATGCCCTCTCTCACCACTCCTATTCAACAAAGAGTTGGAAGTTCTGGCCAGGGCAATCAGGCAAGAGAAAGAAATAAAGGGTATTCAGTTAGGAAAAGAAGAAATCAAATTGTCCCTGTTTGCAGATGACATGATTGTATATTTAGAAAACCCCATCGTCTCAGCCCAAAATCTCCTTAAGCTGATAAGCAACTTTAGCAAAGTCTCAGGATACAAAATCAATGTGCAAATATCACATTCATTCTTATACACCAGTAGCAGACAAACAGAGAGCCAAATCATGAATGAACTTCCATTCACAGTTGTTTCAAAGAGAATAAAATACCTCGGAATCCAACTTACAAGGGATTTAAACGACCTCTTCAAGGAGAACTGCAAACCACTGCTCAGTGAAATCAAAGAGGACACAAACAAAGGGAAGAACATACCATGCTCATGGATAGGAAGAATCAATATCGTGAAAATGGCCATACTGCCCAAGGTAATTTATAGATTCAATGCCATCCCCATCAAGCTACCAATGAGTTTCTTCACAGAATCGGAAAAAACTGCTTTAAAGTTCATATGGAACTAAGAAAGAGCCCACATTGCCAAGACAATACTAAGTCAAAAGAACAAATCTGGATGCATCACACTACCTGACTTCAAACTATACTACAAGGCTACAGTAGCCAAAACAGCATGGTACTGGTACCAAAACAGAGATATAGACCAATGGAACAGAACAGAGCCCTCAGAAATAATACCACACATCTACAGTCATCTGATCTTTGACAAACTTGAGAAAAACAAGAAATGGGGAAAGGATTCCCTATTTAATAAAAGGTGCTGGGAAAATTGGCTAGCCATAAGTAGAAAGCTGAAACTGGATCCTTTCCTTACTCCTTATACGAAAATTAATTCAAGATGGATTAGAGACTTAAATATTAGACCTAATACTATAAAAATCCTAGAAGAATACCTAGGTAATACCATCCAGGACATAGGCATGGGC
Organism: Trachypithecus francoisi; assembly: GCF_009764315.1. Classification (NCBI taxonomy): domain Eukaryota; kingdom Metazoa; phylum Chordata; class Mammalia; order Primates; family Cercopithecidae; genus Trachypithecus; species Trachypithecus francoisi. Next base: position 44,448,977 of record NW_022681454.1, read on the forward strand.
AAGGACTTCATGTCTAAAACACCAAAAGAAACGGCAACAAAAGCCAAAATTGACAAATGGGATCCAACTAAACTAAAGAGCTTCTGCACAGCAAAATAAACTACCATCAGAGTGAACAGGCAACATACAGAATGGGAGAAAATTTTTGCAATCTACTCATCTGACAAAGGGCTGATATCCAGAACCTACAAAGAACTCAAACAAATTGACAAGAAAAAAACAAACAACCCCATCAAAAAGTGGGCAAAGGATATGAACATATATTTCTCAAAAGAAGACATTCATACAGCCAACAGACACATGAAAAAATGCTCATCATCACTGGCCATCAGAGAAACGCAAATCAAAACCACAATGAGATACCATCTCACACCAGTTAGAATGGCAATCATTAAAAAGTCAGGAAACAATAGGTGCTGGAGAGGATGTGGAGAAATAGGAACACTTTTACACTGTTGGTGGGATTGTAAACTAGTTCAACCATTATGGAAAACAGTATGGCGATTCCTTAAGGATCTAGAACTAGAAGCACCATATGACCCAGCTATCCCATTACTGGGTATATACCCAAAGGATTATAAATCATGCTGCTATAAAGACACATGCACATGTATGTTTATTGTGGCACTATTCACAATAGCAAAGACTTGGAATCAGCCCAAATGTCCATCTGTGACAGACTGGATTAAGAAAATGTGGCACACATACACCATGGAATACTATGCAGCCATAAAAAAGGATGAGTTTGTGTCCTTTGTAGGGACATGGATGACGGTGGAAACCATCATTCTCAGCAAACTATTGCAAGAACAGAAAACCAGACACCGCATGTTCTCACTCATAAGTGGGAACTGAACAATGAGATCACTTGGACTCGGGAAGGGGAACATCACACACCGGGGCCTATCATGGGGAGGGGAGAGGGGAAAGAGGGATTGCATTAGGAGTTATACCTGATGTAAATGACGAGTTGATGGCTGCTGACAAGTTGATGGGTGCAGCACATCAACATGGCACAAGTATACATATGTAACAAACCTACATGTTGTGCACATGTACCCTAGAACTTAAAGTATAATAATAAAAAAAAAAATTAAAAAGCAGAGTCACATGAGCCACGCTACTCATCTGCCCTGTTCACTGACAGCAGCAGGATCTTGACAAGCCTTTACTAATCCCTCTACCTAAATCTAGAATATTCTTCCATCCCTCACCCCAGCTCCAGTCCCAACCACCTCCATCTCCATCATTTGCATATCAAACACTCACTGTTTTTCAAGGTTAAGTTCTAGCATAGCCTCCTGAGCAAGCCTAGCCTGTCCCCCAGCCCCTGAATGCAGAACTGAAGTGGAATAAAGTAACTTTCTATTAACTCATTTTCCTGCTAGTTAACTTACTACATTATGCTGTCTGGGTGCCTTCAGTGAAAGGTGATATTTTATTCTTCTTTCTCACTAAGTACTGTGCTGGACATTTACTATGCCCTAAAAACATTTTTTCACCAAAGTGATGGAATTGGTTCTTCCTAGTCAGTTTGACAATCTCTGAAGCTCTATTATTTGGACAAAAAGGAGAGAGAGAGAAGATATTGGACATATGTTACGGATTGAACTGTGTGGTCCTAGAGATGACAATAATAACAAATAATACAAAAGCAGTTAAGACTAGTTATGGTTCTAGTATAAATGATCAACCCCTCCACTTTCTAAGATACAGTAAAACTCTCAGCTAGGAGTCCCTGAGGGGATCTCTGTTCTGGGTCTGGACCAGATCTTCTGCTATTTTTATACCCCCTTCCCACCTTTTTTTCTAAACCACCCACTAACCTTGTTCTGTTCTCAAATTGGTTCATGTCAGGTTAATTATTTCTTTTTATAAGAGCTTCTATACAAATCTTAGAACATTTCAGTCTCTTCTGTAATTTATTCAAGCTGACTTTAATGTAGAAATGTTTTCAGCTGTATTCCTAAAGCCCCAACACAGATTTGTAGGTTGCTAGATTTTCCATAGATGCAATTATTTTCCAATTCCATCACTTCCAAATATGCCTGATCAGCTAGCTGCCTGAGAATATCCAGAGATACTTTGTCTTGTTACTACTGAAGACCACTCTGGTAATTAGGAGAAGAAAAATAACCTCTAAGTTAACTAAGACCTTTCTTCCAATACTAACAGGGAAAAAAAACCTCTTTTTATATAGCATTTTAACATTCAAATGACCCATGCTTATTAATGTTCCATGTACTTTTGTGTATTAACTACTTATACATAGAAATGTTTGACACCCACATAGTGCACAAAGTTCACTTACAATGAATCTTACAGTTTCCACCTATTCAGATATATGTATAACATTTATTTAATATTGGATTATATTTTAACATAAGTTGGGTAATTTGTAGATGTCAACTAAAATAGGAACCAATTCACATCTTGCTTGAGACTTCCCTAAGCTTTTTCAAATCACTAAGGCTTAAAAATCATTTTTTAACATAGACAATAGTAGCAGCACTTAAAATAGCAATTACTGTCCACTCCTACCACAACTGTTTATGTGGATATTCACAAGTTATTGCTTTCAATGCACTTAAGGCAATAGTTAGAAGAAAGCATATTCATATTGTTACATTCTAAAAGACAAAGAGAAATGGGAAAGTATATGTGCAAGAATATTCTAGAACAAGAAGGAGAAAGATAATTTATAAGCAACTAAAGGAAGATAAAGTTTAGAATTTTAGAGATAAGATTTTTAAAAATTTTTTCAGCATTAAAATAGGAAATACAAATTTTTTATCAATGGGGGAATATATTAGCTAGGTTTATGGTTTTTTAAAAAATGAACTCAAAATTATTCATCCAATTATAATAAGTCCAATATATTGAGTTCACATGCAAAGCCACATTTAAGCACAAATAATGCTGAGTAAATACAGCACCCATAAAAATGGAAAAGGAAGGTTTTCTAAAATTATGTTTATAATGTTTTCTCTTATAAACATAATAGATGCTTATTATAGAAAATGTGAAGATTATACAGAAAGTCACTAAATAAAAAACACTCCTCAAAGTGAGTTACTTTCTTATGTTTTCATTTGTCTTTTTCTTTGCATATTTTTCAATATCTGAGATAATACTAACATTTTTAAAATGTGTGTGGCTTTTTACAATTTGATATTATACTTAAGTATTTTCTTTGTTATTGATTTATTTGTAAGGATTTGAGACCCAATTAAAAGTGGCTTAAGCAAGTAAAGATAAATTTAGGCCTATATGAATATAAAGGTTACTGAAAAGGCCAGGAATAAGCCTGTTTGGGCTCATGTGCTCAAGTGAATTAAGTGCAAATCCATCTTTTTCCACCTCTTACCAACACTTTCCCTTGTGTTGATTTCATTCTCAGTCAGTTTTTCCCACAACATGGCAAAAAATCCCTAGGCGCTCCAGGGTTACCTTGCATTCAGAAACCTCACGGAAACTTTCTCCCTCTTCAGCAGTATTCCCAGGAAGGGGTTTCATTGGGATTCTTCACTCTACCCAGAGGGATATAGCATTGATTACTCAGCGAATTACTTGGGAAATTTAGGAGTCATTGGTATAAAGCTGAATCTGATGATCTGATGGTTACAGGGCTGGATGAGATTTTTACCTAGAAAGCAAACATTTGTACAGAGGAAGGGTCCAAAGAATGTGGCTTGTATCATACCACCAGACTTGTAAGTAAATAAATATTTGATATACAAAAATATCCATGAGTTCTCTTTCATGTAAACTCCATAGTCTCAATTAAGTTTCAGAAAGCACATGGACTAAAATCAAACAAAAAAACAAAAAACTATGTATTCAAACATATATGAAGGTTAGGCCCAAGATAACAGTTTCAGAAGAAAGTATTTCAATGGGGTTAAAACACCACTGAAAAATCAATATCATAGAATCTAATTAAAATAGTACAAGTATGTTAAACAAAAGCCTATATTGAACATTAAAGAAAGAATAAATTGTTCTGTACATAATCACTCTAAAATCCTTCCTGGCCAAACAATGGAATCTGACAGCCTGGTCAAACAATGGAATCCGACAGCCTGCTCATCGTCAAAGTCAGGTTCAATAATATATAGGAAGCCATGATATAAGAGAAACTGTCATCAAAGATTAACATGTATTTTTACACTTGACGTAAAACTGCCACTTCTGAAGGCTTTCAATGTCTTTTGAAAATTTTATCAACAAGATCAAACTGCACACCACCAGAATTTTGAAAGTAATTTATGCTCTCTGACAATTTGCAAAGAACTTGGCATGACAGAAAATAAAATATGAATGGCTTTACTATTATGTTCAGCTCATGTTCTAATGAATAATTTGTAGTATTTCCTTTGGAATTTTTAAAATAATGTAAAGTAACCTCTATTAGAAGTTTTATATAATATATCATTAAAAAAAAGTTTTTTTCCAAGATGGCTGATTTGAGATGTTGGATGCCAGTTCTCAGAAAGAAGATCAAAGTTACAGGTCATGACCCAAGTGGAAAGCTGAGGGAAGATAGCCAACATGTGTTGGGACTAGGGTGCAGAAAGGAAAACAGCAAGAGTCTTGTAGAAATTGACCCCTAAGGAGTTTGGAGTCCTGCAGCAATAGTAGGTAGGAATGTTTCTTTGCTCTTCTCACTCCTGCAACAAACTGCTGACTGCTAAATTGTCAAAGCACCACTCTGCTCTTGAAATCCTGTGCAATTGCTATAGGTGGAAATTTGAGAACTTCCTGGGACACAACACCAGGTGGCCAGCTCATGCAGGTGTGTCTGCACTCCTTTCAGGCCCAAACTGTGATGGCAGCTACCATACTGGTTGTATGCCTGTTGTGGGCCACTACCCTACCCAAGGATCAAGCCCTTGTATTGCCTCATCACCAGAGCCCCCACAAACATACCCCCGGACTCGCTCTGACTTTGGCATCCACAGAAGACTAGTGGGACCCTAGGGAGCTGTGGGATCCCCAGAGATCTAGCCACTGGTGAGGGGCACCTCCAGTGGAGTGGGGTGCAAGGCCTGCCAAAGTGCCCTTTGGGACAAAGAAAGTGCGGGTGTGGTGCCCATCTGTCTAGGGGGTGGCACTAGTGGCTGGGAATGAATGTGAAGATGGGGTCATCTCCACTCCCCTGTCTACTGTTGCAGATATAGCAGAGGCTTTCTCCACTGGAGGCTAGAGCAAATGCACTTGGGGATAGCCTTTCCAGCACAACTCACGGCAGCTGAAACCTTGCGTAAAGTGTGCGTGTGATGCACACATGTGTACAAAGGACAGGGCCCACCAATAACCCCCGCCACCCCCCCCAACACACATAGTGGCATTATCCAGGTAAATGAGCTCATAGAAGCCACAGAGCTGTCTGCCCTGGACTGGGGGAAGAGGCTCTGTCCTAAGGCCATTTCAGTGGTAGCCACCAGAGGGGCATTTTTACAGGCCTCAATCATACTGTGGCTGAAAGACAAAGGACAGTATCTGTATCTATAGGAACTGAAGGTCATGAACCCTGTGTCAGGGGCCTGATAGGGAAGCACATCGCATTTTTGCCTGCCCAGGAAAAAGAGCTGGTGCAGTCCCCACCCCACTCCCCGAAGACCTCAGTGCATCCCACATGAACTCCCCGTGCCACCCACACAAGCTGCAGGGGCAGATGCTTCCAGTTGATATGAGGCTACCCAAGGACAAGCTAGCTCTTACTCTGAAGTGCCACCTACTGAACTAGAGGCAGAACTGCTCCACCAAATAAAAAACCTGCTGTCAGAAGAGCACATGCTAGTATACAAGATAAACAGCCTGAGAATTCTGCACTTTCTGCCTCACAGAAGATAATGTATTGACTCATAGGGTTAATATATTGCTACAATAAGAGGCATATGAGAAAGTCACCACACAAAAGTTATGCATAACCAAGTAACCCATACAGAGCCTTGGCCATCGAAAAGCACACAGAAACAAAGCCAAACAACTTATCACAACATATACTACATTCATAGAGTCAAGGGAGAAAAGACTAGAAAGTGAAAAAGTTCTATCTAAATGATAGCAAATTCAAAAATAAGAAGTGACAGCTTCTTCAAATGAGAAGAAATCAATGCAAGAACTCTGGCAGTAAAAATGGATAGAGTGTTTTGACACTCTCAAAGGATTGCACTTAGCCCTCTAGCAGTGAATCTGAAAATTCTGAAATTACAGGTAAATAATTCAAAATATGGATTGTAAGGAAGCACAGTTAGATTCAAGAGAAAGCTAAAAATCAACAGAATGAAACCAAAAAACAATTCAGATTACAAAAGATAAGACAGATACATTGTTTTAAAAAATCAGAATTTCTGAAAACAACAAATTCACTGGAGGAATTTCAAAATACAGTTGAAAGCTTTAACAATAGATTAAACCAAGCAGAAGACAGAATTTCAGAGCTTGAAGACCAGTCTTCTAAAGTCAGAGAAATTTTTTTTAATTAACAAAGTAAACAAAGTCTTTGAGAAATATGGGATAATGTAAAGCAACTAAACCATGACATGTAGTCATTCCTACAAGAGAAAAATAAAACTAGGAAATTTGGAAAACATATTTGAGAAGAAATATCCCAAGGACAAAATACCAGACACTGCATGTTCTCACTCATAGGTGGGAATCGAACAATGAAAACACTTGGGCGCAGGGTGGGGAACATCACACACTGGGGCCTGTCGTGGGGTGGGGGGAGGGGAGAGGGATAGCATGAGGAGATATGCCTAATGTAAATGATGAGTTAATGAGTGCAGCACACCAACATGGCACATGTATACATGTGTAACAAACCTGCACATTGTGCACATGTACTTAACTATAATAATAAAAAAAAGAAGTTGGAAGAGAGTGAAAACAAACAGAACTCTCTCTGTAGAGAAGATAGTAGGAGGTCAGTCATGGATAAATATGACACTTTGAAGGAATGTATGTTTAGATCTAGAACATGTCCACATTTGCATGTAACAGTATTTAACTTCTTCATTAAAACAAAGATAAAATTTTAAAAAAGCATTATAAAGTATTATATGTGTTTTTGTCTGTATGTGTATATATATGTATGTATACAACGTTATAAAGTATAATGCTTTAAACAAAGTATATGTACATGTCATTGTGTGTGTACTTATATATAAACACAGACATATATATACACATACACATGTACACACACATACACACACTCTGTTTACTTGATATTCTAAACAACTGAACCCATATTCATGAATTAAACTACAAAAACACTCAAAAGTATTCATTTAAGGAAATGTACACCTGACAAAAACAAGAAAATTGAAAATTAGTCATTCACAAACTGAGACCTTTTCTTCACACCAAAGCAGATCAGCGTTTCAGTGTCTGTCTAATGAATGCTCCTTTTAAGAATCCCTTTAGGAAGTTTGTCAAGTATGTGTCTCAAGCTCATCATATTGAAATGCTTGGTGTAGTTTTGTTTCTATTAAAATCACTTGGCTATTGAGGCTTACTGTTGAGATTTACAGCAAGAAGTTGATCCAGATCATCTGTCTCTGAAAATAAACATGGGTTTGTCAAGTTCCATTGCTAATTCACACAAACACAGTCTTCTAGCAAAGAGAACAAGACACCATTAAAAAGAAAGCTACATTATACAAAATGTGGTAAAACTGAAAATTGCCTCTATTCTGAAATTTGAGCAGTATCTGAGCTTAAAATAGTGGCTTGGGGCATATTGAACAGTTTCATATCAATTAGGACATTTTCCAAAATTTGTATGCTAAAAGCCCCTCAGTCCATCGTAAAACAGGTAGAATAAAAAGCACTGAACAAAGAATCTGCTTTAAGGTTTTTAGTTGTAAGCTTTACATATATGCTGAGAGGAGGCCTCGCTTCCACCTGTACTTCATCTAGGACTAAAACTTTGATAAATATGTAAACCACTCAAAGTACACTTTTTATCAGCACTATTGGATATCAATGACCTTTTGAAGCTAGGAGAATCCTTTGACAGAGAGGCATTGTTGGCATTGACACGAAATTGAGGGGAAAGAGTCATTCTGTAACATTCCTGATGCAACACCATGTATGGCCAATCTGAATCTGACATTTGTAATAGCCATAAAAGAAGCCTTCACTATTGAAAGGCAGCTCGCAGATTAAGGAAGCAGTCTCTTATGTAAGTAACATTTGTAATTCACAGACAGAGAGGTCTTGCCAACAAGGTCAGCAGGACATAGGAAATGTATTCTCTAAAATGTGTATTGATCAATACAGACACTTCAGCTCTCATTCAGGCTTCAGAAGATTCCACCAACAATTAGTTTGCAAACTCATGGGTGTAGGCAGAACTTCTTCAGGAGAAAGCAACACCATGGCAGAGTGTGTTATTCAGAAAGCACCGACATAGCCTCAAACACTGGAGAATGTGATTGTTTGCAGGACTCTGGGGCTCAAGACTTGATCCTTTTCAGAGAAAATAAAGGATGTCTTGGGATAATGAGGGATTTAAAATAATGTTTATATATTATAATAAAGTGGAGGTTAATAGTCAATTTTTAAACCTATTTTTAAAAAGAATTTTTGTTAAAGTTGTTGAGACAAACTTTTCAAATAATCTCAACAATCAAGTTATTGATATTGTTGTGAGCTGCGATGTAGATTCAGTTCCAATCAAGAAATATTTATTCATTATTGGTAAAGAAAAACCAGAACTAGATAGTGAAGTGGTAAAAACAGGTACAGGTTTTACTCAGGAACTGCTGTAATAATGACAAAGAGACATCAGCTGGGCTCAATTTCTAATACAAGAACAAATGGAGATTTATAGCCAAGAAACAGGATGAAGGTGAGTGGAGGAAAAACCATTAAGAGGCAGCATCGGGGGTAAGGAAGAATTCTTGCTCAACCAGCTTGACTGGACTCTTGCTGAAGGCAAGCCAGGATGATCAGACATCACCTGGGGAATGCTGGAGGTTGAAGAATTTGATCAGATATCAAGGGTGCTTAGATATGGGGAGTGGGGTCTGGCTACACTGACCTAGCAGGATTTTTGCTAAAGCTGGGCAAAGGTTGGGGATTAGTTGAAAAGGTGGCTAAGAGAACCTGATTAAAGTTTTGTCAAAGACACAGTTTCAGTCAATACATATCAAAGGCATCACAAAAAACAACTGCAGTAAGAAGTAAGAAGAAAGGTAAGTGATGATGGCTGTCCCAAAGAATCTTACATTCAAGCAAAGGAGATATGATACTTAGCCAAATATAAGCATTATATCCTAGCCAAGACTAAGAAAACCATTCAAATCATGTTGACATTAATGATCCAAATCTCAAACTCCAGGGTTCAATGGCAGATGTCAGCCTGACCTTTCCAGGATTACTCTCCTACCATCTCTGTGTCTCCAGTGAAGCTGGTCCCTTCCCTTGTTCTGCATCAGTTCATGCAGCTACAGGCCTTCAGCATCAAGTCTTTTACTAAATGGTCTTCAGCAGTTCTGAGAGCACATGATCTTCCTCATGCCACTAGGACTGTTACTACCTAGCTTGAGAGAGGTGTGAAAATAATATTATACTATTTCTTACTGCTTACTCTAAGCATGGAAGAGTCTACTCTTACGGCCTCACAGGAGAGCTTAGTTTAGCATGTCATGAAACTTTAAGGAAGGCTTATGCTAGATGTAGATATTCTCAAGCTCCTAAGTTCAGTATTCACAAGGCACTTCCAAGCTTGGCTAAAAGGCTGACTCCATGTGGCAGGAGGCAGTGCCCAAGGCACACTCACAGGTACTAGTACTTTTTGTGAAATGTCAGTTCTGACCTCTCACATTCATCCTTCCCATGGAAAGCCTGCCTTCCAGTTCTCATTTCTTCTTCTACATTAAACTTCTTCCCAGCAAAATTTACAGAGGCAATGTTTGCTCTATTCGGGGGAAATACCATCATTGTATTATACCATCATTAATTATAACCCATCCTTTATCAACTGGATAATCACTTTGGAACACAATGGTCCAGTGTCTCTTGTCTCACTATTCACTATATGTAGAATATCAGTAGTTAATCAAGGTTGAGCTACCCAAAACCCAAGTCTTCTTATTTTATCTTATTTTTCCAACTCTTTAATTTTTAAAACTTCAAATCTACAGAAAAGTTGTTGGAAAATAGTACAATGACACCCATATACTCTACATCCAGATTTATCTAACATTTTTGTCACATTTTCTCTATCCATAGACAATTTTTTTTGTTTTCTTTAACCATTTAAGAGTTAATTACAGGTAGTAAAATACTTCCTCTCTAAACATTTTGGCATATTCCTGCTCAGAACAAGGGCATTCTCCAACATAACCACAATGCAATTATCACACTTGGGAAATTTTACAGTTTGTATTCTATCTTGCCAATAGTTTCAATACCAATCTCCATAATTATTTTGAAAGACTTTATCCATGATTCCACATTGCATTTAAGTCATATCTGTTTAGTCTCCATCCTTTTCTGTGTGTTTGTGTATCTCTCTGGACAGTGGAATTTGAGAAGTTTCCAGGCAAGTTGCTTTGTCACACAAATTATTTTTACAGTCTTTCCTCCAGGATGAGGACTGGCTCAGGCCTACATGTCCTCCCTGTGTCTCTAAGCATCTCAGCTTCTTATCTTTGTAAGAGCCTGCTTATCACATATGCACACAAAAAAAATCTTTATATGATCATGCAAGACCTTATACACAAAGTACACTCAATACACACACAGGGAAAAAATAGAAAATTATCCCATTCCCAAACTAAGTCAAAGAAACAGAAAGCAAAAAAAATAAAAAAAAATAAAAACCACCAAGGCACAACATTGAAACATCCAAAACAATTACATCACAGAAACAATTTTCCAATTAAAAGAGCTGCATAGACAATACCTGTTTCCTTAGTTTTTCACAAGAATAATAGGTAGATACTGCTTGTACAATTACATAAATAAAATATTCACATCAATTATCTATCTTTTTAAACTTAAAGATAATTCATCACAAAAGATTGTTGAGAGGCTTTTGAGAGGCAGAAAATGTTAGTGACTTTCATTTTTTTCCCAGCGATTACTCAAAATTTTGTAAATCTTCAGGTCAAATTCCAGCCAGGGTACTCCATTAGAAAAATTTAAATAAGACAGGTATAATAAATAATCTAGAGGAAAGAGAGTAAAAAACTTGGGGATGAAAAATAGCATAAGACTCGCTATAAGAACCCAAGTAACAGAAGACTTACTCAAATAAGGGAAGTTATTGGTACATAGAACATGAAACCCCATGGAAGAGAAATTCCAGGATTATTAATTTAGTAGCTCAAAGTCATTATCAACAACCCAGCTTTTTCCATCTCGTCTCATTGTAATCACCTCATCAGTTGGCTTCTTGGTTGTAAGATGGCTATAACTACTGGCATAAAATATTCCTATGCCAGTGAAGGGAGACAGAAAAAGTGACTTTTTGTTGTGTTTAAAACTAAGAAGGATTTTTCAGAATCTCTCAGGCATCCCTCATATCTCATTGGTCATAAGTGGGTAATAAGCCCAAATCAAAATCAGTCATTGGCAAGGTGATAGGACCTGATAATTGATTTAGATCCATAAGAATTTACCAAGGCATGTGGGCCAGAGATACTCTTAATTCATTTAGGCTGCTACAACAAAATGTCATAAACTGGGTAGTAACAAATAACATAAATTTATTTCTCACAGTTCTGGAATTGGAAAGTCCAAGATCAAGGCACCAGCAGATTTGGTGTCTGGAAAGAACCTGCTTCCTGGTTCAAAAATGGTCATCTTTTCTCTGTGTCCTCATATGGCAGAAAAGGAGGCAAACTATCTGGAGTCTCTTTTATGAGGACACTAATCCCGTTTATGAGTGCTCCACTCTCAGGACCTAAGCACGTGACAAAAGTCCCACCTCCAAATACTATCACATTCTGCATTAGGATTTAACATTTGCATAACATTTAACAAACATTCAGTCTATAGTAGGTGAATATAAAACCAGAATAAAATTTCGACTCTGCATGGAGGAAAAAGGTTGGGAGTAAGTTTTGGGTGAGCAAGTATCAGTTTTACCTGTATCTGCTCTACTTATTAATGTCCTAGACCTCATATCTTTCTAAGAATGTGATTGAATATAGGAATTTTTCAATCCTTTTTTTTTTTTTTTTTTTGAGACAGAGTCTCACTCTGATGCCTAGGGTGGAATGCAGTACCATGATCTCAGCTCACTGCAACCTCCACCTCCTGTGTTCAAGCAATTCTCCTGCCTCAGCCTCCTGAGTAGTTGGGACTACAGGCATGTGCCACCACACCCAGCGAATTTTTGTATTTTTAGTAGACAGGAGGTTTCACCGTGTTGGTCAGGCTGGTCTCAAACTCCTGACCTCAAGTGATCCTCTTGCTAGGACTCCCAAAGTACTGGGGTTAAAGGTATGAGTCATCGCGCCCGCCTTTAGCACACTTTCTAATCTACTTTTGGAAGACACAGAAATTTGCAAAGGAAGCTAATGTCTTTCCAAATGGATCCAGCATTTACCTATCAACCAGGCAGAGAGAAACTTACATTGTGCTATAAAGTTGAAGAGATGGAACATCAAAAAAGTACCATTTCTCCTGGTTTTTACATACATCTGGCAAGTTGTGTTAGTTGCTCTAGTTTTAATGCCCGGTGGCGAAGAGAGAAAATATACCAGAGTTTGTACATATGCAAGCACTAGAGTCACACTTTTTTTTTTTTTTTTTATACTTTAAGTTCTAGGGTACATGTGCATAATGTGCAGGTTTGTTACATATGTATACTTGTGCCATGTTGGTGTGCTGCACCCATCAACTCGTCAGCACCCATCAATTCGTCATTTATATCAGGTATAACTCCCAATGCAATCCCTCCTCCCTCCCTCCTCCCCATGATAGGCCCTGGTGTGTGATGTTCCCCTTCCCGAGTCCAAGTGATCTCATTGTTCAGTTCCCACCTAAGAGTGAGAATATGCGGTGTTTGGTTTTCTGTTCTTGTGATAGTTTGCTAAGAATGATGGTTTCCAGGCCGGGCACGGTGGCTCAAGCCTGTAATCCCAGCACTTTGGGAGGCCGAGACGGGCGGATCACGAGGTCAGGAGATCGAGACCATCCTGGCTAATACGGTGAAACCCTGTCTCTACTTTAAAAATACAAAAAACTAGCCGGGCGACGAGGCGGGCGCCTGTAGTCCCAGCTACTCGGGAGGCTGAGGCAGGAGAATGGCGTGAACCCGGGAGGCGGAGCTTGCAGTGAGCTGAGATCCGGCCACTGCACTCCAGCCTGGGTGGCAGAGCAAGACTCCGTCTCAAAAAAAAAAAAAAAAAAAAAAGAAAAGAATGATGGTTTCCAGCTGCATCCATGTCCCTACAAAGGACGCAAACTCATCCTTTTTTATGGCTGCATAGTATTCCATGGTGTATATGTGCCACATTTTCTTAATCCAGTCTGTCACAGATGGACATTTGGGTTGATTCCAAGTCTTTGCTATTGTGAAAGTGCCACAATAAACATACGTGTGCATGTGTCTTTATAGCAGCATGATTTATAATCCTTTGGGTATATACCCAGTAGTGGGATGGCTGGGTCATATGGTACATCTAGTTCTAGATCCTTGAGGAATTGCCATACTGTTTTCCATAATGGTTGAACTAGTTTACAATCCCACCAACAGTGTAAAAGTGTTCCTATTTCTCCACATCCTCTCCAGAACCTGTTGTTTCCTGACTTTTTAATGATTGCCATTCTAACTGGTGTGAGATGGTATCTCATTGTGGTTTTGATTTGCATTTCTCTGATGGCCAGTGATGGTGAGCATTTTTTCATGTGTCTGTTGGCTGTATGAATGTCTTCTTTTGAGAAATGTCTGTTCATATCCTTTGCCCACTTTTTGATGGGGTTGTTTGTTTTTTTCTTGTAAATTTGTTTGAGTTCTTTGTAGGTTCTGGATATTAGCCCTTTGTCAGATGAGTGGATTAAAAAAATTTTCTCCCATTCTGTAGATTGCCTGTTCACTCTGATGGTAGTTTATTTTGCTGTGCAGAAGCTCTTTAGTTTAATTAGATCCCATATGTCAATTTTGGCTTTTGCTGCCGTTGCTTTTGGTGTTTTAGACATGAAGTCCTTGCCCATGCCTATGTCCTGAATGGTACTATCTAGGTTTTCTTCTAGGGTTTTTATGGTATTAGGTCTAACATTTAAGTCTCTAATCCATCTTGAATTAATTTTCGTATAAGGAGTAAGGAAGGGATCCAGTTTAAGCTTTCTACTTATGGCTAGCCAATTTTCGCAGCACCATTTATTAAATAGGGAATCCTTTCCCCATTGCTTGTTTCTCTCAGGTTTGTCAAAGATCAGATGGCTGTAGATGTGTGCTATTATTTCTGAGGACTCTGTTCTGTTCCATTGGTCTATATCTCTGTTGTGGTACCAGTACCATGCTGTTTTGGTTACTGTAGCCTTGTAGTATAGTTTGAAATCAGGTATTGGGATGCCTCCAGCTTTGTTCTTTTGACTTAGGATTGTCTTGGCAATGTGGGCTCTTTCTTAGTTCCATATGAACTTTAAAGCAGTTTTTTCCAATTCTGTGGAGAAACTCATTGGTAGCTTGATGGGGATGGCATTGAATCTATAAATAACCTTGGGCAGTATGGCCATTTTCACGATATTGATTCTTCCTATCCATGAGCATGGTATGTTCTTCCATTTGTTTGTGTCCTCTTTGATTTCACTGAGCAGTGGTTTGTAGTTCTCCTTGAAGAGGTCCTTGACATCCCTTGTAAGTTGGATTCCTAGGTATTTTATTCTCTTTGAAGCAATTGTGAATGGAAGTTCATTCATGATTTGGCTCTCTGTTTGTCTGTTATTGGTGTATAAGAATGCTTGTGATATTTGCACATTGATTTTGTATCCTGAGACTTTGCTGAAGTTGCTTATCAGCTTAAGGAGATTTTGGGTTGAGACAATGGGGTTTTCTAAATATACAATATGTCATCTGCAAACAGGGACAATTTGACTTCTTTTCCTAACTGGATACCCTTTATTTCTTTCTCTTGCCTGATTGCCCTGGCCAGAACTTGGAACACTATGTTGAATAGGAGTGGTGAGAGAGAGCATCCCTGTCTTGTGCCAGTTTTCAAGAGGAATGCTTCCAGTTTTCTCCCATTCAGTATGATATGGGCTGTGGGTTTGTCATAAATAGCTCTTATTATTTTGAGGTACGTTCCATCAATACCGAATTTATTGAGCGTTTTTAGCATGAAGGGCTGTTGAATTTTATCAAAAGCCTTTTCTGCACCTATTGAGATAATCATGTGGTTCTTATCTTTCGTTCTGTTTATATGCTGGATTACGTTTATTGATTTGCGAATGTTGAACCAGCCTTGCATCCCAGGGATGAAGCCCACTTGATCATGGTGGATAAGCTTTTTGATGTGCTGCTGAATCTGGTTTGCCAGTATTTTATTGAGGATTTTTGCATCGATGTTCATCAGGGATATTGGTCTAAAATTCTCTTTTTTTGTTGTGTCCCTGCCAGGCTTTGGTATCAGGATGATGTTGGCCTCATAAAATGAGTTAGGGAGGATTCCCTCTTTTTCTATTGATTGGAATAGTTTCAGAAGGAATGGTACCAGCTCCTCCTTGTACCTCTGGTAGAATTCAGCTGTGAATCCATCTGGTCCTGGACTTTTTTTGGTTGGTAGGCTATTAATTATGCCTCAATTTTAAAGCCTGCTATTGGTCTATTCAGGGATTCAACTTCTTCTTGGTTTAGTCTTGGAAGAGTGTAAGTGTCCAGGAAATTATCCATTTCTTCTAGATTTTCTAGTTGATTTCTGTAGAGGTGTTTATAGTATTCTCTGATGGTAGTTTGTATTTCTGTGGGGTCCGTGGTGATATCCCCTTTATCATTTTTTATTGCGTCTATTTGATTCTTCTCTCTTTTCTTCTTTATTAGTCTTGCTAGCAATCTGTCAATTTTGTTGAATTTTTCAAAAAACCAACTCCTGGATTCATTGATTTTTTGGAGGGTTTTTTGTGTCTCTATCTCCTTCAGTTCTGCTCTGATCTCAGTTATTTCTTGCCTTCTGCTAGCTTTTGAATGTGTTTGCTCTTGCTTCTCCAGTTCTTTTAATTGTGATGTTAGAGTGTCAATTTTAGATCTTTCCAGCTTTCTCTTGTGGGCATTTAGTGCTATAAATTCCCTCTACACACTGCTTTAAATGTGTCCCAGAGATTCTGGTATGTTATATCTTTGTTCTCATTGGTTTCAAAGAACATCTTTATTTCTGCCTTCATTTCGTTATGTACCCAGTAGTCATTCAGGAGCAGGTTGTTCAGTTTCCATGTAGTTGAGTGGTTTTGATTGAGTTTCTTAGTCCTGAGTTCTAGTTTGATTGCACTGTGGTCTGAGAGACAGTTTGTTATAATTTCTGTTCTTTGACATTTGCTAAGGAGTGCTTTACTTCCAATTATGTGGTCAATTTTGGAATAAGTGCGATGTGGTTCTGAGAAGAATGTATATTCTGTTGATTTGGGGTGGAGAGTTCTATAGATGTCCATTAGGTCTGCTTGGTGCAGAGATGAGTTCAATTCCTGGATTTCCTTGTTAACTTTCTGTCCCGTTGATCTGTCTAATGTTGACAGTGGAGTGTTGAAGTCTCCCATTATTATTGTATGGGAGTCTAAGTCTCTTTGTAAGTCTCTAAGGACTTGTTTTATGAATTTGGGTGCTCCTGTATTGGGTGCATATATATTTAGGATAGTTAGCTCTTCCTGTTGAATTGTTCCCTTTACCATTATGTAATGGCCTTCTTTGTCTCTTTTGATCTTTGATGGTTTAAAGTCTATTTTATCAGAGACTAGGATTGCAACCCCTGCTCTTTTTTGTTCACCATTTGCTTGGTAGATCTTCCTCCATCCCTTCATTTTGAGCCTATGTATGTCTCTGCATGTGAGATGGGTCTCCTGAATACAGCAGACTGATGGGTCTTGACTTTTTATCCAGTTTGCCAGTCTGTGTCTTTTAATTGGAGCATTTAGTCCATTTACATTTAAGGTTAATATTGTTATGTGTGAACTTGATCCTGCCATTATGTTATTAACTGGTTATTTTGCTCGTTAGTTGATGCAGTTTCTTCCTGGCATCGATGGTCTTTATATTTTGGCATGTTTTTGCAATGGCTGGTACCGGTTGTTCCTTTCCATGTTTAGGGCTTCCTTCAGGGTCTCTTGTAAGGCAGGCCTGGTGGTAACAAAATCTCTAAGCATTTGCTTATCTGTAAAGGATTTTGTTTCTCCTTCACTTATGAAACTTAGTTTGGCTGGATATGAAATTCTGGGTTGAAAATTCTTTTCTTTAAGAATGTTGAATATTGGCCCCCACTCTCTTCTGGCTTGTAGAGTTTCTGCTGAGAGGTCTGCTGTTAGTCTGATGGGCTTCCCTTTGTGGGTAACCCGACCTTTCTCTCTGGCTGCCCTTAACATTTTTTCCTTCATTTCAACTTTGGTGAATCTGGCAATTACGTGTCTTGGAGTTGCTCTTCTCGAGGAGTATCTTTGTGGTGTTCTCTGTATTTCCTGAATTTGAATGTTGTCCTACCCTACTAGGTTGGGGAAGTTCTCCTGGATGATATCCTGCAGAGTGTTTTCCAACTTGGTTCCATTTTCCCCCTCAGTTTCAGGCACCCCAATCAGACGTAGATTTGGTCTTTTTACATAATCCCATACTTCTTGCAGGCTTTGTTCATTTCTTTTTCTTCTTTTTTCTTTTGGTTTCTCTTCTCGCTTCATTTCATTCATCTGATCCTCAATCGCTGATACTCTTTCTTCCAGTTGATCTAGTCGGTTTTGAAGCTTGTGGATTTGTCACGTATTTCTCGTGTCATGGTTTTCATCTCTGTCATTTCGTTTATGACCTTCTCTGCATTAATTATTCTAGCTATCAATTCTTCCACTTTTTTTTCAAGATTGTTAGTTTCTTTGTGCTGGGTATGTAATTCCTCCTTTAACTCTGAGAAGTTTGATGGACTGAAGCCTTCTTCTCTCATCTCGTCAAAGTCATTCTCTCACCAGCTTTGATCTGTTGCTGGCGATGAGCTGCGCTCCTTTGCAGGGGGAGATGCGCTCTTATTTTTTGAATTTCCAGCTTTTCTGCCCTGCTTTTTCCCCATCTTTGTGGTTTTATCTGTCTCTGGTCTTTGGTGATGGTGACGTACTGATGGGGTTTTGGTATAGATGTTCTTCCTGTTTGATAGTTTTCCTTCTAACAGTCAGGACCCTCAGCTGTAGGTCTGTTGGAGATTGCTTGAGGTCCACTCCAGACCCTGTTTGCCTGGGTATCAGCAGCAGAGGTTGCAGAAGATAGAATATTGCTGAACAGCGAGTGTACCTGTCTGATTCTTCCTTTGGAAGCTTCCTCTCTGGGGTGTACTCCACCCTGTGAGGTGTGGGGTGTCAGACTGCCCCTAGTGGGGGATGTCTCCCAGTTAGGCTACTCAGGGATCAGGGACCCACTTGAGCAGGCAGTCTGTCCATTCTCAGATCTCAACCTCCGTGTTGGGAGATCCACTGCTCTTTTCAAAGCTGTCAGAGAGAGTCGTTTACGTCTGCACAGGTTTCTGCTGCCTTTTTTGTTGTTGTTATTTAGCTGTGCCCTGTCCCCAGAGGTGGATTCTACAGAGACAGGCAGGTTTCCTTGAGCTGCTGTGAGCTCCACCCAGTTCGAGCTTCCCAGAGGCTTTGTTTACCTTCTTAAGCCTCAGCAATGGCGGGCGCCCCTCCCCCAGCCTCGCTGCTGCCTCGCGGTTAAATCGCAGACTGCTGTGCTAGCAATCAGGGAGACTCCGTGGCCGTGGGACCCTCCTGGCCAGGTGTAGGTATAATCTCCTGGTGTGCCCATTTGCTTAAAGCGCAGTATTGGGGTGGGAGTTACCCAATTTTCCAGGTGTTGTGTGTCTCAGTTCCCCTGGCTTGGAAAAGGGATTCCCTTCCCCCTTGCGCTTCCCAGGTGAGGCGATGCCTCGCCCTGCTTCAGCTCTCGCTGGTTGGGTTGCAGCAGCTGACCAGCACCGATTGTCCGGCACTCCCTAGTGAGATGACCCCAGTACCTCAGTTGAAAATGCAGAAATCACCGGTCTTCTGTGTTGTTCGCACTAGGAGTTGGACACTGGAGCTCTTCCTATTCAGCCATCTTGCTCGAGGGTCTCCTTTTTAGGTCTAGAGTCACACTTTTATTGACAATAGCGTAACTGGGGCTGGGTCATCCAGGCTTGTGAGAACTAATGGTTACAGTGAAAGTGCTATGTAGTGGTAAGCTACTACTGAGCATCTGTTCCCAGCTTTGCTTCAGTGGTATCACATTGAAATCAACCAAATCAACCATAATGAGCATATTAACCCCATAGAGATATTCAAATGCTACAGCCCAGAAAATAAAGCAGTGAAAAATGAAGTGGTTTGCTGTTAAATGTTTAACAACCATCTCTCTGAAGGCAGAGAGGAACCTTGATGCTAGAGACTGAACAGTATTAGACTGTTCAGGGTGCTGTAACAAACTATCATAGACTACATAGCTTACAAAAACCAGAATTTTATTTGTTAGATTCCGGAGGCTGGAAAGTCCAAAATCAAGTGGCCAGAAGATTTGGGGTCTGGTGATAGCCTGATTCCTTACTCATGGATATCTTCTCTTTGTACCTTCACATGGCAAAAGGCACAAGGGAGCTCTCTTTCTTCCATAACAGCATGAATCCCATTCGTGACAGCTCTGCCCTCATGACTTAATAACCTCCCAAAGGCCCCACCTCCTAATATCATCACATGAAGAATTAGGATTTCAGCATATGAATTCTGAAGTGATGCCAACTTTCCATCTATAGATTCAAGGCAATCCTCTGCCCCTAGAGAGCTGGTTGTTAAACATTTGCCTAAATACTCCAAAAATTTACATTACCCATCATTACTACAATTACAAAAGTGAGGGTTTCCTGGGATGTTATAGCACAATGTAAATAAACAATATATGTAATAGACTCATAAACCTGCAGTCCTAGAACCTTCAAACAGGGCTTGGTCAATACTGCTAAGAATATAGAGGCAAATACATTCAAGATAATTTATAGCTAATTCTTTTAGTTTGCAATTTCTGTTTTCCTTAGAATTATTCAGACTCCATGTAGATCATTTTTCTAGAAATCCAGGTTTGGTGCTCAATTATGAAACATCAGTTTGATACACGGAATTTGGTTTAGTTTAATGGGCTTGCTTAAGGCACTTAACTTGTAAGGGATATAACAGACAATATGTAAGGGATATTCATTTTCTTAAACATGTCTGGCATTAGCTAATATGCTGTTTTTCTCGTTAATCCCTGTTAATACATCTAGTGCTTCTGAGTTTTGGTTTTGACATCTGTAATATGCAAAGGTTGAATTCACTCAGTGGTTACCAGTGCCTCACACTCCTCTGGCCTGTGGAACATTGGCCTCTTCTCTCTATCTCCATTTCATTGTATTCCTTTGAACCAAAACTCAGATCCTCAGAACCAAAATCGATTTATTGCTGTAGCTAGTGATGAAATCATGACCTTATTTCCCAAAGATGTCTCAGAAATATTCATAATGGATACATAAGATTCTAGGTATACCACTTTTCTTTCAGCTGTCCAAACACACCAAGAGCCTTTCAGCATCCAAGGCTGTGTCTGTTGTTTTCTCTCCCTGGAAATGCCCTTCTTCAAATAGCCATCTCCTCCTATCCTTCAGGTCTGCATTAGTTTTCTGGGACTTCCATAAAAAATACTACAGACTGTGTGGCTTCAACAATAGAAGTTTATTTCCTCACAATCAAGTGAAAGATCAAGGTGACAGTAGGTTTGGTTTCTGGTGAGGCCTCTCTGTTCAGCTTCTAGACCACTCCTTCTCGCTGTGTCCTCAGCTGGCCTGTTCACCTTGTGCATCCTCCAGGAGACAGAGGGTTCTGATGTCTCTTCCTCTTTTTATAAAACGAATGATCCGATTGGATTAGGGTACCACCCACCCTTCTGCCCTCATTTAACCTTAATTACCTCCTTATCTCCAAATACAGTGACACTAGGGGTTAAGGCTTCAACATATGAATTTGGGAGAACACAGTTTAGTCAGTAACAAGGTCCCTACTTTCAGCAAGTGCTGCTCTGCACCTTCCTCTCTAAATTTAATCTCTCCTGTTTTTCTCTCATAACACTATGTTAATTTCCTTAATCATCTGTATGTGTATATGCACACACATATGTAATATTTTGTACAATTTATTTACTTGGAGCCTTTTTCTGCCATTAGACTGTAAATATCATAAGGGTAAGAACAAAGCCTACCATATTTACTATTACATGCTCAGCAATTGGCATGGAGAGTGGCACACAGTGGGCAGTCAATACATACTGTGGTTTGCTCACTATTTATTTAATAAACAATCACTTTAAAAATCAAGATGCAAAAGAAGAATGATTCCTTGCACTCCCTGAACTCATCTGTGTACTGGCAGTAGTACAGGCACTTTTCAAGCATTATCTTATTTATTCTTTACAGCAATGTAAGTTATTGCTGTTTTATTTTCCACTTGGTAGTGATAATCATTGTCTGCATTCATAATCCACAAAAGTGGAATTAAAGGGTCAAAAGGTATGAGCATTTTGAAGCTCTCAGAGCATATCATTAAATTGATTTCCACAGAAGTTTGCAATAATTACTGTGTGTCTACTTCATCATACCCTCATAAGGATTAACATTTTTTATCTATGCTAGTTTTAGAGGTGAAAATGGTAGAGCATTACTATTTTAATTCGTTAGATTATTTGATAACCAAAGAGTCTGAAGCCAAAGTCCTTTCCTGTTATTCCTACTTATGTCTTGTCTCCCATGCCTATACATTCTGCTTCTTCATGGGAAGTCGCCAGGAAGCCTGTAAGAATTCTTGGTTTTCTCAGCACCGTTACAGAAAATCTTAATGATGATGAAGATCTTAATTAAAATTGCTCAAGAAATTTAGTTTTTTTAGTTGACAACTTCTCTGATAAAATCCTCCAATAACTTCTGATTATCTTCACGATTAAGCTCAAACTCTTTGGGAGCTGAGCTGGACTCCTTACAGGGAACTGCTAGCATTCAAGAGATTTATCTAATCATTACATTTTCTGGCCACCGCCTCATTTCCATGGTCATCTCTCCCTCCTCTATTTCATATTTTATAGTCAAACAACACAGAACTGCCCACGGTTTTTGCACATAGTCCTTGTCATTTCTTTTTCTTGGCTGAAGATCTCTCCTCTCCTCTGGCTGTATTACCTTTCCCCTCTTTTCTCCTTCTTCTCCTCAGCTTCACATCCTCTGACAAGCTTCCGTCTCTATTCAGCATTATTTAACATATTTTCATGCTATGATTTTTTTCTGTGTCACAATATCAACTTCTCTGTAAATACTTACCCATTGACTGGATTGGGTAACCTTCCTCTGCTTCCCAATAGCTCCCTGTGTTAACTGGTGAATCATAATGATATGTCTATTTCTGTCTCCTGAATAAGACAAGAACTCCTTGAAGGCATAGACCAGATCTCCTTCATCTTGTATTCTTTGGAACTAACACAGTGCCAGTGATTATTACATAGTACCAGATATGCAGTAAACATGTTTAAATGAATTAATGACTGAGAGAATGAATTATTAACCTTGAGGAGGAAATGCAACATTTTTCCCTGTAAAGTGGATGAAAAAGAAGAAATATTATTAGGTTGGTGCAAAAGTAATTGCGGTTTTGCCATTGAAGTAACAGATTCAGTAAAGATTCTATCAGAACAAAAGAAACATCTCTAGATATTTGATATGGAAGAGATTTAACTCAGCATATTAGAGCCCAGGGAAACAAAGATCACAGCGTTGAGCACAAGCAGACACTGACTCCTCAGTGTTCCACTTTTCCCCTAGAAATGCAACTGAGCAAGAACTAGGTGGATGCAGCTCAGACGGTGAGCATGATATCACTACTGAGGATCCCCAAATGAATGCTTCTGCCTCTTTATGAATTTGTGAGCCAAATGGAGGAACTGCAAACATTATGACAGTGAAAAAGATCTGACCTAACTGACCCCATCTTGCTTCTAACCTCCCAAGCTGTCCTTGTTGATTACTGGGCATAGGCCAACTAACTTTCGGAAGAATTTATAGTTTAACTTTGAAACAAAGATAATAACAGCTCTTTTCTGAAGCAAACTCCTTTCTTGTCTGGGGTCCAGGCTGCCTTTGTAACACAAACAAATTAGCCATAAGATTACAAATTATGGCTTAGGAGTCATAAAGCCACAGACCACAAGGTTCTGAACCTCCCCAGTTGCTCCTAGGAATAACATCACTATTGTAAAACCTAAGATTGATGCTTGAAATATTTTTCAGACTCTGCATTCTGATACACCAGCTGGTGCCACCCAGATTGGCAATCTGGCTTAACCAGTTCTGTGATCCAACCCAGGAACAGAAGACAGCAAGAAGAACACACTTGGACCTCCTATGATTTCATCTCTGACTCAACCAATCAGCACTCCCTACTCCCTGTCCCCTACCCACCAAATTATCCTTTAAAAACCCCAGTCTCCAAATTTTCAGGGAGACTTATTTGAATGATAAAACCCTGGTCTCTCATTCAGTGGGCTCTGTGTGAATTGAACCCTTTCTCTATTACAATTCCCCTGTCTTGATAAATTGGCTTTATCTGGGCAGCAGGCAAGGAAAACCTATTGGAGAGTCATAGGGGAAGTAACAGGAGTTGGCAGGTATGGAGTCAAAATGGAGAGAAGTGCCTTAGGCAAGTCCTCTACTGAGGTCTGGGAGGAGGTTCCTGGAAAGTGATGAAGACCTCTTGGGCCTAATAAAAATGCCTCCATGAAAGAGCATGGCTAGTCCTGGGGTGCCTGATTCCTTGACTGCAGTTCCCTCCAGAAAACTACAATGGACTGGCAGTGCAACAAGTCTGGTGTGGGGAGGGTGAATTCCCCCTGGGAGGCCTCTCCACCCTTGCTGTGGTTTAGCCTGAAAGATCACACATAGAATTTGGGAGCTGAGCTGGCCTCCTTACAAGGAACTGCTAGCATTCAAGAGTTTAATTATATGGGTATTGTAGAAAAATGCCAGGATAATCTCAGCTGCCTGTAGCATCAAATTGGAAGGCTGGCAGGAAAACACCCAGAAGGTGGAAAAACCTCACATTTGCCTTCTGCCAAAACCCATATGTGTGGCCACTGCTGCTTATGAGGAATGATGGTTTCTGCTTCTTTTTGGCCTACCCCATATTGCATAAAAGATGTATTGAAATCTTACCTGAAATCCAGCTAGTGGAATTTAAGTAAATATAATCCCCATGGTTCTAGCTCATGTGATATAAAGTAACAGGCAAAAAATGGGGAAAAAAATCTGAGTTGCCCATAAATAAACCAGCACAGTACAGAAGACAATGTATGGGGATAAAGAAGAAGAAATATTTTTGCCAGACAAACTAAATACCATCTAAAATGCAGGAAGCAAACTTGGAAGTTGTGGAATTAGAAATGAGATGGCTAGGAATAGTTCAAATGATTACTTTAAAACTGTGAACAACTAATTCACAAAAACAATTGATGCTAAGAAACTTATAAAGTGAAAAGCTTAATCTTACTAGTAATCACAGAGATAAAACACACATATATCCGATTTTTACTCACTTAAAGAATTTTAAGTGCTATCAGTGCTACTTTGGTCACTGATCATGTATGGTCTCACATTTGGTGATATAAGCTACTCAGCGTGCCAAGTACAGGACAAAACAGTTGTTCTTGTTTCCACTGTCATTGGAATCTATTGTTCTCACTATTTTCAAAATTGATTTGTCAAAGTGCATCAAGAACCTTAAGCCGTTATTTTCTTTAGCTCCTGAATTCTATCTTTCAAAATTCATTCTAAATAAAAAGTTAGAGTTGCTGGTCAGTAATAATCTAAATAACCACCAGTAAGGGAAAGTTGAAGATAAATAATAGAGTGTCTAAAAAGAGGAATAATATGGAACCATGAAAAATTAGATGCTGGAAATCAATTCTGTGACATTACCTAAGTGAATTTTATAATATTAAGGGGTATTTTATAAGATAACATGCACATTGTTCCTGTTATATACATAAAAATAAGATTGGGAGGAAAAACACCAAAAAGCTGATCCCCAGTTTTCTGTGTGATGGTATTATGGGTGCCTTTTTTTTCTACACTGTTTTTGTTTGTTTGTCTGCTTTTATGAGTTCTATAATAAATATGTTTTACTTATTGAGTTGCTTTGAAAATTCATTTGACATTTTGGCTTATAAATATGAAATCAAACTCATCTGTACGGTTGCGTGATTCAACGGTTGTCCAGCAGCTCCCATCAGATCAAGCAGGGAATTAGGAAACCAAGAGTTTGTTTCAATTTAAGCTGTGTGACGTTTAGCAAAACAAGTTGGCAGAAGGGCAAAAGGCTTAGGGAGTTGAGAGTGTGACACCATGTTATCTGCCCTGGATAGAAACAAAAATTGTATCTGTTAGGATGCGAGACAAACACTGAAGTAAAATGAAGAAACTGAGGGACTGAGAATCCTAATGCAATTTTTCTTTCGAGGTGAAACAACTCTAGGAAACAGAAGAGTCCAGAGTGTACCTGGGGTATCAAATGCTGCAGTCATGGAGATGCTTGGAAGACATGATGCAGGACACACAGTCTACATGGTCCTGCAGGTCCTTTGGGATTACTCCAACATTTGAGGAAAGAGCAGGACACAATAAGGATCCTAAGTCCTCAATGGATGCAGAGGGGTGCCCTGGAGCAGGTGGTGGCCCGGCCTGAGCAGCACACAGGAAGTGACATGAAGAGATGAGAATTGCAGCACTGTCTCTACACTTGAAGTTCTCAGGATGTCTTACTTTTAAAATAAATGTTTAAAACTTTGATTTTAATATTTTTAATTATATTCACTTCCTTAGAAACGTGTTCTGATGTAACCAATTTTCCTGTGGTACCTTTATGATTCCTTAGCTTCTGAAAGGGAAGAGGTTACAGTATCAGTTAATTTACTTCCGAGCTATCATTGCAGTGATTAATGACTGGCCGTATGGAGAATCTGCTTTTAATTTTTTTTCTCATTAAAATCGTACAAGAAATGTTGACAGTACCAATTGCTTCTGAACAGACATTTCAGGTTCAGGAATAGTTGAGAACCATTCTGTGGATGGTTGCTCCAGTGAATAGTTTTCAAATTATATGAAATTGGTTTTTTGTTAAAAGTGCAAAAGTTGTCCTAAAAATGCATTAATTTTATTAAATTGTTTAGAGACTTAGAGTTCTCTTACGATTGAGCCAGCTAGCATCTTGGGAAAGGACAGAAGACAAGACTACCCTCACTGCCTACTGTGTACACTGGGCTAGTGCGAAATAATTCTCTATCATTATGATAATCTATCCATCCTCAAGGCAGTAAAATTGAAGCAGGGGCTTCAGTGAAGTCAAATGGGCCTAGAAGTAGTTGTGATGTCAAGGGAGAGGGTTCAAGGGAGAGACAGTAATTCTAGTCAGAGTTCCTATCAGCATTATTTTCTCAAGGTAGACATTATCTGCACGAGATGTCTTCTTCACTGATGTTTTTAGCACCTCGGTTCCCAGCTCCTCTCTGTGGAGTCTCATTTCAGCAGAGGAGCCTGAACTTCTTAGAAAGTAGTTCAAGACTTCAAGAGCCAGGAAGCAGAAGCAGCCAGTCTGCCTAAAGGTCGGACTCAGAAGTTTCACAATGTCATTTTCAACTATTCTATTAGTCAAATTAGGTACAAGCAGTCGAGAGTCAAGAAGGGGAGACGGCCATGAGTACAGAGAGGAAAGGAATTGACGGCATTGGCCATTTTTCCTGAGACATCCTATGAGAAGTGCAGAGAGTTATAAGGGGTATGGGAAAGAAGCTGTAGCAGATTGAGAAAGAGATTAGAAAATGACTTGAATAAAAAAGGTCATATGATAGAAATAAGCACTACTTTTGGCATCACCCTTCTTTCACTGAGTGTCCAATATACATCCTTTCCAATGCTTGAGGGTGAAGATATAAAAATGATTCAATATGGGCAATGCTCTAAGCTTGCTTGTGTTCCCTGCACCCCAAAATTTATTAAGTTGAAATTCTAACCCTCAGTAACTGAGAATGTGACTTCATTTGGAAATAGGGTTTTTAAAGAGGATAATTGTGGCTCATGCCTGTAATCCCAGCACTTTGGGTGGCTGAAATGGTGGATCACTTGAGGTCAGGGGTTCGAGACCAGCCTGGCAAATATGGTGAAACCCCGTCTCTACTAAAAATACAAAAATTAACCAGGCGCAGTGGCAGGTGCCTGTAATCCCAACTACTTGGGAGACTGAGGCACGAGAATTGCTTGAACCTAGGAAGTGAAGGTTGCAGTGAGTTGAGATCATGCTGCTGCACTCCAGGCCTGGCTAGCGCAAGACTCTGTCTCAAATAATAATAAAAATAAAATAAAATAAAATAAAGAGGTAAATAAAGTAAAATGATGTCATATGGGCAGATATTATGCATTGCAAGAAGGGGGCCATCCTCAAGCCAGATAGAGAGGCCACAGAAGACAGCAAACCTGCTGACACCTTGATTTTAGACTTCCATCCTCTAGACTTGTGAGACAGTAAATTTCCATTGTTGAAGCCACCCAGTCTGTGGTACTTTGTTATGGAGGTCCCAGCAAGCTGACTGAATACAGTATACTCAAGACACTTAAACTACATGGATGATGTAGACAAATAAGTAGATTTTTCAATACAGTGTGATAATACCTCCAATAGGGGTAGACACAGGATGCCATGGGAACATAGAAAAAGGACACCATATTCCCTTACTTTAGATTCTTCTTTAAAATAATGTATCATTGCTTTTTCTGATGATGAAATGAGACATTTTACATAAAACCCTGAAATAATAGGTGTCTATTATATATTGGTTCTTTAGCTCCTTCCTTCAAACCTATTAAATACATACATAATATTTTTTTCTCCTTCTACCCATGGAAAGAAAAAAAAAAGTAGAAAGTCAGAGTGGAAGCATATGAAAAACACACCACTGACCCTGGGGACTGTATGTGCACCCAACAGTGAGGCAGAAGCCTCATTTTGGCAGCTCTGGGCCACCTAGGAGTTTTCGACAACAAAAGAACTACTAATTCTGAAGCCTTATGAAGCTGTGTGTTGGAACCAGGATGGTGGTTCTGAAGACATTTTAAAATATTCTGGATGAGTTCATTCTTCTCAAGTTAAGAGGAATTTTCTCGAGATTAGTTCAAGTTGTGACTGAAAGCAAAAATTAGTAAATAGACCTTCTCATTATTTAAAAATAATAATTCATGAAAATATAATGTTTAAGCCAATACTAATGGCTATTTAAAGGATTTATTTTATCCAAGTTTATGAATGATGAGAGGTTTTTAAAAAAGAATTTTGATGAAAGGAATTTAACTTGGGAAATCTTGCTGGAAGTTGATTTCTAAGATTAAGTTAGTATTAATGCATATGATTCATCAGGGAGGAGTTATTTACATTTCTGATTTATCATTTTAATTAAGCAATGCTCAGTGATGATCCAGGGCAGATACATAGGGTAAAGGTTATAGGTGTGCGAAGCATTAGGCCAGGCTCTATGATTTACCGCAGAGGGACAAGTCCAGGGTCAGATCCAAATAGATAGGAAATAAATGCTTTTGTAGTCAGTGTTGACAAAAATAATGCTAGGAATAAAAATATACTTGCTCATTCTATATGTTTTTTTGGATTCCCTCCAATAAACTCCCTTGGCAAATAAAGAATATTAAACACAGAAACCAAATGGCACATTGGGGCCTCTCTAAAAAATCGCATTCTAAGCAAATCCCAGAAATTTGAAAGCATTCTGTAAAAGTTCCTCTAATATGCCTTTGACACAAGAACAACCTTGCTTTTACTTGTTGGACTGGCTTCTCTCACCCCTGTCAGTTCAATAAATGATTCCTTTGAGGGAAGTTCAGAATAGTTGCTTATCTATAAGTCCCACACTTTTTATTAAATAGGGATGAATTCCCAGTGTTCACATTTTAAAATGCAAGACAGATTGCAGCACCTATAGATGATGATTCCACTGGCCACAGGCAGCAACTGAGGATCTGTGTGCCCTGTCACTGGGTCTGTGGGATCCCTCGGACTGCTCTGCCATTGACTGGTATTCATTGTCATTCCTGCTGCTCTGGCCCTGGATTCTGCCTCAGTGAAATACTCAATACGTTCTTCCTCACATGCTGCTTTCCTTCCAGCAAGGCTCATCTCTGAACCACATTATACACCAGCAAATACCATCTTCAATCTGTCTCGCAAGATTTGCAGCTGGGATAAATAATACACAAGTTCTTAATTCCCAGAGTCTGGAAATTATACTCTAGTTACTAAAAATCTCTCCTCAAATTACAGTCAGTTTCAAGTGACATGTTTATGTTGTTCTGTGTGATAAAAATACCTCTACAGTGACAGTTTAGGTGCTAAGTGTTCTGCTTGTGAGTGTTACATACAATATAATAGTTGTGTCTTCTCAGATAATGTAATGAATAACGTGTATTTCAACCTTCTCCATTATGATAACCTAATATGCCCTCCAAAGGTTTGGTGATGCCAGGAGAGGAAATGTTCATTAGTCTACCAGTACCTTAGGAGTTCTTGTACGCAAACAATAGAAGTTAGCTCTAGTTAACATAAAAAGAAATAGGATTTATAAGAAGGATATAGGCTAGATCATAGAATCAACCGTAAAGTAAGAGGTCAGAGCTTGCTAAAAATGCACGATCTTATGAGAGACTGGGTAGAGAAGTCAGCCCAAGTCTTCAAGTTCAACTCGTTCTACAGATACGGACCCAGCTACATATGCATAGTTACTACCACTGCCAGAATCTGCCCTTCAGCTTCCGTGAATATTTCTAACTGCTCCTCTGCCCTTCTATCATTTTATCCGGATTCCAGGTGCTGAACAAAAGGATCAAATTGGCTGATCCTATTTCATACGCCACTAGCTGCCAGAGATCAGAGAGAGGGAATAATTCCCCGCTTTAGGATATGGAAAATGCCTTCAATATAAAATATTCAGATGCTTGGCAGCCAAATAATGAAACTTCAACAAAGGACCTTCTCTTAAATTCATAAAATTGTGTTAATATTTCTAGTAATACTTAACAAAAAGTTTAGCTGACCTTGACATGATCTCCCTCACCAGTTGCACCACCATGCCAAAATAATTGTTTTCCATTAAGTCTGTATGTCAATTAAGGTCATCATATTTCACCCATAATTTTATTCATGATATTACAGAAAAGCAAATAGACTTTCCTAAAATCTTATCCCTGAGGATCTATTACAGCTGTGGCAAGTTTCCACTTACTGAGTAATTACTATATGCAGGGCACTGGGCTAGGTAATTTATATGCAGCATCTTATTTAGTCCTCACAAGGCCCTTTCAAACTCTGCATTACTCACTTCATTTTCCATGTAAAGAATATGAAATTCAAAAATCTACGTAATGGTCTCAAATACAGCAAACTGTTTACAGGCAGAGCCAGGATGATAACCTAGGATTTACTGATTTCTCCTTCCTTCCTGCTTTACTTCTTTCCTTCTTTTCTTCTATGTCAAAGTCTCTGTTCAAGATATTTTCACCACTCTGTATGGCTAATCAGCAGTGTAAAAGACTATGAATCCTAACTCACACACAAAAAATATCAATTTTTTTCTGAACATATGTATTTGGTCACCCTCATCAAAGATTCTCTGTGACATAGACTGGCTGGTTTCTAAATTTAAAAAAATTATTTGATACTTTTACTCAAATATGAAAACCTATTTAGAAAGCTATAGACTCTTGACTGTGTCAGAGAAACAGAATAGAAACTACAATGCTCTGAGAACAAGAGGAGCAGGAGCTTGTCAATGTGGGTTTACAGTTGGCATCCCTCACTTGGAGTCAGAGCAGAGTAGAAAAGCATCTGTCATCAAATGTGACAAAGGCCACTGCCCTAGTTAAACTGTTGTGAACTGGGGCACTTGAGTCTGAGTAATTCAGGACTTTTATTTTCAGCCCATGTCCCCAATCATTCCTGTTGAAATGAAGGCCATCTCTTGCCACTAAATGTGCCGTTTGCCCTTAGCAATAATCTGCAACTTTCATCCAAACAGTAAAGACAGAAAAATGGAAAACGTTACATTCTCAGATAAAGGAAAAAAGATATATTTTTCGTTGTGCACTCCAAATGTGTTTTCTTCCACTTTCTCATTTGTTCTGTAACAGATTTTACTGACTGCAGATACATTTCACAAAGTATATAATAAATTTAAAAGGAAAATATCTTCATTCCACACAAATCCATACAATGTATACACCTCTTGGAATTGGGGGAGAGAATGATATTTTGTGAAATTTTTTACACAAACGCTAACTAGATCTAAATGTGCATCATTCATTTCAATTACAGTTCAGAAATGAATCCAGGAGCCATACAGGTACCACTATAATCCACTTAGACATTCTGGATTCTTCTATCTTATTATAGTATTATTTTTGCCTTGTAGGTAAAGCCCATTGGCCCTGTCTAGCATTGGCCAAGATGAAAAAGAAAAGATGAACTCTAGTAGAATGAACAGTAGACACGTTGCTGCTTACTTACAGACAGTGTTATGTAGTGATTATGGGCTCTGGAATCAAGCTTCCTTTTCTCAAATCCTAGTCGTTGGCTGTGTAACCTTTGCCAAGTGATTCAGCCTCTCTGTAACTCAGTAGCCTCACCTATTAAATGGAGGTGATGATAAGTGTACTTCATAAAATTACAGTGAGGATTAAACATGAGTTAATAAATGTAAAGCATCCAGGCCAGCCCATGGTAAATCCTCAGTAAATATCAAAATTGTGAAAACTTACTGTGTTTATTTTCTCCTGTCATGATTCTTCCAAAATATTTGTTAGTTACCAAGCATTCAATTACGGAGATGAACAATAATCTACTTAACAATTGTCATAAAGTTTTAGATTTTTTTTCCAATTCTTCACAGTTATATATTTGCCTAATTTTTCAGATTAACCCCCAATCATTTTGTCAACTTCCTAAAAAAATGCCTCTTGGATTTTAACTGAGATTATATTAAACATACACATTTATTTGGGGGAGATTCGCTTATGAAGTCCAGTCTTCTCATCCAAGGATATAGTTTATCTTTCTGTAAATTTAAGTCTGCTTAAAATAAACCTCTAATGCTTTGTAATTATTTTCATATAAATTATCTGTATTTCTTTGTACATTAATTCTTTGGTGTTTCACAACTTTGTCATTAGGAACTATTAAATATAATTTACTCTTATTTCTTGCTGTTATGGAATATTTAGTAGTTTCTTTATGTCACTTTTAAATATAGAGGTTATAATTTTTCACAGTAAAAAATATCAAACCTTTTCTGTGTATGACTGTTTTTATACACAGAAAAACATCAACTTACATGCTGAATTTAGAGTAATTTTTAGTTTTATCTTTTTAAAAGTAAAAGCACTTTCCAAAGAGGAAAAAGAAATTAGGTCCATAAGGCCAGGCGCGGTGGCTCATGCCTTGTAAGCCCAGCACTTTGGGAGGCCGAGGCAGGTGGATCACGAGGTCAGGAGATCAAGATCATCCTGGCTAACACGGTGAAACCCCGTCTCTAGTAAAAATATAAAAAAAATCAGCCGGGTGTGGTGGTGGGTGCCTGTAGTCCCAGCTACTTGGGAGGTTGAGGCAGGAGAATGGTGTGAACCAGGGAGGCGGAGCCTGCAGTGAGCCAAGATCACACCACTGCACTCTAGCCTGGGCAACAGAGTGAGAATCTGTCTCAAAAAAAAAAAAATTAGGTCCATAATATAAGTATACTTCTAAGCAAAGGGGTGATTTTACAGAGAAATCATTACAATAAATGGCATTCTTGCTTCACCATGAAGGATCTCAGCTCGAATAGAAAGACCAAGAACTTAAGAAAATTCTGTGCTAATTAATATGTCTATTAATGGGTTATTAGACCATAACAGTCTAACATTTACTACAATCCTGCCTTCTTTTCCACATACTCCTACCTTAGAATTCTTCTCATACTTCTTTAATTATTTCATATTAATTGATTGCTTATTGCTTATTTTTGTCCACTGCCAATGTATTTCCATTAGGGCTGCAACCTTCAACTGTCTTGTTCACCACAGTGACCAACGTCCAATCACAGTCTCATTCGTTTATGTATTCATTAATTGAATAAACAAATATTAGTCACCTATTCCTTATCAGGAACTGTTGCATATAGACAAGGTCTTTGACTTCAGAGTGTTTATTTTCTGTGGAGTTGGGGGAGGATAGAAAGCAAATAACCAAATAAATAACATAATTTCAAGTAATTATAACAGCTACTGCATAGGGTGGACTGAGCAAATCTGGGTGGATGTACTGTTGGAATAAAAAGAAGCCAGTGAAGTCCTCTCTGAGTCGGTAACATATGAACGGAGAAGTGTAACATGAAAGATCTGAGGGGAAAATGTTGCAAGAAGACTGAATTTCTATAAAGATCCTGAGGTGGATAAACTTGGTGGTTTGAGAAGCAGCAATAAAACCAGTGACCAAGAGAGAGAATGGAAGGAGATGATGTCACAAAGTTAAGACACAGTGAGATTGTGCAGGCAAGGCCTTCTTGTGTCACACTTTTCAAACTTAGTTGTGCATGTAAATCATCTGGAATCTGGTTAAAATGCACACTGATTCAGGAAGTCTGGGCCAGGGCCTGAGATTCTGAATTCCTAACAAGCTTCCAAGGGATGCTAATGCTGTTGTTCTGGGGACCACTCTGAAAAGGAATTTCTGAGTTATAAAAAGGAGGTTGAGTTTTATTGTAAACATGAATAAAAGCCATGAAAGGGCCATGGGATGACATAATTGCTTTTCATTTTCAAAGGATCACACTAGTGTGTAGAAAAGCCTATGCAGGTGAAAGCATGGAAGCAGGAAGCCAGTTAGGAAACTACTTCCGTGAGGCAACAGAGGAGGGTGGTTTGGAGTAGTCTGAGCAATGAAGGAGCCCAGGACACACAGTGATGTTTGGGACATGTTTTGATTACATAGTCAAAATAATTGATAGACTAGATGTTGTATGTGAAAGTCAGAGTAATCAAGACTGTATACTCTTAAATGAATCAGTGAGTGATATGTGGTTCTTGTTATAAAGATGAGAAAATATGGAAGAGGGCCAGGTAGGACAGGATAGAAGTCAAGGGTTTTGTTTCAGATATGCTATTATTGAGAATATCATATTAACGATCAAATAAAAATATTAAGTATAAGTTGTGTACATATGTTAAGAGCTTAGAGAAGAGTATTGAATGTAGATGGAAATTTAGGGGTCATTCGATTTTGAAGTTATCCAATAAAATGAGCTCATCTAGCAAGGGAGAATTAGAGAAGATATTTAAGTCTGAGAAGAAGAGGAAAGGTCAGCCAAGGAGACTGAAAAGAAGCTACTTGTGAGGTAAGAAAATAATTCAAGAACATGTGACACTCTAGAATTTAAGTGAAGAAGTACTTCAGCATAGTGGCTAATGGAGATTGAGTAATCAAATAAGTACCTGCCGGGGTTCAAATGAAATGAAACTGAGAATTGACCACTGAATGTTGCAAGATGTGGGCATTGTTGCTAACTTAACAAAGGTGGTCTTGGTAAATAGGGTGACAAATTATTGCCTAGAATGTAGGAAAGCAAGGATGGGAAATGATAAAGTAGAAGCAGAGACAATAGAAAACTCCTTCAAGGATTTTTGCAATAAAAAGGAGCAGAGAATGAGCCATAACTGGAGAAAGATGTTAAATGAAAGGAGTTTTATCTTAAGATAAGAGTTATTGAAACCTGTTCATGTGATGACATAAATGATAGGTGACGAGAAAATACGGATTATGCAGGTGGAGGGGCTGGCTGTGGAGAGAAGAGAGAGATGAGAGGAAAATAAGAGTATATATGGGTAAAGGTGCATGTAAGTTGAGAGAGAAGAAAGTGGGAAGATAAGCACTTTTCTTCTAGATGATTCTGTTTTGCGATAAAATAAGAATAAACAAACAGTGGAACACGAGGAAGGAGTGTTGGGGATTTGAGCGGTGAAGAATTTGTGTGATATATTCATCTCAGATAGCATGGAGGTAAATTTAAGAGAATGTAGTGGGATTCAAGGGTAGTACTGAGGAACCATTTAAGGCATGGTAATACAATAAACATAAAGTGGGATTTCTTCTAGTAACATTCACCTACTTAGGGAGAAAAGGCAAGATTGCTGAGGATACACGCAAGAAAGAAATTATAGTAATGAGCCATGGCATCTAAACCAAGTAAGAAGGAAGTGAGGGCTTGAAAAAGTGGTGAATCAATGCATTATTTAAATGAGACTGAAGAATAGTTATTAAAGTAAGTGAATTGAAAAGCAAGAGGTTCTTTGATTCTTTAGGTAAGTAAAACCCTGTATAACATACCCCTGAACTCTCCAAAGGTGCAGAACAGTGGAACTTCAGCCACATGCACACAGCTTGAGTTGTCATGAAAGTTTCTGAAAAGGCTTACTAGAGATTTCCTTTTAGTACACATATGATTTTATTTACTTATGTTTCTCAGAAATACATCTATTGAGAAAGGCAGGGTTGATCAGTACAGCAACTGTATCCCTTTTTATTTTAAGTATTTTGAAATGTTTTAATGCACCAAACTCAAAAGCAAAACATCTTTCAAACCAACGGGCTATTAGAGCACCACCCTTAAGTGCTGCTTTGTCTCTCTGCTTACTACTCTTTCAAAAGCAATAAAACAAAAATCATATCATTAAATTTGAATGTTAATTTATTTCCAAAATAATCTGGACAGCAAGCAAATAGAGTCTTGAAATGCTGTCTCAAACATTCTTTAGAAAATTGTTAGGAGGACAAAAAGTCCATAAAGTAAGGCACAAGGGTAGGCAACAAGAAGCTGCTGTCCTTCCATGTGCAAGGCTGCAATGAAGATCTTGGAAGCTGAGAGACTACACCAGCCAATGATGACCAGGGATGATACGGTTCCAAAGGTGCCCCTGCAGCAAAGACAAAGAGATGATTGCCTGTGCCAGTAGAAAAGAGATTACTGAGTTAAAGTTGTCTCTGAAATATCCTTGGTACAATATTTATAACTACTTTTTCCAGTGGTAAAATGAAAATCATGAAATATATGAACAAAAGCCCTTGGCCAGTTAGGCATTTTTTAGTGAAGTTCATTACAGAGGCTAAATATTTTATATTTCTGTTAAACCCGAATTAGAAAAAACAGTAGAAGTCACCTGCAGTCACTCTCCTCTCATCTGTCAATATTCAAATCCTAACTCATAAAATTCTCTTAAATACAGCATTGAGAGCCTTCATATCCTTATAGCTATAGATTTCCTTTCCCCTACTTGTCTCAAAAATTGGCCAATGGCATGGGAGAAGGATAGACAGAGTTACATTCCAGTGGGGTGCCTAATTCCTGCTACTTCCAGATCTGCTTCTCAGGTTTTTGTCGGACATCACAAAAAGCCTGACACAGCTCAAGTAAGGAGCACATGGGACAGGAAAGCACGTATGTGTGTGGCTTCCCACTTCATCCTTGAAGCTCCATTTTGTATATTTTTAGAATGTTGAAATAGATTTGTTCAACTGGTATCTTCAAAAAGTAACTGCAGAGGCAAGTGAGCAAATAAGATAGTTAAGTCTGGTCACTTGGAGTATAATAAGGCAGGAAAGGTGGTCGAGAGTGAATTTCCTTTCTTATGTGTTAAACAGAATGCATTATTTAGAAAAATAAGACATGAGAGCTGGAAGAAATCTCAGGAGATGTCTACTGCCCAGTTTTAAAGCAATAAAGTGATGGCAAAAATTGCACGGTGAAGTGGACAATAGGTCAAGATCTCTCCTATCATAGTACTCTTTTCACTACCAAAAACTAAACTGCCTTACTTGATCTTGGTTTGACTCTGAAGTTGGGAATTGTGTTTATTATTTGTGAAAATGACAGAAATATCTACTTCTAATAATTGAACGAAAACAAAACAAGTGAAAAGCTCTATAGTATAGCTTCTAATGCCTCAGACTATTAATAAACCAAACATAATTTTAAAACACCAAATAAGTACTACATTTATTGATTTAAGTAATACCTATTAGGGATAATTTCTAGAGTTGCTTAATGTACTGTATTCTTAGCAATGGTCTTGAGTTGCACATACTAATTGCCTAAATTAAGGAAGAAAAAAATATATTGACTGAGCATGTATGTTATAAAATTCTCCAACATTAATATCCTCATCAGGGTTCCTGGGAATTCTACCCAGCAAGGAGCCCAGCTGAGAAAGAATAGTTGTTTTCAGCCCAGAAGGCAGAGTGCCGGAAAGCTGAAGCAATTTATCAGTGTTCACCAAGCACTTACTCTTCCAAAATCAAACAAGTGAATTTCCTGTAGTTGTTATTTTACACATGACGATAGTTCACATTGAAAAATGTGACAACTTAAAAAGTGCCAGGTTTTTTTTTTTCTTTTCTTTTCTTTCTTTATTTTTTTTAGATGGAGTTTTGCTCTTGTTGCCCAGGCTGGAGTGCAATGGGACGATCTCGGCTCACCGCAACTTCCGCCTCTGGGTTCAAGCGATTCGCCTGCCTCAGCCTCCCAAGTAGATGGGATTACAGGCCTGCGCCACCATGCCTGGCTAATTTTGTATTTTTAGTAGAGATGGGGTTTCTCCATGTTGGTTAGGCTGGTCTTGAACTCCCGACCTCAGATGATTCACCCACCTCGGCCTCCCAAAGTGCTGGGATTACAGGCACAAGCCACCGTGCTCAGCCAAAAAGTGCCAGTTTTAAAGATAACTTGGATTAATTTATTTTTTTAAGTAACTGAAGTAACAACAGCACCTGGGCCAAAACTGACCTACTTTTCTGAATCTATGTGTAGCTTTTAATAGCCATGGTTTTCCCAGTTCCACTGCCAAAACAATCAGAAAGGGCTTAGCTTTTGCATGACTGTGGCAAACCTTGGCTATGATTGTGCATGTGAGGTCAATAAGAGCACACCGACACTTACTGCAATGAAAAGAACATGGCGCAGCCAGACAGGATGACCATGGGGAGCAAGCAGTAACCCAGCACGCTGGCCACACAGCCGTATGACACCCCTGAAGAGCTCATCAGGTTCAGTAAGGCATGAATCACAAGGCAGCCAACGGCACTCATGCCATACACATAACCAAACTGAACTTTTCCTGCCTGAAACGACGTGGGGAAAAAAAAAAAAAAAAACAGTTTGAACACACAATGGACACCAAGAGGAAATCTGAATATCACGACGCAGAGAGCATCTTAGAGTCAGTTTAGTGCTGTTCCCTGTCTTTGTAGGACTGTCATCAGGAGACTGGCAGTTCTGGGAAAAACATGGCCAATGGTTTGAATTCAGATTCTGAAAACAAACACTTCTGACTAGAGTTAGGACAGAATAAGCATGCTACAAAGAAGATAGAATATTTCTAGACTTATTTTTTATTATAAATTGTCTATTAAGAGTACAAGGCATAAGTAAGACTATATTTTGTCCACATATTTATTAAATAATTATGTGATTGAATAGAAGAATAAAAAATCCAATTTTAGTCTTGGGGATTTATAAGGCATATTAGTAAAATTAGCAAACATCTACAGGATTTACCATGTTGGATCCCATTCTAAGTGTGCCACATATATTTATTTAATCTACATAACCACCTTATGAAATAGGTATCATAATGACACCAACTTTACACATGAGGGCACGGAGATGCAGAGAGGATAAGTAACTTGCCCAAGGTAATATAAGGCTAAGCAATGGAGGTTGGCTTTGAACATAGGTATTTCAGCTCTAAAATGTAGGTCCTGAACATCAACGGAAGCTCTTACAAGTCCTAAATAAGTCCCAAAATAATGGCATATATTTAACCCTATTTAATTTAGCATTTAGTTGACCACAGAATCCTTTTATGTTTCATGATACCTATTGCCAGGTTGATTAACCACGCCTTATGAAAAGGTGATTTATATAAACTAACTGGTAATGAATCATAAAAGGTGTACTGTCAAAGGAAGTTAGTAGTGCTCAGAGCACACCACCAATCTTCTGAGGAAAACTCATAAAAACAGCCATTGCTCACAAAGCTAGTATTTTGTGAGTACAAGCCCCAGTAAATGCATTCAGAGAAAGTCACAGTGTACTACTACTTCAAAAGAGGATATTTTAATGTTTGCTTTCTGAGAATACCAAAGCTACAGTTAAAAATTCATTAATTTTTTATATTTACATTATGCTGATCATAACTTCTAGATAAAAGTTGAATAGGCTGTCTCTGGCTTTCATGGGAATTAGACAAAACCAGTGAAGGATCTGATAAGTTGATTCAGGAGAAAAAGAGCTTTTCAGCTGCCACTTTTCCTTCTCCATGCTATTATCTATGAAGTCTTATAGAGATATTTATTTTACAATTGATCAGGGTAATGGAGAATGTCATAGCTATTTTAATGTTCAAAAGTGTTCACCTATTCTGAATTCTTCTTCTTCTGCAGTTGGAGCGTTGATCACTACGAAGTCCTTTCATAAATATTCCTGACTTTTGCTGGCAGAATTGTCTCCAGCATTAGCCACTGATAAATTCTTATGATATCTTCTGTATTCTTGTGGCCATTTAATGAAATAATGCTAACGATGGACATGCTAGCAGAAACACATCAGCTATCCACTGCTTTATTGGGTGAGTTTGCTCCACTTGCAAAATAAAGACAATTTCACATCATTGGCATGCATTAGAGAAACCATCTACTTAATATTTTACTTGGATGGGATAAATATGAGGTAGGGCTAGTCTTAATGGTATAGGACAACTCTCTTACAGCCAAAGGACACGTAACTGCACCTTCCTGTCCTAAAAAGGCAGTTCTACAAATGGAGTGGGGCAAATAGGGAGTAGATGAAGCTAATTTGGTAGGAAAGTTGTGTGTTTTCATGTCAGTTATGAACTTCTCTCATCGTGTCTTTCTTTGGTAGTTTGTCCAATTTAAGTTGTAATTCCATTTAGCCTAAATCACTGCCATTTTAAAGAATTGTTTCAAATTCTAACAAGGGCTTATAATTGAAATAGAAAATAAATGTTCCAATTTTTAACCTCAAAATTTTTAAGGATCCTCCCTATACCATCCTCATTACCACATCTTGATTTAAAATACTTAGTGTTCTTCTGATTGCACTTTTATATTGGCCATGCATGTTGCTTTTTCAGACCACACTCTTGGCCCTACCAGAAAAGTTAAATGGAGCAAAAGCTTTACACCATTTGTCTTCTTGGTGTTGGAAATGAAAATAATTTGGGGGAAAAGAATAAGTAAAACTAAATTTGTGCTAAGTGCTTGAAGCTGTTTTCTTTGGTTTGTCTCCTTTTGCCTAAAGAAAGTCCACTGAAAGAATGGTGTCTTATGTTAGCATGAATCTCAAAGAAGGAAGCATATGTGACTATGACTCTTATGACTCCAGAGATGATAAAGAGATTTGGATATTGATTCTGGATTTAGTTTTGCTTTCTCCAGCAAAATTCCTGTATCAGCCAGTAAAATCACTTTTACATTTTAATTCTACATATCCAGGAAAGAATTAACCTATAATCAAATGAATTCTGCGTTAAATCATACTTCAATTAATATTCAATTGGAGTTTTGGGGGAGTCCTTTTTGCTCTATATCAGAATCAATTTGAAAGTTATCATATCTAATGGTAATATTTCAAGTGATAAGATTTGCATAAAGACATTCAGAAAATACATATTTTCACATAGTCTATACAATTTTAAAACTAAATAGAACCTGAAGAGCTACTTAAATAAACTCCTTTTGCCTTGAAGAAAATGAAATGAAAGCCTAGAAACATGAAGCCGAAAGTTAAAGATTACAGCAAGTGGCAAAGCTAGGGTAGATTCAATTTTCTCACTTCCAGTTAAGAATTTTTGCCTCTACTGCTTTGTATTTAAAATATAAGAAGGGATATGTAAATAATTCTAACTAACATTATGCATCCAAGAGAGATCATAATGGAATTGATGCTGTTCTTTAAGGGATGGTAACAGTGATGTTTTGCTACAGAACGGCTGTTTTATTACAAATGACTTGAAAAAGAAAGATGAGTTAATATATTAAATTGATTGTTTCTGACTATTTGATTAATTGACATGGCCTTATTTAGCAGTTAATCTAAGATTATCAAATTACTGTGACAAACACAGAAGAAGGGAGGTTAGAGATTAAATTAAAACTCGAGTTGGTATAGTGTTTGATTTACAGAGTATTTGCACTAGGTGTAGTACAAAGAAATAAGATGTTATCACTAAATACTATTGTATTGGATTAATATGATGTTATTATTGGCCAAATTACCTGCAGAAACTAGATTGCTATCAGTATTTTGATTGATTATATATAATAATGAAAAGCAGAATTTTATTTAGTTGCAAATGCATTTTACAACTACTTTTGAAAATTGTATATCCATTGGAAGAAATTATTATTATAGAACATGAAGAGCAGGAAAATGGGGAAAAGGGCTAAATAGTTATTGTAAGAGCTTTTCCTATAATGTTTAATTTCTCATATTATTTCTTCTGCCTAGTTTATCTCTTTGTGTCTTAATGAAACTACATTTTTCAGACTGCCTTGACCATCTTTATCATTCTCTGTTTTTATTGTATTGCCATCTCCTCCTTGGTATAAAGTCAGAGACATTTTCTCGTTTCTTTCTTATTCCTTTTTTTTTTTTTTTTAATGAAACATTTTCCTAAACTATGAGCTAGAATGTCTTTTAAACTTTACTTAGGTCACTTTTTTAGTGACCCTTAATACCATTACTTCCAGATATAAAGAATGAAAGCATACATAAGACATATGGTGAAGTCGGGGAACAAATGTCTTCATAAAATGTGGAAAACTAACATTTTAGAGGAAATATGTAGGCTGAGTAAACAAATCATAGGTTGTCATTGCAAATTAACTTTTTCCTAGTAGCCTAACCCAAAACAAGGAGATCAGTCTCATACCTCATAAGATGTTAGAAATAGTCTGGAGATTTATCACAGCAAAGAAAATGGTGACCAAAGAGAAGCGACTTGTTCAGTGTCACAATAGAACTCACACAAAAAACAAAAAATAAAATGTAGGCCTTATATCTCCCAAAACTGTTTTCCTCCCATTATTCCAGATTTACAGTCTTTTCTTAATAACAAAAAAGACATAAGTGATCTCCTACTTTGATCTCCTTCTTGATTTTTGAAATTCTATTTAAATTTATACTTTTTAGCTGTTGCAATGCATAACGGTAGCGTATTTTTGAACTATGGTTAAATTATTCTCTCTCTCACTTATCAAAATTCACTATGTAAAGTGACACAGTTTCTCTTATTGCTTCAAATACGTATTGCTTCAAAACCAGCACAGGCAAGGACAAGCATTAAAATCGGGTGCTTACTGTGA
Organism: Trachypithecus francoisi; assembly: GCF_009764315.1. Classification (NCBI taxonomy): domain Eukaryota; kingdom Metazoa; phylum Chordata; class Mammalia; order Primates; family Cercopithecidae; genus Trachypithecus; species Trachypithecus francoisi. The sequence goes on from NW_022681454.1 coordinate 44,491,679, forward strand.
CACATTACCAGAAGCAAGGTGGCTCCCAGGGCTACGCAAAAAAGAATGGGTCCAGTGAGGTCCGTTTCATTCATAATACTGCCATCTGCTGGCTTCATTGGGTTTAACACTGTCCAAGTTTTTTGCCATATGTGATCAAAATGGATTCCAAGTTCTGTAAAAAGGAAAAAAAAAGATAGATAATATGACAATATAAATATAGAAAAATAAAAATAAGTTACACTCTTTAAAGGTTAACATATCTGATTAACTTACTTAGCATTTTAATCTGATTGGTCTATCATACCTTCTAAAGTTCTATGTTCTGTATTACACAGAAACTCAAGTTCTATGTAACATATAAATCTTTAAAAAACAAACTAAAAAGTAATTTGGTTTCCAAAGAATGACTTAAAAGAAATGTGTTAGAGAAATATTTCCATCAAGGAAAACATTCCCTGATTTATGCAGCAAATACAAGCTTTAAATCTAATTAAAAATTGGGAAATTGGCAATATACAGTAAAAAATAAAATTGTAGCTAGCAGATCAAAAATTTCATCCTATTGTCCATCTAGATAGTTCTTTTTCCTGTATTTTCTTTTTTCTTTTTAATTTCTTTTTTGAGATAGGGTTTCCCTCTGTCATCCAGGCCGGAGTGCAGTGGCATGATCCCAGCTCCTCCGCTCAGCCTCTTATGTAACTGAGACTCATGTCTCAGTTATGGCAAGCACCACCACACTTGGCTAATTTGTTTTTTTTTCATAGTGATGCGGTTTCACTACATTGCCCCGGCTGGTCTCGAACTTCTGGGCTCAAGGAACCCTCCTGCCTTGGCCTCTCAAACTGCTGGGATTACAGCCCTGAGCCACCGCACCTGGCCCTTTTCCTGTATTTTCAATTGCTGACACTTCTGAAATCCCGTCATATCGGCCATGGCATAATTTTTAAATTAGTAGTACTATACTAAACTAACGAGACTGAGTCCAAGTCTGGGGTTTTACTTCCACTATGCCTAATGAGAAGAGCAACTTTATGCTAAATGAATGAAACTACACAGAGGGGTAAAGGGCTTTTTCTGCAAGTAAAAGTGATCATGATGTGCACGCATATTTTTGTAAGGTCAATGTACTGTGAAGCTGAGTCTATGTATTCAAAGATTAAATTCTTGAGACAAGTTAACCTTTCTCTTTTATACATGGTAGTATTCAAATAAAGTATCCAAAATCAGTGTTCAGTGTTCATGAGTCCAAACCCATTTAGAAATTTCTAATTGTTTTTCTCCAATTCCCATTTTTCAAATACTTCTAACTGCTGCCTCACAGATCCTTCTGCTAGAATCTGCTTCTCTCATTACTATAAAGCAAATACCTAACCATTTGACATCCCCTGAACATAGAAATAAGTATTGATACCACATTGGTTTATTTTCCTACCACTCCTGTAGAGATCAACTAAGATGTATCTAGGGTAGAAAAAGAGAACATTCAAAGAGAAGAGTATGACTTGACTATTTAGGGACCAGCAATCAAATTGGTTATCCTCCTTCTATAATTTCAGAATTACCGGAGGCTGAGGCAGGAGGCTGAGGCAGGAGAATGGCGTGAACCCGGGAGGCGGAGCTTGCAGTGAGCTGAGATCCGGCCACTGCACTCCAGCCCTGGGCGACAGAGCGAGACTCCGTCTCAAAAAAAAAATAAAAATAAAAATAAAGGGTGAGGTGGAGGCTAGGAAGAATGAAAGCTAAAATTTACTGAGCATTTGCTATGGACTTCACAAGATTTACATAAATTGGTCTTATAAATGCACAATCAATTGCTATTATTTTATCCCTATTTTATGCATTGGATATATAAGGCTTTGAGAGATTAATTTGTCCGAACACACAAAGCAGTAATAGAAAACCTAGGTTTCAACGCTGCGCAATCTGACTCAAGAAAGCACGTGTTTAACCATAGAGTTGTGGTCGGGTCAATGTTCATCTAATCTTATAATTGTTTTTTTTTTTTTTAAATGAGCCCAATTCTTCCATGTGAAGGACTGTCTTCCTGAATGTATTTGTATTTGGCATGTAACTACCCTTTCAAGCTTCAGTAACTTTCTTTGGTCAGATACAAGGGTATAGCTCAACTTATTTTACAGAGGGACATACCACCTAAATACCTTGCAAAGCTGACTTTCTGTACACAGACTACAAGATAGACTTTTAATAAACCCCATGACACAGAGGACCCTTGTTCTAACAACTCAGAAATTTTCAGAGGGTCAGCTAGACACTGGTCTAGATCAAGAAATAAAGTTTTATTCATTTCATGCCCAGAATGACATCTGTTATTTTAAGCTTTAAAAAATTGAATAGTTAAATTAATAGCAAATAATTTACATTTCCGATTCCTTGTTTCATCCTTTATTTCCACAGTGCATTTGTATATTTATTAATGAACATACTCTTTGAATAACATGAGCAGTTCACCAAGCTTAAAGGAGGTTAGAATGTCTAATGTAATTTTTGAAAGAGAAGACTTTAAAAATTGAGACGTTATATATTTAAAATTAATTAATTTTAAATTAATTTCACCAGAAGCTTATGTTCTCAAACTTTATTTTTTAATTTTGGCATTTATGCTAAAAATATATTTTCAGTATTTACCACAATAAAGTGGTATTTAATTCCAAATACCTTTTCCTCAAAAAATATAATTATTTTGGAAGAAATTCAGATGAAAAATGCTTTATGCAACATCATTACTGATGTCAACCATTTATTTAATGGCATAACTAACTCCTGCACATATTTTAACATCAAGCCATGAGATAGTAAATTAACATAAGCCCATATAAATATTTTCATAATGAAAAATGTTTTATGTGCTTTCTACTGAAGTATCTCTATAATATTGTGTTTTTTATTTATTATAAGGTATGTGAGCGATTATAACTATTTATTAATTACAGATACTCTAATATAACATCTTATTGTACAAAATAAAAGATAAAACTGCTGTAAAATTTGAATGCAAAATTTATTGTTTTGCTGTCATCTAGTGGTAGTAAAGTATATGATACATATGCTATAAAAGTGAATTAAGATCTCTATTTTCTATGCAAATTGTGGCATTGGCCTTTCATATAGAAGCGTCAAGCTATGCTATAAATACAACATACCAAATATCAGTAATTCTTCATATCTGACAAGCTTGAATTTACTATTATTCTTGAAAATGCATTTAACATGTTGATTTTACATTAAGAGCAAAATTTATCATTCTTACATAAAACCAAATATTTTAGACAACAAAATATTTAAGAAATAAAGAAGGACTCTTTTGAAACAACATGCTTTTTGTGCAAGGGATGTTCATTATTATAGCATGATAATTTTATAAGCCATTCTGATGGATGGTCAATAAAAACTGGTAAATGTTATTTAATGCACTATCCTAGAAATTGTATCTTTTTTTATATCTGAAAAAGACATATCCTGGCCTTTTTCATATCTTTAGACAAAAGAGGCTTGAGGCTTTCACAAGTCACTCAGCTTGAAGAACACATTGGATCCAAAATCCAGATATTTCATAGATTCAAAACACAAAATTATATTAGGTACTCTATCTTCTAATACTGGGGGTCCCAAACTCAGGGCCATGGACTCATACCAACTTGCTCATGCCCTGTTAGGAACCGGGCCACACAGTAGGAGGTGGAGGTGAGCAGTGGGCAAGCAAGTATTACCACCTGAGCTCCGCCTCCTGCCAGATCAGCTTGTTAGTTTCTCATAGGAGCATGAACCTATTGTAAACTATGCATGCAAAGGATCTAGGCTGCACACTTGTTATGAGAATCTAACTAATGCCTGATGATCTGAAGTGGAACAGTTTCAACCCAAAACCATCTCCCCAACCTGTCTGTGGAAAAATTGTCTTCCACAAAACTGTTCCCTGGTGCCAAAAAGGTTGAGGACTGCTGTTCTAATACACTATATATTTTGGGGAAATTAACTCTGAGCTGTATAAAATGGAAATAAAAATCGATTACATATTTTCTATTCAAATTGAAAGACATGTTAGATGAGGATGTATAGAGAGTGGTAAATTCATGCAACAATAGAGACATTTCAGATAGTAGAAAAGATTATTTTCAATAAATGCTGCAGAAAAAAATAAGCAGTACAGAAAAAAATTAAATCTTACTTCACATATTAAGCTTAAACAACTATTAAATAATAATTTCAATATAAAACAAAAAACACAAAAGGATAATTTTAAAATGTGAGCATCTATAAGGAGATAGAGGCAGTACCTAGAGTTGGAGAGATAGATTTTAAACAAACAACAATTGGAAAGAAATGTTACTAGGAAACATATTCTGGGTTTAAAAAATTAATATCACACTTTTAATATGTTCCAATGACCCATAAACAAATTAGATGGCAAACACAAGCTAGGAAAAAAATGTTTAAAATACATATTCTAGACAATAATTAATATAGTTACTATATAAAATGCCTAAGAAATAAACAAGGAAAGAACACTCTTTAGATTCTATAGAAATCTGAACCAAAAAAACCATGAAAAATAAAAAGTCAATACACATATGAGAAATGTCAAAATTTTTTTAGTAACCCAGAGGTATAAAGTATTCCTTTTTCCTTTTATCCTATGAAATTGACAAAGACGTGTCATATTCTACTCTGGAAGTGGAGTAGAACACCATTTTTGACATCAGTTGACAGTGTCAGTACCTTTAACTCAGCAATCCCACTGTTATGACCTCTATAACAGCAATCCCACTGTTATGACCTCTATAAAGGTCAAAGATGGCAAAGCATTACTTGCTATAAGGAATAACCTTTAAGGTGTGTTTAAATTATGGTTATGTTATATAATAGAACTCTATGAAACCATTATAATTGTTTTCAAATAATATTTAATGACTTTAAAGAATGCTTGCATAGAAGTGCTCGTGACAGGCTGGGCACAGTGACTTATGCCCGTAATCCCAGCACTTTGGGAGGCCGAGGCAGGCGGATCACCTGAGGTCAGGAGTTCGAGATTAGCTTTGACAACATGGCAAAACCCTGTTTCTGCTAAAAACACAAAAATTAGCTGTGCACGGTGGTGTGCACCTATAGTTTCAGCTACTCAGGAGGCTGAAGGAGGAGGATCGCTTAAACCCAGGAGGCAGAGGTTGCAGTGAGTCGAGATTCGGCCACTGCACTCCAGCCTGGGCAACAGAGTGAGACTCCATCTCAAAAAAAAAAAAAAAAAAAAAATGCTCGTGACATAAAGTAAATAAAAAGAATGCAATACTTAAGTACTCGAACGTATATATATTCATTGAAAAAATAGTATTTTAAAGTATGCATGTATATTCATGCATAATACATATACATAGGCATTCATAGGAAAACAGAATAAAGATCAGAAGAAAATACATCAAATTGTTAACGATAGTCATGTCTTTGAGACAAGATTTGAAGTAATTTTTATATTTTTGTTATGCTTCTCTGTTTTCCCAATTCTGAAGACAATTAGGCAGAGATATTGGCAAAGCCAAGGAAAATGTTTAACTGGAATAACTTGTAACTTTTAAGTGTTTATTACTTGTAGAGGCAAAACAGAATGAACTGGTTAAAGATAACTGATCCAGAAACTTGAATGGCTTCCAAAGAGCCAATAGATCAATTATATAAATCTCTGTTCTGTTCTGAACAGTTTAAATCTTTCATGGTTTTACATTTTTAAGGAAAAGAAAGAAGAATGTGGTTGGTTGTGTTCACGTGAGGCAAACATCTTTACATCTTGTGATGTAAAATACTGGAAATTTTAATCTATTCCTTTTCACTTGACTACATGCAAAGGTCTTGGAGCAATTAACCAGTGACTATTTCTGCTTGGTTCTCAAATTTAAATCCACTTGGGTTTTAGTGTCTTAACACCTATGTTTCTAGCACTGTATTAATCTTGTTTAAGAGCAAAAACAGCACATACAGACTGGCTACATATGAAAAAAAAAAATCAATGGATGGAGCAACTCCAAAATCCCCTAAGGACCCAATCTCTGGATTACCTTCCCACCAGGAGCGTTATTTACTGGATTTATATACTTCCTCACCTACTCATGCCAAGTGAGATGAAAGGGCTTGCATGAGTCAGGAAAGAAAAATACTGGCTTGTCTCCATGTCAACAATGACAACAAAAATATTAATTTGAGAAACTATCCACTTTGCTCCCACGAAAACATAGCAGAAAATAAAATATGCTGTTATGAAGTGCTTCATTAACTGGGTGGGAAGGGTGGTCACTTTGATGTAACTACTCTGCCAAAAGATGTCTTCATTTTTTTCTATTCTTGGCCAAGGAGTTCAAATTTAAGAAACAGTTTAGGAGCATTTAATAAGTGCGGCAATGTCACAGAATATCCCATATCTACACCCAATTTCCCCTATGCAAACATGCAACGAACTTCCAACGGTTTAAGGGTTTTGGTTCAGCAAACTTGTTATATGTGAAACAATCACACATAAAACACTGTACACTGCAGGCTGACAGCACACATTAAGTGCTAATTATTGCTATTATTCTTCTAGCTGTACACACATTAATAACACTTCCTTAACTTATCTTCTAGCAAAGGAGGCTCTTCATCAAAACTGTCAATGTAAGGAGATTGTGAATAATAATCTGAGTTGGATGCTGGCTGAAAAAATTGTCCTGCATAACCTGGTGACATGAGCATCTCTGATGGAACAAAAGAGGCAGGCTGAGGCTGCTCACCAGCTTGTTGTCTAGAAAAAGAAAAATACAAACATTTTTAGGTCTAAGAAAAAGGCATCATGACAAATAAAGTAGGAAAATTACAATTTTACTTATATGAATTCACGTAGCTTTTATGAGTATTTACTCATGAAAGAAACAACTTACTTAAAATTTAACTTTAGTCCAAAAATGTAAAATAACTGGTCATCTAAAGGCTTCTGGAAAAATAATCCATATCAATAAACATTAATTGAGCATGTACAACATGCTGAATGCTTCCCCTAATCTTTTCTCAATTAAAAACTCTGTAAGGTAAAAGCTGTATTTCTAATCCCATTTTACAGAAAAAGACACAGAACTTCACAGAGACTAAATGACTTGTCCAGTAACACAAAATAATATTGCAGGTGCTGGACTCTGGCATGAAGCTTTCTGAGCAGTGATCTGCTCATCACACAGTGCTGCTTTTTTACTTATCTTCAGGGACAGTCTCCAGCAATGAAGCCCCTCCAAATATGTGGAAGCAGCAAGGAAAAATTATAATTTTAATAGTATAGTCAACTGATAGGAAAAATAAATACATATACTAATCACTGTGCATAAGGAAATATACTTCAGTTCTGGCCATTCCCAGACAGTCATTACCAACAGAATTGTCTCTGAGTTCCTAGCTAAATGTATTATCTAGTTGGCTTTAGTGTCTCTTTATTTGTACAAATTTATGGGGTACATATAAAGTTTTGTTACATGCATAGATTGTGTAGTGGTCAAGTTAGAGCTTTTAGGGTATCCATAACCCAAATAACTTTCATTATATGCATTAACTAATTTCTCATCACTCCTCTCCTACCCCCTCACCCTTCCAAGTATCAACTGCCAATGATTCTACTCTCTACCTCCATGTGTACGTATTTTTAGCACCTTTATGAGTAAGAACACGTGATATCTGATTTTCTGTGCCTGGCTTGTTTCACTTAAGATAGTGACTTCCATTTCCATGTATATTGTTGTAAATGACATGATTTTATTCTTTTCATGGCTGAATGGTATTTCATTGTATATATGCCACATTTTCTTTATTAATTCATCCACTGGTGGATACTAGGTTAATTTCATGTCTTTGCTATTGTGAATAGTGCTTCAATAAACATATGAGTGCAGGTACCTTTTTGATATATTGACCTCTTTTCCTTTGGATATATACCCAGTAGTGGGATTGCTTGATAAAATAGTCATTCTATTTTTAGTCCTTTGAGATATCTTCATACTGTTTTCCATAGAGGCTAATAATTTACATTCCCATCAACAGTGTATAAGAGTTCCCTTTTCTCTACATCCCCATCAACATCTGTTACTTTTTGTCATTTTAATAAGAACCAGTCTGACTGGGAGAAGATGATATCTCACTGTTGTTTTAATTTTCATTTTGCTGATGATTAGTGATGTTGAACATTGTTTCATCTAATTGTTGGCCATTTGTATGTCTTCTTTTGAAAAATGTCTATTCATATTCTTGCCCACTTTTTTCTTTTTTTTTAAATTTTGTATTTCCATAGGTTTTGGGGAAATAGGTGGTGTTTGGTTACATGAATAAGTTATTTAATGGTGATCTGTGAAATTTTGGTGCACCCATCACCTGAGCAGTATAAATTAAACACAATTTGTAGTCTTTGATTCCTCACACCCCTCCTACCCTTTCCCTTGAGTCCCCAAAGCCCACTGTATTATTCTTATGTCTTTGCATTCTCATAGCTTAGCTCCTACGTATAGAGAGAACATACAATGTTTGGTTTTCCATTCCTGAGTTACTTCATTTAGAATAATACTCTCCACTTCCATATAGGTTGCTGCAAATGCCACTAATTTATTCCTTTTTATGGCTGAATAGTATTCCAAACTGACTAATATACAGAATCTACAAGGAACTCAAACAAATTAGCAAGAAAAAAAAAAAGCAAACTATCCCATCAAAAAGTAGCCTAAGGACATAAACAGACAATTCTCAAAATAAGATATATAAATGACCAACAAACATATGAAAAAATACTCAATGTCACTAATAATCAGGGAAATGCAAATCAAAACTGTGATGCGATACCACCTTACCCCTTGCCCACTTTTTAATGGGATTGTGTCAGGGATTTTTGACTGTTTTGGCCATTTGTTGGCTATTTTTATTGCTGATTCAATCCTGCCACTCATTATTGGCTGGGGGCCAAAGCCAGATGGAGCTGGACTAGGCACGCTTGCACTCAGGCCCGCTAGTCATGAGTGCATGCACCAGCCATGACAGGTGAGGGCAAAACAGACCATCAAAAAGTGGGCTAAGGACATAAACACAATTCTCAAAAGAAGATATACAAATGACCAACAAACATAGGAAAAAATGCTCAACATCACTAATTATCAGGGAAATGCAAATCAAAACCATGATGCAATACCACCTTACTCCTTGCCCACTACTTAATGGGATTGTTTCAGGGTTTTTGGTTGTTGAGTTCAGTTCCTTGTATGTCTGGTTTTTAGTCCCCTGTCAAATGAATATTTTCCAAGTATTTTCTCCCATTCTACTGGCTGTCTGTTCACTCTGTTGATTATTTCCTTTGTTGTGCAGAAATTTTTAATTAAATCCCATTTGTCTATTTTTGTTTTTGTTTCCTATGCTTTTGAGGTCTTAGTCATAAATTCTTTGCCTAGATTAATGTCCAAAAGTTTTCCGTATGTTTTATTCAAGCATTTTTATAGTTTTAGGTTTTATGTTTAAGTCTTTAATCCATCTTATTTTTGTATATGGTGGGAGATAGAGGTCCAGTATAATTCTTCTGCAAATGGCAATCCAATTGTCCCAGCACCATTTATCGAAAAGGGTGTCTTTTTTCCAACTTAACGTTGTTGTCAGCATTGTCAACAATTAGTTAGCTGTAAATATGTGACCTTATTTATGTGCTTTCTATTATTTTCCATTGATGTACATGTCTATTTTTATAGCAGTATACCACAGTGCTCTGGTTACTATAGCCTTGTAATATAATTTCAAGTCAGGTAATGAGATGCCTCTAGGTTTGTTCATTTTTCTCAGAATTGCTTTGGCTTTTTGGGCTTTCTTTCTCGTTCTGTATGAATTTTAGGATAGTTTTTTCTAATTCTGTTAAAAAAAAGATGCTGGTATTTTGATAGTGATTGCATTGAATCTATAGATTGCTTTGGGCAGTATGGTCATTTAAACAATATTAATTCTTTCAATCCATGAGCATGAGATGTTTTTCCATTTGTTTGTGTCATGCACAATATTTTTTCATCAGTGTTTTGTCATTTTCCTTGTAGTTATCTTTCACCTCCTTGGCTAATAAATGTATTCCTAACTTTTGTTTGTAATTATTGTAAACGAAACTGCCTTCTTGATTTCTTTCTCAGCTAGACAGTTATTGCTGTATAGAAATGCTACTGATTTTGTATGTTGATTTTATACCCTACAGCTTTACTGAATTCATTTATTAACTCTAAAAGGTTTTGGTGAATTCTTTAGGTTTTTCTAGAAATAAGATCATATCTTCCAATTTCCAATTTGGATGGCTTTTTTCTCTCTTGCCTGATTTCTCTAGATAGGATTTCCACTACTATGTTAAACAGGAATGGTGAGAGTGAGCATTTTGTCTTGTTTCAGTTCTTGGAGAAAATGCTTTCAACTTTTCACATTCAGCATGATGTTATCTGTGGGTGTGTCCTAAATAGAGTTTATTATTTTGAGGTACATTCCTTATATTCCTAGTTTGTTGGGGGATTTTATTATGAAAGGATGTTGAATTTTCCATTGAGATAATCATATGGTTTTTGTCCTGGGCTTTGTTTATGTGATTTATCACATTTATTGCTTTACATGTATTAAATCATCCTTTCATCCCTTGTATAAAACCTACTAAATCATGACATATTATTATTATTATTACTTTTAGTCACACATAGATATACTGGAAGGCAAACTCATTGTTTATTCATTAAAAATATTTACAGAAAGTTGCATTGAAGCATTTAGTTCACCACACTCTGGTGTATTACAAAATGGATTAAAATGGTTCTCAATCATGGGAGGGGATGAGGGAGGGACTAAAGATACTGTGTGTGTTGGGAGGAAGGCTATAACATAAGAAGAGCTCACTGGAATACAAGTCCTCACCTAAAAGATCTTAGTGAAGTATAAAGACTAATTAGACAAGGGAAAACAAAATACACAAAACAGATCAATTTCCAGTACTATCAAACAATGAGGCTGTGAATAATTAAAAGGGACTGAAAAAAAAAAAAAAAAAAAAAGGCCAAAGTAGTAACACGACCAAGAAAAAAATAAAAAAAGAAAACACGTCTTACCTACCAAGAAAAAATTAATCGCGCACGCCTGTAACCCCAGCTCTTTGGGAAGCGGAGGCGACTGGATCACCTGAGGCTAAAGAGCTCGAACCCACCCTGATCAACAATATGAAATCGCCACTCTACTAAATATACAAAAACTAGCGGGGCCTGGAGGCGAACCTGCAGTCCCAGCTACTCAGAAGACGGAAGCACGAGAAATGCTTAAAAGACGGAAGCTGCAATGACCCGAAAATGGGCCATTGCACTCCAGCCTAAGATGACAGAACAATGCCCGGACTCAAGAAAGAAAACAACACAGCACACATACACACTCCACGAGTCTCCAAAAACAAACAAACAAAAATAACGAGCATTGCCTTAAGCTATAATTAATAAGAAAAAATGCTGACTAATTAACACACAAACTACTTTTAGTACGCGAATAATAACGCTGGAGCCACTCAGACTGCGTTCTCTCCCTCCTATTCTCCCAAAGGAAGAAAAGAACGATTATCAATGGCAAAAGGCAGTCCAAATGAAGCGATACCAAAAGCCAGCTTCAGGCTCAGGAGAGAACACTGCGCTTCCTCCTCGTGGTTTCCGGTGCTCCACACGTTCAGAGAAACTTCTCTAGTAATAAACTATAGAAATGATCCCTGAAAGTATAGTCTTATGACATATTATTTTTTGATGTGCTGTTGCATTTGATTTGCTAGTATTTTGTTGAGGATATTTGCATCTATGTTCATCAGAACTATTGGTCGAGTTTTTGTTGTTGTGTCCTTGTCTGGTTTTGGTATCAGGTGTTACTGGCCTTGTAGAATGACTTAGAGAACATTCCCTCCACCTGAATTTTTGGGAACCGTTTCTGGAGGATTAGTATTAGTTCTTTTTTTGTACATTTGGTAGAATTCAGCTGTGAATTCATCTGGTCCAGGCCTTTTCTTTGTTGAGAGACTTTTTATGGCTGATTCAATTTTGTCACTTATTATTGGTTGAGGGCCAAAGCCAGATGGAGCTAGACTGGGCAAGCTTACACTCAGGCTCCCCAGTCATGAGTGCATGCACCAGCCATGACAGGTGGGGGAGAAACAGTCCTCAGGCCTCAGGTAGAATTCTTGGGTAAACTGTAGTCACCACTGCACTGAGGTCCTGCCACGAGAAGGGTGGGACCAGTCCCAGTGGCCATAGCCTTGGCCAATGAGTAAGAGACTTGCTTCCTTCTTACAGCCCCCAGTCTGGACAGGGTTCACTCCCCTGTCTCAGGTGTCATAGCCATCCCAACTGTTCGGTTAGACCCCATGCCCCTCAGTTCATGCTCATGGCCCATAGGAGTCCCCACTTAGCTCAACACTAAGGCTTCATGGCAACTCTCATCCTGCTTAAGTAGGAGCAGTACCTGCTTCCCGCACTGGTGGCTGCAGCCCATGCCACACTAGCTTCTTAGTCTTGGTTGTTAGGGCCAGCCCCTAGTTCACACCCCAGTTCTGCAAACAGCAGCCCAAGTTTCCCTAATGCCTAGGACTGAATTCTCAGGACTTCACACAGTCTGTTAAGGGCTAAGATCTAGAATGGTGTCTTGCTATAGCTGCCTGGGTTTCAGAAACAGCATGGAATGCAAGGCATGCTCCCTCTCTAAAGCAGTTCCTTTGTACAGTTTCCTGGTTGCTTTCTAAGTTAGACTTAGGGCTTGAGAGGGTCAAGGTGCTCTCCCATAGTCTGGATTGTGCAATTCCCCAGCAGAAGAGTGGACCGCATAAAGACTCTCACTCACCCTCTCCTGTACTGGGGAGTCATTCCTGGTTCTTGGCTGGTCTTGGCCATGTACGCTGCCTATTTTCCTTCCCCTTCCTAGCTTTTGGTGTTTTCTGTCACTTTCCTGTTGAATTCCAGTGTTCTGCCTTGGGTAACATATTAGAAGTGTGATTGTCCACACACCGTTTTGCTTCTTCTAAGTGGATAAAGCATGCTTGAAATGCTTCAAGCCAGCCATCTTGAACAAAAAAAGAGTCTCTCTTTTAAAATGGGCAATATAATTTTGCCAAACCAAAATACCTCTTTGACATGTTTTTGCTGTTTACTTTTATTCATTTTAAATTGCTTTTACCTTAAAGAATGGAAAGAAACATAGAGCTGTCCAGTAACATGTTTTAAGTTTCTTTCACAAAAGCCTTTGGGGTAAACTAAATATACAGTCCAAGGTTCTGAACTCGGTCACTCCTTGTGATTTCTTTATGATAAAATATTTACAAAATGGCCTTTAGTACTTTCCTTCGAATATTAATCTTAATATGAAATCTAAGAATAACATATTCGACCTCCTGTATGTGAGTTAGCCTGACGAAGAGAATAACTTATTTAGGAAAAGAAAGCCACATATATAGAGGGGGGAAGACACACTTAATCATTTACTAACTCAAATGTATATTCATTAAGAGCGAGAGCCTGATGTAATACTATTTGAACCTGCCAGAATGTATGGTGATTACCTGCTATTATTTTTCACTTAGCCATGTGTAATATCCCTAATGTATTTTCCAGTAAAATAGGCACACCATCAAAAATACTGGTAGAAACAAATTAGAATAGGAATCTGAATGGCTTTTTTCTTGATAAAAATCCCCCAATACCTATTTTTTTAATGTAAGCCTTTCCAGAAAAATGAAAGGGACACATAAAGATGTCTAAATGGACCAATGTCTAAGTAAAACTATGTCATTGCCGTACTTGTCTGGCCGCACCATAACTTATATCAGGTGTTACTAGTCAGGCTTGAGTAAACATAACTTTCACAGTTATTAGCTGCAAAGCAACCTTTATGAACGGGTGGACTATTTCAGGTAGTAACTTTGACTCATCCTCTTCAAAGAGAAACAAAATTTTATAGAAAAAGGTTCTCAGGAGCTTGGCTTCTAATGTCCTTATTGTAATGGGGGTATAATATTAAAATTCCTCTACCACTTATTTAAGAAAGTAAAAATTTTAAATTTGTTGCATAAAGGAAAACATAAAATTTATAAAATTACCATGCTCACCTTTGATAACTATCTAAATTTAAATTATGTTTTTCTATATCTTATATCTTTGTATACCATCACTGTAATATTAAACATTGCATCTCAATAAAAATAGCACAACCAATACCAAAAGAATCACATTATTAGTCCAAAGTATGACCCCAAAATCTGTAAATGATATGGTTTGGATCTGTGTCCCCACCCAAATCTCATGTAATCCCCAGTGCTGGAGGTGGGGCCTAGTGGGAGGTGATTGAATTATGAGGGCAATTTCTCATGAATGGTTTACCACCATCCCCCTAGGGCTGTTCTCATGATAGAGTTCTCATGAATCTGATTTTTTAAAAGTGTGTAGCACTTTCCAACTCTCTCTCTTGATCCTGCTCCTGCCATGTAAGATACCTGCTTCTTAGCCTTCCACCATGAGTAAAAGCTCCCTGTGGTCTCCCCAGGAGCAGCTGTTGCCATGCTTCCGGTTCAGCCTGTGGAACCATGAGTCAATTAAACCTCTTTCCTTTATAAATTATCCAGTCTCAGGTATTCCTTTATAGTAGTGCAAGAATGGCCTAATACAAGAAATTGGTACTGAGGAGTGGGGGCTTTGCTTTAAAGATACCTGAAAATATGGAAGTGGCCTTGGAACTGGGTAACAGGTAGATGTTGGAAGACTGTGGAGGGCTCAGAAGAAGACAGGAAGATGAGGAAAAATTTGGAACTTCCTAAAGAATTGTTAAATTGTTATGACCAAAATGCTGACAGTGATATGGACAACGAAGTCTAGACTGAGATCTCAGAGGGAGATGAGAAACTTAGCGGGAACTGGAGTAAAAGTCACTTTTGCTATAGTTTAGCAAAGAGCCTGGGTGCATTGTGCCCCTTCTCTAGGGATGTGTGAAACTTTAAACGTGAGAATGATAGTTTAGGGCATCTAGTGGAAGAAATTTCCAAGCAGTAAAGCATTCAAGATGTGACCTGGCTGCTTCTAACAACCTATGTTTATATGTATGAGCAAAGAAATGATCTGAAACTTGAAATTATATTTAAAAAGGAAGCAGACTGTAAAAGTTAGGAAGATTTGCAGAATGGCCAAATGGTAGAAAACAAAAGCACATTTTCAAGGGAAGAATTCAAGCAGTCTGCAAAAAATTGCATAAGTGAAAAAAAGGAGCCATGTGCTATTAGCCAAGAAAACAGGAAAAGGACTCAAAGGCCTTTAAGTGACCTTTGTGTCAGTCCCTCCCATCACAGGCTCAGAGGCCTAGGAGGGAAGAATGGTTTTGTAGGCCAGGCCCAGGACCCCACTTCCCTTCATAGCCTCAGGACATTGTTCCCTGCATTCTGGCCACTCCAGCTCCAGCCTTGGGGCAAAATGAGCCCAGTTACAGCTCACTGCTTCAGAGGATGCAAACCATAAGTCTTGGTGGCTTCCACATAGTGTAAAGCCTGCAGGTGCACAGAGTGCAAGAGTTGAGGCTTGGAAGCCTCCACCTAGATTCCAGAGGATTTATGGAAAAGCCTGGATGTCCAGGCAGAAGCCTGCTGCAGATGTGGAGCCCTCATGGAACACCTCTACTAGGAAAGTGTGGAATGAAAAGGAGGGGTTGAAACCCCCACACAGAGTCTCCATACAGAGTCCCTCACAGTGCAGCTGTGAGAAGAGGGCCATCATCATCCAGACCCCAGAATGGCAGATCCCCAAGAAGCTTGCAACCTCCATCTAGAAAAGTCTCAGGCATTCATCACCAGTACTTGAGAGCAGCTACAGGGGCTGCACCCTGCAAAGCCACAGGGTGGAGCTGTTCAAGACCTTGGGAGCCCACCTCTTGCATCATTGTTACCTGGATGTGGGACATGAAGTCTAATGAAATTATTTTGAAGCTTTAAGACAGGGGTGTCCAATCTTTTGGCTTCTTTGGGCCACACTGGAAAAAAAAGGATTGTGTTGGGCCACACATAAAATATACTAACACTAATGATAGCAGATGAGCTAAAAAAAAAAAATCTGCAAAAGTATCTCATAATGTTTTTAAAAAGTTTATGAATTTGTGTTGGGCCACATTAAAGCCACCATGGGCTGCACACAGCCTGTGGGCTGTGGGTTGGACAAATTTGCTTTAAGATTAATGACTGCACTGCTAGGTTTTAAACTTGCACGGGGCATTCCCTTTTTTTCTGGCCAATTTATCCCTTTTAGAATGCCTACACCAATGCCTACACCTCCATTATATCTTGGAAGTTACTAATTTGTTTTTGATTTTATAGGATCATAGGCAGAAGGGACTAGTCTTCAGGTGAGACTTTGGACTTGGACTTTTGAGTTAATGCTGGAGTGAGTTAAGACTTTGGGGGGCCGGGTGCAGTGGCTCAAGCCTGTAATCCCAGCACTTTGGAAGGCCGAGACGGGCGGATCACGAGGTCAGGAGATCGAGACCATCCTGGCTAATACGGTGAAACCCTGTCTCTACTTAAAAATACAAAAAACTAGCCGGGTGACGAGGCGGGCGCCTGTAGTCCCAGCTACTCGGGAGGTTGAGGCAGGAGAATGGCGTAAACCTGGGAGGTGGAGCTTGCAGTGAGCTGAGATCCAGCCACTGCACTCCAGCCTGGGTGGCAGAGCAACACTCCGTCTCAAACAAACAAACAAACAAAAAAGACTTTGGGGAACTGTTGGGAAGGGTTGATTTGAACTTTGACATGTAGGACATGAGATTTGGGAGGGTCCAGTGGTAGAAGGATATGGTCTGGATCTGTGTCCCCACCCAAATCTCATGTTGAAATGAAATTCCCAGCTGGAGGTGGGGCCTAGTGGGAGGTGATTGGATCATGGAGGTGGTTTCTCATAGATGGTTTAGCACCATCTCCCAGTGCTATTCTCATGATAAAGTTATCATATCTGGTTGTTTAAAGATGTGCAGCACCTCCTCGCTCTCTCTTGGTCCTGCTTCTGCCATGTGAGACTCCTGCTCCTGCTTTGCCCTCTGCCATGAGTAAAAGCTCCCTGAGGCCTCCCCAGAAGCAGCTGCGACCATGCTTCCTCTACAGCCTGTGGGACTATGAGCCAATTAAACCTCTTTGCTTTAACCCAGTCTCAAGAATTTCTTTTTTTTTTTTTTTTTTTTTTTTTTTTTTTTGAGATGGAGTCTTGCTCTGTCGCCCGGGCTGGAGTGCAGTGGCCGGATCTCAGCTCACTGCAAGCTCCGCCTCCCGGGTTCACGCCATTCTCCTGCCTCAGCCTCCCGAGTAGCTCGGACTACAGACGCCCGCCACCTCGCCCGGCTAGTTTTTTTTTTTGTATTTTTTAGTAGAGACGGGGTTTCACAGTGTTCGCCAGGATGGTCTCGATCTCCTGACCTCGTGATCCGCCCGTCTCGGCCTCCCAAAGTGCTAGGATTACAGGCTTGAGCCACCGCGCCCGGCCTGTAGCAGTGTGGCAATGGCCTGATATAGTAAATAACCCAATTCTTAAGTTTTAGAGGTTTTTTTGCCAAAAATTTCTATGAACAACCTTAATTTTAAGCACATATTAAGAATTTACATTTAGTCCCCTATGTCTTCTGGTATTCTCCTTTTTTTACTAAGTGCCACTAACTCTGAATGGCTACACCAATGAGTTTTCATATATTCTTAGAGACATCTTTCAAGCCTACAATATCCTTTCATGAAAAAAGTCTCTGAGATAATGGATCTGGACATTTCACTATTTGCTCTATTAAGTTTATAATCCTTGATGATTAACCTATTAGAGGTAATGTAATGAGTCAGATTAATATGCTCAATATTTAAGATGTTAAAGTTATATATTTGTACCTCACTCACAATAAGTCTTTTGCAGAATATGCCAAGAAAATGTAACTCTTCTCCTATATTACACCTTTAGTTCTATTGAAAGATAAATACTGAAATTGTGATCATTTCAAATTCAGCACATTATTACAGATAAAATACATGTTAACTGAATTAGATCAAAAGAAACATTGAACTCTGGCTTGCTGAATTTAAACTTTAGCTTTGTTAGTAAACACCTCCTCTTCCTTTAAAAATCACTTCAAACTACAGAGAAAAGTGACTGTAGGGCTCCTTTAGAACAATCAGCAAATTTCATGTATAAGTACTCATAAATACATACACATTCATTGAAAAATAGTATTTTATTTTTAAATATATATATATATAAAAATATACACATTCATAGGAAAATAGAATAAAGGCAGCAAGGAAGTACACCAAATTGTTAATAATAGTCATGTCTTGGAGACAAGATTTGAGGTGATTTTAATATTTTATTCATATGTTTCTATATTTTCCAAATTCTATACTGGATACAATTAGATATCAGATAGTTTTCTAAAAGCAGAGATGTTGGTGGAGTCAGGGAAAATGTTTAACAAGAACAGCTCACAACTTTTTGGTGTTTATTAATTCCGGAGGTAACACTGAATTAAGTAGTTAAACATAGCTGATTCAAAACCATATTTGTGTAACTTATCTATGTGAATTTCCAATGAAGCCTGTAAACTTAGGCAATTTAAGTGCCCTTGGTAAGACCTTATCAAATAGGATGAATCTGGTGGTAGCATGAGTTAGGCAGTGGTAGCTGGGAGAGTTGGCTTCCACAACATTCCTAGACTCTGGTTGGTCCAGCTGGGTGCACAGTGATGCCTTAACCGTGTTTGAAATACTAGAAGATCAGGTCTGAGGATTCAGAAAAGATGATGATTCAGTATTTATCTGTTAAAGTCCTACCAAACCACTCAAAGGGATTTTTCCAGTTGTTTACACCCTTCTGCAACAGTATCTATTTCTTTTTTCCAAATAATATGAATAGATTTCACATTTCAAAAGGTGGAAAAATATAGCCTGAGTAACTAGTTATAGATGGTTGGAAATTATCCCTATCTGAATGACAGAATAATTATGTTTTAAAAAAGATAACGATTCTACTGTTCATTCTAAAATAAGAAAACTTGTTTTTAAACATAAATATCTTCACTGTCTTAGTGAGCACAGTCACCCAGCTTTCAGATCAGTACACGATTGAGCCAAACAGACTTTTAAAACAAGCTCTCATATTCTGTGAACAGGGTAAGGAAGAGAAAGAGTGAAAGAGAAAGGCAAAGACAGAGACAGAGAAACAGAAGCTGAATGACTGATTATAGCTATTCTCTAGATTGCTACATCTTTTGCCAGAATGATCATCATCTTGTTCTGATTTGGGGTATATTTTAATTGAACTATTCATGGTATGCATAAAAGATCAAATCTCTGGATTTCCTTTGACGTACATTGTAAATCACTGACCTGACTCCATGTTTTATGTACCTCATAAAACTACCACAGCTACTATGCCCTTTCTTAATTCCTGAGATGCACAGTGTGAATAGGAATTTAAATGTTGCTGCATCCAAATCAGGACTCGGATTTAAATGCTAAGCATCTGAAGCAGGGTAGGCCATCAACCTGGTACCGTAAAATTATGAGCTTTCCTCGTCTGGCTACATTAATTTCTATTTCTTTGTCATTTTGATTTCTAGGAGATGTTTAGTCAAATGGAAAAAGAAAATTAGAGTGTGTGGGGTGGGTGGATAAAGCTGTGGTCCATGAGTCCTTGCTTAGGGAGAAAGTTTTTTCTCTCTCATTGTACATTTTAGTTTAATTTAATCTGAAAATATCAACGCTACCCAAATGCTAATCTTATCTGGAAAAGAGAGTAGAGAAAAGAAGCAGAAGGTTTAAGGCAACTAGTTCCTTTCTACGAAACAGAATAGAGCTTAAAAAGCCTAGTAGATAGCTTTCATTGTGGATTGCAAATTTAGAGTGACCACCTTTGTGTACCTTAGTGCTCAAGCTACTCCCTGTGCCTCAAACATTTCCCTGTTTTTTTTTTCACCTTCCAAAGTGTAAATCATAAAAGGCAGCCTGACTAGTGCTACACAGGATAGCATAGGAGTGTGAATTAGATACAATTCCAGATATTCAACTTTTCCAGCCTAAGAAAATTATATCTCAATACCTTTCCCTATCTTGAAAGAGCATCTATTTGCTTATACCTGTAGGAGTGATCAGTCAGTAAAAAGAGAGTCAATTTTTTTCCTGGGCAGAGTGGGAACAGAAGACTACCCACTGTCTGTTATATGTATTCTGTCTTTACATCTTTCTATCTGGATCTTTTAAGGTGTGTGTGTGTATAACAAAGCTTCAAAAATTAATACATTTGAAATATACCACACATCCTAATTTATGGTACAGTTTATTCCTATTATCCCAACATAATTATAATAGCACTAATTTTACACTTTAAAAAGTCTTTATTTTATAATAAGTCAAATGCTTACACTAGTTATAGCCCTAATCAAACAACCTTGAGCTAAAATCCTAACCCCATTTCTTACTAGATGTGTAACCTTGAGAAAGTCTCTTAATTTCTCTGTGTGTCTGTCTTCTCGTGCAAAATGGGGGTGAAAGCGCAAGTTGAGTATCCTTTATCTGAAATGCTTGGGACTAGACTGATTTAGATTTCAGATTTTTATGGATTTTTGAATATTTACAGAATACATACTGGTTGAGAATCCTTAATCTGAAAATTAAAAATCTGAAATGCTCCACTGAGCATTTCCTTTGAGTACATGTCAGTGCTCAAAAAGTTTTGGATTTGGGGACATTTCAGGTTTTTGATTTTGGATTTGGGTTTGGATTTATTCAACCTGTAGTGCCTAACTCATATGGTGCTCCAATGAGTTACTGTATATAATTGAGGATCCAATGAGTTAATTTATATAATTTCAGAACTGTTCCTAACATATAATAAAAACTCAATATATTGTGGTTATTATGAAAGTTGAACAGCCTGACTCTTCTTGCCCTCTAACCTAGACCCAAAAAATTTCCAAGAAATCAACTATTTAACAAAATACAATATACTTAGGTGACTTTAGGTAACAAAGTGTCAATTGCTTTTGTAAGTCATATTTATATGAATAAATAATATTTATATAGTGGTTTTACTTTAATACACACTTTCCTACACATTATCACAATTTTTAATAACAATTCCAGTAAGCAGGTATTATTAATATCCTTATTTTTCAGATTAAGACAATCAGAGAAGTTAAGTCATCCCAATATCACAGACAAAAAAAATGCCACAGCCAGAATTTGAACCAAATTCTTCTTACTCTAAATGCCATATTTTGCTACTATCAAATTCTTAATCATTTTGTTTCATTTTCAACTCAAGTTGAATTTTTACCTCAAATAGCTATCATATTTTGACATGTTTACCTTGATTCCATCATGGTATTTTTCATACTTTAATTGCATATTTAATCACCCAATTCTTCAACATAAAAATATTAAATTGCACAAGAGAAAAAACTATGAATTTTATCATTATATCTGGATGTGCAGTACCCTTCTTAATTTCTGAAACACAAGCAGAATCTCAATAAATGTTTATTAAATTAAATGAAATATGTTTCACAAGAAGTGTCCTGGAAAATATTAGGCAAAAGGAAAATGCTTTCTGTTTGCCCAGTGCCTGTATCCCAGTTCCCTGTTAAGTGATAGTTTGAAAAGAGGAGACAAGCCATTCACTTGGCTTAGGCTGAGGTGATAAAGGGGATTCATGGAGAACTTGATTAATTTCTCTGCCCTTTCCTGACATTTCTTCTTGGGCAATTTACTGAGATATGTTGAGGCAAACGCTGGTTTTTCCCAAGGAAACCTCCCTCTCTAGAAATCCCAGTCATAATATTAAGACTTCTTAAAATAAGAACAATATAGCCTACTACAGTGGCTCACACCTATAATCCAAGCACTTTATATTATAGGTGGCACACACCTATAATCCTAGCTACATGGGATGCTGAGGCACAAGAATCGCTTGAACCCAGGAGGCACGGCAGTGAACCAAGATTGTACCACTGACTCCAGACTTACAAAAGCAATTGACACTTTGTTACCTAAAGTCACTTAAGTATACTGTAGATATTTTGTTTATTAGTTGCTTTCTTGGATTTTTTTTTGTGGGTCTAGGTTAGAGGGCAAGAAGGGTCAGACTCTTCAAATTTCATAATAACCACAATATATTGAGTTTTTACTATATGTTAGGAACTGTTCTGAAATTATATAAATTAACTCATTGGGTGACAGAGTGAGACTGTCAAAAAAAGAGAAAAAGAACAATATTAAGTATTAAGTACTTACTTTCTAGATTCATAAAGATTTCCATAGGCATTAGAGTCATCACCACTGTGCTCCTGGTTATCAATAGTAAAATTAGATTGGTAAAAGTCAGAGTCAAATTGTGCCAAGTTTGACATCCTGAAACACAAGAGTATGTTTTTAATAAGTTCATGAGTCAATAAAACTTAGTTTGAGATATTTACAAAGCTCAACTGACAATGTGGTTATGGCTGGATTCCTATCAGAAAACAAGATGTCCTTTGAATGGTGTCAATAAGGTATTGGGGGAAGGGTATAGAAATATATGCTAGAAAGTTATTTACAAAATGTGTTATCTTCAACTACTTTGTCTGAAGTTTTCACACCCTGGACTGTGGCTTTTAATATGTTGACTTTAATTGATCTGAAAGAACTTATCTTCTCCAAATATCTTATTCTTAGCAATTTAAGAGAAAAAGCTTAAAACTTAGGACACATCTAGAAGGATTTCCCTAAAATGATGTGTTTTTCACTTTAAGCACACACACACATACATACACACACACACACACACGTAGAAAGGATTATTATCTGCAAATGGCTGGTAATAATACTCCTTCCCAAAGCAAAACCAAAACCCTACAAACCTATTTCCTTGTTCTACTTGGCAATTCTTAAAAAGTGCTTGGATTATTTTCCTTTTTCTTTTGCTCTGGACACTGCACCTGGGCTTCTGGCTGAGTCAGAAAGGAAAAGACTCAATCCTGCTAAGGGAAGTCTTTTCTATATACTCTCTCTATAGTTTCCACTCACTTCTGGGAGTAAAGAGGAGTGATTGTTTTTGAATTTAGACCTAATGGCCAGGAATACAAGAGGGAAAAATAAAGAACTGAGAGAAGGAAGAGGTATAGGAGAAGAGGACCTAAGAGAGGTAATAGTGGCTCTTTGGATAAAAAGTAGAGAATAGAGAAGAGACTCTTTTCAACTGGACAAATGTGGTTACTCAACTCAACATTTAATTCTTTATTTTTCTTGGAAAACCTTCTTATTTTAAAAGAGTGGATTTAAAAATCACCAGGAGTAATCCATATACTTATAATAATATGTGGAATACTACTTATAAGAAATCTCAAATGAAATCGCATAAACAGCCTCAACTCTAAGGGTATCATTAATCAGAAATATTCAAGTAACAATTGTCAAATACATTAAATTTGCTCAGTTCAATAAATACACAAAAAGCTTCTCTAGAATTAGATCCAGTGATTCATACATCTGATGCAATAAATCAAGGTTTTACATTAGTAATATGTATAAAAGTAGCTATGAATTATGTCAACTAAAATCAGGACTTAGTGATAAATCTTTTAACAACTTATAAGTTAAAGAACTTAAAATGTAATAGCATAACTTTCTCAACACATGAAAATATGTTATTATAAAGCAAAGAGAGTAATTTATTGAGAATACACTAAATTTTCATAACATGCAAAGCTTTATGTAATATGACTATTGGTACTACAGTCCTTACTTAACTGAGCTTTGTATTTTGTTGAAATGCCAAGTCTTTTAGAAGGATCAGTCACATACCTCTTATTTATTTTTTATGGAGAGATCCTCCAGTAAAAGTAGCTTTGTGTGAGAAATTTAAAGCAAATCTGTTGGTGAAAAGATGACATGCTGGCTATATATACACCTTTCTAAATTTGTACTCTGACATCCTGAGCAGATGCTACAGCCAAAAATAAAAGTCTGCTAAAAGCCAAATACAGTATCTTATAACACTTATTATGGTTTACAAACACAGTGAACAGTGTACAGACATATAATTTGATAATATGGAAATTGTGGAATGATAGATACAGTTTCCTTGTGTACATGTCTATTAAACTCTGAGGTAAGATCATTTATTTGAGGCAAGCAGTTAAAAAGACGCCTCAATGTCCCTTCCATTTCATGGATTTCCTAATAATATGCAGTAAAAATCAAAATATGGCACATGATCTTATCGTGAAGATCTCAGCACCAAAATGAAAATGAGTTGTGGTCAATTTTATCTAAATCAGAGCTGTTCTGTTTATATGAGCAATATTTATGAAAACTAATTATGGTCTACCTCTGACTTTTTTCCTGCTTCCTACTTTTCCAGCAGAGGCCAAGATGGATATGCTAATGGGATCTAATGCTTCTTACTTGACGGACAGGTTCTGTACATTTTCGAGCCAATTCTAACCACTGGAAGGTATTAGGCCCATCCCCACCCCAGGAAACTCCCTGAGTTGGCCCTTCTCTGTATCACTGGGTCACTTCTGGGAGCCTACTCTCTGGTTCTGATCCAGTTAGCCTGGCTAATACTATCAATTCTATCTAGATCTGGTGTTCTTATCCCTAATATTAATTACATGGTTGGAAGTCAAGTTCCCCTGTGGTTTGCTTCATGCTGATTCTCGTTTTTAGGACTTAAAACTTTCCATGCATCTAAATCTCAGTAACTGAAATTTTATGTCCAAAGGCAGATAATTTGGCACTTAGAAATCTTCAACTGGAGCCAATGGCAGAAAGCTGAAGTAATTTCTTTCCACATTGTTTAAAAGCATTTGGAATTTGAATATCTTTAATCACAGCTGCCCTTCCTACATTACTAGTCAGGCAACAATTGTTCACACATTTATCAAGGGAGTACTGTTGAGTTCCAGACTCTGTTCTAGATACCAGGGTTTCAGAAACAGGCAAAATAAGAGTTACATCTTAGTACTGATTTTGCTATACCAACACTGAAAGAGATCAAATGAAGAGACTAAAAGGCAGAAATGAAATTCGCAGGCAGACAGCCCGGGCGGCGCCTTGAGCCTAGTTAAAAGTTGACCCTGGACCTAACCGATTATGTTATCTATAGATTCCTGACGTTGTATAGACAAGAATTGTAAAAGTCCCTGTCTTGTTCTTTTTCTGTTCTAATTACCAGTGCTTGCCATATATCTCTCAACTTCCTGGGCACATCCCACCATATGTCTCCCCACCAATATATCTTTCAGTTCAAAGACTACCATATATCTCAACTTTAGAAAGACACCACCTGGAAAGTCCCCGATAAGAACACAGCCGTTTGTGAAAGCGCAGGAACCAATAAAAAAAACTGCTAAATATATAAACTTAAAATGTTAACCAATTGTAATGCTGTAACCTAGAGAATTCCCTCGTCCCTCTGCAACTTTACAAGTCCTGTTTTCCTTGAGCTATAAAAAGCAAGCACATGCATTGTTCCGGGCTCTCTTGTATGTTATAGAACGGAGGGACCAAGTTCGAACTTGCATTAAAGATCCTTGCCGCTTGGCTTTGACTCTGGACTCTGGTGGTCTTCTTCGGGGAATAAACGGTCTGGGCATAACAACACCTAATAATAATGATTAACTGGGCATTGTTCTACAGACTTTAAGTCATATAATTTTTGTAACAACCTGATAAGGTATTATTATTCCATTTTACAGAAAAAGAAATGGAGATTGAATAATTTTCCCAAGGCCATTAGCTAGTAGCTGAAAAAGCCAATGTTTGAAACCTAACTGAGTTTAGAACTCACAGTATCCAAGATAATTTCAGGAATTAAACAATAGAATATGCTATTAAGATGGAGTGTGCAAAGGGCAGAGGATTTGAATACTCAGTGAAGGCTTCTTAAGAGGGTCATTCGGATAGAGATCTGACGGGTGATAATGAAGAAGTCACTTTAAAGACTACATGAAGAACATTTCAGGCAAAGACTTTCAGCTGGCAAGGAGTTTTGTGGTTTCTGGTTTAGAAAAAAAAGCCAATATTTCTAGGGATTTTTGAATTAGAGAAAAGTTGAAGGAGACGAGGTCAGAGATATGAACAGAGGCCAGATCAAAAAGGAGCCTGCAGGCCATGGTAAAGAGCCTAAAGGTTACTACAATTGAAATGAAATGTCATTCTATGGTTGTATAAAATGTGACGATACCCTTATTACTCACAAGTGGAAGAGGGAGACTGGTTAGGAACAGAATGTTACAATAACACAGGCATGAGATGTGAGTGGCCTGAACTAGGGTTGCAGTGGAAGGAGAACTGGTACAAAAGTCATGGCAACTGAGGAAAAGATGAATTACAGGGGTCAATACTGAAGCAGTAATATCAGTAAAAAGAAAATTCAGTGCAGGAAAATGATGATGAGTTATATAAACTGAGAAAGGTCCAATGTATAGATAGAGTACTGAACAAATACAGAAGATATCTGGAAAGACTTAATAGGATTCAACTTCTATTGAATAGGAGGAAGAAAGAAAAGGCAATTACTGAGGATGATTTTTAGAATTCTGTCAATTTTTCCATTCTAATGCATAATGCCATAGGAAAAGGCCACATTGTTATATAGTGGCCAAATTTTGATTATCATCTTTTCTATTCCTTCTTTCAAAGTTCTTTATCTGAGAAAATAGGTCCCTTATGAAACAGCAGAGATTTACGGTACATTCTTTTTTTTTTTTTTTTGACATATAAATTCCACGGAAAGCCTACCAAAGGTAATATTTTTTATCTTAGTCCATTTAGATACATTTTAAACTTATTTTGTGATGTTGTATTTTTCAAGTTTCCTTCATAAAAACCTGGCTCGATTAAATGAATTGCAGAAATATATGGACTGAAAATGGCATATAAAAAAGTTAATCTCAGACTCAAGTGAATTATAAACCATGAAACATTGAAGACAAAATGACTTCAGTCTCTTTAGAAGTGCATTAATGGACCATTAATGCATATGCAAGAATATTTTAAAGCTATTCTTATGGATATAACACTGAGTATCTATAAAATATACATTTGAGTTTTTTCCATTAATGAATTATCTGATTGCTGTAGTACATGTTGAAGAAGAGTGTAGATTGATATTACATATAGTCACAGTGTCATCAATTATTTTAACTCATCTGTTTCAGTAATTGTTTGTGTCCTGCATGACCAAAAAGACTGCATTATGTGAATAAAGTTTCTCATCTGATGTAAAAAAAAGCCCCATGTTCTACTCATAACCACTTTCTTTTCCTTCCTTCTCATTTTTTTTTCTCTCCCCGCTCTCTCCTTACCTCCATCCTTTCCTTCCCTCCCTCAGTTCTCTCTCAGAACTCTGTCCTAAGCTGATGCTATCTATTCCCAGGGCTTTATATATTATCTGTATATAGACAGTTCCCAAAGTTACATATGTATCCTTGACCTTTCTTCTCAGCATCAGACTACTTGATAGACATTTCAAACTTAACAGAATCCAAACTAGATTCTTAAAGTCTCTACCCTTCCCAATCCAACACTGTCTTCTCTATTTCAAGAAATGACATCACAAAGCACACACTCAAATCAGAAATCATCTAATTTTTCAGCAAATTCTATCGATTCTGTCTCTTAAATATATTCCTCACTAACTAATTTCCTCCATCTCCTTTGCTACCAGCCTGGTTGAAGTCACCATTTTCTCCCACTTATAATTCTCTTTGTAATTATTTAAAAAGTGAAATATCACTTTTATAGTAGCAGATAGGTAGGAGATAACAAAGTTCACTTAAAAAGACTGTAAAAATACACCTTTAACGACTTGCCAAAATCAGGAAAGATTCTTCTGTGGTTGCTAACTGCAATTAGCAGTAGGAATCAATAAGAATTTCCATCCATAGTTTCTCAGCCTCTCTCTGGTGATCTGTCACGTGTTGCAGAGGCTGTGAGTTGCTCAACAGATATACCGACAACAATTTGCCATATACCTGACAGTTATGCATACATATTTGTGTTAAGTTAAATAATGAATGATTTGATGTATGGACGAATGATCACTATTATTAATACTGCATACTCAGAATCCCATATTTTAGTTGATGTCTATCAATCTAAGTATAATGCAAAATTGTGACATTCATCACTGCAGTACTCTGATATAAAAATGGAGGCTCAGAGAAGCAAAGTGATTTGTGCAAAGTCACACACCTAGGATGTGAAAGAACCGAGTCTGAAGCATCAGTTCTCTCACTCGCCCAGTTTTCTTTGATTACTCTGTTTCTCCAAAAATACTATGTATGACTGCCCAGAACTCTCATGTTATGAATGTACCTATTTAGGAACACTAAATGATGTTTATTTATATCCTTCTACCCCAAATATTTTCAGCTGAATAGAGTTGCCAATAAACCAAAAGAAAAATATGTCATCATTTTCTATCTCTGCTGACAAAGAAACAGGTTGTTAGTTACCAGTGTTTATCACGTAATTACTTTATTCTGGCAATCTGTATTGCAATTTAATGCACATCTGCATTAATTCAGAGAAGAATACAATGCATTCTATTTTCCATTATTTATTTTTAATGCATTTTTATCAGTGTTCTCTAAAAGCTCTTTTTGTTAGTACCACATAAGATTTGTTCCTGATTATCTGCCTTTTAAAGACTGTGCTGCTTCTATTTTATAAGCCTGAAACTACAGCCCTGAATATTACAGAGACACATGAAAATAGGCATAAAATTCTGTTGCACTGCATGAATTTTAAAGAGCTGAATATGTTCTATAGCAAGCAAAGAAAAGAAAATTAAAGGACTTTGCTTGATTAATACTATCATAATTATCTTTGACTTTCAATTTGATTATTTCTTCTTAATTTCCACTTTTTTTCCTGTAAAGACTTTGTCTTTTTTTTTTTTTTCTTTTTTTGAGACGGAGTCTTGCTCTGTCGCCCGGGCTGGAGTGCAGTGGCCGGATCTCAGCTCACTGCAAGCTCCGCCTCCCGGGTTCACGCCATTCTCCTGCCTCAGTCTCCCGAGTAGCTGGGACTACAGGCGCCCGCCATCTCGCCCGGCTAGTTTTTTGTATTTTTTTTTTTTTAGTAGAGACGGGGTTTCACCGTGTTAGCCAGGATGGTCTCGATCTCCTGACCTCGTGATCCACCCGTCTCGGCCTCCCAAAGTGCTGGGATTACAGGCTTGAGCCACCGCGCCCAGCCGACTTTATTTGTCTTTATGGAAAACACTGCATTCTAGCAGACTTACTGCTGAACTGTTATTAAGTTTTTAGTTTGGCAATATGTTTTGTTAGCAAAAATATAATTTACACCTGAGATTATGAAAGTTGATATGAGCAGTGGTTGAGTTGTACATTCTTAGTAACCATATTATTATAATAGTCATTTAAACACATAAGAAGTCAAATTTACATCCATTTAGCAAATTTATGTAATTAATTTTCATAGGAAGTCTTTCCCATATACATTCTCCCACAAGTTATCTAACCACATAGATTCTTAGTTCCTTCATCAGTAAAAGGGAATAAAACTTATTCTTACCTCTTAGGTACTGTTTATTTCATCTTTATCTCATCCACTTAATTCTATTTTTCCATGTTTCACAATATATCAAGATTATTAATTAATATATAACTTTTATGTGTGCATATAAACTTCAGTACAAAATATAAGGATTAGACATAATTTTGCAAAAGGAACAATTGAGTACAGTAGCTGGCAAGTAGTGAATTGTCAATAAATGTGACCTGTTATGATTATATTTCTAGGTGATGATGAAACTGGATCAACAGCAAGCACCCACATTTACTCTGTGTTCATTATTTACAATCTTTCAACACATAGTTTTTTTCTACTTTTATATAACATAAATCTGAATAGTTATTTTACCAAAAGAAGATAGGAGGCTGGACAATTGCAAATGTTCTCTCTTATAGAGAGACTTCAATTAGAGATTCAACATTTCCTTAGCATTCATGTCTTATTTTACAATTAAAAAAAAATTCTAATAAGAAAAGTAAAAATTGACTTTATTGTCCAAGTATTACTTACTATTTTGACTAAAATCCTTTAGGTACTGCTCAGTAAGGACATATGTTTATGTTGACCATATTTCCTTTAGCAAAGAAAGGTGAAATTCTTCACAATGTTCTGTCGTAATTATGTTTTTTATGACAACATTGCTATTTCATGGCCTATGCAATTGCACCATTATTAAGATTTTTGTCAAAGTATTCCAAGTTTATAGTGAACACTTTATTATGATCA
The DNA here is from genome assembly GCF_009764315.1 of Trachypithecus francoisi. Lineage (NCBI taxonomy): Eukaryota > Metazoa > Chordata > Mammalia > Primates > Cercopithecidae > Trachypithecus > Trachypithecus francoisi. The sequence goes on from NW_022681454.1 coordinate 44,522,001, forward strand.
GCAGGTGAGAGTTGTTAAGATAGTTTGAGAAAAATGACCGGATATAGTATGTTTTTAATGTAATTGTCAATATACAAATTCTACTTCATAAAGAGTATCTCTACCTTCTTTCGATAGTAGAAACTAATGGCTCACAGCTTAGAATTTTAACTTAATTTGAACATTTACCCAAACATTGCCTCTATATAGGGAGTTCTTTAAAGGACAACTCTCTGCCTTGCAGTATTTATGTTTCATACACAAACCTGAGCTAGGGAAAGTAGCGTATAGCATGAAAAATAATGTTTTAAATACAATTGAATCTTCTTTTAAAAAAATTCATAGTTGACTCTCTGGTTTAAAGTGTCACTAGGCCAGAAAGTTGTCTCACAATCCCAGCAAAATGACATATGAAGGTTTATAAAAGGATAAACATACCACAATGTGAAAAACTAATGCTTAGAGTCAACCTCTTGCCAGAGCCTGGGTAAAATTTCTGTGTTAAGGTTGATGAGCATGTAGTGAAAAAAAATGATTTTAGACCATCGCAGTCTTTCTATCATGCACCAGGACAGCTCATTCATATGAAAGGAAGAAGATTCCTGAGACCCTCAGAGATTCAGGCTTTGTAATAAATGGAAAAATAAACAGCCATCCCCCTACTGTAACAACGCTGCTTTTCTAAGTGCCAGAGAAATAATCCTGACACCTGGTCTTATGGTCTGATATATATTTGGAGAAAGTCACTCCTGGGAGAAGGGAGGACCACTCTCAGGATATATGGTGAAAGGAAGTTGTGGCTTAGTGGGATTGGGGTGGAAGTTCTCATTAATTGTTATGAACTGGCTGGGTGCGGTGGCTCATACCTGTAATCCTAGCACTTTGAGAGGCTGAGGTGGGAGGATCACTTGAGCCCAGGAGTTTGAGACTAGTCTGGGCAATATAGTGAGACCCATCTTTTTTTTTTTTTTTTTTTGAGACGGAGTCTCGCTCTGTCACCCAGGCTGGAGTGCTGTGGCCGGATCTCAGCTCACTGCAAGCTCCGCCTCCCGGGTTCACGCCATTCTCCTGCCTCAGCCTCCCGAGTAGCTGGGACAACAGGCGCCCGCCACCTCGCCCGGCTAGTTTTTTGTATTTTTTAGTAGAGACGGGATTTCACCGTCTTAGCCAGGATGGTCTCGATCTCCTGACCTGGTGATCCGCCCATCTCGGCCTCCCAAAGTGCTAGGATTACAGGCTTGAGCCACCTCGCCCGGCCGAGACCCATCTTTATAAAATAAATAAATAAATAAACACAATTTTTAAGAAGTGTTATAGACTGAATGTTTATGTCTTCCCCCCGACCCTCTGCCAAATCCATATGCTGAAATCTAAACCCAATGTGATGGTATCTGGAGGTGGAGTCTTTGGGAGGTTACTAAGTTATGAGGATGGAGCCCTCATGAATGAGATTAGTAATCTTATAAGAAGAGGCCAGAGAGCTAGCTCTGTTTGTTTCCAATATGTGAGGATACAATAAGAACTCAGCAGTCTGCAACCTGGAAGAGGGCCCGCATCAGAATTCCACTATTTTGGCACCCTGATCAGCTTGCAGCCTCCAGAACTAAGAAAAATAAGTTTCCACTGTTGACAAGCCACTCTATGTCACTTTTGTATAGAAGCCTGAATAGACTAAGACACTAATAATGGTTCTATGCATCCTGGGAACTATAGTCTTTCCACCACCCTGTTGTTACAAGATCAGAGACAAGAAGCACCCAATGACAATAGATATTAGGGGAATGAAGCTTTTCATGTATCACACTACTTTCACCCAAAATTCTGATGTGAAACTGTGCAAGACGATCCAATGGAGACAGAAAACAATAGTAGACTGTGTGTTAGCAGTTTTCATGCTGCTGATAAAGGCATACTCGAGACTGGGTAATTTATAAAGAAAAATCATGGTGGAAGGTGAGAGGCACATTTTATATGGCAGCAGATAGGAGAATAAGAATCAAAAGGGGAACCCCTTATAAAACCATTGGATCTTGTGAGATTTATTCACTACCACGAGAACAGTATGGGAGACACTGCCTCCATGATTCGATTATCTTCAATCATCTCCCACCGGGTCCCTCCCACAAAATGTGGGAATTATGGGAGCTACAATTCAAGATGAGATTTGGATGAGGAGTCAGCCAAACCATCTATTATTTATATTTATTTCTATATAAAAATATGAAATATACTAATCATTACTAGTATTTAGTCTACACAATTACTGTACTCTCCCTGTTTGCCTGGGTTTATCTGCAGAGTTGGCTGGATCATGAGGAAGACCGGGAACCCATCACATGAAGATGTTGAAAGCAGCACCCATTTTCATTGCTTCCCTTTTACAGAGCCACAGCGTACTGTGGTTTGCAAGTGTGCATTAAATGTAGTTATAAATTATATTTTTTTAACTTAAGCTTGACCTTACAATATGCACACATGGCTTCAAAGTCAGTCAGAGAAGAGTAGGAAACAAAGACGTGTTAGTTTAGGAAGCACTGCAAAAAAATCTAGCAAAATAGTGCAAATGATAGAGAGTATAAATGATAGTGCTGACAATTGGATCAGGGCTATAGAGACTACACTTAAGATATTATCTCAATTCAAAATAAAAGGGCAAAAAAATTAAAATGAAAAAGAAAACGAAGAGCAAAGAAATGATCAATTCATAATGGAAAAACCTGTGGAAAGCATTTAAACTCACTGTTAATAATTTTAAACTAAAATAAGACATAATGTTTGACCTATCGAGTTAGCAAAGATAAAACAAAATAAAAATATCTAGTTTTAGTAAGGCTGAAGACAACCAAAAATCTCATATAAAGTTTTAGTATATATTGTTTTAAAAAATCTTTAGCGGGTAAGCGTTAAAAAGCACTATGAAACATCTATATTCCCTTGATTTAGCAAATTTTATAGCAAATCTTATTAGCAAAAATAACTTATCCTAAAGACTTATTCAGTGATATACATTAAAACAAAATCTTGGCCGGTTGCGGTGGCTCACGCTTGTAATCCCAGGACTTTGGGAGGCCGAGGCGGACAAATCATGAGGTCAGGAGATCAAGATCATCCTAGCTAACACGTTGAAACCCCGTCTCTACTAGAAATACAAAAAAATTAGCCAGGCGTGGTGGCGGGCGCTTGTAGTCCCAGCTACTCAGGAGGCTGAGGCAGGAGAATGGCGTGAACCCGGGAGGCAGAGCTTGCAGTGAACCGAGATCACACCACTGTACTCCAGCTTGGGCGACAGAACAAGACTCTGTCTCAAAAAAAAAAAAAAAAAAAAAAATTACAGTGACCTGCATGTCTAGTATCAGAGGACTAGTTAATTAAATCATGATACACCTATGCAATTGAACACTTTGCATTTCAAGGCATATTAAATATAGCTACAAATTCTTTGACACTCTTTTTTAAGAAGGGATGTAATTTCCTTCACCTTGAATATAGGCTGGCCTTAGTGACTTGGTTGACCAATAAAATGTGGAGGAAGCAATGTTCTCAGACTTTCAAGGTTGGATAAGAAGCCATTTAGATTTTGTCTGGATCCCTTGGCAGTTTGAGTCTGACTGCCATGTAATAAGTACCTGAGTTTGTGATGCTGAAGAGACTGTATGGGGAGACCACATGGAGAGACTGACTACAAGATGAGAGAGAAAGAGATGCCTGATTTTCATGTTCCCAGCTGGTCGACTCATCCCAGTGGAGGCCACAGACATCACAGAAACAAGTCATTCCTGCCAGGCTTTCCCAAATTGCAGATGAATGCACAAAAGGAATGATTGTTTTGAGTCACTAAATTTTGGAGTGGTTTGTGATATAGCAATAAACACCTAGAACACATTTGGTGAATTGAATTGGATTTTGAAAATGTTACATTGGCTCTGAGACCAAGTAGTAGGAAAAAGATGGAAGTGCCTCAAGGAGACTATTAGTGGAAGCTCAAAGGGTCCCAAGGTGAGGATTTGAAGGAGAGTGAAAAATACGTTTTTGTAGGATGGAAAAAATTGAGACTTATTTTATGTAGTACCAAAAAGTTTGGCAATACTGGTGCCCAGGTTAATGTGAAAAATAGACAGCGGAGCTTTACAGACAAAATACAGAATATGCCAAACAGTTTCTTGCAGCAAGCTATAAGAACATATAAAGAGACTGAACTACAAAAACTAAAGCAGGAACTGTTAAGATTCTAAATGGAATTTAGAGGAAATTTCAAAGGGCCAGGACTTGCTGGATTTGAAAACAAAATAGTTTTCCAACCTTAGTCTCTCAGCAAAAATTCTCAAAGTAGAAAGTAGCTTCAGCACAAAGATAAAACTTAGGATGCCACCATTAAAATATGGGCTCAGAGATAAACTCAAGGTTGTGACTGTAAATTATTTGTTAAGACTTCAGACAGATGTAAGGGTATACTTAGTAGGGCTTCTAAGTATCTCATGGGCACATCTTGTGAACCCTCTCAGTTAAACAATAAGGGTTTTGGAAATATTAACATCCCACAAGAACCACACAGGGGGTCTAAAGTAGAAAAAGGCCTATCTTGGGAAGAAACATTTGTGGCGAAGTGAATTATAAATTGATTCATAAGAAATTCAAATAGGGAGGCAGCAAATTGACTGAGCATCTCTGTTCTTTGAATAGAAGCTGGTAAGATTTGTAAATAGTAAAATTTCTTACACAAAGTTTGCAAGTACTACAGGTTCCATTTGTTGCAGCATGCATTTGTCACTTGTAAAGGGTACACAGGTCTCTTTATGTCATCTTCTTAATAAAAAGCAGCATAATTTATTAATCCTATATGTTTCCCACCAGGGAGGAGACATCATTCATTGGGAGGTGAGAGTTATTGGACTCAAATCTTCAAATTCCTAACATAAAAATGTACATTCGACCAAAAGTGTTGCAGATAAACCCACGTGGAAGACAAAAGATTACAGAAATATTACTTAGCGAGGCGGAATCAGAGAATGGGGACTTGGTCTTTACCAAGTTAATTGGTTTTTATCTGTCACCATCTCTAGCCAGCAGATAGAGTTCTTGGTTCAAGGCACTCACAACTTTGAATCCTATAGAGGTATTGTCAGCCTTTTTCTCTTCAATGCTCTTTCTTCCTTGTTTCTGAGTTATCTTCCTTCTAACATGTGTTTTTCTTTAGTTATATTGAAACCATTTGTTACATTAAACCAACTGTTGTGCAGTTCTGTACAGCAGTACCCCTTATCCCTACGGGATATATTACAAGACCCCTAGTGGGTGCCTAAGAAAACACAGATCATATGGAACCCTATATATACTGTTTCTTCCTATACATACATACTTGTGATAAAGCTTAATGTATAAATCATGCTGCTATAAAGACACATGCACACGTATGTTCATTGCGGCACTATTCACAATAGCAAAGACTTGGAATCAACCCAAATGTCCATCAGTGACAGACTGGATTAAGAAAATGTGGCACATATACACCATGGAATACTATGGAGCCATAAAAAAGGATGAGTTTGTGTCCTTTGTAGGGACATGGATGACGGTGGAAACCATCATTCTCAGCAAACTATCACAAGAACAGAAAACCAAACACCGCATGTTCTCAATCATAGGTGGGAAGTGAACAATGAGATCACTTGGACTCGGGAAGTGGAACAACACACACCAGGGCCTATTATGTGGAGCGGGGAGGGGGGAGGGATTGCATTGGGAGTGATACCTGATGTAAATGACGAGTTGATGGGTGCTGACGAGTTGACAGGTGCAGCACACCAACATGGCACAAGTATACATATGTAACAAACCTGCACGTTATGCACATGTACCCTAGAACTTAAAGTATAATCATAAAAAAAGAAATTTACATGAAATAGTCTAAAATAAAAATTGTACAGAAAAAAAATTAGGTACAGTAAGAGACTAACAATAAAACAGAACAATTATAACGATATGCTGTAATAGCAGTTATGTAAATGTGGTCTCTCTTTCCCTCAAAATATCTTATTGTACTGTAATCACCCCTCTTTGATTTGATAACCAAGAAGGCTGCTTAAGTGACTAATGGGCAAAGAGCATACATAGTGTGGATACTTTGGACAAAGGGATGATTCATGTCCTGGGCAGAGTGGAGCAGGAGGACGACAGAACAAGACAGGGCAAGACAGGGCAAGACGTCATCATGCTACTCAGAATGACACTCAACTTACAACTTATATTTCTGTAATTTCCCATTTAATGCTTTTGGAACACAGTTGACCACAGGTAACTAAAACTGTATGCTTGCTATGGTTTGGATATTTGATCCCTCAAACCTTATTTGAAATGTGATCGCAATGTTGGAGGTGGGGCCTACTGGGAAGTGTTTAGGTTCTGGGGTGGATCTCTCATGAACTGCTTAGTGCTATCCTTACAGTAATAAGTTCTTGATCTATTAATTCCTGTGAGAACTGATTGTGAAAGAGCGCCTAGCACCTTCCTCCCCACTCTCTCTTGCTTCCTCTCTTGCCATATGATCTACACACACCAGTTCCCCTTTGCCTTTTGCCATGAACAAAAGCAGCCTGAAGCTCTCATCTGACATACATGCTGGTGCTATGCTACTTGCAGAGCATGCAGAACGGTAAGCCAAATAAAACTATTTTCTTTATAAATTACCCAACCTCAGCTATTCCTTCATAGCGACACAAATGGACTACAACACTTGGAAAGAGAAACCACATGTAAGAGGGAAACTACTACACGTTATTCCTTTTCCTTGAAGTGGTTTTGGATATTCTCGTACTCATCTCCTATAGATTTTAGGTTTTAAGTGATTAATGTAGTTGCTCTAATTGCTAAAATTCAGATGGGTGTTTTGGCATAATAAAGGAAAGACCAGAACCACTATTGTGACCATCAAAGTGAGCACAGAGTTTATTGATTTGCCAGGCAAGAGAACACACACCAGAGAAGAAATTCAAGGAGTAGTTTTCTGAGGGAAAAACTTTAGGGAGCACTATGCAATAGGGATGTGGTGAGAGTTTGTGATGGTTATGCTAATGAATACTTGATGTTTGTGTTCTGGATAGTACTGCCAGTCCATAAGTCTGCCCAAGGTTAGTTAAAACAAGCCCCATTGTTCACCTGTTAAGAGTGAAGTTCACACTTTCATTGTAATTTTAGCATGTGAGGTTTTGTCTCTTTTTTGTTACCTGTGTACAGAATCTATAATCTTTTTTTCTGTGCGTGTGTGTGTGTGTGTGTGTGTGTGTGTGTCTTTTTTCTCCTTGGCTAATTCTTGGCAGGAATCTTCCTGGAGGAAAAGCTGGGGCCAGTCATGGCAGGAGAGGTGTGGAATCTGCCATGTGAGGCCTGCTGTTTGCCTCCCAGGCCAACTTCCTTTTGCTTGCCCCTGTCCTCTGCCCCTTTGCCTGTCCTCAGGCCGCTAGAAGGAAGGACAACTCATTCCTCATGGGCGATCACTCCGCACCTATAGGGTACAGCTTGAGGGAGATTTGAGGGTGGGCTGGGGACTCCTTGTCCTGGCTTCACAGCTGTCCCTACCCCGCCTCCCACACAGGGCTGCTGCTTTCTGTGCAGCCACTGTGCCGCCTCCCACAAATTGTCATGGAAAGAGTGGAGAATGGAGGAGAACCTGTCCTTGGCAGCCCAGGAGGGCAACTGTGTAATGTCACCCACAAGTGAGGCTAGGCAATGGAGCAGGCCACCAGTAGCAGCACCTGCTGCGTTAATGTGCAGCAAGTAACCCAGGCCAGGCTCCGGGATTGGGGGAACCTGCTTGGAGCTTTCTGCCCCACACCCCGAGCTTCCGGCAAGGAGCAAGGCTTGTGAGAAAGTCAGAAGGATTTGAACCCAGCAGCCAATCTTTTCAGCACCTAAACTCTGCCTGGAGATGCAGCGGGCTGTGTCATCCAGGGCCTCTGATTTGTCGTATTATAGTATATTTCACTGTGGAAAATGTCACATTTACTCACCTTGATGCCCACTCACCTGGTCCTGTTGTTTTACCCCATCTCCTCTCCCACGTGCCCTTTGATTTCTCGTTTCTGAGAAGAGTACAACGTTCACTATTGTAGAGTAACCCCTGTGACTCAATATTACCACAGTGCGATGTCATTTTGTGCTGTTTTGAGCAATTAAAAGTTTTTGAAATTAAAAAAAAAAAGTCTTCAATTGTGTTCAGTAATGGTCCAATATCCTGGAGTCAAAGTTTACATTCATTTATCAGCCATGGTTTGTGAATGTTCAATGTTCATGATTGCTTAAAAGCTTCAGCTGGTTAGAACTAGCTGGGGTGAAACACAGCACATCATATATAATAGTCCAATTATATCATAGGCAATCACTGCTTTAAGTTGAAAATCTTTCTTTTAGATATCTCATTGTTGCCATCACTTACCATCTACTATAATTATATACAAGGCTTACATTCTATTCTGGTGATTCACTTGAGAGTTTAACTGCATTCATATATTCTTCATAGCATCTAGCACGGTTCCTGAGATGCAATAAATGTTCAATAAAGGTTTGGTGAATTAATGAATGCCCAAACGAGACTTTTTTTAACCTCACTTTTTTGTTACCTTAACAAAATTAATGTGTATTTATAATAAAATCTCTGTGTAAGAGGCTTTAATATTTTATCAGTGTAATATACTTGAAAGTATCATATAACATAGCAAAACCCCATCAATATATTTGCTCTTTTCATAGTCATTTAGAACTAGCAGTTTATTAAAAATAAGATATACATATAAATCTATTTCTCTTCTGATTAATGAATAAATTGATTAAATGATAAAATATACAGTATTATGTTCACAGCAGACATTCGAAAAATGAGACTAATAAGACATATACTCTCAAATTCATGTGGCAGAATTGATTTTCAGGACTATTTTAAATATATTTATCAAATGATGTAAAATGTATCAAATGATATAATGATCTTTATAACTTACATGAGCTTGTTTTAATTGGGTGTGTATACACACACACACATATACATATTGTGGAACTAAAAACAGTGATAAATCACAGCAATGGATAAAACTGATAAATTGCATACTATATATTAAAGACAAATATTTATATTAAAAACATGTATTTCAAATTATATTATTACGTATGTTTGATTGTTTTTGGCTGGGGAAATCAGAAGTTTTGGGTTACAAACAGTTTCTGGCATTGTTTTATTGCCTAAGTATGTTATGTAGCTTTAAATATACCAAAACTAGCTTAAAATATTTTTTTCTTTCTATTGCATCAATGTTTCTATATAAAAATCTATTGCTGAGCATGTTTTTAGGCTGTGGATATCGCACTGTGGTTTTCATAGAATAATATTAATAGTTTTACTGACAGTCCTCATTGGAAAGGTTGTTTTCTAACTGTGATAGGCAGCTTCTGATGTGGTCACCAATAATCCCAGCATCCTGATATTCATGCTCTTGTGTTATCCCCTCTCCTTGAGCATAGTCTTGATTACTTGATTCTAACCAATAAAATACGGAAAAGATAATGGAATGTCATTTCTGTGATTAAGTGAAAAATATTATGACTTCTATATTGCTAGCAGACTCTATTGCCTTTTTGGCTTGCACACTTTGATGAGGCAAGCTAAAGTATGGGTGAGACCCAGGGAGCATGGAAATCAGGGAGGCCTCACTTTCTACCCATCCCATTTCTCATGGATGGGTAGAAAAAGAGGTCCTCAGTCCATCAGACCACAAGATCTGAATACAGCCCCAAATCACTGAATGAGCATGGAAAAGGATCCTTTCTCAGTTATGTCTTCATATGAGACTGTTGATCTTTGTATGATATCTCAATTGCAGCCTTGTGATAGGTTGCATAGCAGAGAAACCAGTTCAGCCATACCGTTTCCTGACCCAAAAAAACTATAAGATAAAAAATGTGTGCTGTTCTGTAGTAGTAGATAACTAATACAATAACTTGTTAGTAAAACGACACACTTAAATATGTCTTCACATCAAAATCTTTTAAAATACTAACACATAAGAACTTATCCTCACATATATCATTAATACGGTACAATTTTCATTTTCTAAGAAAACTGGATAATTTACCTTACAAGACAAACCTGTAGCCATTCTTACATCTTCTCTTGATGTATTATGCTCATGCTATTTCTCCCTAAATCATCTAGTATGACAAGGAAAATGGGAGACATTACATTCACAGAATAAAACTTAACATGGTACCAGAGGGCCTCCAGGTCATCTTTTTCCAAGGGGAAAACATCATCAAATTTTTCCCCTAAGAGAGCCATCAAGTTTTGTCACAGAGATTTCCCTAATAATAGCTTCCTGTAAACTTGTAGGCTAGCATTGTATTTCTGTTACAACGTAAGTTCTCTTCTTCCCACTCTGTGACCTATGGCAATTTACTTAATTTCTCTGCATGTCAGTTTTCTAAGCATAAAATTATATTTCTGGACTATATGGTATATAAGGACACCCCCATACCTGCTGAAATATTTCAAATACTGTAAGTGTACCTAAAAATATTTATATTTTTAACATGGCCACAGCAGAAGCTTCTGATGGGGAGACATTATCTGTGTTGCAAAGCTGCTTGATACATTGCCTAAATGTGCCAAAAATTTCTGCTAAGACATTTTATTGCAAACTCGAATCTACTGGATTTCGTAGGGATTCTTTTGAATAAATCCTTTTAGGCCTAAAAAAAAGTTCTTTTTTTTCATATTCCTAATGCAAGATTAAAAGTGTTTATTTCTCGCCAGGCGCGGTGGCTCAAGCCTGTAATCCCAGCACTTTGGGAGGCCGAGACGGGCGGATCACGAGCTCAGGAGATCGAGACCATCCTGGCTAACACGGTGAAACCCCGTCTCTACTAAAAAATACAAAAAACTAGCCGGGCGTGGTGGCAGGCGCCTGTAGTCCCAGCTACTCGGGAGGCTGAGGCAGGAGAATGGCGTAAACCCGGGAGGCGGAGCTTGCAGTGAGCTGAGATCCGGTCACTGGACTCCAGCCTGGGAGACAGCCAGACTCCACCTCAAAAAAAAAAAAGCGTTTATTTCGCATATTCTTTATTTAACATGTGACAATTCCCTGCCTTGTGAGCATAAATAAATATTAAATTCCACAACTGCCACAGAGAAACAAGCACAAAAGGAAATGATGTTTTTCTAAGATAATTCACTTTCAAATGAATGAATACTACTGTGAGGTGCTTAATAAATCTAAAACTAGTGACAGAATAGGAGGAATTTTTAGAGAAAAAATTGATCAGTACTATGCAAAAAATGACTCACATAAGAATACAAAATGTCAGAGAAGCAAAAAATAACACAGGTAAGAAATAGACGCTAAAGGAATATTTTAAAAAGACAAAGTCACAGGAAAATTAATTTCCTTAAGGAATAAAGATCTATTTTCCTTGGCATTGTGCACTTAGAAATGTACTCTTCTGGGTTGCTTAAGAATCCTTTAATCCTTGTGATGGACATATATGGCTACTCAATATCCAATCCACCTTCTCATTTCCTGTCAGCACCCAGTTTTCCTTTTGGGGAACACCCTGCTGATATTGTATAAGAGTCTTGGGGCTCAGATCAGAATTTCTTCCATAGTGCTACTAGTAGATCCATATCAACACCTCAAAAAAGGATTATTTCACTAATTGTGAAAACTGGTGCTCTCTCCCTGTATCTGAATAAGCAAAAAAAAACTGTTTCAATTGCTTCTGACTCATTTTTTAAGGATGTAAGACAAGAATAAACCAAATTATGGAGGAAGGCAGAACCAATGGACTATCAGAGAAACAGACCTGTGGTTCTGATAAATCCAGGGCTTAAAGAGACTTGGCAGTGATAAAAGCCAATAGAATTTATTTAGACCAGGTTAAGCTGTGTAATTGTAACTTAAAGTTTACAATACACCTTCCTGTAAAAACATAGTTAACAACCAAAGCGTCTTCCCCCACCGCAAGAGATAAGAGTGTCTCACTCCATTGCCTAGGCTAGAGTGCAGTGCCACAATCATAGTTCACTGCAGCTCTGAATTCCTGGTCTCCAGTGATCCTCTTGCCTCTGCCTTCCAAATCACTGGGATTACAGGCCTCATGAGCCACTGCACTCCCCAAACTCCAAAGTGCCTTTAATTGATGCCTTTTATTTAGCTATTGTTGTGTATGTTGGGTCGGGATATTTTTCAATTTAAACACTCCTAATCTTATCCTTCCTAGTATTTTAAGGGGATAAAAATCACACATTAATACTATATTTTATTTTTAACAGTGAAACCTATCAAAACTCTTAATAACGTGCTCCTAAACAAAATACCGTTGCTCCACAACATAGGTTTCTGAAGAAGACATACCTTTGAAAGATGTATGTGTGAATATGTGTGTTCCCAAATATAGGACAGTACAAAGGCCACGACCATTGCCTGGGGATTGATTGTCTTGGAATTTGTGAAAGTTATCGGTCTGGTGAAAAAACAGCCAAGCCTTGTCTGTGTATATACTTTGGTGCATGAGTAGCATATCATTTCTCCAGGTCAAAGACTTTAAGCTAAGGCATCAAACAAGTTTCTGTACACCCTAAAGAGCAAAAGGAAGGACGCCAGAGACAAGTCATTTTCAGTTATTACTAACTTCCTGAATCAGTAAGATTCACTGAAGAATTGGAGAATAAACTTTGCTTTTGATATTTTTGTTTTAGAATAATATAACAACAAGCTTAGAATGTAGTTGAATTGGCCTTCATCTGACAAGAATGACACAAGTCTCTACAGTGCAAAACTAAACAAAATATTCCCTCTCCCTGCCCTGCTTAATTTTTTTAACCAATAGATGATAATGGAGGCATAATGGAAACCAGCAATCAGTTGATACACTTCAAGTGTGAAATGCAAAACTTTTCTTTACTCTGGATTTGTAATAGGCAATTGCTTCTTTCATATTCTATATTAAGGCAGGATAAATTTACCATCCAGTCAAACACATTTCTTCTCCAGTCACAGTATCATTGTCCCCATGTAGGTTGACATCATTTATATCTTGAAACTAATTTATTCCCTGCCTCCATGCAGCTGTCAAAATGACCTAAATGAGACACAAAATTGCCATGCTACTCCCGTGTAAAATCTTTCTAACCTTGCAGGGGCTACAATTACCAGCAACATAAAATCCAAGCTCCTCCTTCCCTGGTCTGGTTCCTAATTCCTTTTTCAACTTCACCTCTTGCCAAACTCTAAATTCCTGCAACATATAGAGGCATATATCATGCCTCTGTTCACGTAGGATCTTCCATCTGGAACCTCATACCTCAGTTTCATCTCTGCCTGGTTGAATTTGACTTATCCTTTAGCCTCCAAGTTAGGGGCATATCTCTGTGGTAAAGGGAATAGCTTTCAAATCTGCCAGAGTGGTGTTTGAATGCCCCCTCACTACATATGATCTGTATGAACTCAGTCAATTATTCAACCGGCCCAAGCTCAACTGCCCTATCTGTAAAACAGGGGCAATAATACCTATTTATAAGGTTGCTTTGAAGATTAATTGAGATATTTACAAAGTGTGTAGAAGAGTACCTGACACACAGCAAGTTCATTATTAATGTGTATAACTAAGTATTATTGTCACCTGCCATGGAAAGACTTTCCTGATACCACCACTCTGGCTGTAGAAGAGACCTCTTCTCCATTCCTTTATAATATTTTATTGAAAATTATATCAAAGCAATTATAACATTGTAACATTATCTTTTATAAAATGGTTTAAATTTATCGTAAATTTTCTCAGTAATACAACCACTTACTTCATTTTTGCATGCCCATGGCTTAATACAGTGTCTGACACATAGTAAACATCCAGCTAATATTTGTTGAGTGATTAATAAATGATATGGTTTGGCTCTGTGTCCCCAGCCAAATCTCATCTTGCGGTGTAATTCCCATAATCCCCATGTGTAAAGAGAGAGACCAGGTGGAGGTGACTGAATCATGGAGGCAGTTTCCCCTGTGCCATTCTCGTGATAGTGAGTGAGTTCTCACGAGATCTTATGGTTTTATAAGGGGCTCTTCCCCTTTCACTCTTTCACTCAGTACTTCTCCTTCCTTGTGGAGAAGGTGCTTTGCTTTTCCCTTTGCATTCTTCCATGACTGTAAGTTGTCTGAGGTCTCCCCAGCCATGCTGAACTGTGAGTCAGTTAAAATTTCTTTCCTTTATAAATTACCTAATCTCAGCAGTTCTTTATAGCAGTATGAAAATGGGCTAATATACTTATCAATGAATGAAGATTTCTCAGAATAAAATATATGTACGTAAGTTCTTACAGATAGCCATTGCTACACACACACACACACACACACACACAACACATCAAAATTTACTGAATTTAAGCAAGGAGACATTTATCTTTTTCAGGAACCTGCAATTTGGGCTGTGCTGATGGGGAAAGCTCTTCCCTGCTCTCCTTGGCAAAATCTGTGGTAGCTCAGAAACTAAATGCTGGAGTGATGCGAAGGCTTGCTGAGTCCATATGTCTGGTGGTTGTTGCTGGGTGTCACCTTAGCAAAAGGCATATAATTAAGGTCACTTGTTAGTTGACTTTAAAATAAGGAGATGATCTGAGTGCCTTAATCTAATCACATGAATCTTTTTAAAACAGAAAATTTTCTCTGGCTGGTGGCTGGCGGCAGAAGAAGAAGTGAGATATCTGAAGCTCGGTGGGGATTTGATGTACCATGGCTAGCTTTAAGACGGAGAGGGCCACATGCCAAAGAATGTGAGTAGCCGCCAGGAGAGCTGCCCCCTGATGACAGCCAACTAGGAAATGTGTATCTCAGTGCTACACGGAACTGAATTCTGCCAGCAGCCTGAATGAACTCAGAAGTAGATATTACCCTAGAGGTTCCATGTAAAAGTGCGGGCTGACTAGATCCCGAATTTCAGCCTTGTGAAATGCTAAGCTGAACCATGCTGTACTTACGCCCTCTATAACTGTGAACTAATGAATCTGTATTGCTTGAGGTGCTACATTTGTGGTAATTAGTTCCATAGCAATACAAAACTAAAATGATGGAGTTTCTGGGGAAAGTATTCAGACAAGAAATACTGCTATGGCCATTTTAGAACTACCACATAAGTATCTATTCAGAGTATTTGGGTTTGTAATGTTTCTGCTTGAAAATAAATACTTTAAAAGTTATTACCATTAAAAGAGTCTTTGAACTTAATGCTAATTTTAACTTAACTTTTACAAATTACCATAAATTATGATACAAGAGTCTCAGTCTGATTCATTTTTGAGGCTCTGAAAGAGGAGGTTCATCCAGATTCTTAACCAGGATCAAGATTTAGACAGAAGGCTACCTCTGGGCCTGCCTGGAGGTCAGCTCTTAGATGCTGTTGTGGTTAAACTCTGTCCCCACCAGAAAGATATGCTGAAGTCTTAATGCCCAGTACCTCAGAATGTGACCTTATATGAAAATGGGGTCTTTACAGAGATAACCATATTAAAATGAGGTCATTAGGTTGGGCCCTCATTTAATATTACTGGTGTTTTATAAAAAGGGAAATTCCAAACACAGAGAGAGACATGCACAGACAGAAGCCTACGTTAAGAGACACAGGGAGAACACCATATGGCAGAGATTGGTGTGATGCAGCTACAAGCCAAGAAATGCCATAGACTGCCAGGAAACAAGCAGAAGCTAGTAGGGGGGAATAGAACAGATTCTCCATCCTGGTTCCCAGTAAATATCAACTTTGCCAATTGAACTTCTAGCCTCCAGAACTGTAAGATAATGATTTCCGTTGTTTAAGCCACTCAAGTTCCCGGAAGCCCTAGAGAACTAATACAGATGGTAAAAGGAAGTGGGCTGCTTCAGCAAGAAATGCCTAAAAAAGTATAAGTTTTTTTGAACTTAAGAAATGAGCAAAGACTGAGTTTTGAGGTAAATGGCAGAAAAAAACTAGATTGCCTTGAAGAGATTGTTGGTAAAAAGTATGGATGTTAAAGGAGTCTGTGGAGAGTTCATAAAGAGGAAAGCTGGAGAGAAAGCTTCTATCATCTTAGATCATACATCATCACGAACAATGTTGCTAGAAATATGAATGTTAAAGATGGTGGGGTATCAGACAAAAATGAGGATTTTATTGGAAACTGGAGAATATGTGATCCATGTTAATGGAAACTGAAGAAAAGCTGACAGAGAATTTGGTTGAATTGTGTTCTGTAGAGTGGAAGAAAGGAACCATGATGAACTTTTTATATTTAGTTGAGGAGAATTTTAAACAAAGTATTGAAGGTGCAGCCTGGTTTCTCCTTGTTGTTTACAGTAAAATACGAGAGGTAAAAGATAAACTGAAGAAGGAATCCTGCCTGAGTTTTCCTGCAGATTTTGAATTTCCCGCAGATTTTGGACTCAGGAGAGCAATATCAACTCTTATCTGAATTTCTAAACTGCCATCCTGGTCTACAAATTTCTTACTTGCTAGCTTCCACAATCGTGTGAGTCAACTATTTAAAATTTTAAATATGATCTCTTTCTCTGTCTCCACATGCAAGTGCATGCCATGCATGGCTATAAATATATAGACATATATATATACATTGTGTGTATGTGTGTGTGTATAGCCAGTATATATACCTAGCATGTCAGTGTGTGAAGCACCTTGAAAAATAATGTGAGAAGCCATTGTATCCAATATTTCTAGCTCAGATAGATTGGAGAATAACATTGCTGTTAGAAGATTTTTAATATTCAATATCTCATAGGTAGTTATAAGTGGAGTTTAGGGAAAATGATTCAGGTCTAGAGTTCTGGAAACCATCTGTAAACAATTTTTTCTAAAACTGTGGTACTAGATAACTTTTTGAAGTCAGAGGGTAGGAAATAAAGTTGTTGAGAAAAGAAGAGAGAATAACTCAATACACTTGAGGGTACCCTTTTGTGAAACATGCCTTGAGGAAACAGAATAGCCTATATCGATTTGTTCTTACATTTTTCAAAAATTACCTCTAAGCATTTGTATTAGTCAATGTTCTCCAGAAAAACAGATGACAACCCCAGTCTCTTTAAGTTTCAGTCTGGGAAAGCTCAAAGATGCCAAAAGAATCTGTTTGTTCCAGCCAACACCTTATTTTGGTGCTAATTTTTTACAATTCTTCCCTAATGCTGACTAATCTCCCTTTTAAATCAAAAGAAATCAAAGGCTAAATGAATCACATTTTTTATTCATTATGTTGATACTGTTAGTTTTTAATGGGTCATTATGCTGTTTCGATTTATATTAATCATATAATGTTTTCTATTTTAAAATTCATTTACATATAAAAGATAGGTTAATTTTAAAAAAATTAAGTATATAAGAGAAATAGGAAGATTGATAAAATACTCTTCCTGACTAAATTATAGCCAGGTTCCTCTGATCCCTTTTACTGGCAAAGCCTCCACTTTGGCCTATAAAAACTACAGACTCTCCGCACAACTGATTTCATCCACATCCTCCCCTCTCTCATCCCTACACACATATCAAAAGACTTGAACAAACACTAATATAGTTTCTAACAGCTCAAGGTTGCATTCTTAAGATGAAATTTGGAGTTATCCTGGACTTATCCCTCTCTCTCTACATCAAATTAATCTTGTTAATTTGTCTCCAAAATGCCTACTAATCATCTCTTCATTCTCTGCCACTGATTCACCCAGGACTGTACTGTATCTTACCTAAACTATTAAAATAAAATACTCTCTTTTCCTTTTGATTCTCATGACCTTACTTGACTTCTTTTCAATCCTTTTTATACACCATTGTTAGAGAAAGCCCCCTAGAGCAAAAAACTCTGTTACTTCCTTCCTTACAATGGTTTCTACATAGATTAATGGTGAAATGCTAACTAGTAAGTCCCTGTTCAAAGCCCTTCACAAAGTGATACAAACTCTTCTTTCTGTGATTCCTCCTCTACCCCACTTTCTATTTTTGATATGAAAATATTTGTAAAGATCCAATTTTTATGTTCAAAATTTGAAAAAATATAAAAGTCCAAAAAACTAATAATTTAAAAATGGGCCTCAAAAATGAACTGAAAGATGTATTTTATACCGCAGACACACGGTGGCACCATTTTAGCAGCCTAACAGCAATACTAGAGAACCTTTGTTAATATTGTGTGATTATGCTCTAAAATTGTGCAAGCGCTTTAAATGGCTAATGTGATACTACTTTAATCATTTATTAATGGTATTGTTAGTGCTAAAAATGCTCCACAATATCATTAACTTTGAAAAAGAATTTAGAGGTGATAGTTATTTATAGATTGTTTTTATTACTCCTTTGTTATGGGCTGAATTGTGTCAGCACTTCCATGTTCATATGTTGATGTTCAAACCCCCAGTATCTCAGAATGTGACTGTATTTAAAGATAGGGTCTTTAATGAGAAAATTAATTTAAAATTATTAGGATTGGCCCAAACCAAAGATGACTCAAAAATGAACTGAAAGATGTATTTTATACTGTAGACACATGGTGGCACCATTTTAGTAGCCTAACAGCAATACTAGAGAACCTTTTTAAATATTGTGTGATTATGCTCTAAAGAAAGTATATAATTTTCTGATAAGAAAAATATCAGAAATGTCAGCCTTATAAGATACTGCGGTTTTCTAAAGTGTAGGACAAATAGCTGTGGAGGCACCAAGATAGATTTAGGTGAGATATAGACATGGTATCAAGGACACTGTGTCATTCAGATAAAGTTTTTCTTTCACTTATTTCTGGTAAGAAAATTAGGAAACAGACATGTATAGAGGGAAGACCCTGTAAGAAAACAGAAGGTACTGATCTACAAGCTAAACAGAGAGGTCTCAGAAGAAACCAGCTGTGCTGATTGATCTCAAACTCTTAAGCCTCCAGAATTGTGAGAAAATAAATGTCTATTGTTTAAACTACCAAGTCAGTCTGTGGTATTTTGTCATGGAAGCCCTAGTAAACTCATATTCCCTTCAGTATATTTACAAATATAGAAACCATACAACAGTTGTGGATTAATGTACTATATAGGAGTGCAATCTCCATATTATATATGTATTCTTACAGAGAAACTGAGCCTTGATTTATGAGTTTATAAATTATTTGAACTCTTCAGAAATCCTTGTCTCAAATAAAATGCCACTGTCCTGAATGTCGGCCGTATTCTCTGACTATTAACCCAATATATTGTGTGTTTTTCCTCATTTGTATCCTTGCTCAGCTGAGCTGAGTTTAATGGAGTGGTTAAGGGTGCAGGCTCTAGAGACAGACTGTGTGGACTCACAGCCCCAGTTCATCACTAACTGTGACTCTAGGCAGTTATTTAAAAGCGTGGGCCACATTTTTCTTGGAAATCTATAAAACAGATATTAAAAGTGCCAGCAATAGAGGGCTCTGTGACGATCAAAAGATTGACACAAAGTATGTAGAATAGTACTGGGAACTGAGAAAAATGTGTTATGCTGTTGATTATTCCTCTGCTTAAGCTTCATTCATCTCCTTGGGTAAAAACAAAAACTGCCTATCCTTCAAAGCCCAGAAAAGATACCTCCTGTTTCTTCTCAAGTTGAATAATAAACTTATGCTGTCAAAGATATTTCAAGACATGACCTTTAGTTTCCAAAAAATTGGATTCAAATAATTTTTGCATTGATCTATGATGAAATTTTAGACATTTTGCTTAATTTGTTTGAGTTTCCAGAGCTGGTATATAACCTGACACAGTGGAGCTCAGCATTTTTCTAATAAATATGTTTTTCCGTTTGTAGGTTGGGAAATATTATAATATCAGTCTTATAAGATACTGCGGTTTTCTAAAGTGTGGGACAAATACCTGTGGAGGCACCAAGATAGATTTAGGTGAGATATAGACATGGTATCAAGGACACTGTGTCATTCAGATAAAGTTTTTCTTTCACTATTACAATCAATGTTATCACCCGTTTCCTTTCAGATGCACTTCAAGATTAGCTCAGTCACTGACAACATGGGGAATATATTTCAACCTCAGATTTTAAAAGTGCATTATTTAGACATTAGGTAGAAGGCTAAATCTCAACATTGTGCTAATAATAGCATCCTTTATCCCTGGACTAAGACCTCCGCTCCTGGTCGGGGAATCAGACTGCCTGGGGGGCACTCCAGGCTCCACAGCTCCCCACCTGTGAGCTCCTGGGCAAGTCACTTGGTCCGGATTTCCTGACGTAGTATGGGGGAACTGACAGTACACACAACACATGGCAGTAGTGAGAAACAGACAATGCAAAGGAATTGGCACAGCACTCAACAGACAATATAAGCTAATATATACTCTGCCTACACACTGCGTTTTAGGGTTAATTGAAAGCCACCACTCACGTGACCACTCCCCTTCCCGGCGCCAAGACGCGCTGATGTCACGACGTCGTGCGGCGCGCAGACGTCAGCAAGCTGCGCTGCCCCGCTCGGCGCCGCGCCTTCCGGGTGCTTTTGGAGCTGGTACTTGGGCAGAGCTTCTCGGGATTTATTGTCTTCGCTTCACAGGGTCTGTTTGAGTCATGTCCACCAGACCCTACCCGGGGTACCTTGAAAACAAATGGGCTATGTAGCTGTTGCTTGTCGGTACCCTCTCCTGACGCCTCCGTCGCCCGGGTCATGTGGACCCTCCTGAGTCCCGGCTGGGGTTGCGCACGCACTCTCACGCGATGGGCCACTGGGGCCGCGCTTGGGCCCGCACCAAGCTTTGGGGCTGCTCCAGAGTCCTGGCCTACCTGCAGGCTCTACAGCTCCGCAGAATTCAAGGTGACTGCCCCCTGGAATCTGATATAGCCACGTTGTAAAACATTGGAGTACCCCATGCGATCTTGGAAATGTGTAGGACTTTCTGCTTACAGGGAGGCAGAGCAGAGTGTGAGCACTACTCAGGTTCCCGACCCTCCTCCGCCCTTCACTAGTGTGACCTTGGGCAAGTCTCTAACTTGGTAGGTTTTCTCCTTTGCAATGTCAAATGTTGATTTGTTTACGCGGGCCACTGGTCGAAGTGCTTTGCGGGTATTCATCTATTTAATTCTCCTAAAGTCTCCTGAGAAAGTTGCTAGTAAATATTAATATAACGTCCATTTTCCTGCAAATTAACTAGCTATGTGGCCTGGGCAAGTTACTTCTTTGTCACTCTACTGCTTCATTTGTTGAATGCGGAACTAATCAAACATCCAGTGACTAATTGGTGAGATTTGTGTGATGTGAGGAGTGGACATTTTTAGACTAATACCTAGAATGCAGGAAGTGCTCGATCAGTCTTTGTAGTTTTATTATTTAATTCTACCTCAGCCAGAGCAAACCTGTGTACTTTTGACTCTGGTGGGAGAGGGTGAGGGGTTCAACACTGATAATTGTGAATGGATACAGTTTAGGCAGAAAAGTGAGGTGACTGAAGGCAAGCTATAAGTAGGCAGAAAGACAAAACCTTATAATTAATCAACTTTGGCCCTAATATGCCTGTGGTTTCAAAAATGGATTTATATTGCAATTCAGTTTTAAAGTTGGTGCAATTCTCTACCTTTTGAACTGAAGGGAAAGAAAATCTACAGGGCGCCCCGCTGCCGTAATTACCTGCTGTGATCTGAAGTCTCATTGGTTGGGAAGGTGATCTCACAGCTCCCCTGCCATAATTACCTGCTGTGATCTGAAATCGCATTGGTTGGGAAGGGGATCTCACTGCTCAAACACTCCCTGCAAACAACATTAAAAAAATCCAATAAACCCCTCTTAAAGAATGTTTAACCTCAAAACAAGACCCATCCTGAGACCAGGGAAGATACACACGCACATCTGACATGTGGTGGGCGTCAGTGACCGACGCCACGGTTTGTGTGTGGCGTGTGAAGCCGGAGGCCTGTCATGGTGACTCAGGCTGGGGTCTGAATAGGGGTCTTCCAAGCATCTAGGCAACCAGGACGCACACCCCAAAACCCAAGTCCCCACACTCACGTACCTGCCAGAAATGCTGTGTGGCCATTGACACCAGATGTGAACCAAGACCGATCTGTGTCCTGTGGCCCTCACAACGTCCGTACATGCCTGGGTCCCACACAGGCCTGCATGGCACCCTGCTCGCCTCCAGTGGGGCTCTCTCCTGCCAAGGGGGGTGGCCCTGAAGTCCGTTGAGATTTCCAAAGCTCTACAAAGTCGTCCTTCCTCCTGCTTGTTCAGAAGGCCTAAAGCCCTGAAGACACCAGTGAGAATTGACCTAGCCTCTTAAGGCAGCTCAAACACCTACACACAGGAACGCTGGACCTCTCTGCACCAGAGAGCAGCCGATAACCCACTGGGCTAAGCAGAAGGCACAGATGTCACATCCAGAAGCCAGTGGCACTCACGTTTGCATTCCAGGAGCCACCCACGTGAGTCCCTCCAAGGCTTCCAAGTCCCACTTGATTGTTTTCATCGTATCTCTATAACATCAGATACATTATATCTCGTGGTATCTATGAGATCACTTCTACTTTTATGAGCACTTATGCTCCCTGAGTTACACCATGGGATGAAACTGTTCCAATAAACCCAGCATAAGCTGAAAATATCCTAAATAGAAAGTGCATTTGACACAATAGTTTCAACTTACAACGGGTTCATCCAGAGGCAGCCCATCTCGGGCCGAACAATGCACTGAGTGTGACTAGTTCACACAATCAGAAGGTTGAAAAACAATCACAAATGTAACCATTGTGAGCCAGGGACCATCTGTATTGTGGCTCCTGTCTTCAGAGACAACAGAAACCTCTTAGACAAGAATCACAATTTATAATCCTCAAAATGTTAAACTAAAATTAGTTTAACAATCTACAGGTTCAAACAAAGCCAAAGTAGGCCCACAAGGCTGTTTGTGCCATTCGCTAAGACACGACTCTAATAACCCTCACCACAGCCCCTCAGGGTGGGTCCCAGAGGCAGCTGAGGCTTGTGGCTATGGAGACTAACGAAACCAAAATCAGAGTACACAGGTGCAGTCAAGTCATATGACTTCTCCACTAAAATATGCACAAATGTTCATCAGCAAATCTGATCTTTGCTTTACCTCCCTCCCATAACCAAAAAAGGAGTCTACCACACACATACACACACACTTCAAAAACATAATTCACACTTGCATTCAATTCTGGGCATTTGAAATAGACCTAATGGGGGATTAAACCTCTCCTCCAACCCATTGCTTAGTCTTAAGGGATGAAGGATTTTACATAACACAAGTCAGCATATAAAAGAACGTGTATAGAAACATACTTTCAAGTGGTCCTCATTATAGTGATTCAATATACAAAGGACCCAACACACAGCACAATGTCTATTAGAAGAATGATTAATTTGTTCCCCTAAAAATCCTAATATCTACAGAGAAAAAATACCCTATACACATTTTATCATTCTTTACCAGTAGAGTCATACAAAGGAGTATCATGAAAGCAAAAGAACATTTGGTTTGATTCGCAGTTCTAAATTTAATATAAAACTGCTAAAACCACCAAGACAAACATGACTATGAAATATTTAATGATCTTCACCTAAATTCAAGTCACCATTCAACCACCAATACCTCTGCTCTCCTTATAGGAATTTTCCAAAGTAAATTCTGGAATTAACAGGACAAATTTTTCTGGTGATAGAAATTAGGAAGAAATTGGTTGAAGGCGGTTCCTTGGCTGTCAAACTTTTTCTCAATAATATTTTGTAAAATAAAAGCACCAAACAGATCTTTACATTAACTTACAATCTATCAAGGAATACTGGAGGAAGCTTTAAATAGCTACATTCTGTCAGGGCAGACTAACATTAAATGAGCATCAGTCTCATGTCTTGCAGCATCCACAGTTCGTCTTCTCAAAACCACTTAAGATTTCATATTACACTCAATTAAACATGTAAGTCATCTCCTTGGTCTTTGACATGAAGGGGTAATTTTCCCCCAAATAGTACCTCTTTCCTTGACATGATTTCATCTGTGGTTAGAGTATTTAACAGGATTTTTTTCTTTCTTAGAAAATATACACCTTTCCAATATGAAAAACACTAACTGATAATGCTTTTGACCTGGTTAAGCTATAGCATTTTTTTTAAAAAAGTTAAAAAAAAAGAACCTAACCGCATCTTTAGACCTTATGTGAGGCAGTGTCCAGGGTCACTGGGACGCCCCGCTTGGTCAGTGCAGCCAGGTGCCATTAAACAGAAACCCAAGCGTTCACTCAAAGCCCCTTCCCAGTGGTTCATCCTAGTGGAAGCCAGGACACAAAGGAGCGGCATTCCACGGAGGGCTTTGGGGTAGGCTGCTTGACAACAAAATGGCTCACGTCCCCTGTATAAAGCCAGTGACTGTTCCCAGCCAATGCAGCACCATCCACAGCAGCCAAGGTCTGGAATCACCTGAGTGCCCGTCAACAGGGGATGAAGGGAACGTGGCCCAAACATACACAGGAGCAAATACTCCACCACACGGCGAGAGCCTGTCATCACGGCAGCATGGATGGAGCTGGAGGACATTACGTTAAGCAAACGAGCCAAGCAAAGAACAGCGCATTTCTCACTCATAAGCAGAGCTGAGAGCATATCTCATGAAGGCCAAGAGTAGGGGTCAACAGGGCCCAGCAGAGCCCACTCATAAGCGGACGGGCAGAGGCTGTAAGGGCACAAACACAGAGCCTAATGGAGCACAAGACCTACTATTGACAAATCAGCAGGGGATGGCAGTGGGGTCATCTACTGTGTTTCAAAACAGCTAGGAGAGAGTAATTTGAACATACCAGCACAAGGCAAGAAAATGTTTCAAGTGAAAGACATCTCAAGTACCCAGATTTCATCAATATAGGGATGAATCCGATATCACATGCACTCTGAATATATGTACATATATTATGTATCAACAAAAACAAAACAATGACAGAACCATTTCGAAGCATGTGCAGGAGACCAATGGGAAGCCTGACATGGTGTGACTGTGTCCCCAACCAAATCTCATGCTGAACTGTACCCCGTGTTGGAGGTGGGCCCTGGTGGGAGGCGATTGATTCATGGCGGTGGGCTCTAATGTTTAGCACAATCCCCAAGTGCTGTCCTCGTGACAGTTTCTCCTGAGATCTGGTTGTTTGGAGGTGCATGCACCTTCCCTTCCAGCCATGTGAAGGCATGCCTGCCTCCCCTTCACCTTCCACCCTGATTGTAATTTCTCCAGATGTAGAAGCCTGTACAGCCCACAGAACTGTATGCCGACTAAACCTTTTTTTCCTTATTAACCAGCCTCAAGTAGTTCTTTATAGCAGTGGAAGAACAGTACAGTCCTCAAGACCAGCAATGTTTTCCTTCTACCCAGCGGCCAACAAGGTCCCACACCCTAGCTGGTTTTCTGAAGCCTTTGCAAGAATGCTGAGGCTGTTTTGGGGATACTTTCCCCATCTCTGGCAAACCAGATGGGGCATCCTATTTCCCTCTTACCACCTTTCTCAGAGAGCCCCCACCTCTGAAACGGCCTCTGCCAGGGGCCTCCTTCAGCAGCAGCAAAGCTGAGTATTCCTTGCACCTCCCTTCTTCTGAAGTAAACACCTTAAGCTTGTTTTTCCATCTTCCCAGCTCATTGAAAAAAAAATCTTATGCTATTTTCCTCACACAGTCACACACACACACACACAAGAAGTGATGTGAGGGCAGGGGCTCTTGTTTTCCCAGATCTGAGCCTGGCCCTCAGACACTAGCTGAATTCATACTAACACGATATCCAGAGACAGAAATGCAAATATCCCCATGACTTCAAATACCCTAAGGATCTAACAGGCCTAGTGGCCCATGTAACTATGGTTTGTGCGGGGCCATTCAACTGGTGTCCAAATCCCTGTCCAAGTGAGCTCTTTAATTTCAGGACTTTTCAGACAGCTTTTTCTTTGGTTGTTCTATTTTGTTTTTGTTAAAGGGATCTATTACAGTTACAATCAAGAATATCCCAGGCTGAGTGTGGTAGCTCATGCCTGTAATCCCAGCACTTTGGAAGGCCAAGGTGAGCGAATCACCTGAGGTCAGGAGTTCAAGACCAGCTGGACATGTTGAAACCCATCTCTACTAATACAAAATGAACCATCCATGGTGGCAGGCACTTATAATCCCAGCTACTCAGGAGGTGAGGCAGGAGAATGGCGTGAACCAGGAGGTGAGGCTGCAGTGAGCCAAGATCATGCCCACTGCATTCCAGCCTGGGCAACAGAGTAAGACTGTCTCAAAAAAATAAAAAATAAACCAATACACCCACTTAGTTCTTCACCAATGTCAGATATATCAGTTAAAAGAAAAATATGAAGCATGTTTTTAAATTTCAGTGTTGAATTTAACTATATATTTTAAGATATGGAGATAGAAGTTCCCCAAGGATTGGGGAGAAAAAAGCAGTTAAGAAATTTTAAAACCTCAGGAGAAAACAAGTATGGGGTAGACCTCAGGCAAAACTTTTTCTTTGCACTTTGATTTCAAAAGAACACAGATACCAAAAATATGAACTTTCCCATCTGCATTTTGTATTCCTCTACATCCTTTGAAAGGCTGGAGATGGGATCCCAGGTTCCAAAGTGCCTGGCCACGGCTCACATCAGGCAGCATCTTTCACAGCCGTTTACTCCCCTGTGTCTAGAGAGTTCTGTGGCCCAATTTACACAAAAAGGTCCTAATTTACACACGTTCATCACTTTGAACAAAGTCTCAAGAAATGAGACAAATATTGACACTCCACAGAAGTATTCTCTTCCGAAAAGTCAAGTGTCAGGTTTCCATGAGCCAGGCAGTTTGGTTACAGAAAGCACTGGCTGACTTGCTGGTTTAATGTTAATGCATTTAAAATGCTAAGTGATCCGGCCCCCCTCCCAGGTGTGTGTGCGTTGAGCTGGCTGCAGTAGTGATGCACACTGACCACGTTCTTTCCTTTCCTTTGGTTTGGCTTCAAGCAGAGCCACCCACCCATGAAGAGGCCATAGGATGGCATCAAGGTCTAGGACAGTTCTAAGGAGAGCTGCAGGCTGACTGCCTCATCTGCAAATAGTCTCATTTCAGAGAAAATCATTGAACAGAGTTAATAACAAGTGAATGTTAAAAATTCGTATTTCTAATTTCATCCCATTAGAACTTTTGAAGAACAGATGTGCACCTGCTCCAAGTCAATGAGGACACTCAGACAGTCCCTCACAGGTCCTCGGGCCTCCACCTCCCACCTAGAAAATGTCAGCTCAAGCCGATCACAGTGCAGTACGATTCTATAAATAATGTGCACGCCTGCATCTGAGCAGAGATGTGAATGTCTAGAATGTGCCTGACAGGCCCAGGAGGAACTGCAGCAGCTGTGGGGACACAATCCACTAAGGAATCCGATTTGGAGGGAACTCAAGGCAACTAAACTAGTTCCACTGTTTTTTCTTGGCAAGGCTTGACCAGGGACACTTATCACTGTTGCTAATTCATGGTAATTGGGATGGGGACTTAACAGTAATTAAAGCAATTACAGAATTTGCTAGTCAATTACAATGGCACAGATTCCTGAGAATGGAAGAACTGTTGCCCAGGAATAGAGTTCAACAGATCCTCCCCATGCCCGGGGAAACATGTCATTTCCACGCACCCCTGCTTTGGTCCCCCGGCCACCACCCTCCTGATCTTGGCCACCTGATGGCATCTCTCCACAGCTGGAAACACCTGACCTCTTGTCACCCTCCCATCTGCCCTGCCTTCCTCCAGCCCGGGATATTCAGGGATGCCCACATCCAGGACCAGGAAACCAGGGTTATCCTAAACCAGTGCCTGCATTCAAAGTCCTCCACGGCAGGACAGTCACCAACGGCCAACACTCCCAGAACCTTCCACCTCAAAATGCTGCATTCTCTTTGCTATGTACACACGGAGGCATGTCAGGTTCTACCTAAAGGCATCATCAGGTTCCACGCTGGGCAGGAGCCCAAGCCTAGTCACTCTGCATGATCTCACTTCACCATCCACTGAGAAGCCTGCAGTTTTCCTCTGGTGCACGGTGTGGATGGTGGATGCATTTCCCCTGAAGACTTGGAGACAGGAGCCTGGCCAAGGAGACCCGTCACCCCAGCCCCTGCAAGGCCTGGATGTGCCCCTCTGCTGTCTGCACACAGTACCCAAGTCTAGCAGTGCTGGCTCAGTGGTGGGATCCATCTGAACCTGCAGAGGACTCGGGGCAGAACCATGCAGCCTGGCTGCAGCCAGAGGCCTAAGGGATCTCCACGAGGCTCTCCAGCCAAGGTGCCCTCACCACAGGTGGAGCCATGCAAGATAACTGCCTGCTGAACTGGAAACGTCCCAATCTGCTCAGCCAACACAGAAAGACAACAGCCACCTACAGCTGCTGAGCCCCGAAATGTGGCCACTGGGCCTGAAGGGCTGAATCTGGAATTTAATCTGTGAAGTTCTTTTCAAATATGTTTAGCTATGTAATCAAATCTTTATTCTAATTGAATTTAGAAGAGCCTCTGGCTATGGGCTCCCTTGTCAGGCATCACAGCTCCATGGAGTAAGAATGGGAAGGAGAGGCCCAGAGCCTCTCTGCATTCTCCATGCTAATTCAACATGTCATCTTCAGGAAAGGCACTCCAGCAGGAGAGGTGTGCATGGGAAGAACTGGGTTGGCCCTGACACAAGCATGACCCCCCCTCCCCGCATCACAGCTGCCTCAGCCAACAGGCAAAAGACAATGATGCCCACCTGGACAGGCCACCGGATGTGATGACACACCCCAAGCCCTGGTCCCACAGCAGCCAGAGACCACCCACTGCTCGTCCCAGGTGAAACAAGCCCTGGTCCCACAGCAGCCAGAGACCACCCGCTGCTCATCCGGGTGAAACAGGCAGAGCTGCCCGAGCCCTCAAAAGCAGGAAGAATTAAGGAGGCAATTCCTGCGATTTCCACGACACACACAACACTCCTCGGAGACAGACACAGGCTTCGCTGTGAAAGTGCAGAGGACGGTGCAGTCCCTAGGCGGGCTGCTGCTTCCAACGATCGGGGAAGAAACCAGATCCGTTTCCTTGTAGGAGAATCATTTGTACCATGATTAGACAGAAGGTGGCTGATGTTATCAAATCACCAAGCACCACACGGCTGCTTCTCCAAGGAGGGCCTGGAAACTTGCAGCCACCCGCGTAGGGGCCGCAGTGTTTACAATGGAGACACGGGTGACTGAGGTCTGGTTTCCTCAGGGAAGCTAAATTTGAACTTTCACCACTGAGGAATCGGTCTTTTGCAGTCACTCACCCTCAATGCAGAAGAGAGCTCAAGACACTGCACCAGACTTCAACACTCAGAGTTAGGGTCCAAATTCACAAGTTTTACAAATGTCTATTTACTTGGGATGCCAGAAGAGATGTACCACACACCCACACCCGGTTTGCTTAGCCCCTCCACCAGCGGATCTTACCAACACTGACACATCCACACCTCGTCCATGCAGCACAGAAAACCACTTGGAAAACAGCCACTCCCACCAATCTTCCTGGTTTTGGTGTTTAAAACCTGCATCTCATGCGTGAGATCACACTTCTCCAAACAACAGACATTGCAACTGTCATTTCACCCAAAAGGGCTTTAGGAAATGACACGCGGCCCAGACGCCAGAGGTTGCCGGCCACCATACTCTAGCCAAATTCCTTTGTGCCTGTAGGGAGGCTTCACAGATACAGCCCGGTCACATTAATGACCATATGAGAAGCTCAGGGCAGAGACGAACTCAGTGCTGAAGTTTTACACATTTATCACTCTTCTTTTATCCAGAAGACAACGGAGAAAGGCCGGGGCAGATCACTTCATTGAGTGTAATGACTCCAGCCACTTCTCTTCACCCCAGGTCACCCCTCAGTCACATGCTTTTGAGAAACCAAAGCCATTCTGTTCTCTTTACTCTGGGTTCCAAGTACTAAATTCCTGTTTTATCAATTAGATTATCAAGCAGCCATTTGTAATCTGGACTGCAATCTGATACAAAATTTAAAACTAATTTAGGTTGTGGTAATAGCTATTTGTTATAGACAAGGCATGAATGAAAACTTTAATCTGTTTGTTCATAGGACAATTTTGTAAACAAACCAATTATTCAGCAATGATTGTCTTCAGTCAGATGCAAATTAATTTGCTCATAAAAGATTTTCCAATAGGAATTTTTAAATCCATGGTCTGTCTTTCCTGAGCCTGTCTCTGCACCTTCCCCCGAGTGCACAGCAGGACTTCCCAGGGCATCCCATTAGCAGGCCCACTGAAGAGAACAAGCCCACAGCCCCCAGCCCAGGAATCAAGTCCGAGCCCCAGCAGCCCCTCGTCCAGCCGAGGCTTCCTCACCAGCACAGCACCCAGAGGACTTCCAGGTTTAATGCCACGTGCGCATGGAAAGTAGAGTGCTGGAAGGACCACAGCGGACATTCTACAAATGCAAATTCCCTCCTGGAACAGCCCAGCAACCCTCTGTACCTTCTTCAAAGTACCCATGCCAGGCAGGTGCAGAGTCTAATGGGGTGCCTAGGAATCAGCATTTAATGCGATTCCGATGAATAAAAGAGTTTGAGAGGTTGGTCAGCGAGAGGCTGCCATGGCCTCCACTGATTTGCAGGCTCTGAAGAGACATCCAGGTAACAGGCCAGACAGGACAGGACAAGGATGGGGAGGTGGAGGGCAAATTCCATAGACCCCCAACCACCCCGCCATCCCCACTGAGACTCTGATTTAAGGAGAGGCAAAGCCAGGGAGAAAAGATGCCTGCACCACGCAAGGGACTGAGATTTCACCTAAAGCGTGCAGCATGTGGCTGAGGGTCAAAGTTGGGCAAGCTGGGAGCACAGAACGGGGTTCACAGGCCCAGAGGTGCCCCCCACACCCAGACCTCCCAAGCACTGCCTGTCTCCTGCCTGGTTTATTTCCTGCCCCCCTCTACTGTGTTGGTTTCTCAGCTGCCCTCCACCAATGCACATACCTCTCTACCAGCTTGGTGGGCTGAAAATAGCAGGAGGGGTAAGAGCTGGGCTCTGGGGCCAACGTCCTGCCTGAGACATTAGTTCCACCCTACCCAGCTGTGATGTGAGCCCGAGATTTCTCAAATGTGAGATGGGAAGGTAACTCAACCCACTTCTCAGGGCGGCTGTGGAGACTGAGATCACATATAGCCACACCTCGGCATCCAGCACATGTGGAACCCCAGCCGTGTTGACCCTGATGGGAGTCCCTCTATGCCCCCTCTCTGGTACCAGAGCCAACTCCTAGCAGTAACTGTAGGGCGCATCCTCTATTCCTACTCCACTCACCTCCCATCACTCCACGTAGTGACCTGCCGCACAGCGGCCACCAGCAAACCCAGCCCCACCATCCAGGCTCCTGTGGCTAACCGGAACCCTCACCTTGGGGCATTTTCTACTGGAGGTTCCAAAGGGGGCCAAGAAACCATCCTCAAGGGCACTCACCTGTTCCTTATTGCACGTAATGAACTGCCACACAGGGCCACCAGCAAACCCGGCTCCACCATCCAGGCTTCTGTGGATAACCGAACCCCCACCTTGGGGCGTCTTCCACTTGTGGTTCTGAAGGGGGGCCGAGAAAAAGCCCTCAAGGGCATTCACATGTTCTTTATTGCATGTAATTATCTGCCACGCAGGGCCACCAGCAAACCCAGCTCCGCCATCCAGGTTCTGGTGGGTAACTCCCCCCCCCCACACCCCGCTTCCTCCTGGGTGTCTGGGAGGCTCAAACTGCCCTCTAAGGGCACTCATCTGTTCCTTATTGCACTAATACCTCATTTACAGAAATCCACTTTGACTTCCAGCACTGCAGGTGTGACAATTTAGGAATCCTGCTTGCTTGCAAGTTCCAAGAGCTTGAGGTCACGTCCACCGCACCAGCATCCCAGAGACCCAGCACTGTCCCACTCTGTTTAAAATTCCAAAATACTCTTTCAAAATGCTAGTGGCATTTGATTTGTGCATAAAATGCTAAACACCTTCAAGTGAAACAAATATCTTCAACAGTTTGATTCAATCATAACATGTGAGTTACACATCTGCCAAGTTGTAAAGCCTCAGGCATTTATAACATTTTATGCATGGTCAAATGAGTCATTAATATAAATTATGAAAATCTCTAACAGGCTTTTTTCTGGCATTAGATGACCAAAGGAAAACTGGGTTCTGGCTGGCTTTCAGGCCTGTAGAGGCAGACATCGGCTGACACAACCAAGCTCCTTCCCACTGGCGTGGCCTCATCCCAGGCCCCTCACCTGGATGCCCACAGGCCCCTGGAGGAGCAAGCTGACCTGTCCACATTTCTCAACTGCACAGCTGTTGCTCACACTGCAGATGGAGCTCAAGGCACGAGCAGGCCACCACGCTAAAAATACCACGCAGCATCCACGCCAGGTGACGGTGGTTTTCACTCCATCCCAAAGCCCCATATTTGAGTTTACAGCCATGACTACTAAATGGATTTTTAGACCCTCAAGACATACTTTGTTTGCTTTTATGCAACAAAGTTAAAAGATTATCCCTCAGATATAGGCTCTGAAACTGTGGAATAATTATTTGGGAACAGAGCCTCTGCCAGATCAGGATAAGCACTTGGGACAACACCCCGTGACCTCGGCCCACACAAACCCATCCAGACCAGAGGCCTCCCGCACTGCTCTGTCATTTCTGTGGATTTCTGTAAACGAGGTATTAGTGCAATAAGGAACAGATGAGTGCCCTTGGAGGGCAGTTTCTGAGCCTCCCAGCCACACAGCCACGTTCAGGCTGAAGCCGCACCACCTCCAGAAACACTGTCCCTCACCAAGCTGTGCCTGGCTTCTCCCTTTTTCCAGAACTTAACAAAACCTGAAAGGACAGGTCTGTGTAGAAAAACACAAACTACTTGCGATTCCTCTTCCCAGTTGAGGCTGTAGGAAGCTGGTTTCAGCCCTCACCGTGTTCTGACTGTGGCTTGGTTCCCATAAGAAATAAAGTCAGAATTCTAAGTCCCTGTCTCCTGGGCGGTGTGGCAGGCATACATACCTTCAGTTACATGAGGAAAGGTGTGGCGAGCCCCCTTCCTTCAGTAAAACTGCACGGTTCCCAGAACCCTAATGCCATCCTCCTCATGCCACTGTGAACACCTGGACAGAGCACATTTCAATGTGTGCACCTTCGTGGGCTACTTTTCTATTTCTCTACTAAATCACCCCAAATTTAGCACCCTAAACACTAACTTATTTTCTCACATTTCTGGAAGCTGGAGTCCAAAACAGGTCCCAACCAGCTAACGTCGAGGTGTCGGCAGGGCTGGCTCTGGGGAGGCAACCATCTCCCTTTCCCTCCCGCGGCCTCTAGAGGCTTCCACATCCCCTAGTCCATATGGCACCCACTAGTCTTCAGAACCCACCGCAGCCCTGATGGCCCAACAGGAAGATGCAGAACGTCAGAAGCCTGATCCTAGTGGAGGGGCCAAGCCTCTCCAACCTCCCAGCTCCTCACGCACTCCCGTGCAAGTTAATAGAGATTCCACTTTAACTAGTGTCATCTGTGTAAGGGGTAAGTGCCCAGCTGTGAACTGGTTAACCTCGCTGACACAGACCCCGGGAATAAACTCACAGGCCATGGACCACTCCACAAGCAATGAGCGACCACCAGCTCGGGGACCTCCATGGCCCAGCAGAGCCCTCCAGTGCCTCCCCGTGGGCTCAGGGACCGGCAGCCGGGGTCTGCAGAGCCAGAGGGCCCTGGATAAAAAAGACAGCTCCCATGTCGGGAGGCGCCCGGTTCCG
Organism: Trachypithecus francoisi; assembly: GCF_009764315.1. NCBI lineage: Eukaryota > Metazoa > Chordata > Mammalia > Primates > Cercopithecidae > Trachypithecus > Trachypithecus francoisi. The sequence goes on from NW_022681454.1 coordinate 44,555,822, forward strand.
GGTACTTTAAGTAGCCCAGGTGGACAAGCCGCACCGCGTGCAGCTCCATCACCAGAATAACGCCTGCACGTGGCAAGTGCACGGGTGGCCAACCCTCAGCCCAGCTGGCCACGCTAAGCAGATCACCGCCGTGACGCCCAATCAGACTCAGCTGCTGGCACAGTCCAGGCATCGGACCCCAAGAACATTCTGCATCACAATTCACAGTAGTGATTGCGATCAGAGCCACACGTGGCTGAATGTATTTACAGGAGGACGCCACAGCCGATCTGGCTGGACTGAGCATTTCCCACTGTACATTCTTACAACACCATTTTATTTGCGCTTTATTAAACTTTTATGCCTTTTTCTGCCTATCTTCTTATGGGAGTGTTTCCTTTCTTATGACTGCAGTGATACTTCAAGCTACAACTATCAATGTGTAAAATTAGTTTGGAAGGCGCTTATCATTAAACATTCACAAGCAAGCAGTCAGAGGCACCTAACCCGGAGGCCTGTTTTCTTCTCTGAGCCAAACCTACATTGGACTCAAAGAAAATGGCACACAGCGAGGGGCTGGATCTCCAGCACCCATTTCTAGGGGGCCTCCTGGGGAGCAGATATGGAGGGAGAAGCCCTGGGCTACGGCACTGTCGTACTAAAGAAAAGTCCATTTGGGTAAATGTAAGCACCAGATTTAAGAGATTAAGCAAACCATGAAAAGAAACCACTAACTACAGCTTCTCCAAAACAGAATTAAACTCCCTTTAGTTTGAATTGGAAAAGCAGAAGTGATGATCAGGATACAAAAGAAATGACAAAGTATCTGAACACAAGAGAATAAACAAGGACCACTGTCTCTTCCTGTGTCAGTGGGAGCCTCGCATCTAAGCTGGATTTAGAAGGTTGCTACTTTGGACTGAAAGTTATCCCCAACCCTAATTTGTAAGGAAATGGAGCAGAATGCTGCAATTATTTCAAAGTTTAGCAGTAAAGCTCGGCAACTCTCACAACCATTTTAAATGGTATGAATTTTAAAGTGATTCGATCTGTTGGCTGGAGTATCTAACAGATTAACCACAGGGTCATGTTGGAAAATTATTCCAATTGCTTTTGTTTTTCCTACTGAATATGCATTTGAACGTTCTTGTAGTTTGCAGTTGGCTGGTTCTGATGTTTGGTCCTGAGGAGGCCCAAGTACCCAGAGAGGAAGAATCTGAAACCTCAAGACACTCGAGTGCTATCTGGGGAGATGGAGACCCCAACCCGAGGGCCACTGATGGACTCAGCATGGGCACATCGCGTCCTGAGGCAATGGGCCACATATTTGCCACTTACAAAACAACATAAGCACACACCCCCAGGTGTGCACACACGCTCTGTACATGCTCACATCTGTCCATGCCAACACCAGTACACACCCCCAGGTGTGCACATGCGCTCTGTACACATCTGTCCCCGCCAACACCAGCACACACCCCCAGGGGTGCACACACACTCTGTACACGCTCATGTCTGTCCATGACAACAGCACACACCCCCAAGGTGTGCACACATGCTCTGTACACATCTGTCCCTGCCAATGCCAGCACACTTTCTGTACATGCTCACATCTGTCCCTGCCAATGCCAGCACACATCCCCAAGGTGTGCACACACGCTCTGTACGTGCTCACACCCCTCCCTGCCTATATAAGCACACACCCCCGGGGTGCACACACGCTCTGCACATACTCACACCTGTCCCTGCAGTCTGAGTCAAACAGTCACAGAGAGGCAGAGGAGGAGGAGGAAGGACGCGGTGGGCACTGAGGTCCTGGGCCGGCTCCCCTCCCTACGTCGGGAGAGACCCCTCATGTTGTCCTGCCGTCACTCACCCTTCCACCTCCATCCTCCATCCTCCCACAGGGATCAGGAGGACGCCCACTGCACAAAGCTGTGATGAGCATGAACAGAAGATGGCAGGAGCTCACGCCAAGGTGCTGAGCACAGGGCCTACGGAGTGCTTCTTTCTGCTGTGGCTGACATTGTTAAACAAGAGGCTGATATGGCTTCCGGAGAGAATGTCACTCACTGAGAAACTGAAACATGTGACCTAGGAGCCTGTGAAGGTCTAAGAACAAACCAACAAACCAAATGGTTTTGTTTGTTTTTCAAACACCATGGCCTGTTTTTTTTTTTTTTTAACGCTCTACTTGGGTATCATTTAGTTTAATTTCAAAGTAAGTCCAATAAATACACAAAATCACAGGACTGAGCATGGAGCATTGTTTCACTTCATTCATGTCTTCCAGCCTTAGGACACATTAAGGAAAGACATGATTCCAGGATTCCCATTAGAAAGGCTGCCCTGAGGCACCTGCTGGGGCAGCCAAATTGCAGTTGTTGATGCTGCCCCCAAGCTGCTTGGATGAAGCAGAAGATTCCGGAGGTCTCTTCTCTTCTGCGCCTCACCCAGGAGAGAAGGTGGGGGGAGAAAGGTGAGAGAAGACAGGAAGAACGAGGGGGAGGGAGGGAGAGAGGAGGGGAGAGGAAGGGAGAGAGGAGGGGGAGGGAAGGAGGAGGAGGAGGGAGAGAGGAGGGAGAGGGAGAGAGGAGAGGGGAGGGGGAGGGAGGGAGGAGGGGCATGTTCCATCCACCAAGGCAGCTGCACTGCAGAGAGAATGGAGGGTGTGTTGCCTCTCAGGACAGCAAGTTCAAGCTGTTTATAATTGTTAGTATAAACAGTGACCAGTTGAGGACAGGGCTGTAATTGGAGTTGACAACATTTTATTTTCATAGTTGATATTGGGGACCTGGACCTAAATCATCGTGCCTTGCCCTTTCGCCAGATGGGCCAATGCCTCTCTATACTTGAGTCTATTTGACTAAATACCCGATACTGACTAGGAATTATGACATGTAGGATACCCCTTACCACAGTAACGTCAAACTCACGTTCTCAATGCAATTTGCTCAGAGACTGGCTTCTAACTCTGGGTGGGAATGTTAAGCTCAGTCCAGTTCAATTCAATAAGCATTTATCAAGAAATTCCTAGATCAAGAGCTGTGTTAGACACTGGCTATGGGGTGATGGGGATACGAAGATGTGGAATTAGAACTTGACAAGCTCAAATGCTCTCATTTAATTCCCTAATGCAATTACCTAGCTTCAACCTGATGGCTGTAATGTCTAAATTCACTTTTTCTTCATTCCAGTTCTACATAACAAAGCATCAATAATCACAGAGGAATGATTCCGTGTTGGACTATTCAGTGGACAGAGAAGAGCATTCTGACCGGAGCGTGTGTCTCTGTTCTCGTTCCAGGGAGCCCGTGAGGTGGCTGCACGGAGCACACGCATGAAGATTCAGGAGCAGGAGCATCAGTTGACAGGGGGGGGGCACGGAGGCAGCACCAGACAGATGCCTGCCCGTGGCCACTGCAGCAGCTGGGCTGGCCGGGAAGGTCACGGGAGCGGGAACAGGAGGCATCTCCAGCCGCACTTGGTTTTCATGAGGACGCCTGCAGGGGAAGAGGATGACACGAAATGCTCTGGCGCTGAGGGGAGGAGGGGAGGGACGACAGGGCTGAGGATTGGCCACCACCCTTGTGTCCCTGCCCCTATGAACGCTGCCAAAAAGCCCCAATGGGGAGAAGTGAGGTGGGTTAAATAGGTGGACAGACTTGGCTTCCATGGAATTCACAGATTCCAGTCATTAAAATTCCCTTCTGAGTTTTCATCTGGAAAACTTTGCAAATGTATTTAGGGACAAGAGGCAGAAGATGAAGCCAACGCAGTTGGGCTCAAACCGCCACCCTTCTCCTTCTCTGCACCCAGCACCTGCCCTGAGCCCCTGAGTGCAAGGACCCTGAGCTGCCCAGCTCAAGGGCGTGGCCTCCCTGACCAGAGGAGGCCAAAGTAGGGTGTTGTTACTGAGGAAAAAGGAAAAAGCTGGCATCTTCTTGGCAACCCCATGACATCCAGCCACTGGTTCTCACCACCCCAGAGATGTCCACCCAGGGCAGACAGTGTCTTCAACCAAGCACCACTGACCCAGAAGTGCAGTAATTAGTACACTTTCACCACAGTCACCCACTCCTTCACCTTTACGCCCAAGAAAAACATGTTTGCCAGGCAAATTAGATGTCCAGGAGGTGTAAGGAAACCCCAAGCCTGCTTTAAGCCTCAGACTTTTGAGACCATTGAGGGCCGTGCACACAAGAGCAAGGCTGCACCCGAAAGCTCTGCTCCTGCCAGACGTCATGGACAGACCGCACGGCTCAGCCACATGGACCCTTCCAGGACTTCACGAGAGGGACCTCCGTGGTACACGCAATGACGTACACTTCGTTCAGCCTCGAACAGACCACGCCCTCGTTACAGGGTCGGTGGTCCACCTCCTGCCATCAGCCCCCCCACCTCACCGAGGGTCTGCATCTGCACCTGTAATAACTTTGCTGTTTTACCTGGGTACTAAAATGCAGCATCGGAATGTTTAAAGGTCTTTAATATCAACCCTCCAGGTGCAGTTCTTGGCACTTTAATGTGGTCACTCGATGCAGGCCTCACTCACAACTCTGAGTAGCTCATACCTTTCCTACCTAACAAAGAAAAACGAGGCATGGAAGGTGCAGCTCTTAAGGAGCAGATTAGGATTCAAACAGTGATCTTCGTCACATGCTGAGCTACCTCTCAGGCTGAGATAACGTTCAAATTAACCAGGTAGAACAGCGTTCCATAAATCATCCAGAAATGGTCCCTTGTGGATGGGCCTGTGGTTATTCCCTGAAGAACAAGACCATTCGCCCAAAAATCCACCTGTGTCACACTCAAATGTTTACATATCCAATTATTTTTAAAATAACCCAATGTTCACAGCCATTTAGAGCCATATAGATTGTCTGCTTTGCTGACAATCAACCCAAGACCTCTGTCGACAAAGGGCACAGTGCCAGGTCCAGAGAAGGTGGGACCGAGACACAAACAGGAACCACTCCGTCCCTGGGAGCCTCGCTCTGATGGGCCGGTGAAGACGGGCGGGCAGACGGCAGGCCAGGAGAAGGGGCTGCGCTGCCGGGAGGCAGTGCTTTGAGCTCTAATGGATGGAACACTGCTAACCAGCGAACACTGCTAACCAGGGCACTCATCTGAGAGGATGAAGAGGCAGCAAAGCACAGCTGGCCTCGGGGAACCGGAAGCCACAGGGACATCAGGCTGTGCTGCTGTCTGCTGGCCACCGCTGGGGACTGTACTGGGCCTGGATGGACATCCCTGACACTCCCCACCGGATGCCAGGGGCACCCCCAGCCCCAGGTGAGAACCACGGATCCCATGGCGAATGAGGACAGCCTGTGGGAAGTGGGGCTGGGACAGCTCTGCACAGCTTAATAGGAAAGTTGGGTTCTATTTTGTGGGGTTTTGGTCACGCCAATGGCTGGTCAGGGCTGTCCGTCAGGAAGTGATTTGAGGACAGATTAGAGAAGGGGCTGCCAAGGCCAGCGGGGCATTCGCTGCCTGGGTCCAAGGAAAGGGAAATAAAGGCTGGCGATATGACAGTGTGGGGGAGCACAGAGGGAAGGAACTGATGGAGACACAGGACAGGCTCCGCACAGGGCCACGAGCAGCTACCCGGGGGTCATCCTATTAATTCTCCTCAGGGCCCCAAGAGGTGGCTGTGAGGATCCCTCTTCTGAGGACAGAACTGCCCCAGAGCCACACAGCGAGGATCCACAGAACCAAGATCTGGGCCAGCTCCAAAGCGGGCGATCTTGACGCCTCACCCGTGGTCCTGAGGCAGGGATCAGAGCGCCCTGGACACACAGACTCTCCCAGGAACTGCAGAAAGGGGAAGCAGACGCCCCGGACCAGCGGCAGGACCCAGGGTTTCTGCCCTCCAGGGCACACTGGGACCAGCCACTGCACAGGTGGACACATGGTGCTTTAACCCGCGCTGGGGAAAGGAGCCCTAGCTCTCAGGGTAGAGACCGCAGCTCGATCGGGCCGGCCTCCCTGCTGGGCACAGCCTGAGCCACATGACCAAGGCCAGAGAGGATTACCAAGGTACACCTGGCTCAGCTTCCGGCAGCCCCGGAAAAGGCCACTACCCTCACTGGAACAGCCCGGTCCATCACCAAGCCCCACCCTCTTTTGCCAGCCCTGCCTCCACAAGGCCCCGCCTCTCGCATGCAAGTCCTGCTCCCAAGGCTCAGCTTGCCTGCAGCCCCGCCCCACTGGCTCCACCCCATCGCCTGCAAGCCCCATCCCCAAGGCCCAGCTCACCTGCATCCCCGCCTACTAGGCTACAGTCCTCACCTGCAAAGAGCCACCCCTCACTAAGCTCCTCCCATCACTTGCACAGCCCCGCGCAACATAGCACGCCCTTCCAGGAGCCCCTCTTTTCACCTGCGCAGCCCTGCCCTTCCAGGCCCCACCTCATCTGCATAGACACGCCTCTCGCCACGCCCCACTTCTCCCCTGCCCACTTCCCCCTCCTATCAACTGTCCACATCCTGCTGCTGGCCGTACCCCGCCCCTTTCGGCATGCCGGCCACGCCCCTTTTACCCGTGAGTAGGCTTCTCACCTTGCCCGCCTCCTTCGGCATGTCGGCCCCACCCCTCCCGCCCATCTCCCTCTGCACTGCCCTCCCGCCCGTCCCAGAGCAGTGGAGGCCCGCCCTTTTCATCTACAGCCTATGGCAGAGGACGTTGCCGTTCGCGCTGACCAATAGGAGTGGTGGCCGTCACGGCAAGCCCCGCCCCGCGCCCTATGTCGGGTTAAGTGGGGGCGGGGGTCCCTCGCCAGCCCGGCGCTGATCATACGCCATGTGGCACTGTGGCGCCTGGCAGGGCCTTTGTGCGCTGAGGCTGCTGAGTGGCGGGTGAGACACTGCGGTCGGCGGCTAGAAGTGCTCGGGTGCTGGCACCCGAGAGAGGAAGGTCCAGGGCCGGCCGGAGACGTAGGGGTCCGCGTCCCTGCGCCCAGGCCTGGCATCTCCCCGCACTGTGGGAGCCCCGCACCCCGAGCCCCTGCCAGGGCCTTCCTCGGGGCTCCTGCATCCGAGGCTCTGAGGCCGGAGGACCCCGGAGCTCCTGCGCCTCCAGGGGCTGGGGGCCGGGCCTGCCCGTGGCGCTCCCGGCGGGGCCCTCCATTGGCTTGGGCTTTAATGGAGGTAGTAAATGGGGCCGGCAGTTGTGGTTCTCGCTGATGGCTTTGCTCCTAGTTCATTGTTGTTGGAGGCCGAGTCCTTAAGAGACCGGAGGCGCCCACAGCCCGCTCTTAAAGTCCAGCTGTGTTCAGAGAACTGAAGCCCCCCGGAATTTAACTGTTTTGGTGTTTTAATGACTCAATTTATGGGGAAAAAAAAGACGAAGCGGTTTAATGTTCATGGTAATCCAGGAGCCCGTATTTAATGTAACAGTTCAGCGCTGCCGGCCCAGGCCGGGGGGAGACCTGGCGTCCGTGGCGTGAGTTTGGCAGTAGGTTACTGGAAAGTTCGGGGGAGACCCTGGCCTTACCGCTCAGGGGTTTCCTATCATGTCCCTGCTGATAAGTTACTTGTCAAAATGCTGATCTCTCCCATAATTCTGAAATTCGCTAAATCAGTAAGTAAATATTGACTATAGCATATATTCATAATGTTGACAGTGACTGAATAGGTGTTTTTTTCCCCCTATATATATCTTTAAAATATTTCAGTGGGATATATTAATGTAGAAAAGCCCGTAAGACATATAGTACAATTTGAGAGAATAATAGTTGTTTTTTTTGTTTGTTTCTTTTGTTTTTTTTTTTTTTTTTTTTTTTTTTTTTAAGAGACGGGATCTTGCTCTGTTGCCCAGGCTGGTTTTGAACTCCTGGGCTCAAGTGATCCCCCTCCTCAGCCTCTCACACTGCTGGGCTTACAGGTGTAAGCCATCTCATCCAGGTGAGAATAATTAGAAAATAAGTAGGTTGGGCGCAGTGGCTCACACCGGTAACCGCAGCATGTTGAGAGGCCAAGGCGGGCAGACCACTTGAGGTCAGGAGTTTAAGACCAGCCTGGCCAACATGGTGAAACCCCATCCCTACTAAAAATACAAAAATTAGCTGGGCGTGGTGGTGAGCACTTGTCGTCCCAGCCACTCAGGAGGCTGAGGCAGGAGAATTGCTTGAACCCAGGAGGTGGAGGTTGCAGTGAGCCGAGATTGCACCACTGCACTCTAGCCTGGGCAACAGAGCGAGACTCTTGTCTCCAAAAAAAAAAAAAAAAGTGTCCCCATGACCAAGCTGAAGATTTCCCCTAACTGCTCATAACCCTCTCTCTCCCTCTTAGATTATCACTGTCATGACATAGAGAAATGTCCTTGCTTTTTAAAAATATTTTACCATCTCTATGCATTCTGACAGTATCTTGTTACCTGTTTGAATAATACCTGTTTAGGATAATACTGTATCATGTGTATCTTTTGTTTAACATTATGTGACCCACATCTTTGTTACAATTGTAGGCCCTTTTATTGGTAAGTTTTTTTTTTTTTAATTGAATGATTAGTCCGCAGTTTATCCAGTCGCTGTTACACCTCCAGGTGAGTTGAGTTTGGGACTGTCAGAGTTCGTGCTGACAATCTTGTCCGTGAGTGCTGGGGTAGGAGTGTAAGGTGTGGAGGATATAGACCAAGAGGTGAACGGATTTCCAGTATTCCGATTTTTTTTTTTTTTTTGACACCCAGGCTGGAGTGTAGTGGCATGATCTCGGCCCACTGCAACCTCCGCTTCCCAGGTTCAATGATTCTCCTGCCTCAGCCTCCCAAGTATCTGGGACTATAGGCACCCGCCACCACGCTTGGCTAATTTTTGTATTTTTAGTAGAGACTGGGTTTCACCATATTGGCCAGGCTGGTCTCGAACACTTGACCTCAGGTGATCCACCCACCTCGGCTTCCCAAAGTGCTGGGATTCCAGATGTGAGCCACCACGCCCTGCCTCTTCAGCTTTCTAAAGAATGCCAAGTATTTTCCAAAGTTGTTCCACTTTGTACTCCCTGTAGCAGTGTATGAGAGCTCCTGGTAATATTAGGCTTTAAGTTTTCACCAATTCGGTAGGCATGTAATGGGATTTAACTATAGTGTGAATTTCTTCCAATATTTTGAAGGCTTGTGAGGATTCTGTGAGGAAAAGAAGCCCTTTTGTTTAAGAGTTTCTTAAGGGAATTTAAACCATAATTGTATTATAGTTATTTTTGAACATGTATAAAGAAAAGGTTTCCAACACTGAAGCTTTAGTTAAGATAAAAGGTCATTAAAATGGGAAGGACCTTACCAGAAATTAGTTTTCTGGAATGTGCAAGATTTTGGAAGATGTAGTATTTTGTTTCTAATTAATAATCTTTATCACATGAGAGTATTTTCACTATGTGGCTGAATAATGTTAACCAGATAATTTTCCTGCAGCTCGTCTAACTTAGATGACTTTTAATCTAGACATGCACACCACAGAGCGTGGCGATGGAACCGTAACCGGGCTTGTGAGAGGGCTCTACAGTATCAACTAGGAGACAAGATTCACGGATTCACTGTAAACCAGGTGTGGGTCCTTCTCGGCACCTCCTTTATAAATCCACATACATTGCAGGTGTGGCTTCTGGCATAGGTACGGGCCCTTCAGGGTGGAGACTAGCCTTGTCCTCGTGTCCCAAGGCCCTGGCCCAGCTCCTGTTGCATGATGGCTACTCGGCTGAACAGAGCTTGTGAGAGAAATGACCCCCGGTCCCTTCCTGGAATGTCGCGAAGCCTGATTCTTGTCAGATTTGAGAGAGTAACACTTCCAGCTGGGTCTCTGTCATCAGCCATGCTAGGGTTTCCGCAGCCAAATCTGACGATTCGCTGAGTGTGAGCACGAAGACTCAGTGCCCTGATCTGTTCAGTCAGGTTTTGCCATCAAATAGTTTGCTCTAAACTTCTGCAGAATCTTTCAGTTTTCTGAGCCTTTTGGGTTTCAAAATTATAAAGAAGAAATTGTGGACTTATACTTACTTGGGTTTATATTAAAATGGATTCATTTGTTTTTTGTTTTGTTATTTGCTTAAACTTTTTCCTTTTTTTTTTTTTTTTTAGCATAGTAACTAAAAATGACAACACTTCACATATTTGGCCAGCTGTTGGCTCTGTGCTATGCTTGATGTTATAGCAAATTTAAAAGACACAACTTACCGTCTAGAAAGACTGATGTGGCTGTGACTGGAGGCACATGGTGGACGCCATGCGGAGGGCCAAGGACAAGGGTGGGAGCTGCTGCTGCTGGGGGAGAGGAAAGAGCTCCTGGAGAGGGTGGTGTGAGAAAGCAGCTGCCTCTGGGCAGGGCTCCAGCAAGGGAGCCAGGGCAGTGACTAGGGGGTCCCAGGCAAGGTCCAGGCCTGGGAGTCCTGACAACAGCCTCAGAGCATTTGTGAAATCCTGCAAAGGCCGGGCAAAGACACCTGGGTTTCTAGTACTGGTGACTATTACTAAAGGCCTCGCCCAGAGTGCTAGATTCTTCTCCTTTACTTTTCACATTTTATAGAAATATACTTATTTCTGGAGTGCAGTGGCATGACCTTGGCTCACTGCAGCCTCAAACTCCTGGGCTCAAGCGATCCTGTCACCTCAGTCCCCCAAATAACTGGGACAAGGTGCCCCCACGCCTGGCTCATTGTGTGTGTGTGTGTGTGTGTGTGTGTGTGTGTGTGTGTGTGTGTAGGTGGAAACTTGCTTTGTTGTCTAGGCTGGTCTCAAACTCCTGGGTTCAAGCAATCCTCTTGTCTTGTGTATTAGTCTAATCTCACACTGCTGTGAAGAAATACCCAAGACTGGGTAATTTATAAAGAAGGAGCTAAAAAGTAAAGAGGTTTCATTGACTCACAGTTCTGCATGGCTGGGGAGGCCTCAGGAAACTTACAATCATGGTGGAAGGCACCTCTTCACAGGGTGGCAGGGAAGAGAATGACAAGTGAAGGGGGCAGCCCCTTATAAAACTGTCAGATCTCGTGAGAAGGTACTCACTGTCATGAGAATAACATGGGGGAACCCTCCTCATGATCAATTACCTCCTACCAGGTCCCTCCCACAACGTGTGGGGATTATGGGAACTACAATTCAAGATGAGATTTGGGTGGGGACGCAGCCAAACCATATCACCTTGGCCTTCCAAAGTGCTGGGATTAAAGGTGTGAGCCACTGTATCCAGCCATAGAAACTTACGATAAGTCATGTTTCTGGTTTGAGAAATAGCTACCATGAACGCTATTATTATTAAAGCTATGTATTATTAGAAAGCAGACATCTCACTGTATCTGTTGATTTTAAATGCATTGATCATCTGTTACAAAGCACGGTAAGCTTGGAAACAAGTAATTTAACAGTGGTAGATGATGCAGGTTGTAGTGGGCCACTTATGCATGACTCTTGGATGGCAGGCTCCCTAGATTGGGCTGAGGAGACCTGAGGTCTCAACTCTGCCAGCGACTTGCTGTGTGCACTTGGTCAGGTGACTCATGGCACCTGGATGGAGGGGGTGGCAAGTGGTGTGGTGATCACAGGGAGGTGGTATGTGATTGAGGGAGAGGGCCGGCTGGCATGACTGGAAGACAAGACAGTTTCTTTCATACCGAGAAGTATGGACACTTACCAGGAGGCTTACCTAAAGTAGGAGAAGACCTTCCACCCCGCTCAGGAGTGGGGAGTCTTTCATCTTTTTGGGGGGCATTTCTATCCTCCCAGCCCCTCCAGCTGTTCTGGAAGCCCCAGCTTTGTGCTTCCAGCTACCATCGAGAATCCATCCCACACTAGGATAAGCAAAGACTGATCCTGGAGCCTCTCCCCGCTGTCGCCAGCTAGCCCACTCCAGCATTTCCCCTCCCTGCAGGCCCGTTCTGTGTACAACAGGAGATTATATGCACAGAAACAGGAGGCACACGGCCGATGTTGGAAGGGGTGCTGTGTTACTGAGGTGCAGTACACAAAAGCAGGGGGCACTCAGCAGATGTTGGAAAGGGTGCTGTGTTACTTAGGTGCAGCACAGTACCGTGGGAAGGGCAGACACCAGGGTGAATCCTGGCTCTGTGATTTGGGCAGCTTATGTCATCACCCTGAGCCTCAGGTTTTTCATCTGTAAATGAGGATGAGAATACCTCCCTCACAGAGTATATGTGACATGATTAGAAAATGCCTAGCCAAAAAATAATAAAAAATTAAAAAAATAGAAAATACCTAGCCAGTAATAAGCACTCAAAAAATATATATATACACACATTCTCATCTGCCTTTTTAAAGTCTTACTTTCCTTGTTTGTAGGATAAGGGACTTGGACAGGATGGTTCTGTTCTCTCCAGCTCTGAAATACTGGCTTCCCGGCATCATCTAATTTCAGGCAGAAAAGCCAGTTTTCTCAGTGTGTCGAAGATCACCATTTCAAAGGCCATTTTGTCTAAGTTTAACTGGTTGTGTTTTTCTGGTTAACTCAAGTGACATCTGTTCCCGAGCTGTTCCTGACGGCAGTGAAGCTCAGCCATGATGACACAGGAGCCAGGTATTTACACCTGGCCAGAGAAGACATGAATAATCTGTTCAGGTACATGGTGCATTGTAAGAACATGGTCTTGAATGTTTTATTTAAATCAGGGATGTCCAATCTTTTGGCTTCCCTGTGCCACAATGGAAGAACAACTGTCTTAGGCCACACATAAAATACACCAACACTAAGGACAGTTGATGAGTTAAAATTATAAATAAAGGACCTCAATGTTTTAAGAAAGTGTAGGGATTGCGTTGGGCTGCATTCCAGGTCGTCCTGAGCATGCGGACTGCAGGCTGTGGGTTAGACAAGCTTGATGTAAAGCACTGACTGTACATTACGTGGTTTAAAATACCTCACTAGTATTTTTATTGACAGAGCATCTTGAAAAATAAGGAAAAGCTTACACGGACTTACAATCTCATCAAAATACAATTTTATAGTCTGAATCAATGATTTACATTAGAGTTGGGAAACCCTGTGTCAGAGGATTGTGGTGTCAGAATGATGATTTCTAGTAGCCTGAGGTGATGATGCATCTGGGAACTGTGTCCACAGCACTAAGATGAACGTTTTGCATTCTAGTCATTCTCCTTCCCCAGCGTTCTGTTCCATTCCCCTTCCCTGGCGTTCTGTTCCTTGTTCCTCCCCTTCCCTAGCATGCCGTTCCTTCTTCCCTAGCGTGCAGTTCCGCACCACTCCCATGGACAGTACTGGTGTTCCTCACATTCTTGAGCATACCGTCCTTTGTGGGTCTCGGAAATATCCATGCAGAGACACTTTCTTCAAAATGATGAACCGAGACGGGTGGATCACGAGGTCAGAAGATCGAGACCATCCTGGCTAACACGGTGAAACCCCGTCTCTACTAAAAAATACAAAAAATTAGCCGGGCGAGATGGCGGGCGCCTGTAGTCCCAGCTACTCGGGAGGCTGAGGCAGGAGAATGGCGTAAACTCGGGAGGCGGAGCCTGCAGAACTGCGAGCCAAATAAACGTCTTTGCCTTGTAAATTACCCAGTCCTAGGCATTTATTCATAGCAATGTAAACAGAGTAAGATAACATGTTTGAGAGAAAATGTCAGTGACCAAAGACAGTTAAGATGTCCTAATAAGAACTAATATTTATTGAGCAAACATTTATTGAGCTAATATTTATTGTACCTACTAAGTTAATCCTAAGCACTTGACATTGATCCTCATGACAATTCTAATTGGGAAATACTATTGTTACCCCTGTTTTACAGATAAAGAAACTGAGGCATAGAGGAGTGAAGTAACTTATGCAAGGTTATCCAGTTAGTAAGAGGTAGAGCTGAAATTAGGATTAGTTGGAAGAAGTAGGAAAGGACCAAAATGTGCAGTGGTTCACAGACCAGGTTAAAAGATTTTTATGATAAAAGAAATAAGAAGTCACTGAAGTGTGCATTTTATTTCAAAATGGTTACTCCATTTGCATTTCAAAAAGGTCACTCCAGCCATAGCATGGATAACTAGTTGAAAGGTTGGGGAGAGTGCATACTGAGAAACCAGTTAGGAGATGACTGCTGTTGTCTGGGCAAGAACTGACGGAAGCAGGGCTAGAGAGTTGGCCCTGGGTTGGACATGGTGGCTTACACCTGTAATCCCAGCACTTTGGGAGGCCTAGGCAGGCGGATCACTTGAGGTCAGGAGTTCGAGACCAGCCTGGTCAACATGGTAAAACCCCATCTCTACTAAAAATACAAAAATTACCTGGGCATGGTGGCACACACCTGTTGTCCCAGCTACTCGGGAGGCTGAGGCATGAGAATCGCTTGAACCTGGAAAGCAGAGGTTGCAGTGAACTGAGATCACACCACTGCACACTCCAGCCTGGGTGACAGAGTAAGACTCTGTCTCCAAAAAAAAAAAAAGGGGTCGGCCCTGGAGAAGGGCAGAGTGGTTGTGTCTGAGATAAAGTGGATGAGGAGAGACGAGGGCATGAGGAAGAGGATGAGGGCATGATAGGGAGCAAGTCCTGAGGATGATCCTTGGGCTTCTGGCTGGTGTCACTGTGTGAACAGTGGGCAGTGGTGTCATTTTCTCATGCAGAGAACACAGGAAGGAAGAGGAGCACACCTGGGTGTAAGGAGGAACATCATGAATTGGAGGTATTTTGAGACATTTCCACTGGCGATGTCAGAAACCAATTGCATTTGTGGAGCTAGAGCTCATGGGTCTGTACTAGAGATTCAAACTGGGGAGTCATCTACGATGAGTAGTACAGTAATTAGAGACAGGGAAGCTGAAGAGATTGCTTAAGGAAAGTGAGGAGTGAGGAGAAGATTGCCCAATATCTGGGAGAAAGCCCTAGCTTTCCTTGGCCTTGATTCAGTCTTTCACCTCTTTTTTCTATCTTACTGATCCCCACCCCCCACTCCGGGAGATCCAAGTGGAAGTCACAAGGATAAACATGAAGAAAATAATATAATGGATTGAGGCTGGGCATGGTGGCTCATGCTTGTAATCCCAGCACTTTGGGAGGCCAAAGTGGGCGGATTACCTGAGGTCAGGAGTTCAAGACCAGCGTGGCCAACATGGTGAAATCCCATCTCTACTAAAAATATAAAAATTAGCCAGGTGTGGTGGCACATGTCTATAATTCCAGCTACTCAGAAGGCTGAGGCAGGAGAATGGCTTGAACCTGGGAGGTGGAGGTTGCAGCGATCTGAGATCGCGCCATTGCACTCCAGCCTAGGTGACAAGAGTGAAACTCTGTCTCAATAAATAAATAAATAAATAAATAAATAAATAAAATATAATGGACTGAGTTAACCCTTGGGACACCTTCACTTCTTTTTCTTTTTTTTTACTTTAAAAATTTTTTTATTGACAAAAGTTACACATATTTATGGTATACACTTTTTTTCTATAGGTTTTTGGGGAACAGGTTGTGTTTGGTTACATGGATAAGTTCTTCAGTGGTGGTTTCCGAGATTTTGGTGCACCCATCACCTGAGCAGTATATACTGTACACAGTGTGTAGTCTTTTATCACTCACCCGCTTCCCACCCTTTCCCTCGAAGTCCCCAAAGTCCATTGTATTATTCTCATGCCTTTGCAGCCTCACAGCTTAGCTCTCCACCTTTCTCTTTTCATCAAGTTTGAAGCATTCCTTGTAAAAGGAAATCATTATCTTAGAAGTAGTATTATGCTGGCTGGGCATGGCTGTGATCCCAGCAGTTTGGGAGGCCAAGGCAGGTGGATCACTTGAGCCCAGGCCAGCCTTGGAAATGAGAGAGAGAGAGAGAGAGAGAGAAAGGGGGGGGGGGAGGGAGAGGGGAGAGAGGGAGGGAGAGAGAGGGGAGAGAGGGGAGAGAGGGGAGAGGGGAGAGAGGGGAGAGGGGAGAGAGAAAGAAGAAAGAAAGAAAGAAAGAAAAGAAAGAAAGAGGGAGGGAAGGAAGGAAGGAAGGAAATTCTATTATGCCTTAATCTTGTGAGCATCTTCTTAATTCTACTCAAAAAACATTCTTCCTATAAAATGACAAATGTAAACCAAAAATAAAATTCTGAGCCCCCCCCTCCCACCCGCCACCGCCTGCCGCTACAGTCATCTGTATGACTTCCTCCTTAGCCAGGGCACTTTAAAATCTAACCTGAAAGACTGGTTCAGGCCATGATGCGAAGTGGGATCAGACATGCCTCATTACACCTCTCCAGTATTAACTTCAACACAGACCTTAAGTCTGAAAAGAAACATTTGGAGGGAGGGGGTAGAATCAAGGGAACAAAAAAGAAGAGAAACATTGACTCTCTATTCTCTACCTGGCAGTTTCATCCGCATGATTAAACTTTGGTCTTCATAACTTCTTATCGCAAGACAGACATTTCTATCCATTGATAACTCTTCCACCCAATTACCAATTAGAAAAACTTTAAATCTACCTATAACTTGGAAGCCCCCTGCCTCGCTTCACATTGTCTTGCCTTTCTGGATTGGACCAATGTATATCCTAAATGTATTTGAAGTCTCATGTCTCCCTAAAATGTACAAAACCAAGCTATGCCCTGACACCTTGGGCACATATTCTCAGGACCTCCTGAGGGCTGTGTCACAGGTCATGGTCACTCATACTTGGCTCAGAATTAATCTCTTCAAATATTTTACAGAGTTTGACTCTTTTCGTTGACACAACTTAGATTAAGCACACTCAGATAATAACCTGCCAGACAGTGCTCCCAAAGGCTTGGAAGAAATACTTCAGTTTCTAAAGGAGGTTGTCTTATAGACATGGGATAACTCGAGCACTCAGAGAAGTTGACTTCTTATTGTTTTTAAAGTCATGATTACCAGAGTTATTTCATCATAGCCTGCTAGGGATTGAACAAGGAAAGGCAACTACCAAGGACAAATACACATCTAGTTTTTGTAACATATTTTCTAAAAATATGAAGAAAAGAATGAATTTACTAGAAATTAAAATAGTTTATTAAGGTGGTAAAACAACAGAAGATTATTTACTCTCTTAATTTTTCAAAATTTTAATAATGTAAGATCATATTTTATTTAAATATTTTAACATGTTAGATACTTACATATGTTTTATTTCTTTTCATTATTTAAATATACTATTTTTATTTTATTTATTTATTTATTTACATATAGAGACAGGGTCTCAATATGTTACCCAGGCTGGTCTTGAACTCCTGGATTCAAGAGATCTTCCCACCTTAGCCTCCCAAAATGCTGGGATTACAAGCATAAACCACAGAACCCAGCCTAAATATATTATTATTATTATTTTGAGATAGAGTCTTGCTCTGTCACCCAGGTTAGCATGCAGTGGCATGAACTGTATAGTGGCTCACTGTAGCCTTGATCTCCTGGGCTCAACTGATCCTCCTGCCTCAGCCTCCCAAGTAGCTGGGACCACAGGCACATGCCACCATGCTCACCTAATTTTTTTTTTTTTTTTTTTTTGTAGAGACAGAGTCTCACCATGTTTCCCAGGCCGCTTTCAAACTCCTGGGCTCAAGTGATCTTCCCACCTTGGCCTCCCAAAGTGCTGGGACTACAGGTGTGAGCCACTGCACTCAGCTTAAATATATTATTTTTAAATGCAATAAAGATTGTACCTTATGGAGGACTGATAATTTTTCATACCTTGATGTGGATGAAGGTTGTCTGGGTATATACATGTAAAATACACACACATACACACACACACACACACAAAGGTTTTTGTTCATGGTTCCTGGCTCATAACTCCGATGGCTCTTGTTATAATGTTGGGGCACTTTAAACCTCAGAATCAGGCCTCATAAAAACTGTGTTTGAAGTCAGACTCCGCCACTTACTGGCTATATCATCTTGGTTAAGTCAGTACACCTCTCTTCTAATTTCCTGAACTGATCTCCTCATCTGTAAAATGGAATATGGTCCCGCCTACTTCATGAGGTTTTTGTGAGGATCAACTGAATTAATCCATTAACATAACAGAAACAATGACTCACTATGTTTCTAAGAGCTATTTAGCCCTGCATGAGTTAGCTATTGTTTTTCTGGGCTGCCAGAGTTCAACAGATGCTGCTTTGAATGTGCTTTGAACAAATTCTAGCTCAAAAGGAATCTTGCAGAATTTGAGATACGATTGTGATTGTTACCATTATCCACTCAGACACCCAATCACTCCTTTACCCCCGAAACTTAATCAAGCTCTGTTGATTCATACCCCTAAATAATTCTCTCCTCTCCAGTGCCTCAATTTTTGCTTAGATCACTGCAAGAGCTACCAACATTTTTTTCCTTTCTTCAGCAACTTTCATCCTTGATGTGGAAGGAAATCAGGATATTTTACCTCAAAATGCATTTCTTTGATGTATTTTGAGAGGACTGCCAGAGGCCCAGCAAACAGAACTGGCCCTGCAAAACTGTCTTTCGTGGGGGAAGTTTACATCTGTAGAGAATCTACATTCATGCAGCCAGATTCCCTTGTCAGATCTAGGAAAGATTAACGAAGAGTCTGACACCTTTAAAGGTGAGAGAATTTGTCAAAGTTAAGAAGAATTTGTCATCTATTCTGTCTGCTACCCAAGAGGTTTCATCTATATAACAAGACCACCTTTGCTAGGCAGGCCTCCTGTTCTGTCTCTCTCATAACCTGTCTTGCCACTAAAGCCTGGTTTACCGCCATAGCCTGTTTTTGGCTGTGCTCTGAATCCATATTCTTTCTGCAACCTCGAGGAGGGGGGCTTTCATTCTGAAGGCCCCTGTGTCATGAAAAACTATGATCAAATAAATGTGTATGCCTTTTCTCCTATTAATCGGCCTCTTGTTAAATATTTTCAGCAAACCTTCAGAGAGTGAAGGGGACGCTTTCCCTTGTCTTCAACAATGTCCTTCAAAATGGCGCCAGATCCATATGCATTACTCTCCAGCCTAAGCCCCATTAAGTTTGATCAATAACCATTATTTTGTTTTCAACTCAATATCTTACC
This sequence comes from Trachypithecus francoisi, assembly GCF_009764315.1. Taxonomy (NCBI): domain Eukaryota; kingdom Metazoa; phylum Chordata; class Mammalia; order Primates; family Cercopithecidae; genus Trachypithecus; species Trachypithecus francoisi. The sequence goes on from NW_022681454.1 coordinate 44,574,767, forward strand.
CTCAAGTCCTGCTATTTCCCACCCACTTACCTCATCTTTGCCAGTACCCTTCTTGTACTGGCATGACTTCAGTCCAGGTCCTTCCATGTTTCCTTTTCTTTCTTGAGGTTGATCTTTTCATGATTCTTTAACAAATGAGTTGCTATTAAGCCTTCATGACACTGATAAAAAATCTTCTCTTCTACAAAGCCTTTCTCAGCAATTCCAGGCAAAGTTAGTCATTTCCTCCTTTGTTTCCATTTCACTTGGTATATACCTTGTCTTTTCACATAACAGGTTGTGCTGAAATTATGTGTTTATGGGCCTCACTCAATGACAGGGACTGAGCACATTCCCTTGTTTGCCGAGAGCCACCCCCACATGCCTAGCACATCAAAGATGTTTAATAACTATGTAATGAGTGAATAATAAATAAATGGGTTAGTATAACATCTCAGATGATATCTACATTGTGTCGATGCAAACAGTCAAACTCTGTAAAATATTTGAAGAGATTTATTCTGAGATTTATTATGAGTGACTAATGGTCCATGACACAGCCTCAAAAGATCCTGCAAACATGTGCTCAAGGTGGTTGGGCCACAGCTTTGTTTTATATGTTTTAGGGAGATATGAGATATCAATTAATACATGTAAGATGTACATTGGTTCAGTTCAGAAAGGTGGAACAACTGGAAATGGGGGCTTCCACATCACAGGCAGATTCAAAGATTTTCTGATTGGCAGTTGGTTGAAAGCATTATTATCAATAGAAAGAAATGTCTGGATGATGATAAGGGTTGTGGAGACCAAGGTTTTATCATGCAGATAAAGCCTCCAGGTAGCAGGTTTCAGAGAGAATAGATTGTGAATATTTCTTATCAGACTTAAAGAGTCTCTTGTACCAGTAATTCCAAAAGGGAGGAGGGTATAATGAGGCATTTTGGCTCCCTTTTCTCACCATGGCCTGAACTCATTTTTCAGGTTAGCTTTGGAATGCCCCTGGCTGAGAGGAGGGGTCCATTCAGATGGTTGTGGTGCCTTAGAATTTTATTTTTGGTTTACAACCTATGGGAGAGTAAATATAGTAAAGGAGAAACAAATGGTATACAGGCTCCGCCACTACAGCATGTGACTCTGGGCAAATTCCTCATGCTCTCTATGCCTCCCTTTCCTCCTCGACAAAATCATGACAAGGATATCTTTATGTGTGTGTGAGCATTCAGTTAATCAATACATGTAATTCTATGTGTTAGTTACTGTTGTCGTTGATGTTCATGGGAAGAATATTACTGTAAACCCCAGGAAGGACAGGGACTTTGTTTTGACTCACCATTTAATTTCTAACATTTGTTATAGCATTTCTTGTGGAATAGGCACTCAATAAAAATTCAGGTGGGCACAGTGGCTCATGACTGTAATCCCAGCTACTCAAGAGGGTGAGGCAGGAGGATTGCTTGAGGTCAGGAGTTTGAGACCAGCCTGGGAATCATAGCAAGATGGTGTCTCTACAAAAAAATTCAAAAATTGGCCAGTGGTGGTAGTGCGTGCCTTGAGTTCCAGCTACTCAGTAGGCTGAATTGGGAGGATTGCTTGAGTTTGTTTGAAGCTGCAGTGAGCTATGATTACATCACAGCACTCTCTAGCCTGAGTGACAGAGTGAGACCCCCCCATCTCTCTCTCTCTTTTTTGTTTTTGGAAACAGAGTCTCACTCTGTTGCCCAGGTTGGTGTGCAGTGGCACAGTCTTGGCTCACTGCAACCTCTACCTCCCAGGTTCAAGTGATTCTCCTGCCTCCACCTCTTGAGGATTCATCTTATTAAGTAGCTAAAATTGGTGTCATTTGCTGGATATCATTTATCAAAAAGTGATTGGGCTGTGGGTATTTGACCTTTAAGTATGAAATGCATGTCTTCTTCTGAGCCAGAGTTACCAGTTTGTTGACTTTTCAGAGTTTGTTGACTTATCCAGAGTAACTGGGATTACAGGAACCTGCCACCAAGCACAGCTAATTTTTGTATTTTTTTTAGTAGAGACATGGGGTTTTGCCACATTGGCCAGGCTGGTCTTGGACTCCTGACCTCAGGTAATACACTTGCCTTGGCCTCCCAAAGTGTTGGGATTACAGGTGTGAGCCACCATGCCCGGCCCCCTACTCTCTTAAAAACAAAAAAGAATTGTGAAATGAACATAAGTATAATAAAAAGAGAACACAAAAGAAGATAGTTAGAAACACACTCACACACACAAAGGGCCAGTGGGAATACATTTGTCCATTTGACACAAAGTACAAAACTGTTGCTAAGTCACCTCAGGTGCTCACCACTGAGGGATGAATAAGGGGGACAGTTCTGGAGGCTGGGAAGTCCAAGATCAAGGTACTGGCAGATTTGATGCCTAGTGAGAACTTGCTTCCTAGTACCCAGTTTTCTCTCATGGCAGAAAGTTGATGAGAAAGCTCCCTGGGGTCTCTTTCATCAGGGCACTAATCCTATTCATGGGAGCTCCACCCTCATGAACTAATCAGCTACAAAAGGCCCCCACCTACTAATACCATCACATTGGGGGTTAGGATTTCAACATATGAATTTGGAGGGGACACAAACATTTAGTCTACAGTACAATGTAAATAATGACAACTAAGACTACTCATGTAGGCCAAGCATGGCAGGTGGCTCACGTCTGATATCCCAGCACTTTGAGAGGCCGAAGTGGGAGGACTGCTTCAGCCCAGGAGTTCAAAACCAGTCTAGGCAACATAGCAAGACCTTAGCTCTAAAAATAAATAAATAAACAAGAAAAATCAGCCAAATGTGGTGGTGTACACCTATAGTTCTAGCTACTTGGATGGCCAATGCAGGAGGATTGCTTGAACTCAGAATTTCAAGGCTGCAGTGAGCTATGATCTCACCCCTGCACTCCAGCCCAGGTAATACAGTGAGATTCTGTCTCAAAAAAAAAGAATACTCACACAGTAAATCTGAGCAAATGTTCTATACAGTAAGTCCTCACCTAATGTCACCAATATGTTCTTGGGAACTTCAACTTTAAGCAAAATAAGGTATCATGAAACCAATTTTACAATAGGCTAATTGATATAGACAAGAGTTATGTTCCTATGGCAGATTTCTGGTCATAGAAACATTGCCAAACTTCTAAATGAAGACCTGAAACACTTCACCCAGATGCAACAAACATGAACTCATGGCCACACGTCTTTCATCTATACTCTTACCTACTTTCCCCTCACCTTCTCACCAGCGTGTTTTGTTTGGTGTTTTTTTGTTTGTTTGTTTTGTTTTGTTTTGTTTGAGACAGAATCTCACTCTGTCATCCAGGCTGGAGTGCAGTGGAGTGATCTCGGCTCACTGCAACCTCCGCCTCCCAGGTTCCAGTGATTCTTGTGCCTCTGCTCCCTGAGTAGCTGGTATTACAGGTGCGCACCACCAATCCCAACTGATTTTTGCATTTTTAGTAGAGATGGGGTTTTACCATGTTGGCCAGGCTGGTCTTGAACTCCTGACCTCAAGTGACCCGCCCACCTCAGCCTCCCAAAGTGCTGGGATTACAGGTGTGAGTCACTGAGGCTGGCCCTCACCAGCCTATGTTGAAGTAATCCAAGTTATTATAAAATTTCATTCATAGTATTTCGATATCTACCTCTAAAAGATAAGAACTATTTAACACAACAATGCTATTATGGCAGGTATACAAAGTTAAACATAATGCAAAAGATCTGTGCATTTTAACGGTTGTTACATATTGCTACTGTCCCCTTAGAAGGATACAGCAATTTGCCCTTACAGCCCTGGTTTGTAGCAGTCATCCCTGATATTATCAATCTTTTTCATATCCATCAATCTATAGCTCTCAAAAATGATGTCTTGTTCCAACTCTCACTCCATTGATGGTTAATGAGGCTGAGCAACTTCTCATTTTGTATAGATCATTTATATTTCTTCTTCCACAATTACTTATTCACATTATCTTGTATTGTTCTATGCATCAATCTTATTTTTGTATTGATTTATAAGTTTAAAGAGCAAGAATTTTAACACACATTGCATTATCTAGATTGTACACAATAGAAAACATTTGAAGATGGATTTTCAAATAAAAGTATAAAGTACTCATGATAAATACATACCATGTGTATTAGTCTATTTTGTATTGCTATAACAGAATCCCTGCACCTGAGAAGTTTATAAAGAAAAGAGATATATTTAGCTCATGGTTCTTCAAGCTGGGAAGTTCAAGATTAGGCAGCCACATCTGGCAGCTTCCAACAAGGACCTCATACTTGGTCAAAACATGGAGAAATGGAAGGTGAATCAGGTTTGTATGAGAAAGGGCAAAACACTAGAAGCAACATCATTTTATTTATTTTTTGTATTTCAATGGCTACAAAGGCACCCTCACTTTATAACAACCGGCTCTCTCAGAAACTAATCCATTTCCATGAGAACTAACCCCGTCTTGTGAGAAGGACATTAATTCATCTTATGACCTAATCACTCAGAGACACCATCTGCCCTGCCAACATTGCCACATTGGAGACCAGTCCACAACATGAATTTTGGTGGGGACAAACAATATTGAGACCATAGCACCATGGTGCACTATGCAGTCTTTAATGAGTACATGTTTATAAAAACCCATTGAATATACAACACCAAGAATGAACCCCAATGTAAACTATGAACGCTGGGTGATAATGATGTGTCAATGTAGACTCATTGATTGTAGCAAATATAACAACTCACTGTTCCCAGCTGTGGTAGCTACAGCTTCTGTTTGATTAAACTCTCCAATCAAAAGACATAGAGTGGCTGAATAGAAGAAAACACAAGACCCTATGATCTATTGCCTACAAGAAACACATTTCACCTATGAAGATACATATAGACTAAAAAAAAGAGATGAAAAAAGATATCCATGATGATGTAAACCAAAAAGAACAGGAGTAGCTATACTTATATCAGACAAAATAGATTTCAAGACAAAAACTCTAAGAAAAGACAAAGAATGTCATTATATAATGATAAAGGGGTCAATACAGCAATAAGATGTAATGATTATAAATGTATATGCACCTAATACTAGAGCACCCAGATATATAAAGCAAATATTATTTGAGCTAAAGAGAGAGATAGGCCTCAATATAATATATCTGGAGTCTTCAACACTCCCCTTTCAGCACTGGATAGATCTCCCAGACAGAAACTCAATAAGCAAATATTGAATTTAATCTGCACTATACATCAAATGAACCTAATAGTTACAGAACGTTTCATCCAATGGCTGTCGAATATGCATTCTTTTCCTCAGCACAATGAGCATTCTCAAGGATAGGCAATATGTTAGATCACAAAACAGGTCTTAAAACACTCAAAAAACTGAAATCATATCAAGCATCTTCTCTGACTACAAAGAAATACAATTAGAAATCAACAACAAGAGGAATTTTGGAAATCATATGGACACACGGAAATTAAACAATATGCTCCTGGATGACCAGTGAGTCAATGAAGAAATTAAGATGAAAATTGAAAAATTTCTTAAAACAAATGATAATGGAAACACAGCATAGCAAAACCTATGAAATACAGCAAAAGCAGTACTAAAAGAGAAATTTGTAGCTGTAAGTTTCTACATCAAAAAAGAAGAAAAACTTCAAATAAATTACCTAACAACACATCTTAAAGAACTAGAGAAGCAAGAGCAAAACAACCTCAAACTTAGTAGAAGAAACGTAATAATAAAGATCAGAGCAGCAATCAATGAATTTGAAATGAAGAAAACACACACAAAAATAGATGAATCAAAAAGTTGATTTTTTGAAAAGATAAACGAAGTTAACAAACTTTTAGCCAGACTAATGAAGAAAAAAGAAAAAGAGAAACCCTAAATAAATAAAATCAGGGATGATAAAGGAGATATTACAACTGCTATCACAGAAATTCAAAGAATAATTAGTGACTACCCTGAGCAAGTGTATACCAATAAATTGGAAAATCTAGAAGAAATGGATAAATTCCTAGACATATACAACCAAGATTGAACCATGAAAGAATCCAAAACCTGAATAGACCAATAACAAGTAATGAGATTAAAGCCATAATAAAAATTCTCCTTGTAAAGAAAAGCCCAGGACCCAGGTTTCAATATAAAAATCATAAAAGGAGACAAAGAAGATCACTATATAATGCTAAAGGGATTACTTCAGTAAGAAGATGTAACAATTGTAAATTTATATGCAGCTAACACTGGCACACCCAGATATATAAAGCAAATACTATCAAAGCTAAAGAGAAAGACAGACCCCAGTGCAATAATAGCTGGAGACTTCAATATCCCACTGTCAGCACTGGACAAATCTTCCAGACAGAAAATCAACAAAGAAACATTGAACTTAATCTGCACTATAAACCAAATGAGCCCAATAGATATTTACAGAACATTTCATCCAATGGCTGCAGAATACACATTCTCCTGCTTAGCATGTGGATCATTTGCAAGGATAAGCCATATATGAGACTACAAAACAGTCCTTAAAAATTCAAAAAAATCGAAATTATATTAAGTATTTTCTCTAACCACAGTGTAATAAAACTAGGAATCAATCACAAGAGAAATTTTAGAAACTATACAAATACTTGGAAATTAAAGAATATGTTCCTGAACGATCAGTGGGTCAATGAAGAAACTAAGGAAAATATTTAAAAATTTATTGGAACAAATGAAATAACAAATTAGCCGAGTGTGGTGGTGTATGACTGTAGTCCCAGCTACTCAGGAGGTTGAGATTGGAGGATCACTTGAGCCCAAGAGGTCGAGACTGCAGTGAGCTGTGATCATCCCATTGAACTCCTGCCTGGGCAATAAAGCAAGATCCTGTCTCAAATATATAAATATATACATTCTTCTACTAAGTTTGAGACAGGATCAAACTTAGTAGAGGAAAAGTAACAATAAAGACCAGAGCAGCAATCAATGAATTTGAAATGAAAAAACAACACAAAAAAATAATGAGACAAAAAGTTGGTTTTTTGAAAAGACAAACAAAATTGACAAATCTTTAGCCAGACTAATGAAGAAAATAAAAAGAGAAGACCCAGATAAATAAAATCAGGGATGAAAAAGGAGACATTACAACTGTCCTTTTGATGTGGCATATTTTGATACTACTGTATCAAATATCTTGACAGTATCAAAATACACCAAAACTTATGAGATATGGCAAAAGCATTGCTAAGAGGAAAGTTTACAGCTATAAGTGCTTACATCAAAAAAGTAGAAAAACTTCAAATAAATAACTTTTAAGAGTTATGAGTTATAAAAGCAAGAGTAAACCAAAACCAAAATCAGTAGAAGAAAATAAATAATAAAGACTAGGTCAGAAATAAATAAAATTGAAATGAAGAAAACAAAGGAAAAGATCAATGAAAAAAAGTTGGGTTTTTTCAAAAGTTAAACAAAATTGCAAATCTTTAGCTACACTAAGAAGAGAGAAAAACCATAAGAATAAAATCAGAGATGAAAGGGCTGGGAGTGGTGGCTCACACCTGTAATCGCAGCACTTTGGGAGGCCGAGGTGGGCGGATCACGAGGTCAGGAGATCGAGACCATCCTGACTAACAAGGTGAAACTCCGTCTCTACTAAAAACACAAAAAATTAGCCGGACACGGTGGCGGGTGCCTGTAGTCCCAGCTACTCGGGAGGCTGAGGCAGGAGAATGGCGTGAACCCGGGAGGCAGAGATTGCAGTGAGTGAAGGTTGCACCACTGCACTCCAGCCTGGGTGACAGAGCGAGACTCCATCTCAAAAAAAAAAAAAAATCAGTGATGTAAAATAGGACATTACAACCGACACCACAGAAATTCAAAGGATCATTGGAGGCTACTATGAGTAACTATATGCCAATAAATTGGAAAATCCAAAAGAAATGGATAAATTCCTAGTCACATACAACCTACTAAGATGGAACCGTGAAGAAATCCAAAACCCAAAGTCACAAATAAGAAGTAATAAGATCTAAGTTGTAATGAAAAGCCCTACAGCAAAGAAAAGCCCAGGACCAGATGGCTTCACTGTTGCATTTTAGCAAATATTAAAAAAAAAAAAAAAAAAAAAACCTAATCCTACTCAAACTATTCTAAAAAATAGAGGAGGAAGGAATACTTCCAAACTTGTTCTACAAGGTTGGTATTGCCCTGATACCAAAACCAGACAAAAACACATCAAGAAAAGAAAACAACAGGTTAATATCTCTGATGAATGTAGTTGCAAAAATCCTCAACAAAATACTGTTACAGCAAACCAAATTCAACAACACATTAAAAAGGTCATTCATCATGACCAAGTGGGATTTATCCCAGGGATGCAAGAATGGTTCAACATATGCTACTCAATCAATATGATACATCATATCTAGAGAATGAAGGAAAATGCCTGGTGTGGTGGCTTGTGTCTGTAATCCAAGCACACACTTGGGGAGGCTGAGGCAGAAGGATCTCTTTGAGTTTGAGACCAGCCTTGGAAATATAGGGAGACCTTGTCTCTACAAAAAATTAATAAATTAGCCAAGTGTGGTGGTACATGCCAGTAGTCTCAGCTACTCAGGAGACTGAGGTGGGAGGATTGCTTGAGCCCAGGAGGCAGAGATTGCTATGAGCCAAGATTGCACCACTGCACTTAAGCCAAGGGCAACAGAGTGAGACCCTGTCCCCAAAACAGCAACAACAATAACAATGAGAATGAAGGACAAAAACGATATGATCATTTCAATTGATATTGAAAAAGAATTTGGTAAAGTTCAACATCTCTTCATGATAAAAAAAAAATCAAAAAACTGGGTATAGAAGGAACATACCACAACACAATAAAAGCCGTATATGACAGACCCATGGCTAGCATCATACTGAATGGAGAAAAACACTGAAAGCCTTTCCTACAAAATCTGGAATATGACAAGGATGCCCACTTTCACCACTGTCATTCAACATAGTACTGGAAGTTCTAGCTAGAGCAATTAGACCAGACAAAGAAATGAAGGAGATCCAAATGGGAAAGGAAGAAGTCAAATTATCCTTGTTTGCAGATCATAGTATCTTATATTTAGAAAATCCTAAAGACTCCACCAAAAAACTGTTAGAATTGATTAGCAAATTCAGTAAAGTTGCAGGATACAAAACCAACATACAAAAATCAGCAGCATTTCTATACATAAACAGTGAACAACTTGAAAACAAAATTTAAAAAGTAATCCTATGTACAATAGCTACAAATGAAGCAAAATACCTAGGAACTAACTTAAAGAAATGAAATATCTCTATATTGAAAATTATAAAATATTGATGAAAGAAATTGAAGAGGATACAAAAAATGGAAAGATATTCCATGTTCATGCATTGGAAAAATCAACATTGTTGAAATGTCTTATTACACAAAGCAATCTATAGATTCAATGCAATCTCTATAAAAATACCAATGACATTATTCATAAAAATAGAAAAAACAATTTTAAAGTTTATGTATTTTTGTATGTATGTATTTATTTATTTTGAGACAGAGTGTCACCGTGTCATCCAGGCTGGAGTGAAGTGGCTGGTACAATCTTGGGCTCACTGCACCCTCTGCCTCCTGGGCTCAAGAGATCCTCCCACCTCAGCCTCCTGAGTAGTTGGGACTACAGGTATGTGCTATCACACCTGGCTCATTTTTGCAGTTTTTTGTAGAGACAGTGTTTCACTGTGTTTCCCAGGCACGTCTTGAGCTCCTGGGCTTAGGTGATCCTCCCGCCTCAGCCTTCCAAAGTGCTGGGATTGCAGGTGTGAACCATTGCACCCAGCCAATTAAAAAATGTATATGGAATCCCAAAAGACCCAGGATATTCAATTATGTAAGCAAAAAGAACAAAACTAGAGGAATCACATTACCTGACTTCAAATTATACCCACAGAATTATAGAAACCAAAATAGTACAGTATTGGCATAAAAACGGACTCACAGACCAATGGAACAGAATAGAAAACCCAGAAATAAATCCATACGTCTGCAGTGAACTTATTTTTGACAAAGGTGGCAAGAACATACACTGGGAAAAGAACAGTCTCTTCAATAAATAGTACTGAGAAAACAGGATATCAATATGCAGAAGAATGAAACTAAACCTCTCTCTCACCATATACAAAAATCAAATCAAAATGAATTAAAGACTTAAATTTAAGACCTCAGACTTGGAAACTACTAAAAGAAAACATTGGGGAAACTCTCCAGGACATTGGACTGGGCAAAGATTTCTTGAGTAATGCCCCACAAGCACAGGCAACCAAAGCAAAAATGGACAAATAGGATCACATCAAGTTAAACATCTTCTTTACACTAAAGGAAGTTATCAACAAAGTGAAGAGACAGCCCACGAATGGGAGAAAATATTTGTTAGCTACCCATCTGAGAAGTGATTAATAACCAGACTATATAAGGAGTTCAAACAACTCTATAGGGAAAAATTTAATAATCCAATTAGAAAATGGGCAAAGGATCTGAATAGACATTTCTCAAAAGAAGACATACAAAGGCAAACAGGTTTATGAAGTACACTCAACATCATTAAATCATCAGAGGAACGCAAATCAAAACTACAATGAGGTATCATCTCACCCCAGTTAAAACGGCTTTTATCCAAAAGACATGCAATAACAAATGCTAGAGAAGATGTGGAGAAAAGTGAGTATTCACACACTTGATGGGAAATGTAAATTAGTACAACCAGCATGGAAAACAGTTTGGAGGTTCCTCAAAAAAACTAAAAATAGAGCTACTTATGATCCAGCAATCCCACTTCTAGGTATACACCCAGAATAAAGAAAATCAGTATATTGAAGAGACATCCTCATTCTCATGCTTATTGCAGCACTATTCACAATAGCCAAGATTTGGACACATCCTAAGTGTCCATCAGCAGATGAATGGATAAAGAAAATGTGGAGCCAGTCACAGTGATTCATGCCTGTAATCCCAGCACTTTGGAAGGCCAATGTGGGCAAATCACTTGAGGCCAGGAGTTCGACACCAGCCTGGCCAACATGATGAAACCCCATCTCTACCAAAAATACAAAAATTAGCCGGGCATGATGGCCCATGCCTGTTATCCCAGTTACTCTGGAAGCTAAGGCATGAGAATTGCTTGAACCTAGGAGATGGAGGTTGCAGTGAGTGGAGATTGTACCACTGCACTCCAGCCTGGGCAAGAGAGCAAGACTCTGTCTCAAAAAAGAAAGAAAGAGAGAGAGAAAGAAGAAAGAAAGAAAGAAAGAAAGAAAGAAAGAAGAAAAGAAAGAAAGAAAGAAAGAAAGAAAGAAGGAAAGAAAGAAGAAAGAAAGAAAGAAAGGAGGGAGGGAGGGAGGGAGAGAGAGAGAGAGAGAAAGAAAGAAAAAGAAAGAAAAGAAAGAAAGAAAGGTACACAATGGAGTACTATTCAGCCATAAAAAAATGAGATCCTGTGGTTTGCAACAACATGGGTGGAATTCGAGGTTATTACATTAAGTGAAATAAGCCAGGCATGGAAAGACAAGCTTTGCATACTCTCACTTATTTGTGGTGGCTAAAACTTAAAACAATTGAGGTCACAGAGATAGAGAGTAGAATGATGTTTAGCAGAGCCTGGGAAGGGTAGTGCAGGTGTGGAGGATGGGGATGGTTAACAAGTACAAAAATATAATTAGATAAAATGAATAAGATTTAGTGTTTGATAGCACAACAGGGTGACTATAGTCAACAATAAATCATTGTACATTTTAAAATAGCCAAAAGAGTATAATTGGATTGTTTGTAACACAAAGAATGAATAAATGCTTGAGGTAATGGATACCCCCATTTACCCTGATGTGATAATTACACTTTGCATGCCTGTGTCAAAATAATAGCTCATGTACCCCATAAATATACACGCCTACTATGTACTCACAAAAAATTTTTATAAAGGTCAATGGACTAAATAAAAACTTGTAAAACTCTAATAAAGAAACTGATGGGTTCATTAAGTGCTAATCAAGATGAAGCAGAAGAAAAATGAGTTACATGACATTAAGTAACTGATGAAGATGTTTTTATGACTTTTATTTGAAACATTATTGGTTCTTTACTTAAATGTTTTGTTTTTCAGATGTAAAGAAACATTTTTCTTAAGCTATCTATAGTTTATAGCAATTTGGTCAAGTACACTTTTGTGAACAAAGATGGAAGTATTTGCTTTTTCTCCCCATTTGATTCATCCAAAATCTGGAAAGTATTCAAGAGTATTTTTATGGTAATGTGTTTATTTGCCTAAGTCCAATAAAAAAATCTGCTTTCTCTTGATAGCAGGATAAAATTGGAAAATTGGTTGTATTACCAAGGCTTTGACTAAAATGTTACATTTGAGAATGTGGATTGAATGCCTGAATTCAAGGATTCCCACCCTTAGAGTGAGTGAGTAAAAGTTGTCGCTTCCTGGCAGGTTGCGGAACCTTAAGACTCTAAGTAAAATCTAGCAGATGTCTTTATTTGGCATTCCAGACTCAAGTAGTTTTACATCTGAAACTCCTGTGTGATTAAGAAAGAAAAAGTTATGTTTCTTTAAAAATGCTATATCGTACCTGTTACTATATTGTAGTTCCGTGCTTTGTTTTCAAGATCTTTTTGTCTACTCATAGATTAGACTAGATCCTGAATTTTTTCTAGACTCCTCTAATCCAACCTTTTTTGTTGTTGTTGTTGTTGGAATTACTAAAAATAGGAGCTATTCTTTTTCCTTCAGCCCTCTAAGCAGATACTAGACAAATTTTAAAAACTAAGTCTTGTGCCTGATGTATGAGCTACAGAGAAAGTTCACCAAATCATGCAATGCCATAACCAGAGACATTAAAACTGCAAACCGGGGTGAGAAGTTGACATTTTCAAGCTGTAGACAGCTTTTTTCAAGACATCAAAATAAGATTTCATCTCACGAGACGCTTCCCCCTCTTAATGTTTTCATTTGATAGGATAATGGTCATTTGAGTTATTTAACTGGGTGCCCTTAAGCCTAGGTTTATGGCTCAAAACCATTATGCAAACTGGGATTGTCATATTACTATTAATTTTACTTCATATGTTCCCTTTTTAAACTTTGTATCTGTTACTTGTTAAACTTGCAGAAGTACGACTGTTTTTTTTTTTTTTTTCGAGACAGAGTCTTACTCTGTCACCAGGCTGGAGTGCAGTGGCACCATCTTGGCTCACTGCAACCTCCGTCTCCTGGGTTCAAGTGATTCCCCTGCCTCAGTCTCCCGAGTAGCTGGGACTACAGGTGTGCACCATCACGTCCAGCAATTTTTGAATTTTAGTAGAGATGGGGTTTCACCACGTTCTTCAGGATGGTCTCCATCTCCTGACCTTGTGATCTGCCTGCCTTGGCCTCTCAGAGTGCTGGGATTACAGGCATGAACCACTGCGCCCCGCACCCGGTCAGAAGTATGACTTCTAACAGAATAATGCCAGCCCAGCACTTTGAGTTCACAGCGAAAGAATATATAACAGATAAAATAAAACTTAATTATGGACTCCAGGTATACATAGCCTGAGAGTCACTCCTTTTAAACCTCCCTTATAGCTCAAATGTGGCTTAAAGGATTTTGACACTGACTCTAGCTGCCATTTACTCTCTCCAATGTGGAATCAGACCACCGAACCAGAATGGCTCCATCCTGGCACTGAGGGACAATCGAATCCTTAGCATGGTAAGGACATACTCAGAGTGGGTAAGGGAAAAAACCATCTAACTACAGGATGATTGATCAATGATGTTTTCAGAGAAAGATCTTAATCAAAAAGGGGAAATGTGAAAGTTGTCAGAATCAAAATGGGGTAACTGGCGCTAACAAAAATCATGACAAATAGAACTAGAGAAGGCTATGAAGACAGGGTTCTTGTGCATAAATATGTGATGACAAAAACTATCACAAAAGACTCTGCAAAAACTGCAACCTTGCACAAACGCCACTGCAACCTTACAAAAAAAAAAAACTTCTGTGAGGACATCTGTCCAGCAACTGCTTGTCCAACGTCAGACTGGAGTCACTCTTGTTATTGATGCTGGTAGCCAGAGATCATTATCTTGAAACAAAGATGTCTTTAAAAAAAAAAAAAAAAAACAATTTTCATCTTCCGTTACCTCCCTGAATATGCATGTTAGTTTACTATGTCACATATATTCCCACTGCAATGCCCTATATCTGAATAAATATCATTTTTCTTTAGAGATCCTCTCTCCATTTATTATGTAAGTTGACAACACTCAGCTGTAAATGGTGATACCAAGAGGTGAAACCAAGTCCATCTGCCATGGAATCTGGCTTAGTCCATTTAACATTAGGCAGGAAGGTCTGTGAAGAAATGCTAGGAGCAGAATGATGCAAAAAGTGCAGTTGTGGAGTGAACAAGGGGTACATTTGCTTTAAGGAAACCAGCCTATGGTATGTAGCTGGGCTGATAGAAAAACTGAAGGGGCACACCAAGGGCCCTTGTAGAGTCAATGGTTCAGCTCCTTAGATCAGCACAAAACCAACCATTTTCAATTTCAGGAAACCAAGGTTCAAATGTTGTTTTGGAGAAACAAATCCTCACTACTGACCCTTTAAAGAATTAAGAAACTTTAGGCCATCTCAAAATGTGGCCAAAATCTTGCAACATCTATTCTTATTGATTGTTTCGACTGATGTAACTGAAGGTGAAGTCATACACCTTCTTATCCGAGGCACCAATCTCTCCTGTAGTCTTACAGGATGCTTTTTGATGTTTTCTAACTCCATATATTCTGACCTTTTATGACGCATAAGAAAAGAGATCCAAGCACAGGACTAATTTCCACTTCTATTTGAGTGGGCTACCTTTTTGTTTCAATGTATTATTACAAAATATATTGATTTGCATGTATGCGTTTTCTTTTTTTTCTTTGGAGACAAGGTGTCACTCTGTTACCCAGGCTGGAGTGCAGTGGTGTGAACATGGCAACACGGCTTACTGCACCCTTGATCTACTGGGCTGACATGATCCTCCTGCCTCAGCCTCCCATTTAGCTGGGACCATAGGCGTGTGCCACTGCACCTGGCTAAGTTAAAAAAAAAAAAACTTTTTGTAAAGATGGGGTCTCACTTTGTTTGCCCAGACTAGTCTTGAACTCCTGGGCTCAAGCAGTCCTCCGACCTCAGCCTCCCAAACTGGTGGAATTATAGGCATGAGCCACTGTGCTCAGCCTACATGCATTTTTAACTTATAGAAATGGTATTGTATTATATATCTCCTCCAGGGTTTTACGGTTTTCCACTCAATGCTTATGTATTTACAAGTCAACTATGCCATTTTGCCTACATTTAAGCCAATGCTGCTCACCGAGGTATTAGACTCCAACATAGACACCCACCACATTTTACCTGTCCACTCTCCCAAGGATGAGCACCCAGATAGCCTCCAGCTCCTTGCCACCCAGAGCTGTACAAGGCTGTGATACAGCAAGCATCTATGCACATGTTCCCATATAGCCCTGTGTGAAAATTTCTTTGGGTTATATACCTGGAGCAGAATTGTTGGATCATAGAATGTACATTTTCTTTTCCTCTTTTTTTGAGAGAGGGTCTCTCTGTGTCACCCAAGCTGGAGTGCAGTGGTGCAATCATGATCAAGTGACCCTCTACCTCAGCCTCCAAAGTAGCTGGGACCACAGGTACGTGCAACCATAGCTGGTTAATTTTTTAAAAACGTTGTTGTAGAGACAGTGATATGGTTTGGCTGTATCCCCACCTAAATTCTCATCGTGAATTGTAATCTTTATAATTCCCATGCATCAAGGGTGGGACCAAGTATGGAGATAATGGGGGTGGTTCCCCCATGCTGTTCTCCTGATAGTGAGTGAGTCTCATGAGAGCTGATGGTTTTATAAGCGTCTGGAATTTCCCCTGTTTGCACTCACTCTGTTCTGCTACCATGTGAAGAAGGTGCCTGTTTCTCCTCTGCCTTCTGCCATGATTGTAAGTTTCCTGAGGACTTCCCAGCCATGGGAAACTGTGAGTCAATTAAATGTCTTTCCTTTATGAATTACCCAGTCTTGGGTGTTTCTTCATAGCAGTGTGAGAATGAACTAATACAGACGAGGTCTATGTTATCCAGACTGGTCTCAAACTCCTGGGCTCAACCAATCCTCTCGTTTTGGCCTCCCAAAGTGCTATGATTATAGGAGTGATGCTCAGCCTCCTATCTCATTTTTTTAATAGCTTTTATGAAGTATAATTCATCTACCATATAATTCACTTATTTAAAGTGGATAATTCAATAGTTTAAAATATATTCACAGGGTTGTGCAACTGTCACCACAATTTTAGAACATTTTCATCACTCCCCTCAAATCCAGTATCCATGAATATTTACTCCCTATTTCTGCCCAAACTCCCACACTCTTCAGCCTAGACAACCATAAATCTACCTCCTGTGCCTACAGATTTTCCTATTCTGAGCATTTCATACAAATGGAAGCACACAATATGTGGTCTTTTGAAACTGGTTTCTTTTACTTAGCATAATGTTTTAAGGTTCTTCCATGTCATAGCATGCATCAGTACCTTATTCCTTTTTTTTTTTTTTTTTTTTTTGAGATGGGGTCTCACTCTGTCACTCAGGCTGGAGTGCAATATTGCAATCTTGGCTCACTGCAACCTCCACCTCCTGGGTTCAAGCCATTCTCCTACCTCGGCCTCCCAAGTAGGTATGTGCCACCACGCCCAACTAATTTTTCTATTTTTAGTAGAGACAGGGTTTCACCATGTTGGTCAGGCTGGTCTCGAACTCCTGACCTCAAGTGATCTGCCCGCCTCAGCCTCCCAAAGTGCTGAGATTACAGGCGTGAGCCACTGCACCCGGCCTTTTATTCCTTTTTATTGTTGAATAATGTTCCATCCTATGACTGTATCACATTTCTTTATCTGTTCATTGGTTGACAAACATTTGGGTTGTTTGCACTTATGGATAATCTGCTATGTACATTCAGGTCCAGTTGTTGCTTGGTATCTGTGGGGAACTGGTTCTAGGACCAACATGGATACTAAAATCCAAGGATACTGAAGTTCCTTAGTATTTGCATATAAACTACACACATCCTTTGGTCTACTGTAAATCATCTCTAGATTACATATAATACCTTATACAATGTAAATGCTATGTAAATAGTCGTATATTGTGTTTTTAACTTTTTATTACTGTTTACTGCATCATTTTTAATGCCCCATCAGCTTTCAGGATATTATTTTTTATCTTTTTCCCCTAAATATTTTTGATCCATGGTTGAAGGCAAGGATGTGGACTTCATGGATGTAGAGGGCCAAGTGTACATGGTTTTACAGAGATGTGTATTTGTTTTAATTTCTCTTGGGTATATACCTGGGAACAGGTGGGTCAAATAGTAACTCTATGTTTAATGTTTTATATATTGCCAAACTGTTTTCCACAGTGTTTACCGTTTTGTATTCTTACCAGCAATATACGAGAATTTCTCCACATCCTTGCCTACACTCATGTGAAGAGGAAAAACAGTTTTTTCTCTCTACTCACACACTCAACACAGAACACTTCTGTGACGAGATATGTAAAGGTATTTCCTGACACACCAACTTCTCTAGTGAACACCAACTGGGTGTCCCACAAGATTGCCCCCAACTTCCAACACCAATCCAAGTATGTTGTCACCTACACTTCTGACCAATGGGCTATAAAATCCCCTGACACCTTTTCCAGAGTTTGGTAGGTAGAGCTGAAAGTTTCAACCCTCTAATCACTTAGTCTTTCTGGTGACCAGTCCCATCCTGAGGCTATCTCGGAGCCCCGACCCAGATAGAAAATGCCAAAGGTTTTAGGTACTCTGTGACAGGAACTAGGGACAAAGACCAAAAGTGTTTCATATTATACTACAATTTGTTAATGTCCATTTTTAAAAATTACAGCCATCCTTTTAGGTGTGAAGTGGTATCTCGTAATTTTTATTTGCATTTCTCTAATGACTAATGATGTTGCATCTTTTTGTTAGGTTATTGGCAATTTGTATATTTTCTTTGGAAAACTATTCAGATTCTTCCCCATTAAAAAAATTTTTTTGGCTGGGTGTAGTGGCTCGCACCTGTAATCCCAGCGCTTAGGGAGGCTGAGGCAGATGGATCACGAGGTTAGGAGATGGAGACCATCCTGGCTAACACTGAAACCCCGTCTCTACTAAAAATACAAAAAAGTTAGCTGGGCGTGGTGACGGGTGCTGTAGTCCCAGCTATTCAGTAGGCTGAGGCAGGAGAATGGTATGAACCTGGGAGGCGGAGCTTACAGTGAGCCGAGATGGTACCACTGCACTCCAGCCTGGGTGACAGAGCAAGACACTGTCTCAAAAAAAAAATTTTTTTTTTAGAAACATGGTCTCACTGTCACCCAGCCTGGAGTGCAATGGCGTTATCACAGCTCACTGCAGCCTCAACCCACCAGGCTCAAGCAATCCTCCCACTTCAGCCTTCCAAGTAGCTACGACCACAGGCATGCGCCACTACCCCTGGCTATTTTTTGTTTTTTTCTGGTAGTGATTGGGGTTAGGGGATACGGAGTCTCACTGTGTTGCCCAGGCTGGTCTTGAACTCTTGGGCTCAAGTGATCTTGATGCCTTGGCCTCCCCACAGTGTTGGGATTACAGGTGTGAGCCACAGAGTCCAGCCACTAGCACACCCATTTTTTCATTGAGCTATTTGTCTTTTCATTACTGAGTTGCAAAAGTTCTTTATATGTTCTGAATACAAGCCCCTTATCAGATATATGATTTACAAATATTTTCTTGGGCTAATTGCCTCTTAGCTTCAATGTCAAAAATAGAACAGTATGTGAAGGCCAAACCAACTTCATCTTAGATGGGAGGTCAAAGTAACTCCATCTTGGAGGGTAATCCGCCATGTTGGCTTCAGATTAACCTCGGTTCTGGGAATGCCTCTGAGATGCCCAGTTCATCTATTGTCCCTTATGTGAGAGCATGTACTTACCATCAATCTTGCCCTCAGAGAAAATTCCTACCCATTCTCTCTCAAGCCAGCTTGCTCCTCACCTCTGGTATATACGCCCTGGGCCTAGGAGGTAATAGTGTGGGGATCTACCATCTTTTTTCACTGCCTCTGGTGATGTAGACATGGCTTCTGTTCATAAGTCTCTATTAAATGTTTCCTTCTAAGAAATTGGATTTGTCAGCCTCTTTCTTTGACTTCTCAGCTTCCTCTGACTTTGTGGTAGGTTTGGATAGACTGCCCACCTCAGAAAAACCTGCCACCACTACTTACAGGATACTCCTGGGTAGATGTAGATTGGATTAACAAGGAGTGGAAAAAATTTCGAAAGCAGATTCTAGATTGGTTATCACTTCAGTTCAACTAATTTCCCACACTAATGAACACTGCCTATGTACAAGCTATTTTAAGCCCATAGAGAAGTTGCAAGAAGGTTGCAATCACAACATAAAGGAATAAAGTGGAGACTGCTAACATTGCAAAATACTGTAAGTAGAAATTGTTTTAAAATGTCAGTATCTCCAAGGCCTAGCAAATGTTCCGCACATCTAGTCCACAAACATTTGCTCAATATAACTAAGCTGAGATAAGAAATAACTATATGTGCCAGGCTTGTTGGCTCATGCTTGTGATCCCAGCACTTTAGGAGGCTGAGGCGGGTGGATCTCCTGAGGTCAGGAGTTCTAGACCAGCCTGACCAATATGGTGAAACTCTATCTCTACTAAAAATACAAAATTAGCTGGGTGTGGTGGCGTATGCCTGTAACCCCAGCTACTCGGAAGGCTGAGGCGGGAAAATTGCTTGAAACCAGGAGGTGGAGGTTGCAGTGAGCCAAGATCGTGCCATTGCACTCCAGCCTAGACAACAAGAGTGAGACTCAATCTCAAAAAACAAACAAAAAACTACATGGCAGAAAATTGAAAGTAACACAGAAATACAGACATCTGCTAGTGTTGTAGCTGTCTAAATCAACCCTTGAATTGGAATGGGGCAGAAGATGAGAAAAGTGGGGGCAAATGACAAAGAAAGAAAGAGAGATGAAAGGACAGACTTTAAGAACACATCAAGGAGACCTCTGGTAAGATGAAGAAAACCTGGTGGGAAAAGTTAGGCTGACATGCGCTTCCAGGAATTAAGAATTTTTAAAGGCCAGGTGCCATAGCTCACACTTGTAATCCCAGCAATTTAGGAGGCCCAGGCAGGCGGATTGCTCGAGCCTAGGAGACCAACCTGGGCAACATGGTGAACCACATCTCCATAAAATACGAAATTTTGCCAGGCATGGTGGTGCACACCAGTGGTCCCAGATACTTGGGAAGCTGAGGTGGAAGGATCACTTGACCTTGGGAGGTTGAGGCTGCAGTGAGCCGAGATCACACCACTGCACTCCAGCCAGAGTGAGAACCTATCTCAAAAAAATTGTATATTTTTAAAAACACCCACAAAGAGAAAATCAGGTGAGCTCTTTTTGGATCGACAATTAAGGCATCAGTGGATCCGAGGTTTCTTATTAGCCCCACTGTTCTCTGCCACACATTGTTTAATGTAGACAACAGAAAACACTGAAGGATATAAAAGGCCTAATTTTTCCCTAAGTAGCTAAAGAGGAAAACAACAGAAGCCATGCCATGAAGTGAGAACAGAAGTGGTGAGATTAATTTTAAATTCTATTTTCTTTTCTACTTTCATGACTCAGCTAGGCCCACAAATGACCCTTGGAATTTTCTGATAGTGGCCAATTTTGCATGGTGTTTGCTTGATATAATTTCCCACTAGACAGTCCTTAATGCAGAAGAGGAAAGGAAACCGAAGATTCTTCATTCATTCATTCACTCACTCACTAATTTATCTAACCTATATATATTGAGTACTTGGGCTCTGCTCTAGGTGCTATGGATGCAATAATTTAAAAAATGAAGATCCACCCCTCCCACCAGTCTGACGAAAGGCAGACATAAATAAATTAAAAAATGAGTAAATACCGGGGTGCTATGTGCTCTGAAGATAGGGATTGGCAAGGGAATAGATGGTAAGGGGAGCTGTTTTAGGCAATGATCAGGGAAGATTCCTCTAATACAATTTTCAGTGACTAGAGATCTGAATGAAGCAAGAGAATAGTCCCTGTAACTCTCTCGCGCGCGTGTTCTCTTTTTTTTTTTTTTTTTTGAGATGGAGTCTTGCTAAGTTTCCAGGCTGGAGTGCAGTGGCACAACCTCAGCTCACTACAACCTCTGACTCCCTGGTTCAAGCGATTCTCCTGCCTCAGCCTCCCAAGTAGCTGGGATTGCAGGCACGCACCACCACGCCCAGCTAATTTCTGTATTTTTAGTAGAGACGGGGGTTTCACCATGTTGACCAGGCTGGTCTTGAACCCCTGACCTCGTGATATGCCTGCCTCGGCCTCCCAAAGTGCTAAAATTACAGGTGTGAGCCACTGCGCCTGGCCTGTAGCTGTCTCTTATAGAGGTCAAGGGACCCAGAGCAGAACCACCCTGGGGAGAGTAGAAGACAAAGTCAGAAAAGAGGCGAGGAATAAATATACAACATCATTTACATTAACACAGAATGTTTTCTGTTTATATCCCTGGTCGAGTGTGGTGGCTCATGCCAGGATTGCTTAAGCCCAAGAGTTCAATATCAGCCTGGGTAAGATGGCAAGACCTCATTTCTACAAGAAATAAAAAACAACAACAAAAAACCAGTTTATCCTTTTAGGAAAGGGGATGCAAAGATGTGTAGTAGCTACCATCTGGCTTAGCAATTCCACTTGTAGATAAATATCCAAAATCATGAAATCATGTGTCCACACCAACACCTATATAATAATGTTTATAGCAGCATTATTCATAATAGCTAAGAAGTGGAAACAACCCAAATGTCCATCATATGATGAACAGATACACAAAATGTAATATCTACCATCTAAAAAAATGAAAACACAGAACAGAACTTCACTAAACATAATGTCATGGGTGAGCAACGACTATCTGGACCAGTGGTGTGTGGATAAAATAATTTACCAAGGCAGTTGTAGATAAAGAAAGGCAGATTTATTAGAGAAAGTATAAAAATATGTTGCCAGGGAGCAACTGGTAGAATCAGCAGAAGAATTGCTGATTGTCAGGAAATAAAGCCTTGCTGGAGATTTTATAGATGAGTGTTTATGCTGTATGCTGAAGAGGGCTTTGTGCAGACAATGCCAAGGTTGCAGTGAGCTAACTTGCAGGTATCTACTGATAGCTGGGTGCAGGAAGATTGTGAGCTATTTGTGCAGAAGGGCTATGTGTCCCAGACCATGAAGAAAGGCAGACTTATAGCTTATCTGCTTTCTCTTTTTGCTTTCACTCAGTCCCACCAACCTAACTCCTTTTCTCTAATGAAGACTCCACACATATGGGTAAGCAATCATTTGTCTTTAATAAGGTGCCAAAAACTTGCTTTCTCATAGCAGAGTAGTCAGGATAGTTGTTCTTCTTACATGGTGCCAGACTTCCAAGAGGCAGGGAGTGGAAGTTGCCAGTCCTCTGAAAGGTTAAGGATGACTTCACTGTATTTTATTTGTCAGAGTAGTCACAGTCAGCCCAGATTCAAGAGTGCAGAAACAGAATTCACCTTTTGGTGGAGAAATAGCATGTGAGTAAAGGAAGAAAAGAACTGAAGATAAGCTATCACAAAGATAGAATGGGTTGGGGAGCTAGAAAACAGATTTAATATGCCAGCAGCCACTAACAACTGAAGATCAATCTAGAATTAAAGTAATTAAAATTCAGATATTATACCTGATAGTGGACGGAATTCTTGGTCTCAAACCTTCACCCTCCATGCAGCCACACACTTGTCGTATGGAGAGTATACTTACCTGCCTCTTGATTTCGGACTTAGCCATATTGTATTCTTTATCTACTGCTGCATCCCAAACCATCCCCAAACTTAGTGGCTTAAAACAACTATGCAACAATTCTGCAGGTTGGATAGGGGTTCTTTTGCTGTTCTCACCTGGGCAAACTCATGAAGTTACATCCAGCTATTGGGTCAACCGAGAGCTGAGCTAGGAAATTGGGAAGCTTGGGCCTCTCTCCATGCGGGCTTTCATCCACAAAGAGGTTAACCTGAGCTGGACTTCCTCATCCCACTGTCTTGGCTGTAGCATTCCAAGAGGGTGTGAACTGGACTGCAAAGGCCTTTTTAGACTATGGTTTACAAGCCATAAATTTCACTTGTACTTCATTCTATTGGTCAAAGCAAGTCACAAACTCATATTCAAGGGGCAAGGAATACATGCAGGGGGAGAAAACTCTACCTCTTGATGGGGGGAACTGAAATTGATTAACAGTCATGTTGAATCTACTATATATTGATGGTAGCAGTAGGCCATTTGGAGCAGCTGCTGCCATCACACCAGCTGCAGCAAGGAGGCACAGCTGGGGCTGCATGCTCCATAAAGCTGGTGAGAGCTGAGGACAAATGGGAGACCCAACTCTTCCAAGCTGGGGCAGAAGCTTCCTGGGTGCGACTGTCACCACCCAAGCCACAGCTATGGACCCGGGCATCCCTGTGCTCTTGGGACCTGGGAACTAGGCAGGAGCCCCACCCTCCTGGGCACAGCTGTATCTGTCCAAACCGTCACTGCAGACCCAGGCCTCTTGTTCCAAGGAGCAGGAAGGAACCCCACTCTCCCCGGTGCAGCTGCAGCCACCCAAGTGGTCTGTGGCCCCAGGCATCCCTGCACTCTTGGGGGCCCTGGAAGGCCACCCTTGCCCTCACAGGCTCAGAAATGCCTGCTCCCACTGCCTGGCTTCTCCCTGCTGTCAGTGCCTGCTCTGATCTCCAAACAAAGTCAGGGCCAAACCCAGGTGCTGACACAGCCAGGCTGGGTGTCCACACTCTCAGGGCAATGTTGGCACACCAGCCCCCTGCTGCCTTAGCCCCCTCCAGATTTTGGGTGCTGACAAGCATAGGAGGGAAGCTGAAGTGGGGAGAGGCTGAAAGCAGCTTGGCACTGGCCTGAATGCACCCCTTGGCTCCTACAGCCTGGGTGCCATGAACAGCAGCAGGAGGCAGACATCAGGACAGCCAGCTGCAGACAGGAGCTACCCACTCCAGGGCTTCCTCTCTGCTGAGAGCAGCAGATATTAGGACAACCAGCTGCAGACAGGAGCTACCCACTCCAGGGTCTCCTCTGAGCTACTGTCACTCAATTGAGCTCCTCTTCGTCTTGTTTACCCTCCACTTGTCTGCATACCTCCTTCTTCCTGGGTGCAGGACAAGAACTTGGGACCTGCCAAATGAGGCTAAGAGTTGTAACGCAAACAGGACTGAGACATGCCCCTTGCTCACAATGTTGTGGGCAAAGAGAAGCAAAGACGAGCTGTAGCCCTTTGGGGAGCCCAGACTTGGGAGCCCCTGATCCAGGACTGTGATTCTGTCTTTGGGGCCCTGAAGTTTCTGGCATCTTCAAGCTTCTGAGTGCCACCATGTTACCCAGTGCCAGCTGTGGAAGCTGCTTGTAGTGCACCTGGTCCAGCCATAGCCTTGCAGGGTGCCAGCACCTGTGCTGCCCCTGCCCACTGCAGCAGGGGCATGTCTGACTATGCAGTGATCAAACACCATATTTGCCCACACACCCTTCACTGCTCCATGCAGTCTCCCTTGGCAGGCATGGGATTCAGGCCAGTAGCATGAGCCAAGAGCAGCCTACCCAGGCCAAGTGAGTGGAATGAGCCCAGCCAGCCTGAGCAAACTCAGGCAAAGGCACCACTGGCTAGAAAGGTTTCTGCCCAGAAAAGTGACACCCCAAAGATCCCATAACGATATGTGACTCATTTTGGCCAATGGCATGCAGACATCATGACAATGTGCCCAGTTCCAGGTCTAAGTGTTAAAAACCCTTGAGTGCTTCCTCTCAATCTCTTGTGCTTCTGCTATTGTCACAAAAAGAACAGGCCTTGGGTATCGTACTTGTTCAAGAAGAATGAGACACGGAGGGCAAAGCTGATTCAGCCAACCTACAGCCCTGCAGTGAGATGCAGAGCTGCCCAGCTAAGTCAAACCCAAATCAGCTAAACCCCAGCTCAGCTGTAGAAGAACATAACAAATTGGTGTTGTTTTAAGCTAACGGGAAGAAAAAAAATCCTTTTTTTTTTTTTCTTTTCTTCTGAGACGAGGTCTTGCTCTGTCACCCAGGCTGAAGTACAGTGTCATGATTATTGCTGGCTTACTGTAGCCTTGAACTCCTGGCCCAAACAACATCCCCTCCTTACCCCTGACCATATATATATGGACCACACACACACACACACACACACACACACACACATATACAGGTGACACCTGTAGTGGCCACCTCGATTATTTTTGTAAAGACAGGGTCTTACTATGTTGCCCAGGTTGGTCTAGAACTCCTGATCTCAAGTGATTCTCCCACCTTGGCCTCATCAAGTGCTAGGATTATCAGCATGAGCTACAACACCCAGCCCACAACTGGACAAATTATAATGCTAACCCTCAAATGGCTCAAAGATTGGGCATAAAACCCAAATCAGGCCCATCAGAATTTTTTTCCTAAGAATCCCTCTCCTCCAAAGTCAGCCATAAAATGCAGAAGTGTTATTCTAACTTTGCCTTGCCTTTCTGTGTAGGAGCTGGCCATAAAAATATTCTCTGACCTACATTGTCTGATAGTAGGTTATACGACCCTCATTCCAGAGGGGTGCTGTCCTATACTCAAGATGAAGGCATGCCATGCAGATAGCCATGCAGAGACCCAGGAGAATCTGAACAAATAGGCCTTGCTGGGTTTCCCTACTCAATCTATCACCACTAGATCATTCTGTTTTTGTCCAATCACATTTCTACATGGCAGTCCATTTATCATTGAACCTACACATAAAAATAGACAGTTTTCTCTGGATCTTTGGTTTTCATTTCTGAAGCCTTCCATGTCACAAAAAAACTTTGATTAAATAAACTTTTTGCGCCTTTCTCTTGTTTGTCTTTTGTTATAGGAGTGTCAGCCACAAACCTTATGATGAATGAAAAAAGCTATCACATCTTTTCACCTCTGTACAAGGCTATTATAGTTCCCTATGACCACCAGAGACTCAGCTTCCTCCCTGGAAGGATGGTGGCACTGCTCTGCCAACTGGACCATGTCACTTCACAATCCAAGATGATTCTCAAGTTACAGGACAGCAGTGACAGAAAGGTATGCCTGCGTCCTTGTGTTGTGGCTTTCTGGAAGTTCACATATATCTACTTACATCTTATCAGCATTGAAGTTAGCAGTACAGCCAGACTAATTATAGGAAAGGTTATAAAACAATCTTATATTTTGGTCAGCAATGTGCCACATAAGAATCAGGGTTCTGTTACTAAGGAGGAAGTGTAGAATGGAAATCAGATTAGGCATTTAGCTGTCTGTGCCACAATATGTAATGGATCTCACCTCCTGGGAGCAACTATGTTAGTTTCTCAATAATGACTACACCAGTATGTCTATTAATCTCTTTCAGCTCTGATCTATCCATTCTTATTTTCAGCAGCTTTGTTATGTTTTCAAATTTCCTCATATAAATCTCATAATTTTTCATGTTCAGTACCTGTACAACTAAGATTTGTGAATTCCTTTAAGATCACAAATATGTACTCTCTCTCTCTCTCTCTCTATATATATATATATGTAATCACAAAGGACCCACTGTGGCTGCTAAATGATGACTGAAGTCAATTATTAAGACAGTTCACCTTTCTTCATTCTCTTTCTTCTAGAAAATAGGCCAGGCGCAGTGGTTCATGCCTGTAATCCCAGGACTTTGCGAGGTTGAGCCAGGTGAATCACTTGAGGTCAGGAGTTTGAGACTAGCCTGTCCAAAATGGTAAAACCCTGTCTCTACTGAAAATACAAAAATTAGTCAGGCATGGTGGCGCATGCCTGTAATCCCAGCTACTCGGGAGGCTGAGGCATGAGAATCGTTTGAACCCAGGACGCAGAGGTTGCAGTGAGCAAAGATCACACCACTGCACTCCAGCCTGGGGAATAGAGTGAGACTCCATCTCAAAAAAGAAAAAAGACAATACATTAATAAAGAAAATCTTAATATAAGTTCTAGTCTTATTGAATAACATGTCATTACTTGATTCTTTCCTGGTACATGAAATGGTCAGAAACTTATCCTTTATGTACAGTGTATTTCACTTGTGGAATGTATCAAAACAGAAATCTGACTTTTGTTAAAGTAATTTAAGGTCTTTTAAACAGAGATTATTCAGAACATCTTTTTTTGTCTTTTTTTTAAGAGATGGGGGTCTCACTCTGCCACTCAGGTTGGAGTGCAGTGGTGCGACCACAGCTCCCTATACTCTAAGTCCTGGGCTCAAGTGATCCTCCTGCCTCAGCAGCCTCCCAAAGCACTTGGACTGCAGACGTGAGCCACCACACCTGGCCCAGAACATTCTTAAAATGTTTAACCTTGATGAACTATGTACAGAGAGGCAATGCAGTAAGATGATATACCTTGGAAACTAAGAGGCCAAGTAATTTAAGCCCGAAATCCCTGCTGTTCCACTGTATGGCCTGAGGCGAGTCATTAACTTTGTGCCTCAAAATTTCCTCATCTGTAACACTGGGATAGTACTAAATACATCAAAGGACTATAGTGTGGATATATGTAAGGTTTTTGTAAAAATTGACATTAAATAGATGTTAATTGTGGGCACACAAAGACATTTACAGGAAGAACATATAAACTATCAATCAGCTCAGCTTTCATTTTCTATTTTTGAGGTAAATAGCACAGTAGTTAGGAATCTAAACTGTGGAGCCAGACTGGGAGGATTCATATCCCAGCTCCATCATTTACAAGCTGTGTGACCTCAGGCAAGTTACTCAACCTCTCTCTCTGTGCCTCATTTGTAAAATGGGGATGACAATCATAACACTGTCCCTTCCCTTTGGGCTGCTGTAAGGATTAAGTGAGTTGATAACACATAGAACATTTAGAACAGTGCCTAGACAGAGGAAGCATTTGTAAGGGTTAGCATCATGGTTAATTTTATTTGCCAATTTGGCCAGGCCGAGGTTCTCTGACATTTTGTCCAACGCCAGTCTAGTTGTGAAGGTATTTTTAGATGGGACTGATATTTAAATCAGTAAACCTCATCTGGAAGATTATCCTCCATATGGGGGTAGCCCTCAACCAATCAGTTGAAGTCCTTAAGAGAAAAAGACTTAAGTCACCCAAAGAAGCAGGAATTCTACCTGCTCCATGGCAGGAGCAGCCCATGGAAGAGTTTGAATACGGCCTCAGAAGTTTAGGATTGTTTTTCCCCTACTGGAAATGGGAAACTAGTGAAACTTTGTGCAATAATGTCATAAGATGAAAAGAGTATCAAAGGGTATAGGATTCGCTAGAAGGAGGGAGAAACTAGGGAAAGAGAGAACAGGTAGAAAATAGTATAGCCTTGCATTATACAGGTTTGTTTTTGCATTTCCAGTTTGTTACTGGAAGAGCAATGAGCATCTGTTCCCTTACTGTTTACATTGAAACACATTTCAGGCCATACAGAGGTCCATCCTGTGGGCAGCCTGCTGTCCCTCTCTTGGTCCCCTTCCCTTTTTTCTTTGCTATAATTCTCCTTCCACCCAGACTCCAGCTTCCTGTGGCTTCGTATGGTCTATGAGAAGACAGGGTGGGGTAAGGGAACATCATTTTTGCTGTCATTTGTGACCTGGGTAAGGTCTTTCCTGGTGTCACTGTGGTAGAATGACTGTGGATTCTTATTTCTTTGTATTCTTATTTCCTTATATTAAAGCATCTTCAAGAAAACAGATCTCTCTTGCACATTTCTCACAGCACAAAATTTGAATTTTCTGGAGTATTTTTGCATATAAAATCTAGATTGCCCAAAGCCACAATAACTTATAAAACTAACCCTGGTTTAAAGTCTATATCTAACACTGCTAGGGAAAGAAACACAGTTGGTTACTTTCCCAGAGTATGTCAATTAGCTGGAAAAATAATACTTTCTTTTCTGCCATTGGAAGAGAAACTGACCAACAGGAAAGCAGTTCAGCACCTACACCCACTCTGTACAAAATAAGGAGGTGTGTTTGTACGTGCATTTGTTTGCTTGACAACCAGTGACAAACAGGCCTTTCATCATCTCTTACAATGTTACCTTGATATTCCAAACTCTAATATAAATGAGACTCAGAAGACAGCAATGAGTTTAGAAAACTGGACATCATTTCCCATAGGATATAAGCATACACACTTCCAGCATTACAGATTTCAAAGACAAAGTCAGTTTCTCTTAATACTGTGTGCATTTTTCTGTTGTTCAGCTCGGATAAAACTAGTTATACATTCACTTCATTCCACTGGCAAGAAAAATATTTATTGAATATTCTTTATAGGGATTACAAGGGAATTTTTGGCCTGTTTCAGCCATATCCTAATAGCAATGCATTAGCAGTTATTACTTGGCAATAAACATTGACTTTTAGATTATCCAAGGTATAATTTTCACCGTGTTATTCTGCACCATTTCCCACAGCTAGAAGGATACAACATTAATTTAAATGTGTTTGTATGTTGCTTTATAGGGTTTTCAATTTTTTACACTGCATATTTATAGGCTTCTTCAATGCCCTGTAAAAGCTTCAAAGAATAACAACACTGCTTATTTTTATGGGACACTTATATTCTCTACCTAATTGATTTCTGGCAGTGATTATGTAAGTTAGCCAGGGCAGGTTATATTTAGTGCTGTTTTACAGATGATGAAACAGAGGCACAGGGAATTGGGTTTTTGCCTGAGGACCCACATTGGTCAAAAGCGGTGTGAGCCCTGAAGGGCTTCAGATTCAAATATAAGGAATGTTTTCTATGTTTTCAAGATACTTCTTGAATTAGAAACTTGTTTCCTCTTTCTCCATTGTTTCTTGGTAGCTTTGTATAATATCCAGCCACACCAAATAACACTATACTTTGTCACTTGTAGTATTCATCATAGGTAGTTGCCTACCTTCGAATTTTCCTTCCAATTTTCATGAAAGCAGAGACCATGTTTATGTTGTTCATTTATTGCCATGAATCCACAGCCTAACATAGTTCCTGATAGATAGTATGATCTTCATGAATAATTACTGAATAAATGCATGAAAATTTCCCTTAGGCTAAAATTACCCCAAGAACAATTCAAGTAAACAATTTTAAGTTAATTTTAAGTTAGGGTTAATATTTGTATCAGTTGAGATAGGATAGGTGAAGTTAGGTTAATATCCAGTAACAAACTACATTAAAGGTTTGTTTCTTGCTCATGTTCCATGGGTATCATAGGCTGGCAGTGGAATTCTCTTCCTTGGAGTCATTCAGGGAGCAGCCATTCTCTGCAACATTGTTGGTTGCAATGGCAGAGGCAAGTGAACCTTGGAGGGTCTTGCACAGGGACATGAAATGCTCATACTCAAAAATTACCCTGTCACCTCCACTCACAATTCATTGACCAGGACAAGTCACAGGTGCCAGCCCTCCCCTGACACTACTAGCTTGGGTGATGAAAGCAGTAAGTATTTAGCAAACAATGCTAATAATGACTATCATATTTTGTTTCCTTGATTTTGAGCATTTGCGATTTAACTAAAACACAATTTTGTATAACCTTTCTTACTAAATACATTTACAAAATATGATTGTTCTCACAACAGCTCTGATGGGAAACATGCAATTAAAGACTTGAATAAGATCAAATAGAATGAATAATAGTCAAATAATCAGAGGTGGAATGGAAAGACATTTCAAATCTCTGTAGCATTGGTACTGGTCGAAGCTTTTTTTTTTTTTTTTTTGAGACGGAGTCTTGCTCTTTTGCTCAGACTGCAGTGCAGTGGCATGATCTTGGCTCACTGCAACCTCTGCCTCCCAGGTTCAAGTGGTTCTCCTGCCTCATCCTCCAGAGTAGCTGGGATTACAGGTGCGTGCCACCACACCCAGCTAATTTTTGTATTTTTAGTAGAGACGGCGTTTCACCATGTTGGCCAGGCTGGTCTTGAACTCCTGACCTCACATGATCCACCTGCCTTGGCCTCCCAAAGTGCTGGGATTACAGATGTGAGCCACTGCGCCCAGCCTGAAGCTTATTTATTCTAAATTTGTAGAGGTAAATTACACAGGGTGGGGGAAGCAACAATCATATTTTAAAATAAAATCATTACTGCAAGTTTAATTGCATCCAAGGACAAGATTTCAAATTCTCTCTCTCTTTTTATTTTTAAAGAGACAAGGTCTCGCTTTGTTGCCCAGGCTGGAGTGCAGTGGCATGGTCATAGCGCACTGCAACGCCGAACTCCTGGGATCCAGTCATCCTCCCACCTCAGCGTCTCAAGTCATTGGGACTACAGGCATGCAGCACGATGTCTGGCTAGTCTTTTTTTTTTTCTTTTCTTTTTTTTTTAGAACAGGGCTCTCACAGTGTTGCCCAAGCTGGTCTTGAATTCCTGGCCTCAAGCTATCTTCCTGCCTTGGCCTCCGAAAGTGGTGGGATTACAGGGATGAGCCGCTGTGACAGGCCTAAAATGTCTCTAGGTCAGTGTTTTGGCAATTATCCTGGTAACACAGAGACGGGACATCTGAGCTAGCAATTCAGGACAGAGTAACCTGAACTGTGGAAAAAATACATCCTAGTATCCCAGGTCCATGTTTTAGGCATGAGGCCAAAAGTAGCATACAGATACTTTTCTAGAAAATTGCTGATTCTGAGTATACAAAAATGTCCATATCTAATTTTAACAACAAATGATTCATTAATGAGTATTAATAATTCTGCAGTTATACATACCACCCACCCATTCAAAGCCCTATGAATTGTTTCGGGCATAATTTTCTGATAGCCAGTGGTTTTCAGCAGATGGTTCAATTCTTTAAAACATAAATTGAGCTGGGTACAGTGGTGCATGCCTGTTGTCCTAGCTACTCCAGTGAGGCGGGAGAATCACTTGAGCCCAGGAGTTCAAGGCTATAGTGGACTATTATCACACTTGTGAATAGTCCCTTCACTCCAGCCTGGGAAACACAGGGAGACCCTGTCTCTAGAAAAAAAATAAGTAAATAAAATAAAATATAAACTGAAGAAAGAAGTAGCTCAACTTACTGAATGTATGGAGTGCTGTATCCCCTTGATTGTTTTGTACATTGTGCAGTGATCTGTCATGCCACGTCAGCCTCTGTGGTGAATTCTTTTTCATTTTTAAATTTTTTGTCAAATACCAAATAATGATTTCCTTTACACATTAGTCACAGTTTTAAAAGCTTTTATTTTAGGTTCTGGGGTACATGAACAGGTTTCTTATATAGATAAACTGCATGTCATGAGGTTTGATATACAAATAATTGCGATTTTTTTTTTTTTTTGAGACAGAGTCTTGCGTTGTTGCCCAGGCTGGAGTGCGGCAATGTGATCTCGGCTCACTGCAAGCTCCGCCTCCCAGGTTCACGCCATTCTCCTGCCTCAGCCTCCTGAGTAGCTGGGACTACAGGCGACCGCCACCTCGCCCAGCTAATTTTTGTATTTTTTGTAGAGACAGGGTTTCACCGTGTTAGCCTGGATGGTCTCGATCTCCTGACCTTGTAATCCACTGTGTCGGCCCCCCAAAGTGCTGGGATTACAGGCGTGAGCCACCGCACCCAGCCTTTTTTTTTTCTTTTTTTTGAGACAGGGTCTCACTCTGCCACCTAGGCTAGAGTACAGTAGTGAGATCATGGTTCACTGCAGCCTGGACCTCCTGGGCTCAGGTGATCCTCCCACCTCACCCTCCCCAGTAGCTGGGATCACAGGTATGTGCTACCATGCCTGGCTCATTTTTGTATTTTTTTGTAGAGACCAAGGTTTTGACATGCTGCCCAGGCTAGTCTCGAACTCCCAGCTCAAGTGATTGGCAACCTTAGCTTCCCAAAGTGCTGGGATTACAGGCATGAGCCACTGTGCTGGCCATGAATTCTTTTTGTAGTATATTTAACTATGCTTCAGAGATTCAAACTCAGAAGCATAAATTCATAAGAAGTAAACTGCTGGCTTTAATTTTAATGAGCTGTGGTAGAGTGTGAAATGGTGTGATTTCAAAGGTAATTTCAAGGACTGTTTTAGTATCAAAGATATTCTTCAGAACAGCCTAAGTGGCTTTGCTTATCATATGACTGTGGATTCCAGTCTGTTATGGTACAAGGATTTTGCAAAGTCATGATGTTCTCAGATGCTGGGCATGCAAGTGGTTATAAAAAAGGTCAAAACTCCAGGACAATTCAAAATATTGTACACTTCCAAGCTTAAAATTTCCCACATCTTTCTTCTTTCTTGTTGCCAAAATTTTTCACATTTGTGAAAGCAAAGTCCTTCATTATCTGCACCAAATTTTAATCCAAATGATTGAGATACTGCAACACATGATACTACATTACTGATGAATAGATTTTTAAAAACTATTCTAACTCAGCTACCAAAATACTCCATCAAATGAAAAGGCCATCACCAAGAGATATGTACTAGACTGCTCACAGTAGCACTATCTATAATGGCTCTAAATAGCAAACTGCCCTAATGTCCATCAGAAGAATGAATTCATAAATTACAGTATATCCACAGAATGGAAAACAAAATGATCTACAACTGCATACAACAATATGGAAGAATCTTACAAGTGTAATGTTGAGTGCAAGTAGCCAAAACCAAAAGAACACATACTTTATGTCTTTATATATAACAATATAAAGATAGGCAAAACTACCTATGCTGTTGAAAGTCAGCATAGAAACTCCCTTGGAAGAAGGCAGGTTGGAAGGCAGGTTGATGGGGTTTCCAGATATTAATAATGTTTTGTTCCTTGATCTGGGTGCTGGATACAAAGGTGTCTGCAGACTGTGAAAATTCATGGAGCTGTCTACACTTAGGATATGTGCACTTTTTAAGACACATATTTCAATAAAATTTTTATGTTTTTAAATTCCAGGCCAGGCACAGCGGCTCATGCCTGTAATCCCAGCACTTTGGGAGGCTGACGTGGGTGGATTGCTTGAGTTCAGGAGTTCAAGACCAGCCTGGGCAACATGGGGAAGCCCCATCTCTATAAAAAATATAAACATAGCTGTGTATGGTTGAGCGTGCCTGTAGTCCCAGCTACTTGGGAGGCTGAAGAGGAGGATCAGTTGAGCCTGAGAAGCAGAGGTTTCAGTGAGCTGAAACAGTGTCACTTCACTCCAGCCTGGGCAGAAGTAAAACCCTGTCTCAAGAAAAAGAAAAAAAGAAAAAAGAAAAAAATCCAGGAAGTCTATGAAAAGATGTCAACTCAACATAATATTACTCAAGGTTATTACTATAATCTGTGAGCCATCAATGTGAAAGTCACTCTCTAACAGGGTTATTAAATGCACTGGATTCAGAACAGTTGTCCCTGGCCTAGAATAACTAAAATGCCAAATCAAGTTAATTCTTTATCTTTAAAATCTCTAATCTCTCTGCTTTTCTCTCCCTTCAGTGACATTGTCATAGTTTAATCCAAGTCATCTTCCACCTTACATTTCATCTGTCATAATCTCCTAATCAGTTTCCCAATAGCTTAAGTGTTCTTTGCACACTAACCAAAGTGATGTAAAGTCTAAACCCAGATCCTTTCACTTCTTTTTTTCGAATGCCTCAATAGAAGCCCATTAAATTTAAAATGTAATGCCAACTCCAAGCCCCCATCTGCCTCATCTCCCTCACATCATGCTGCTCTTCCCCGCTCTCCATATGCTGAGGACACTTTGGCTTTCTTTCTGTTCTTCCAAAACGCCGGGCTGTCCCACCTAGAGACCTTTGTCTGTTGTCCCCTCTGCCCAGAACAATTCATCATTTTATTGGTTCCAAGGCTGAATGACTGATTGTTTAAATGCCATTTTATAAGGTTCTCATATAACAACCGTATCTGAAGTCATCCCCCAGAGTCCACACCACGTCTATTTCTTTTCTTGACATGATTAGTGTTTGGACGAACGGAGGCAGAATGGCGCGCTTCCGGGTTCTTCTTCACCAACTTTTCCCGCCCGCGCGCGCGAAAATGCAGCCGGCGCCCAGGGAGGGTGCAGACCAACCGGGCATGCGCCTGGTGACGTCAATCAAGAGACCAAGATTTACCTGGTCGCACCTGCGGAACGCCCCCCCCTCCACACGCCCCTGCCCCGCCTATTGCCC
Source organism: Trachypithecus francoisi (assembly GCF_009764315.1). Classification (NCBI taxonomy): domain Eukaryota; kingdom Metazoa; phylum Chordata; class Mammalia; order Primates; family Cercopithecidae; genus Trachypithecus; species Trachypithecus francoisi. The sequence continues at coordinate 44,610,063 of NW_022681454.1, forward strand.
TCCCACTCCTAGAAAAGCCGCTCCAGACGGACGCCACGCGCGGCCTTCCTCAGTCCCTCACTCCGGTGGGGACTGTATTAGGAACTCCCTCCGAGAGGCCCACCGGGGGACTCTGTCGGCCTCCTTTGCCGGAGGCCAACAGACCTCTCCCTACCCACCTACTTCCCTGAAGCTAGGTGACCAAAAATAAACTTGCAGTTTTGCTCCTGGCCTTTGCCTACTCGCTGGTTCTTTTGTGCTCGCTCTGGTGGTCTTTAGAAAAACAAATCAATTAGTTACTATTCTATGAGCTTGTTTACTTGTTGGTTTTCTCCCTCTCCTTTGTTAGACTGAAAATTCTATGAGGGTAGCTATCATGTCTATCTGTGTTAGGGGCGTATCCCCAGTGCCTAGCAAATGCCTAGCATACAAGACGTCCTTCAATAAACACAGAAATACTTGTTGAATGAATGAATAGACATTCCCGAAAGATCACAAGATACCTGTTCAGCCACGAAGAACACTGCACTGTGCACTACTTTTCAAAGACATGGCAGTGAAATCAGATGCCTTTCAAGCTCTAAGCCCAGGCAGTGTTGACATTCCGTTCTCGGTTTCCTGGCGGTCACAACCACAGTCCCTTTGCCCGAAGCGAAACCACCTCGGCTCTCAGCCCGCTGGCGAGGTACCAAGACTCGCGGCTCCACCCACCGCCCAAGCGCGCCCCCTCTTTGGCTGGGGAGCCAAGCTCGGGGGGGCGGGGCGCCGCCGCGAGCCACCACTGGCCCAGGGCGATGTCGTTACGCCACGCAGCTAGAGGACTGCGTGCGAAGTCAAATAGCAGCCGCGGGGAGGCTCGTTCCCATCGGCATCTGTGATTGGCTGCGATCGAGGGCCCAGGCGGCGGGCCAATCGTCTCGCCGAGCGCCGACTGGCTGGATCTGCTGTCAGTCAGCGGGAACAGACTTCTCCCTCTCCATCTGGTCAACTGCGGGAGAAAAATTTTCGAGAATTTCCAGCAGGCAAGGCAGTGGCTGCTTTGACTGCTAGCTTCGGAGCTCCGAGACAACGGAGAAGGCACTCTTATTTACCGACCTAGAAAGCCCTTTCTTCGCCCTCCGTTAGCTAATTAAAACATTTTTCAGGACGTAGCCATCCAGAGGTAAGAGCCTAGAGAGTGCAATTCATTTATTTCTGCTAACCGTGTATTCTGTTCTTTATTGGCTGTCGCGGAATGGAGAGTAAACGGAGAAGGGTTTCCCGGGAGGGCGAAGGGGAGACGTCGATTTCCGTTCCCCTGCCCCCTGAGTCGGTGCTTGGCCGGCGGCCTCTCTGGGTTCTCAAAGCGCCGCTTTCTTCCCTTTGGAGGTCAGGAGCAGCTCGTCTGGGTGGGGCGGGGCCCAGCTTGGCTGCCTGCGCCCCAGGCGGCTGGTTTCCAGCCCAGACTGCGCTTGGCCTGGAATGTGGTCGCAGGCTGGAGGGCGCGAGCGGGGCAGGGTCGGTGGGCCGGGACTGGAGACCCTTGCCCGAGGCTCCGGAAGCGAGGATGCTACGGGCTGGGCGCCGCGTCGCCACCTGGGCGAGGGAAATGTGGCGACAACGGGCTCGGTACGCCCAGAGGGAGGTTGGGAGGCGGAGACCTGGCGGCGGAAGGTGCCGAGGGAGCCCAGCCATCTGCGAGGCTTCACAGGCAGGCGGGCGGGCGTGTGTTCTTCCCGCCGTGTGTCACCCTGGCCACTCGCCTGTCAGGGCCAGCGAGCCGAGCCCAGGATCCTGAGCTGTCCACAGCCGAGCTTTTCAGGAGGTCCGGCATCGGGAAGGATGCACAGCCCCGACTGGTTTTGATCCGAAGACTTGGGTTTTACTTTGCGCGGGGAGCATTGTAGTACTCAAGGCCTTGTAGCTGGTGATGTCTTTTTCAGCAGCTGCTTTCTGTAGATGAGAGAATTCATCGAAGGTGACAAAGAAGTTCCAGGTGGAAGTAGCCAGGGAATTTGCAGTCTCTAAAGCTCCACTGGCTTTTCTGAGCCTCCCACTATTAACGTGCAGCAAGGCCTCTTAGGTTCTTTCCGTCAGGGCGGAGGAATGAGGTGGTCCTTAGGTTTCAGAATGGGTGACTCAAGTGACAAATTACAATGACCATGAAAAAGAGCAATGAGGCCAGGCGCAGTGGCTCCCAGCACTTTGGGAGGCCAAAGCGGGCTTCAGCCGAGGAGTTCGAGACCAGCCTGGGCAACATAGCGAAACCTTCGGCTCTACAAAAAAATACAAAAATTACCCGGGCATGGTGGCATGTGCCTGCGGTTCCAGCCCCGGAGGTTGAGGTGGGAGGATTGCTTGAGCCTGGGTGGTCGAGGCTGCAGTGAGCCGAGATCGCACCATTGCACTCCAGTCTAGGCGACAGAGCGAGACCTTGTCACAGAAAGAAAAAGAAAAACAGCCATGGTCCGTGGTATTCTAGTTAGGCAGCCGTGACAGGAAGAAGAGCAGCATGTGTGAGTGTGTGCCTGATAGAATACTTTAGTTATAATATTTGAGTAGTGAGTTCTCGCTAATGATTTTTTCTTGCAACCTTAGTCATTACTGCTAATCACCCTGGCAACTTCCTTGACTGGAGTCCTAAGAGAGGAGGAAAGAAGAGGGGAGAGTGGCTGGTGACATAATAGACTGTGAAGGAAAGTTCTTAAAGGCATTATCAAGTTACAGGTTTGGGATATAGTCTATGGCTTGTATGCATATTTACTAATGTGTCTGAAAAGATATCTATGGGAATAGAATACTGAGTACTTTTCTCTGCTCACATTTCAGTGCTTTTCTCCAGTCACGTATCTGAACATAGATATTCACATTAAACCTAAGGGGAGTCCTTTGGAGTTTTCATTGTTTTTTTCTTTTTTCCCCTCAGGTAAAGCAGTAAATTTTCTTTCCCTTCCTCCTGGCAGGGTATTGATAAGGTATTGGGGTCCAAATTAGCTGAAATACATTCTGGAAATTTCCATACTATTTGAATTCACTGGGATGCTTTAATTGATTTTCTTAAAAGGTCGATAAGTAAATATTTGGTTTAAGAATATTTAAAATGGCTGTGTTCTCATTGTGGAAGTTGTAGATACCTAAATGTCACTTCACAATGGGCAGATAGGAATGCTTTCTTAAAATATTTTTTCTAGAGGGATAAAATCTAAGCAGGTTTCAGAACTCAACTCCTGAATAATGTTAGCATGTGCTTAAACTGCCCTTTTGACCTGCTTTTAACGTACAAGAACAGTTTAATTCAAATCCAGTACACCTTCCTGCCAGAGACAGTGCTTTCCTCTTGGATGACTTGACTTCCGAAGATTGAATATAATGTTAAAATGGTTTATAAAAATAAAGTAGCCATGTTTTCCGATTAAAAGATTGAGCTAAATCTCCCCTGCTTACTTAAAAAGATTCCTTCTCTCTCTTAGTTTGCAGAATAATGAACTCACTCCAATTTTTAATTGGTGAACTGACAAAGACAATTCTTAGATATTTGCTAATTTGTTCTCCACTCTTTTGTTGTAGAGAACACTGATTGCTTTTTTTTTTTTCCTTAAGGTTTTCATTTTTCACATCACAAGTTCTACTCCCCTTGCCTTGCTCGTCAAAGCATAGTCATTTCTGTGGGCATCAACAGAGCTGTGGGGTCTATGATGGCAGATTCCGATTTTGAAGCTCTGGAGGGGGAAAGTTTTCTTAATGTGCAGGTTTAATTCAAAGTTGTTTTTTACTTTGGGAACTCCAGCTGCCTTTGAATTGTTTCTTAGGGAATATGGAGGGGATTGGTATGATTTAGTTACATTGCAGATGGAAAAGGACATGGAGTCACTTCATAACATCTCTTGTTTACCTAAGCAATGCTGACCTGTTTTTTTTTTTTTTAAACTAGCTATATATCTGGGTCACATTTCATCTCTGTCAATAACATGTCTTAAAGTAGGTGTTTTCCTATGACTGCCTGCTTTCTGAGATGATTATAGAAACAATACATGAGGAAGGATGCCAGGTTGATGATTGATTTTAAAATATGCAGGTTTTTAACCTTACAGAAAGTGCTCAATTTGCATTTTATCTCATTTCTTAAAAATGTTTCCAGTGGATATTTGTTCTCTGTTACAATGCAGTTCTACTTTATTATTTAAAAAAAAATTGGGGGGAGGATAAAAGGAGATAAAAAGGCAAAAATATACTAGAAGGGCTGCAGAAAAACTTTAATATTTATTTATTTGTAATTCCAGAACTCTGGTTTAAAGTAGGTGCATGGCTGCAAAGTAGCCCAAGGCTGAATATGGCATATATACTTTCGGACTGAAGCCAAAACAATAGTATTTTGCTAATCTCAAGTTAACTCTTCAAATATGAATATTTTCTAATAAATGTATTTATTTAAAGTTCTTTTTTTTCCTATATGATATAAAGCTGCTTTGGGAATTATCGCCAAATAATTAGTACATCTATCACCTGGTAGATTGTATTATAGTTTGAAATCTCAATTCATCAACTGTAGTTAACATAAATTGGCTTTATAAATTTTTTTTTTGTAACACACCATTGCTGGCTTGAATCCATAATTGTTGCTGAATAAAATCTAGCTCTCAATTAGAAGCAAAAGAACAAACATCTCTTACAATGGAATGTGTTATTTCTCTCTCTCACTCTCTTTTTCTTTTTTTAAATAGGCAGCGTCTTGCTCTATCGCCCAGGCTGGAGTGCAGTGGTGTGATCTTGGCTCACTGCAGCCTCCGCCTCCCAGGCTCAAGCAATCCGTCCACCTCATTTTTGTAGAGATGGGGTTTCACCATGTTGCCCAGGATAGTCTCAAATTCCTGGCCTCAAGCAATCCTCCCACCTCAGCCCTCTGAGTAGCTGGGACTATAGGCATGCGGAACCATGCCTAGCTAATTTTTGTATTTTTAGTGGAGACAGGGTTTTGCAAGGTTGCCAGTGGCTGGTCTCCAACTCCTGTTCTCAAGTGATTTGCCCGCCTTGGGCTCTCAAAGTGCTGGGGTTACAGGTGTGAGCCTGTACAGGTCTAGCCTGTACAGGTCTAGCCATGTTACTTCTCTTTAATAACCAGAGATGCTGTGTCTCTGCCACTCTCCAACCCCCCACCAATGTTGTCTTATAAAGAAATGAATTTCAGCCTTATATGCAGGATCTTGGCCAAAAGGCCAAGAAGGGGTGACTTCCTAAGTCTTTGATGATGCATTACTTGTTTTGGTGGCCATCTTTATTCTAAATTCTGTTGTGGCAGAGCTCATATATTTTTTATTGCTTAAATATCTAAAGATTGAGGCCAGGCTCTGTGGTGCATGCTTGTAATTCCAATTCTTTGGAAGGCTGAGGTGGGAGGATCACTTGAAGTCAGGAGTTCAAGAGCAGACTGGGCAACAAAGTGAGAACTCATCTCTACAAGAAATTAAAACAAATAAATGTCTAAGGATGTTCTTTGGAACCTTATTCTTTCTTTTGCCTGTTTTACCCACCAAAAGAAGTAATGACCTTCCCTATACATACATAGCTAGACTGATTTCCAAAAATTCACTTGAAAGTAATTGTTTGAAATCTGTAGTGCATTTTCTCATAACTGCACTCAAGCTGGGTTTCATTTGTGTATGTTTATACCTTTTGGAAAGATACATTTTTTCAAGTTCATTTTTTATTGTGAAATAATATAAACATAGGATTGAGAATAATATAATATCTGTAGACCATCCACCAACATCATCAAATCTTAGTCTTCTGCCGTCTTTTTAAGTTGATTTTAAATGAATAAAGTAATAGAACAAAATCCTATGGAGACAAATTTTTTATTTGTGTGGAAAATTCCCAGAAACAGCCTTACCTCCAGTGGCGTAGGAATTCCCCATTCAGGTAGGAATAACACCCTGTATGTAATGCCAAGAGAGGCTTTAGGATTGAGTTTCGGGGTGGAGTCCAGAAATGGGGGTATAAAGTAATAGTTTCAAAGAAGTGTAGTCTCAAGTGTTGGTGGGTTGCTAGGGTCGGGGAAGTTGTGAATGTAAATACATAGTTCACTTGTTCAGAAATCAGGGCTGCTTGTCACAAATGCAGTGCTGCCAGGTTCCTGAGATCACACCCACACACTCCTAGTGAGAGAGTCTCCCAGGAAGGGGAGCATTGAAACTGGCTTATCTTTGTGCCTCTGGGGTGTTTGCACACCAATTTATATTTACCATAGTAATATAGTATGTAAAGTTTAGTAGGTTGAGAAATCTTAAAATAAAACTTAGATTTATCCTAGATTATGTTTTTGCTAAAACTTGGCCATTCTTTGGAAACAGAACTATTTTAAGTATTCTATTAGCCTGTTATTTTTTCTTGAAGAGACTTTGTTGCTATTGTTAATATTTACCCCTATCTTTTCTTGAAAGCAATAGAGTTAATGAAGGGAAGTATATTTATTTATATCTATATTCTGTGTCCTTGCTACTGGAAGTGTAACTTGCAGACGAGCAGCTTCCGTATCACCAGGGTATTGGTTAGAAATGCAGAATGACTCCACCTCATAGCCACTGGGTCAGAACCTGCATTTTAACGAGTGATGGCAGGTTCAAGTTTAAGAGACACATGTTCTGTGTATGTGCACACCATCAAATTTTAATAGAATTTAAATGCTGTGAATGGGGTAGGAAAATCGATTCATTTTTGATCCACTGTTCTTAGAAGTAGGCTATTGGATGCCTACCCAATATAGAACATAAATATATGTATTTTCTGTCAAATCCTTTATGACTTTCATTTTTGGTAATATTTGATGACGTATCAGTTATATTCAAAATTTCTGATGGTCTCTCTCTCCCTCCCCCTTTTCCTTTCCTCCTCTCCCCCTCTCTCCCACTGTCCCCTGCAACTTGCATCATTTTTCTTGAAGACATTCCATTATTGTTCCATTGACCTTTCCCTCATCACTGAGTCCTTTGGAGCTGAGTTATGTCAACAGCTGCCTTAATTACTTTGGTCAGAAGTGGTGGGAACCAGGTGAGAAGGAGAGTGCTGCTAAGCTCCCGCCTGCTGCAGGACGACAGGCGGGTGACACCCACGTGCCACAGCTCCACTTCAGAGCCTAGGTGTTCTCGGTTTGACTCAGACGGTAGTGGGAGTCCAGCTACCTGGGACAATTTTGGGATCTGGGATAACCGCATTGATGAGCCAATTCTGCTGCCACCCAGCATTAAGTATGGCAAGCCAATTCCCAAAATCAGCTTGGAAAATGTGGGGTGCGTCTCACAGATTGGCAAACGGAAAGAGAATGAAGATCGATTTGACTTCGCTCAGCTGACAGATGAGGTCCTGTACTTTGCAGTGTATGATGGACACGGTGGACCTGCAGCAGCTGATTTCTGTCATACCCACATGGAGAAATGTATTATGTATGTACAATGACTTTCGCTCCTGACTTTGCAGTTCCCCATGCTTCCTACTTAAACTTTCACCCTTTGACTGAGGCTTCCAGGGTAAACATACTACTTGAGTGAGTGCATGCTGCTGCTTCATGAATGAACAGTAGTTAAGTGTGCCATTTATTTCTTATGGTTATCACAATTTCAGAAATGCATGTTTTAACAGCTCCCCTGGGGAAAGCATTAACCAAAATGTATGGCACTTAATTTGTGATTATTTTAAGTGAAGTGGCATAATGTACATGAGATAACCTATGAGAAGCATTTACTCCCATAAGTGTAGGACGTCTAAGTGCTTCAGTAAATGGTAATTACTCTTTCAAGTGGTGTGAATAGCTTTGAATACTTGACTTGTTGAAAATAGCTTTGGATGATTGGCATTAGTGTGGGAAAAATGCATTTAATGCAGGCATTTTGGAGCTCTTCAGTTTATTTACTTCAACTATTATTAATGCATTTTTGAGGATCACATTACTGCTAAAATCGAAAGAGGGAGAACACGTGATGGAGTTATGACCATGTGACTATATTTGACTTCCCAGTGACCATTTCTTGACTTCCTGTGTATACTTCATTCCACGAAAGAACTCATAATAGGAGGGAACTCTTGACCTCTCAGAGTTGTGGTAGTGAGGATTAATTCTTCAAGGACAAGGACTTGGACTTTCATTTTTGTGCCCTTAAAAGCTTATCACAGTGCCTGATGCTTAGTGGATTCTCAATAAGTATTCCTTAGCCAGTAAGTCTTCAGCATTTGACTGGAAAATCATGAGGCCCGTTGTGTGGAATGACTGCTAGCTAGAGTAACAGTGAGGAGAGAAACCTATTGTAAAATGATTGTTTGAGGCTCTTTTTTTTTCTTCCCCACAAAGGGATTTGCTTCCTAAGGAGAAGAACTTAGAAACTGTGTTGATCTTGGCTTTTCTAGAAATAGATAAAGCCTTTTCGAGTCATGCCCGCCTGTCTGCTGATGGTATGTAAAACTGTCACATTCCTTGGGTCCTAGGGAGTATGTGGGGTGGGGGAGGAGTAAAAAGGCAACAATTTAAGTCCTTTGGGGGAGGGGATTTTAATGTACAGTTGTTTGTAAGGATTTATGTAGAAATGAGTTTATATGAAGAATCACATTAAATGCAGTTGGGAATCCAAATTAATGTTAATACCTCACTTTTAAATGAAATATATTGGAGAGTTCTTCAGAAAGAGAAGCCCCAAAACAGTTCTTATGTTGTACTTTAGTTTTTAAAAGATTTAAAAAATGTTTAATCTGTTTGCTCATTTTATGGACAAAATGCCCATACTATGAGTTTTGTTTTGGGTTTTTGTTTTTTTTTAGATGGATCTGGTGACCAAGTGCTGAAATACACTACAGGGTAATCACATCTAGCTAGGATAGTCATTGTCCAACAAGAAAAAAATTGCAAATAGGTCCTAAATAGAAAAATACAATGTTAATATGCACTAATTTGTATAATTAGAAGGAAAATATTTTTCTGTCACTTTTTGAAAAGCTCAATCTTGCAGCTTTCCTCTGGTAACTAGTGATATTTTCAGCAGAAGGGCATGCTAGCTGAATTTAAAATTTTGTGTATACTGCATGTCCTTAAATTTTGAAAGTGAAATGTTTCTGGTTTTGACTAAATTTATCAAAACCATTTCAGGAAAATACAGCAAATGTTTTTTAGTTAGCTAGCCTCAAATCTTTTGCTGTTAAAGTTAACCCTGAAAATTTCTGTACCAGTGAAATGAATGTGTGCATGTAACCTTATAAATGATTTGAAAATGAATCATGCAGTAATCTTGATCTATATTTGGTTCATCCTTTTCTAAAAAAAAAAAAAACAAAAAACCCACAAAAAACAAAAAACCACGTGCACCACAGAAATGTCATTTTCACAGTCTTCAGTTGGAATACATAAGGATAGAGATTCTCTGCATTTCACAGTGAAGGAACTGAAGATTAGAATGGTCAAGGTCAGTTCAGAGTTAGGGCTGAGATTTTCCTGACAACCAGCATTCTCTCTCTCCTCTCATGAGGAAAGGAGAAAGTAACTCTAGGGTGGTTCTATTTACCATCTTGAGATTTTTCCTGAGGTTTTTTTGAGAACCTTACTATCACAGTCCTCAGGAAAGCATTACAGTCCACTCTGTTCAGGGATATGTTTTCCAGTTTATAGATATTTAGGCCCATTTTCTTTTCTCTCATTCGTTTGGAATTTTTTCTTTTTCTTTCAACGGGATCCTTACCTTTAAGAAGACAGAAGTTGAAAGAGGTAAACTTTATGCATAAGATTTAGCTCTTGTTCCAAATAGTTAAAACACATGAAGGAGAAGAGGAAATAGAATGTTTTCTTACAGTTTTATTTTTATTACTTCTTGAATTTTGGTATGCTCTTATTTCATATTAACCAAGTTGGCTGTGAGTCTGGCTATGTCTCACCCCACAATGTTTATTGACTGTAGTGCCAGTGGTGTGCCCCAGCTGTTCTGTAAATAGCTGCAGCTTACTGGGCAAGGTTTTTGGATCAGAATGTCCAAATTTATCCCAGGCATGTGACCACCAACCAAAAACACTGACCTTCTCAGTGCCATCAGCCTTTTTTAAAAGTATCTAGTCAATGTAGATGCTTAAACCAAACAGTGATTGACTTGATGTAAAATATGACAGGACTCCTTTTATTATTGAATAAAGTATAACTCAATAGAATTTTGAACTTAAAGAATTTTATTAACTTGCCTATCTTAAAAGAAACTTTCTAAAGATACCTTTGTCACAAAAACAATTAAACAGTCATGTAAAGAAATTAATCACAAAAATGTAATTCATATGCTGACTTCAGCAGCACATACACTAATATTGGAATGATACAGAGATCAGCATGGTCCTTGTGTAAGAATGGCACACAAGTGCAGGAAGCGTTCCATATTTTTTATTCTTAATAAAATTAATTTGTAATAAAGAAATTAAAATGCATTATTTAATTTAATTCCTCTGTCATATGCTTTGAGGTAATGATCCCAGAACATTCTTAAGATATTTTAAAATGGATTTTTCTTATAATGGTAATTTGTTTGAAAGTATAATGGAGCAAGACAGGATGGTGCTCTTAGTGTGTACTACAAGAAAAAGTCTATTATAATAGTTATTAAATCTTATTTTGTTATTAAATTGTTATTAAAATTTTATTTTGTTATTAAATCTTATTTTGTATATATTCTTATTGGTCTGTGTTTTTTAAAAATTAGTGTTTTGAGAACATTTAAAAATCTTATTCTTAATAAGTTGCCAAAGCCTTCAAAGATGGCAAAAATTGTCTTTTGATATTTAGGGCCTGTTTTTATCAAATACATTAAAGCCACTAAAGATAGAATGCCATATGTTGTGTAACTGTTCAATTTGTGGATATTTTAAAATGTCATTTTGTATTTCAAAGTTATTATTTAAGTTTAAAACTTTGGTTTTTAGCAAGAACTGAAGCAGTATCAGTATTATAAGAGTGGATAATATTCTTTTCGGCCTATGTATATAGATAGGACCAGTGCCAGTGAAACAAAATTTTGTAGTAAGTGCAGTTTACCCTCTCCAGTTTCTTTCATCTTTTCTTTTTTAGTATTAACCCCTTTCCCCTCCTCTTGAACCCTTCCTGTGAGGTGAAGGACTGTGGCTTATTCATTTTTGAATCTCCAGTGTGCAGCACCCTGCATAGAACCTGGCAGGTACTCAATAATTATTTGGATTGAACTGAGATCTCCACTGCCTACTCTTTCTCACTGAAGTTACTATAATTTTTTCTTTGATTATCATATAGCTGATTTAATCAAATTATTAATAAAATGTATGCATTTTAATGAGCTGTCACTCCTGGGTGGATTTGAATTTTAATTAGCAGACACCTGAAGAAGGCTTAGTTAAACCATAGAAGTGAATCACTAATGGTGAGATTTTAGGTATAAAAGAGAGGCGTGCCCCTCAGTCCTACCGAAGCAGCATTGCTCATCTGATGTAATACTTGAGTTTCATTGTTTCATGCCAAGGAAATCAAGGACGAGGACACACAAGGAGTGAGGTTAAGAGTGGAGACGTAATAGGTGAAAGAAAGAGAAAAGCTCTCTCCTCAAAAAGAGGGGCCCCAAACAGGTTTCTAGTCCACGGTGAAGTACAGTAGGCTTTATGGGTGAGCTTGAGGAGGCAGTGTCTGATTTACATAGGGCACAAAAGATTGGTTGGACCAGATGTGCCACTTGCATAGTACACGAAAAACTGGTTAGGGCTAGGTATGCCATTTGCATAGCACATGAAAAACTGGTTCGGGCTAGGTGTGCAATTTGCAGAGCATTCCATAATCTGGTCACACCCACTCTAATCTTTTATTATGCAGATGCATTCTCTACCTGGCCAGTGCCATGTTGCCCATTTCTTTACTGTACACATGGTGACAAAGAAAAGGGAAGATGAAGCATACTGAACATGCTTGGTCCCAGGTAGCCCTTTTCTTTTCTTTCTTTCTTTTTTTTTTTTTTTTTTTTGAGACAGAGTTTCACTCTAGTCTCCCAGGCTAGAGTGCAATGGCGCAGTCTCAGCTCACTGCAACCTCCACCTCCCAGGTTCAAGTGATTCCCCTGCCTCAGCCTCCAGAGTACCCGGGATTACAGGCACCTGCCACCATGCCTGGCTAATTTTTGTATTTTTAGTAGAGACAGGGTTTTGCCATGTTGGTCAGGCTGGAATCTAACTCCTGATCTCAGGTGATCCATCTGCCTCAGCCTCCCTATGTGCTGGGATAACCAGCATGAGCCATCACTCCCAGCCCAGGTAGTCCTTTTCTATTGGCACAGCTGCTGGCATTCACCTGTGCAAGCTTCCAGCTTGCTTATTTATGTTTGTAGCTCAATTTTTCAGGTTGCTCTTTGTTAGAAAAGAAATGGTTTGGTGGCTGCTTTTTGTTACAAAGGAAGCCTTGCCAAGGACTCCTTTACCCTCACTATCTGCCTAAATAATTTATTTCTAGCTCCTGTATCAATACCATATTAACTTCGTTAAGTGAAATTAAAACATTCTTATCTCTTCTCAACTTCAGTTCCAAAGCTGTTAACAGCTACATAAAGAACTTCAAATTATCTTATTAACATTTAAAATATTTACTGTTGAATGGCACTGCTGTTGCCTAAGCAAGTTCACATTCAAGTTACGCTTAGTGAGAGCTCTTCTCTCCCAAGCATGTGCAAGTTCAGCGTGGGCAAGAGACTTTTATGTGCATTCAGTCCTTTCAAAAATGAGACGATGCCAACCACAGACACAGCATGTCCTGGATGACTGATCTGTAAAATATAATAAAAGCTTATCATCTGAGTAGAATAAAATAAAATAATTTACTGTTGTAGCTGGGGATATTTTGAAAAGAATAAAATCAAAATGCCACTTATCAAGAAATGGCAAGAACAAGATTCCCTTGCCCGTAAGAAATTGTCAGCTATTTTTATTGCTTTTTTGTTAAAGCATTTTAAACCTGTCCTTAGTTATCAGTAGCAAATTTCATCACCATCTTTTAATTTTTTAATTCAATTTATACCAGTATTGTCTACTTTTACAATTAATAAAAGCAGCCAGTAAATCCGGATGATATCCCACCAGTCTGTTGTTTATAAACAGATAGCCACAGGCCGGGCGCGGTGGCTCAAGCCTGTAATCCCAGCACTTTGGGAGGCCGAGACGGGCGGATCACGAGGTCAGGAGATCGAGACCATCCTGGCTAACACGGCGAAAACCCATCTCTACTAAAAACTACAAAAAAAAAACTAGCCAGGCCACGTGGCGGCGCCTGTAGTCCCAGCTACCGGGGAGGCTGAGACAGGAGAATGGCGTGAACCCAGGAGGCGGAGCTTGCAGTGAGCTGAGATCCGGCCACAGCACTCCAGCCTGGGTGACAGAGCGAGACTCCGTCTCAAAAAAATAAATAAATAAATAAATAAACAAACAACCAGATAGCCGCTTAGAACAAACTAGATGGTAGAAAATCAGGTTATAATTCTGTATTTCCTATAAGCTCTTCAGAGTGTTTCCAGATTGCTTAAACTTTGAAAGCAACAAAGTTCTGAAAGAGACAAATGGAACAAAAAGAGAAGACTCGCTCTGACATTCAGAGTGGGGGACATTGATGGCATTATGAGTCTCACCAGAAACTTTTATGTTCCTCATATCCTGTGACCTCTTTATGAAAGAATTAACCTACAAAAGAACCAGGGCTGTAAACACAGCATTTTTGAATCCCCTATGCTGGGACAGTCAAAAGAAGAACAAGTAGGGAGAGCATTGATGAGATATTCTTATTGTGCTGCTACTGCTTCAGCTCATTACTTTGATTTTGGTGTTCATGAGTCATGAGTCTAGAACACCCATTTTTAATAAATATTGAAACTGTATTGGTTTATATATAGTATTATTTACACAATTGAGTAATTACTAGGGGTCATTATACTTTGAAAAATACAGCTTTTGCTCTTTATGTTGGCATTCAAAATCTTGATCATTTTTCTTTTGATGTGTCGACCTGCAACACTGGGGGAAAGAGAGAGCTGCAGAAATACACATTTTGTGAATTATATAAAATTATAAACTGAGTCTCGCTAGCCTTTATTTAAACAATGAATTTAAATTAATCATTCTACTCAAAATTCTGCATTAAGCACCATTAACAAATGCATTACTCCATGTATCTGGTATAGCAGGTGCTTTGATTTCTTCTGGATATATATTTAAGTCCCAGTAATTTGGTGGTATACTGTAGTTTACATCCTGTTTGTCAGATACAAATTCTTCCATGCTGTAGCTATAGATTTACCTTTCTATTATTGAGACAATTCTGATATTGCTACCAAACAAATTTACAGTACATTTTTTCTAACTCAGTAAAGGTAGTGATTTACTGTGTTTAAGACCAACTATTTCAGTGAATGTGTATATGCATGAGTGTTTTTGTGAGTGTGTTAAATGTATGTCTGTGTCACCATTTATGTGTCTTGGTACAGATACATTTTTATACAGTTTTTTCAACCTTAGAAACCACAAAATTAAGAAAGAAGTGTTACCCTGTGATGAAAAAAATAGACTCAACTACAAAATACCATCAACTGGAACAAACTGAGTTTTGGAATAATTGATTTGGCATCTCCTGGAATATTATATAATTTGCTAGTTAAATTTTCACCAAAATAAAAAACCCTTCCCTTATTTTGCAGCTCTTTCTCTGCTCTCCCCTGTGTTGCAGGTTTGTAATGTTTGAGCACAATTCCTGGGTGAAATTCCTATTTGCCTCTGTGCGTGTTATTTGTGGCAGAGAACTGTGCCTGGTCAGCAGCTCTAGACCTGGAGCCCGTGGACACTATATGCTGGGCTTCAGTGGAAAGAGAGATCTGCTTAATTTTGTCCCAGGTGAAGGAGTCCAGCGGTTCCTAGCCTGGACTACGGGAAGGTTCCCACATCTCTTTGTCCCATTAGTTGAGATGACTTGCAGTAGAAATTGTCCAGTGAGTGTTAAGAACTTATTGAAAGATGTCTTAGTTTTCTAGTTTTGTTGTTAGGACAAAAAGTGAGAATTTTTACTTCCATGTTAAATGTTAAATGAAAATGAATGCTGATTCAATATTTACATTCTTAAATGCTTAGCAAATCAGAATTGACAGTTAGTTTTGAAGCCTTTCCTATAAATCCTGGGATTTTGGAACTGTGAAGTTGGGTTGGTAAAAACTCGAACTCTTTTAAAATTCCTAGGTGATAGAGCCATGAATTACAAACCTAAATAAGTAAACTTTTACTTATGAAATTTTAACTCTTTTACTGTGGCCAATAATAAACCATTTTTAAGAAAGCTATTGCAGATGGTTTAAACAAAGGGAAGGAATGTTAAATTCCCAGGACAGGTAGCATCTGAATAAATGCCTGTGTTCCCTTACCTGGCTCTTTAAATCATTTGAAATATTATAGCTAGTCAAACTGTAAAGACTCCACTGCTGTATAGTCGTTTGGGTAATTTAAAGTTAAGAGTTAACATTTGTAATATAAATATCACTAATACTTATGCTAAAACATTTATGTTATATGGTGGACAAATATGTCTTTCAGCATTACAGAAATATTATATTGGCACGACAGTTCCAAAATCAAGAGAAAAATGGAAAGATAGTGCAACTATAAATGTTATTTCTCAAGAAAGTTCAGCATGACTATAAAAGATTAAGTAGAGTTTATTCATGCTTTTCCATCTTACTTTTCTGATTAAAGCAGGCATTTTAATATACTGATTGGAAAAATCTATCTATGTATATATCTCCTTCCAATGCATTACTGATGAAGTTTTCAAAATTGTCTTTTTGGGAAAAAAAAAAAACTTGGAAAGATTGAGTCTTAATCAGTCAAATCAGTAGCACTTTGTTTTTCCTAAATCTTTTAAAATCATAGTCATCTTTGGAATGTTTTAAAGAGTTAAGAGTGTTACTAAAGACAATACCTGCTTTAAATAAGTTATCTTTTCCAATTTCTTCCACTTTGTTTTATTTTTTAGCCCATAATTTCACAGTATTCTCACTTTTGACAAGGCTCAATGCAAATTAACAATTTTTAACAGATGATAAAGAACTTAGGGCAGACACTGTTAGAAGAAATCAAAGGAAGATGCAGAAATGCAGTCTGAGTTTGATGGAGGAAACAGTGGTGACCTCAAGCCCAGTAACAATGAATTTTATTTGTTATTAGAGAAAATTCATATTTGTGGGATGCTCTGACCCTAAGCAGAACCCCAGGAGTTGCAGCTGGCAGTACTGCCCTGCGTTTGAAGACTGTCTCTTTGTATTATAACTTCCTGGAGTTAGGAGTATGAATTACACCAAGTTTATGAAAAACTAGAATGAACTTCATTCTCCACCTTCCCCTCCCCCACCCCAGATCTTCTGCTCCTGTAATGATGGTTGTAACTTTGTTTCATGGCTAGGGAGGACAAAGATAAACAGAAAAGAAGGTGAGCCTGTAACCATTTTAGGATTTTTTGATGAACATTTATAAAATTAAAACAGTTTTAGAAGCATACAGAGGTAGAATATGCAAATGGTATACCCTTGGCATATCTCACTTAGCCTACTAACTGAGAATATGTTCACAGGATAGGAGTAAAAAATGGAAGAGAAAACCTTCTAAATCCATGGACTATAGAAAAGTCAGCTTGCCTCAGTGGGCTCAAGTAGACCTAAGTCATCCCACCATCATAGTCAACGTAATTAAATTTTAATACTTTCAGTCCGGACACCAGATATCCATGAAGGTGTTGTTATAAGTTCAAGTCAGCTCTACTTGATATGAATAGAGGCCATTTGTAGATAGTGACGCAGTGTTTGCCAAATTAGGTTAGCAACCTTTCTGTTTGCATAGAGCCTTGTTACTGAATTAAATACTTGTTTCTCTGCATGCTGTTACTTACATAGTTCATTTGCATTTTGCTTAGCTCTAGTTAAATTAGAATGATCTATTCCAGCATCAGTTTATCATGCTTGTGTTTTATTTTGTAATAAAAATACCATATCCAATCATTTGACTGTCACTAACTTCTACTCTTTTGTTCATAATACTTGTAGCAACTCTTCTGACCTCTGGGACTACTGCAACAGTAGCCCTATTGCGAGATGGTATTGAACTGGTTGTAGCCAGTGTTGGGGACAGCCGGGCTATTTTGTGTAGAAAAGGAAAACCCATGAAGCTGACCATTGACCATACTCCAGAAAGAAAAGATGAAAAAGAAAGGTACTACCACCACTGATCCATGATATCATTCTATGTGGATGATGTTTTTAGTTCATAATAGTTTTTAAACCAATGTCATGGTTAAGTTTAACAGTGACTTGGTTTTGGTTTTCTTTTTTTTTTTTTTTTTTGAGATGGTGTCTCACTCTCGCCCAGGCTGGAGTGCAGTGGCATGATCTTGGCTCACTGCAAGCTCTGCCTCCCAGGTTCACGCCATTCTCCTGCCTCAGCCTCCCAAGTAGCTGGGACTACAGGCGCCCACCATCACACCCAGCTAATTTTTTGTGTTTTAGTAGAGATGGGATTTCACCATGTTAGCCAGGATGGTCTTGATTTCCTGACCTCGTGATCAGCCCGCCTCGGCCTCCCAGTGGGTTCTCTACGTATCACATCATTGTCATTTAACTTTTAACAGGATCAAGAAATGTGGTGGTTTTGTAGCTTGGAATAGTTTGGGGCAGCCTCACGTAAATGGCAGGCTTGCGATGACAAGAAGTATTGGAGATTTGGACCTTAAAACCAGTGGTGTCATAGCAGAACCCGAAACTAAGAGGATTAAGGTAAGAAAGGACCTGCAAACACTTGATAAACCTGCAGAGAGTGGATTTAGGAATGTCTCTGTTGCACCTTTCTTTGGGAGCCTTAACTGAAGCCAAATGATTTTTAAAAGGGAAGATTTGATTTATCAAATAAATGATTTAAAAAATCATTTTAAAATGATTTTTAAATTTATGGAAGGATAAAAAAACTTTTCAGGTAAAATAAGATGCTACTATTCTGGCCTAATATATTGTAGAGGACAAAACAAATTCTTTTTTTCCCCCTTTTTAGGTGGTTCTTAGTTGAGACACTTTCTTGAAAATAAAAGTCAGATTAATTACAACAACAACAAACAGACATTTGCGCATGCGGTACCCATTGTACGGGGAAAGTCCTCAGTTAAAAGTATTTCTCTCAAGGCAGTGGCTTAGGAGCTTTGCTTAAATTGTATTTAAATAAAGAGCCATAAATCATGCATAGTGACAAGATAAAGAAGAGAACAGTTTCAGTCTTTTAAAAGTCAGGAAAATGTGGGGAGATAGTAAAACCTGTTCCCAGATTTCCCTGGTGCCTGCTGGTTCCTTCTCTGGACCGATAAACAAGTGCTGTCTTCAGTAAAGAAGGATTGATGTCCTGCCACCTGTCAAGTAGAGGCTGAGGAATTGTACCCCTGCCTTTTCAGTGACTTGACTTTAGCAATCCTCAATATTTGGGGGAGAAATATTTTGGTTTCTCTCAGTATGAAGTGTCAGGTTTTTGTTTCACCCCAGCTATGGAATTCTCCTGGTGGAATGGTCCTGCTGTTCCTTCTCACCTGCACCCAGTCAACCAGCATCACCTGCACCCAATCAACCAGCATCACCTGCACCCAATCAATCAGCATCACTTGCACCCAATCAGCCAGCATCACCTGCACCCAATCAGCCAGCATCACCTGCACCCAGCCAGCACCACCTGCCCCCAGTCAGCCAACATCACCTGCACCCAGTCAGCCAGCATCACCTGCACCCAATCAATCAGCATCACCTGCACCCAATCAGCATCACCTGCACCCAATCAGTCATCACCTGCACCCAGCCAGCATCACCTGCACCCAATCAATCAGCATCACCTGCACCCAGCCAGCATCACCTGCACCCAGTCAGCCAGCATCACCTGCACCCAATCGATCAGCATCACCTCCACTTGGAAGCTGCCCCAACTTCCCTTTTCCACTAAGCCAAATAATCACCCATCTCTACTTCTGTGGCATCCATTACATGCTAGTAATCAGTGTCCTCATTGTCCTGAACTGCACCCCAACACACACCCAGTCCATGAGCTGACACTTCTCTCAAACTCCTGAGCCACAATAGTCCCTAGCACAGTATAGTGTAGGCTTCCAAAACTGGCAACAAACGCTTGTTAATTAATTGCATGAAGGGTTTCAAATCTATAGATATCCCACTTCGTGTCTTATATATATCCCACTTCATTTTATCTAGCAGATACTTAGGCAGAGTTTACTATGTGCTAGGCTCTGTTCAAAGTAGGTACTACTATCCCCATTTTTCAAGGAAAATCTAAAGCATACAGAGGTCGATGCACCTCTGCTCACCCAGCCAGGTAATAGAGGCAGGATTCAAATCCTAGAAGCCTGGCCTTAGAGGCAGCACTCATAACCATTACATTGAGCTACCTCTCAGCATTGGGCTATCTGGACTCTCCGTTTGTGATGTTAAATTATGGAATTAAATCAAGATATATTGAAGGGTGTTTGCTAAATTGTTAGGAGTGATTACCTCTGGTGATGGGATTTCAGAGGATTGCAACTTCTTTACCCTTTACTTTCTGCTTTTAACTGCTATTTATATTTTACTAACTAAATAGTAGCTTTATCCTTGTTGGTTAATTCTAAATGTTACTACTTTTTCCCAACGTGTAGGCTTTGCATTTTCACTGTTTGCCTATGTATTAGTCTGTCCTCGCACTGCTAATAAAGATATACTGAAGACTGGGTAATCTATAAGGGAAAGAGGTTTAATGGGTTCACAGTTTCGCATGGGGAGGCCACACAATCATGCTAGAAGGTGAAAGAGGAGCAAAGTCAGCGTGGCGCAGTGGCTCACACCTGTAATCCCAGCACTTTGGGAGGCCGAGGTGGGTGGATCACGAGGTCAGGAGATCGAGACCATCCTGGCTAACATGGTGAACCCTGTCTCTACTAAAAATACAAAAAATTAGCCGGGCGTGGTGGTGGGTGCCTGTAGTCCCAGCTACTCAGGAGGCTGAGGCAGGAGAATGGCATGAACCCGGGAGGCAGAGCTTGCAATGAGCCGAGATCACGCCACTGCACTCCAGCCTGGGCAACAGAACAAGACTCTGTCTCAAAAAAAAGAAAAAAAGAAAAGAGGAGCAAAATTATGTCTTACATGGTGGCAGGCAAAGAGAGCATGTGCAGCCGAACTACCCTTTATGAATCCATCAGATCTCGTGAGACTTCTTCACTGTTATGAAAACGGCATGGGAAAGACCCACCGCCATGATTCAGTTATCTCCCACCAGGTCCCTCCCACAACACATGGGAATTACGGTAGCTATAATTAAAGATGAGATTCGGGTGGGGACACAGTCAAACCATATCAGCACTTATGTAGATGACCACTTAGCAAAACAGATAAAATCTTTGAGGCAGAGTCTAGCTTATAATCATAGGCATTTTGTTCTGATTGCAGTTACATCATGCTGATGATAGCTTCCTGGTCCTCACCACAGATGGAATTAACTTCATGGTGAATAGTCAAGAGATTTGTGACTTTGTCAATCAGTGCCATGATCCCAACGAAGCAGCCCATGCGGTGACTGAACAGGTGACTCAGAGCTTCTGCCTGAAAAAGTCCCAAGGAGAAGGAAAGGACAGTCCAGGCATTGTGTTTTAGCTTTTGAGTGTTGCAGTGAATTTTACACTTGATTCCATAATATTTCCAATTATAAAATTTTTTATTATTTCCCCAAGTTAAAATTTTAATATGCCAAGGAAGTGTGTTTTGTTTATTCTTTGGCTTTGTACATACCTTGAAATGATAGTAATGGCAATAGTAAATTATCATAATAGTAAACTAATATATCACTTGCTATGTGTCAGACAGTATGCATATATATTAACCCCTTACTGTATGTATTGTACAGTATGTACAGTGACATATATTGTAATCATCACAATAATCCTATTAGGTTGGAGCTATTATTGTCCCTTTTCACAAATGAGGAAAACAGGTACAGAGGCTATAGAGTTAATCACTGAACTATTAAATCGCAGAACTATTAAATTGCAGAACTGGACTTCAAACCCAGACAACTAGGTTCCCAAGTCCAGCCTCTTGGCCATTAAACTAGAGTGCTCCAAGTAAATACCCAATTTGAGAATAGCATAGTCACTTTCTGGTTATTCAGAATGGGTGTGTGGAAAAGATAAACCAAAATACAAAAAGACATAGGGATGAGGTTGTGTGTCAGAACTAAAATTAGAAGAAAGCTGGGTAATATCCAGTAAAGAAAACATAAACTATGCTTTGTATTATTTAAAGTATTAGAGGTATGTTTTAATTCAGCAGCTATTTTTGCATTTCCCAAATTAAGATAATAGACCTTACTTTAAAAGTATTATTTGCTTAGATGGGCAAACATGATTATAATACATGAATTATTCATTTGGTTACTGCCTTCACCTGTGCTAAAGAGGGTGTTCATGAAATTGAGGAAATAGGCCCAGTTTCATGGATGAACACTTCTTTCCTAATTTCAGCTGCCTGTCTTGCAGATATTTGCATTCTAATTCACAAAGGTAATGAAATTTGTAATGAATGCATAGTGTTCCATTTTATTCTTATACATAGTTCATTTGACATTTCCTCTGGTCAAGAGATTTAGTTATGTTTATTTTTTCCATACTATAGAGGAAGCACTGTAATAAACATTCTGATGTCTATTTTTGCATATCTGTTTCCTTCAGGCAATAGGTTTAATTCTTAGAAATAGTATCCAGGTGCAGTGGCATGCATGTTTAGTCCCAGGAATGAGGGAGGATGAGGTGGGAGGATTGCTTGAGCCCTTAGAGATAAAATTTTCAGGCCAGGGATGGTGGCTTAGACCTGTAATCCCAGCACTTTGGGAGGCTGAGATGGGAAGATTGCCTGAGCCCAGGAGTTCAAGACCAGCTCGGGCAACATGGCGAGACCCAGTCTCTCCAAAAAAAATATTTTTCATACTTAGCTGGGCATGGTGGTACATGCCTGTGGTATCAGCTCCTTGGAGGGCTGAGGTGGGAAGATCACCTGAGCCTGGGAGGTTGAGGCTGCAGTGAGCCGAGATCGTGCCGCTGCACTCCAGCCTGGGTGACAGAACAAGACCCTGTCTCAATAAATAAATAAAATTTCTAGATGAAAGAATACACAGTGTTCTAGAGCATTTAATAAGTTTGCCAAATTCTCCTCCAGAAATACTGTACCAGTTTACACTAGCATGTTCTACAGTTTGTTTCTCCAAATTCTTGCCATATTTTTTTTTACCAATTCGATATTCAATAGATGGAAAAATCAAATTTTAGTGTAGAAATTTATGTCTTTTTTCTTTGTTAGTGGAGTTAGCTATCTGCATAGGCTTATTAGCCATTTGTATTTCTCTTATGATTATGACTAGTTTTTTTTTCTTTCAATTTCCAAGGTTTTTATTCTGTTAGGGTAAATTTCCCTAAAGGGAATTGAATTCCTGATAAAAGCTAACAATTATCAAGTCCTTACCATGCGTTACGCCCTACACTAAATGCTTTACATGTGTCTTCATTTTCAGGAGCTGCATACCAATGCACCTTAGTCCACTGGTGTTTCTGTTGCCAAAATTGCTACAGCAGAATGTAGTTAATAGGGTTGTTTTGGGTCATCTGTTATTCAATGTGCAATTTAATAATCCTTGTGGGCATTAATACAGGGTGAAAATCACAAACCATTGTGAAATAAGTAGGTTAGTGACTGCACATAAGACCAGTTTGGCTTTCTGGGGGAAGGGTATTTCCAAGGGAAGGAAAGGCTGATTTCTCTTTGTATAGACTGTGATTTCCAATGTTTTTCTCTTTCTTCCTGCCAAACCTTGCAGGCAATACAGTACGGTACTGAGGATAACAGTACTGCAGTAGTGGTGCCTTTTGGTGCCTGGGGAAAATATAAGAACTCTGAAATCAACTTCTCATTCAGCAGAAGCTTTGCCTCCAGTGGACGATGGGCCTGATTACCAGCTGGGACTTTGAGTTTCTGTGCAACAGTTTTTCACTGAGCATGTCAAGAAACTGATAAACTCAAAAATGTCTCCTGACTCACTAGATCAGCGCACAAGTCAGTGTAAACTACTTAGTTTTTTCATAAATGCTCATCATATTTATGGTCAGCTGTACATGTTCAGTGTAAATATATGTGTAGTGAAGCTACTGTGAGTCTTTAAATGGAAAGAGCAAATGAGAAGTGGTTTGGATACACTTGGTGAGAGATGAGAGTGTCACATTAATAATTTTTAAGCCTCTTAGGCAGCTGTGGGTTTCTTTTGATCATTTTTGTTCTTTATTCATTTGAGCACGTTTTTGAAGTTCTTCAAAACTAGTCAGTTTGAATTTTGACAGCTATTCAATATGTGATCTCCAAGTTTAAAAAAAATTTTTTTCTAGACTTCGCTAATCCTAAAATGCAAGTTTTTATTTTTAATAACTGTACCAAGAAATAATTATGAAAACAGTTCTCTGTTACCATATTTTGTATTCTGGACCACTTATTGATGAAAGTAACTGTGCAAAAGAAATTAATTTGACTGGGCTCAGTGGCTCATGCCTGTAATCCCAGCACTTCGGGAGGCCAAGGTGGGCAGATCACCTGAGGTCAGGAATTCAAGACCAGCCTGGCCAAAATGGTGAAACCTTGTCTCTACTGGGAAAAAAAAAAAAAAAATTAGCTGGGCATAGTGGCAGGCACCTGTAATCCCAGCTACTCAGGAGGCTGAGGAAGGAGAATCGCTTCAACCCGGGAGACGGAGGTTGCAGTGAGCTCAGATCACACCATTACACTCCAGCCTGGGTGACAAGAGCGAAACTCCATCTCAAAAAAAAAAACAAATGAAAGAAATTAATTCACATGATATGACATTACTAAATTGTATACATATTTATAAATGTGTATTTCAGCTGTCATCAGCCCTCCCCTCCATTCTTTCCTATTTTTCTGTAGTTAAGAATACTATAAAAATGTGACTTCCTTAATATCAGAAAAGAATGCACAGGCTGAGTCTTCTGGTCAAAAGTGAAATACTGACGTAATCAAGTATTTTATATAAAGTTCTGATTTGTTATCTCTAACTCTATTTTGTATATACAATACTATATAGAAAACTCTGTATATTATATATACAAAACTCTATTTTGTATATAGTATTATAGTATGTGTATATCACTTTTTGTATAGAGTAAGCAATTGAATAATTTGTTAGTAAAATTACCACATTGACTGATACTGCTATAGACATAGCTTGAGTTTTAGGTCTCCTTTTTGCTCGTTTTCTAAGACTTAAGAGAAAGAATAAATCTAAAATGAACATTAAAACATTCTCCATTTCAGCTTGCTGTGTAACTTAGGAAGTATAAAACTATACTTCTCTTTATCTGCATGTAAGTTTGCTGTTAAAATGAATTTCTAAACGTGTGTTTGGAATTATATCTGTAGTTTATTTCTGCAAGCTATGTAAATTTGTTATATGTGTGGGTATGTGTACATATGTATATTTTGGAGTAATATAAAACTAAAGGGAACAATCTTGCATAGCTCTTTCACCAGTTTTAAATTATTGATATATTATTTTTAAGGACTCTTGACAAACTAGGAGCAATTTCCTTATAGTGGAGACCCAGTGATCATCAGCAGATGAGGAAATAGATTAAAAATTGTGATATGGCAATTTGTATATAAAGTAATAGGATGTGAGAAAAATACTGAATCTTAAGAATGACATGGAATGTTGTGGCAGAAACAAAAGAAAAAGTTGATATAGTATATACCTTCAACTGTTTTTTGAGTTGACTTTTTTTTCTTTAAGCTTTAGGTAAAAGTGTATGAGGAGGGAGAGGGCCCAATATAAATATTCACATTTTCTTACCTTTTTGGGAATGGAAGAAGATAAATCTTGAGTTTTTCTGCCTATATTAATCAGGAATTACCCTTTGAAAAAAGTGCTAAATAAATATTTCGATTTTTTTTTTCAAGGGAAGTTAGGTGAAAGAAAGAAAAACATCACAGGAAAGAGTACAACATGCTGTTTGTTGTCTGAGAGGTGAGGAACCAAAGGGAGGCAACTAAAGCAGGAAACCATCTTGCTTTTTCTAATCAGTTCTTGGAACAGAAATGTGGAAGCTACCTTTAGGAACATGGAGAATTTCCAAACCAACAGGCAAAGGAAAACTAACGCACAAAAATGACCTTCTAAAGATGCAGGTTTTGGCCAGGCACGGTGGCTCAAGCCTGTAATCCTAGCACTTTGGGAGGCCAAGGCAGATGGGTCACCTGAGGTCAAGAGTTAGAGACCAGCCTGGCCAATATGGTGAAACCTCATCTCGACCAAAAAATGCAAAAATTAGCCAGGCGTGGTGGTGGGTGTCTATAATCGCAGCTACTGGGGAGGCTGAGGAAGGAGAATTGCTTGAACCTGGGAGGCGGAGGTTGCAGTGAGTCAAGATTGCGCCATTGCACTCCAGCCTGGGCAACAGAGCAAAAACTCCATCTCAAATAAATAAATAAACAAATAAATATGTAGGTTTCATTTTTGTTTTGAATGCTTTACATCACTATTCCTCTCTTATACTTTAAAAACTAAGACTAGGAGTGATGTCAGGTTCAGAGGCGTGAGGGTGATTGATGGATTGAGGTAGATAGCCAAGTTTGTCTGTTTTTGTTTTTTATAGTTACAGAGTCTTACTCTGTTGTCCAGGCTGGAGTGCAGTGGTGCAGTCATAGCTCACTGAGATTGCCAGATTCGACAAAGAGGAATTTATAGGAGGGGGATATAGGGTAGACTTGACTCTGCTTTATCCAGGAAAGGTTTTAAAACCCTGAGCCTGTTAACTTTGACTAAGCATAAAACATACTGTACTGTTGTTTGTATTTTTCGTGCCACAATATTAAAATGGAATTTTAAATGTAGATTGTTATAATCTATAAAAGATAAGTATACATGTATTAGGATACTGGAAAATATGCAAATAGTAGTAAAAAAAAAAGGGACTGCTCTAGTTTTTCAGTTAAAACTGAATTTGCCATGTGGGTATAGGTATAGTGTAAATTACATTAATGTAGTAAAACATCAGTTGTGGTTGGGTTTGTCTTTCATTTATGTGTAGTATAGAAATCACCTTTCTAATATGTGTTGCCAAACTATTTGCCACCATCTATTTGGTGAAATATTCATTGTCATTGTGATTTTCCACAAGTTCTTAAGTACCTTATAGATTCAGAAGTAATCGATGTCCTGTTCCCCATCATTTGTTACATTTTTAACATCAAATGTTACATTGTTACATTTGTTCATTTGTTACAGATTTTGTATACATATATATATATATATTTTTTTTTTTTTTTTTTTTGAGACAGAGTCTCACTCTGTCACCCAGGCTGGAGTACAGTGGTGTGATCTCGGCTCACTGCAACCTCTGCCTCCCGGGTTCAAACGATTCTTCTGCCTCAGCCTCCTGAGCAGCTGGAACTACAGGCGTGTGCCACCACGCCTGCCTAATTTTTGTATTTTTTAGTAGAGATGGAGTTTTGCCATATTGGCCAGGCTGGTCTCCAACTCCTGACCTCAAGTGATCCACTCACCTCGGCCTCCCAAAATGCTGGGATTACAGGCATGAGTCACCGCACCTGGCCAGATATTTGTATTTCTTAAGTGCTTCAAAGTCTTAACGCATTTTTCTAGGGGGGATGTCCATTTTAGAGGGATCTGTTTTGATCCTTTGTACTCAATAATGTGAACTTTCCCCTGTTCCAACACTTAAAAAAATAATTACTTCAAAGAATTATTAATGCATAATCTAAAAGATGGAATTATTATTATTATTTTTTTTTTTTTTGAGACAGAGTCTTACTCTGTTGCCAGGCTGGAGTGCAGTGGCGTGATCTCGGCTCACTGCAACCTCTGCCTCCTGGGTTCAAGCAATTCTCCTGCTTCAGCCTCCGGAGTAGCTGTGACTGCAGGTGCGTGCCACCACGCCCGGCTAATTTTTCTATTTTTAGTAGAGACAGGGTTTCACCGTATTGGCCAGGATGGTCTTGATCTCTTGACCTCGTGATCCTCCTGCCTCAGCCTCCCAAAGTGCTGGAATTACAGCACCGTTCCCAGCCCAGAAATTATTTTTTAAGTGAAATTTTATTTTATTTTATTTTTTAGGATTTTGGTAGAGAATGAGAGGCCTACTCATCAATATCAAATAGGACATTTAGTTTCTTTCCTTAGAACAGACATTAATTTCATGGTAATATGATAATAAGAAAACTTTTTTTTTTTTTTAGCACCTATTCTATTTTTCTTTAGCACCTCCATGGTTCTCATATACCCATGTCTGTAAAAAGTGACGTGAGATTTTGGTTGGGTTACATTTTATTGTATTTATTAGATTCACTTATATAGATGACTTAAGCAGAAATAAAGTCATGTCTTTACAAGGTGAACAAGCCAAATTGTGATGGCCTGCCTTTTGCTTTTGGCATTTGGGATGAGACCAATTGACTCTCCCATTGGTTGTTAGATGGTTGAAATGGTCCATTGGTGGTCATACTTAGTGTTCTGGGCTATGAAATCATGGAGTTCTTCCACTTCCAAGAATGACTCATTTGGTGTTGGATTCTAGTACAGAATTTAGCAACCTGATGTGTCCCCAAACTGATTTAATTTCTACTGAAGTGCCCTTGTGTACATTTGTTCTATAATTTACCAAAGTACTACCTGAGTGTATGATGACTCCTATAGTGAGTTAATGTAATTGCTGCTTTGGACATTGTTTTAGATCTATGTATTAAGAGTAACTGTGAGCAGAATAAAATCACATTATCTCAGTGTTCAAAATATCATTCTAATAAAGTACGTGCATTAAACAATTTTAAAAATCCAACTTGTTTATTTGGCATCCAGACTGCAACATTGTATATGTGATCCTGTGAACCCCATAAAAGAGTGATATAAAAGTTAATGGGCCGGGCATGGTGGCTCATGCTTGTAATCTCAGCACTTTGGGAGGCCAAGGCAAGTGGATCACCTGAGGTCAGGAGTTTGAGACCAGCCTGGTGAACATGGTGAAACCCCATCTCTACTGAAAATACAAAAATTAGCCTGGCATGGTGGCACCCCCCTGTAATCCCAGTTACTCGGGAGGCTGAGGCCTGAGAATCACTTGAACCTGGGAGGCAGAGGTTGCAGTGAGCCAAGATAATGCCACTGCACTTCAGCCTGGGTGACAGAGCGAGACGCTCTCTCAAAAAAAAAAAAAAAAACAAAACGAAAAAAAAGGCTGGGCGCAGTGGCTCACACCTGTAATCCCAGCACTTTGGGAGGCCAAGGTGGGCAGATCACAAGGTCAGGAGATCAAGACCATCCTGGCTAACACAGTGAAACCCCGTCTCTACTAAAAAATTACAAAAAATGAGCCGGGTGTGGTGGCGGGCGCCTGTAGTACCAGCTACTCAGGAGGCTGAGGCAGGAGAATGGCGTGAACCCGGGAGGTGGACCCTGCAGTGAGCCGAGATCGTGCCACTGCACTCCAGCCTGGCAACAGAGCGAGACTCTGTCTCAAAAAAAAAAAAAAAAAAAGACATAGTCCAGAAACTCTAACCTAATGGATGAATGAACACTAGAGATGGTAATTGAGAATATGTCACATAAATGTACAAGCCAGATGAATGTAACTGGGGAGCAAGTGTGAAGGAGTGAATAGAATGACTACTTAACAGTACAGGATTTAGAAATGACCATGTCGGGAAGCCTAATAAGTCAGTCTACCAGTGGTAAATATTGAGAACCTATGACCTATGTACATTTCTGTAAAAGACACCAGGGTGGATGTAGCAGGGCTTGGGGACAATGGTGGTTGATTATCTTCCTGGAGAGATTTTGTCAGGAGATGGAAAAGTGAGGAAAATGAGTTATACCAGAAAGATAGCAGTGTTCATCTGAATAAGTGAAACAAATGTGGAAGCAACAGAGATCTAACCAGTGAAGTCACTGAGCCTTTGGTAACACACCAAGGATAGGTTCTATCCAGGATCAGGAGATCTAGCTCACATCTTAGGAGGCAGGGAGCCTAAAGCAAGACTAGTTACGTGGTTTTTTGTTTGTTGGTTGGTTGGTTTTTTCTTTTTTTTTTTTTTGCGGAGCCCAGTGCAAAATGAAAATGCAGAGCCATTATTAAAAAATCATTAAGAATTTAATAAAGGGTCCAGTGCAGTGGCTCATGCCTGTAATCCCAGCACTTTGGTAGGCCCAGGTGGGTGGATCATTTTGAGTCCAGGAGTTTGAGACCAGTCTGGATAATGTAGTGAGACCCTGTCTCTATAAAAAATAGAAAAATTAGCCAGATGTGGTGGTGCACGCCTGTAGTCTTAGCTACTAAGGGGACTGAGATGGGAGGATTGCTGGAGCCCAGAAGGTTGAGGCTGCAGTGAGCTGTGATCTCGACACTGTACTCCAACCTGGGCAACGGGGAGCAAGACTTCAGACTCCATCTCAAAAAAAGGGAAAAGGAATTTCAAGATTGCAAGAATAGAGCACTAAATCAAGCATGGGACCCTTCCAAGTGCTGGGCCCTATGTAGCTACACAGGATTGACACTCATGAAGTTGACCCTAACCAAAGGGAAAATACTCTGGGAGTGAATTTTAAGTTACTGCAGAGCGCACACAGAAAAGAGAGGAGTATAATGTAAAGAAGGCAATAGTGCTATACAACACACACATGCGCAGAGGCTAGGAGAACAGCAGGCGTCAATAAAAGTA
Source organism: Trachypithecus francoisi (assembly GCF_009764315.1). Classification (NCBI taxonomy): domain Eukaryota; kingdom Metazoa; phylum Chordata; class Mammalia; order Primates; family Cercopithecidae; genus Trachypithecus; species Trachypithecus francoisi. Next base: position 44,639,861 of record NW_022681454.1, read on the forward strand.
GTAGTAGTAGGAGGCTGGGCACCGTGGCTCATTCCTGTAATCCCACACTTTGGGAGGCTGAGGGGGGCAGATCTTTTGAGGCCAAGAGTTCGAGACCAGCCTGGCTAACATGGTGAAACCACATGTCTACTAAAAATACAAAAATTAGCTGGGTGTGGTGGTGCAGGCCTGTAATCCTGGCTACTCTGCAGGCTGAGGCACGAGAATCGCTTGAGCCCGAGCAGCAGAGGTTGCAGTGAGCCGAGATCATACCAACAGAGTGAGACTCTTTCTCAAAAAAAAAAAAGTAGCAGAAAACTTCATGGTAAGAGCTCAGAGAAAGAGCTTTCAATTAAGGTGTCCCAGGAGTTGTCCTATTTCATTTATTTCTTCCCAAAACATTGTAAGCTGGATGTAAGGTATTGTCAAAGGTTGGGTTCCCTAGGAAGCGGACTCAGACTGAGATTAGTGTGCAGGAAGTTTATTAGGTAATGTTCTTGGAAACGACACATGTGACAGGGAAAGGACAGAAGCAGGAATGGGCAGAGGGAGACGTTGGTCTGTCATGTCACAACAGAGGCCCACCATCCTCTGCAGGGAGCTCTGGAATTGCAATGTCCCTTAGAGTTGTGCCCACTTGATGGGGGTCCGGGGAACAGGTTTTTATTTTCCCAACATTGAGCACTAATTGGATGCAGACAATCCTTGGAAAGAGGATGTGACTGAACAAGGAGGCTGTCTTCTGCCATCTGCCATCAGGAAATACCTGGAGAGGATGATGGATGAGAGCTTTCCCCTGGCAGTGCTCCTAGCAGCTAGATAAAGAGTTCTTTTCGCACAGCACAGCATCCACTAAGATTTTTGTTTGTTTATTTGTTTGTTTAAAGATACAGTCTTGCTCTGTCACCCAGGCTGGAATGAAGCGGTGCTGACACAGCTCACTGCAGCCTGGAACTCCTGGGCTCAAGGAATCCTCCCGTGTCAGCCTCCTGGGTAGCTAAAACTATAGATGTCATTTTTTTGTAGAGATGGGGTCTTGTTATGTTGTCCAGGCTGGCCTCAAATGCCTGGCCTCAAGTGATCACCCTGCCTGAGTCTCCCAAAGTGCTGGGATTACAGGTGTGAGCTACCATGCCCTGCCCTGCACCCACTAAGTTTTAACTTCACTCTGTGTTTAAGACTGAAAAGATTGAGGGATTTGTCCAAAGTCCCACACCAGTTTCTGTCCAGTTCAAACCTTCATTCCTGGGAACTGCCCCTTACTCATAGCTCTTGCTTAAATGTTTGGTCTGGGTGGCCTTGTTTGTACCAACTGACACTTCTTGCTATTTTTTTTTTTTTTTTTTTTGACACAGAGCCTTGCTCTGTCAACCAGGCTAAAGTGCAGGGGCACAATCTTGGCCCACTGCAACCTCTGCTTCCCGGGCTTAAGTAATTCTCCTGCCTCAGCCTCCCGAGTAGCTGGGATTACTGGTGTGTGCCACCATGCCTGGCTAATTTTTGTATTTTTAGTAGTGATGGGGTTTCACCATGTTGGCCAGGATGATCTCAAACTCCTGACCTCAAGTTATTGTCCTGCCTCCACCTCCCAAAGTGCTGGGATTACAGAAGTGAGCCACTGGCGGCACCTGGCCACTTTTTGCTATTTGGATTACATGATCCTAAAGTCAATCCTTGACTAATCAACAACCGTATTCTCTTAAAAATTTATACTGAGAGAAGGTCAGGCTCCGGAGCTGTGTAAGAAGGCACTAGGATTGACAGATATGTCAAACTGGCCTAGTGGTTTCTAGAAAACGTGCACACTGTTAAGTACGGAGAAAAGCAGAGATGAGAAAAGACATTTCCCAGAGAGAGGCAGAAGTGGAGGAAAGAGCTGCCTCAGCCCCAGCAGTCTCAGCTCCTGGCTCCTGGCTGGTTTGAGAGGATTTCTGTATAGTTTGAAACTCCTGTTAATAACAAAAAAAGCAGCCCCTGAGGACTCTAGCAAGGGATCCAAACCCAGCTCTATTTCATCCCAAAGTCAGTTATTTTCCACTGCAAAAGTCAGATAAGGTTAATAAGTACTTACACATTAATAATTAAGTGAAAAAATACCAGAAGGAACATGAGAACGCTGCAGCCATTCATTGGAAACCAGGAGGAAGAGAGTAAGTGGAAAATGTGTCAGGGCAAGAAGGAGAAAGCACAGTAAAAGTAAACAAGACCAAGACTAAAGTTAACCAAACTCTAAGATTTTAGACTTCACTGACCACATTTATGGCTTCACTTTCCCATTTCTCATTCACTTCTCAATTCCCTGACCTCTGCCCTTTGACTCCACCACACCGGTGAAACATTGGTCTCAAAGGTCCACGCTGACCTCTTATTGGCTAGATACAGTGGTTCTTTTTAGTATTAACTTACTTGAGCTCTTTAGCATTTAACCCTCTTGGCCACTCCCCTCTCATTAAGCAGTCTTACCTTTCCCATCACTACTTTTCTGGTTTTCCTTCTAAATACCCAGCAGCTGCTTCTCAGTCCCCTGCCCTCTCATTGTCTACCATTAACCATCTTCTCACGGTGTGTTCTCTCCTTATGAAAGGCAACACAGCGTTATGACTGCACCTGTCACCTGTATGCTGGTGACTTGCCACTTTACTCCCAGCCAAGATTTCTCTCCTAAGCTCCAAACTAAAATATCCAGACATGGACTGAAAATGGCCATTGAGGGCCTCTAGACACCTCAACATATCCAAAATGGAATTCCTGCCCAAGCCTATTCCTTCTAATGTGCCTCTTGTGGTGAATGGCAATGCCTCCCACTCAGACTCCCAAGGCAAAACCCAGGAACCAGCCTTTGCTCCTTCATGTCTATAATTTGTCTCCTCTGTGCCACCCTCACTACAACACGGGAGTTTTCCAACTGGTTTCCCTTGTCTTCGGGGTCACCCTTTGTCCATTCTTCACACACTGATCAAAGCATACTTACGTTTACATTCTTCCAATTGCACCTTCTAGGTAAAATTAAAGCCCTTTAGCATTGCATGAAAGACACTTTCTTTGTAATCTCTTCCCTGCCACTGCTCCAGCGTCATTTCTTCCACTTCCAACTTTCCTTCTTGATATGGTTTGGCTGTGTCCCCGTTCAAATCTCATCTTGAATTGTAGCTCCCATAATTCCCATGTGTTGTGGGAGGGACCCGCTGGGAGATAATTGAATCATGGGGGCAGCTTCCCCCATACTGTTCTCATGCTAGTGAATAAGTCTTCCAAGAACTGATAGTTTTAAAAGGGGAAACCCCTTTCGCTTGGGTGTCATTCGCTCTTGCCTGCTGCCATGTAAAGACATGTCTTTCGCCTTCTGTGATGATTGTGAGGCCTCCTCAGCCACTTGGAACGGTGAGCCCATTCAACCTCTTTTTCTTTATTAATCACCCAGTCTCAGGTATGTCTTTATCAACAGCATGAGAATGGACTAACACACTTCCTAACCTTGATCTCATTCAGGGCACTTTTTTCTCTATCCCTTAACTCATTTCCTTGCTTCTTTCCTTGGTAGACTTCAAAATTCAGATGTCATTTCCTCCAAGATGTTTATTCTAAGACTTCCAGTCTAAGTTCCCCTCTTGTGAATTCCTACATCCAATGCTTACTTCTTTTTTTTTTTTTTTTTTTTTGAGGCGGAGTCTCGCTTTGTCGCCCGGACTGGAGTGCAGTGGCCGGATCTCAGCTCACTGCAAGCTCCGCCTCCCGGGTTTACGCCATTCTCCTGCCTCAGCCTCCCAAGTAGCTGGGACTACAGGCGCCCGCCACCTCGCCCGGCTAGTTTTTGTATTTTTAGTAGAGACGGGGTTTCACCGTGTTAGCCAGGATGGTCTCGATCTCCTGACCTCGTGATCCGCCCGTCTCGGCCTCCCAAAGTGCTGGGATTACAGGCTTGAGCCACCGCGCCCGGCCGCTTACTTCTATTCAAACACTCATTACCCTACATTATGATGCTTTGTTTCCTTCCCTTGCTTCTCCTTTAAACTGTGAATTCCTTAAGGGCAGGGACTAGGTCTTCTTTTTTTTCTGAGATGGAGTCTCATTCTTGTCACCCAGGCTGGAGTGCAATGGTCCAATCTCAGCTCACTGCAACCTCCACCTCCCACGTTCAAGCGGTTCTCCAGCCTCAGTCTCCCGAGTAGCTGGGATTACAGGTGCACACCACCATGCCCAGCTAATTTTTGTATTTTTAGTAGAGACGGGGCTTCACCACGTTGGCCAGGCTGGTCTCGAACTCCTGACCTCGTGATCCCCCTGCCTCAGCCTCCCAAAGTGCTGGGATTACAGGCGTGATCCACTGTGCCCAGCCTAGGTCTTCTTTCTATATAATCCTAACAATTACCACAGGGTCTGACACATAGTAGGCATTCAATGGATCTGAATGACAAACTTAGAATAGAGAAGAGTTATGTAATTCCTGAACCTTTTTTGAAACTTGAGAAGGCAGCCTTCCAAAAAAATGAATCATGGAAAAAGTTAAAATCACTGTGTTACTAAGAAGAATGAGGTCCTCAGATTTCTCCAATTAGAACCAAATGGAGTAGGTGGGCCCAGCATTGTTTGAAGCTCTTGTTCAATCAGTTCTAGAAAGTTTTGCAGCACAGCTGACAAAATATGACACTGGTGCTTGAAGTAAGAAATGATGATAAAGTAAGAAGATACAAATCTAAGAGTCTCCTTAGGTCCTGCCAAGAAGATTTTCACACTGTGATATTTCCCGACACCACGCCTGCTCTTAAGGATCAAAGAAATGTGAGCAGCCTGTCTAAGCCAAAGCCTAAATCCAAGCTCATTAGAGAGAATCTCTGTCCCAACATCCACATTTTAAAAATCAGATAATATTAATGTTGGGTTTTCTAATCTAACCTCTTGTTTTCAAAATTACACAGTTTATTAGATGCTAAAACAGTGAACATCTTCCAAATTATCCCCTAACAGTCACTGTGTAAGTTCTTGGAGAATGGGAGCCAGGTGTCCAGGTGTGTTTTATTCTGTCATATACACATGGTACTGATCACAGTTCTGGACATAGGCATGTAATTTACGAATGAAGAAATGAACGAATATGCTCTACCATATTCTTTGGTGTAGGTGAAAGAGCATACTGCCATTTTTCCAAAGATGAAAACCTTTAGAATTTTAGGGGGGAAAAATAATTACTTAAAAATTAAAGTCTAGGCTGGGTGCAGTGGCTCATGCCTGTAATCCCAGCACTCTGGGAGGCTGAGGCAGGTGGATCATTTGAGGCCAGGAGTTCGAGACTAGTTTGGCCAACATAGTGGAAACCCGCCTCTACTAAAAATACGAGGCTGGGCACGGTGGCTCACGCATATAATCTCAGCACTTTGGGAGGCTGAGGTGGGTGGATCATGAAGTCAAGAGATTGAGACAATCCTGCCTAACACAGTGAAACCCTGTCTCTACTAAAAATACAAAAAATTAGCCGGGCATGGTGGTACATGCCTGTAATCTCAGGTACTTGGGAGGCTGAGGCAGGAGAATCGCTTGAACCCAGGAAGCAGAGGTTGCAGTGAGCTGAGATTGTACCACTACACTCTAGCCTGGGTGACAGCAAGACTCCATCTCAAAAAAAATAAATAAATAAAAAAGCTGGGTGTGGTGGCACATGCCTATAATTCTAGCTACTTAGGAGGCTAAGACATAAGAATCACTTGAACCTGAGCATGGAGGTTGCCATGAGGAAAGACTATGCCACTGCACTCCAGCCTGGGTGATGACACAGCGGGACTCTGTCTCAAAAATAAACAAACAAACAAATAAATGAATATTTTTTTCAAAATTATGTTAGAACAAAGGCAAATAAATTTATGTTAAGTTGCTGAATCAGTTGTCACTATTTGAAAGGATGATGGAAACTTATCTTTTGGAATGTTTACATGTTTGCATAAGAGGTGGTGAAAAAAATGCTTTAGAGCATGAAATTAGGCCAGGCATGATGTCTTATACCTGTAATCCCAGTGCTTTGGGAGGCCAAGGTTGGAGGATCATTTGAGCCCGGTAGATTGAGGCTGCAGTGACGGAGCCACTGATTCCAGCCTGGGTAACAAATCAAGACCCTGTCTCTAAGAACCCAACAACACCAACAACAAAGAGTGATGTTACCTCAATCTCATCTCCCTCCACTGTCCCCTAGAATAACTGAGCAAGTTATTTAATCCATGCTGTCACTTGGTTTTGTCATTTAAAAATGAGGATGATTATAATACCATGTAGGGTTGTTGTGAGACATTTGAGATTCATTCGAATTAATAAACAACCTACACAGTAACATATCACCATTTCTGCCACTGGTTCCTGTCTCTGTAGGTTTTGCTTTTTTAGCAAATATTTCTATGCTTTTACCTCTTCTCTTTATGCTTTTTTCCTTTTAGTATCTTCTTACTTTTTTCTTTTTTAAAACTATCTCTTTCCCTGACTGATTGAATTTCTTCTTAATATTCTTTTGCCTCTTTCTCACTCAAAAAATACTGACAGTGATGAAATTTAGTAAACTGATAGGGAAGAAACAGTAGTAACTATCAAAACCCTATTTCTGGCTGAGTGAGGTGGCTCACACCTGTAATCCCAGCACTTTGGGAGGCCGAGGATGGCCGATAACTTGAGGTCAGGAGTTCGAGACCAGCCTGGCCAACATTGTGAAACCCGTCTCTACTAAAAACACAAAAATTAGCTGAGCATGGTGGTGCATGCTTGTAATCTCAGTTACTCAGGAGGCTGAGGCAGGAGAATTGCTTGAACCCAGGAGGCGGAGATTGCAGTGAGCCAAGATCGCGCCACTATGCTCCATCCTGGTGACAGACCAAGACTCTGTCTCAAAAAAAAAAAAAAAATCTCCTTACTTTATGCCACTTTCCATTGCCTTCTCTGCCACAAAATGTATATACAAACATACAAGGGCTTCATTATGTAAATTATATATAAAGTTTGCTGCATTTGTTGTGTAGATCTTCAGCCTTTTGAAAACGAACTAACCAACCAACCAGGCAGCGCTGTGCTCTTGGAAGTCTTTACTCTCTGTCAAGCTGATCTAGGTACCAATCATAAACTTTCTTATACCTGGATTCTCAGACCCCAAACATTTATGAACAGCCACACGCATACGCCAGGTAATAAAGAGAGGTGGGGTTGGTCTGTCTAGTAAAATTATTAGCTTTGATTTAAGCTTCCCTGTCCAAGAGCTGTTTGTACCACCTTTCAGTACACAAATCTGAAGAGTTAACAAGGAAAACTTGTCAGTTGCCAATGTTCTGTTCTGGAGCTTCACTTTTAAAATTCAGAAAAAAATCATTGAAATAGATTTAGTATTTCAAAGTTCAAAGTTCTGTGTGATTTGAGATAATGTTTATAGGCTCATTTATATTCTCACTTGGTTTACAATGCTGATTATAAAGCCTTGATTAAATAATTACTATGTGAACAGAATCACACTATTGGACCATAGAAGCATAAGATTTGGCCAGTAACTCTGAGAAATGTATAATATAATTGGCAAAATGAGAAGTCAAAACTACAAGTGCTGAGGAGCTTGTAAATAATAATTATGAATCTTGATAATAAATAGAGAGATAGGTGGGAGGATCGCTTGAGCCTAGGAGTTTGAGACCAGCCTGAGCAACACTGGGAGACTCTGCCTCTACAAAAGAGAGAGAGAGAGCGAGAGCAAGAGAGAGAGCAAGAGAGAGAGAGAGAAATAGGTGAGAGACTGGGTGTGGTGGCTCACAGCAGTAATCCCAGTGCTTTGAGAGGCTGAGGCAGGAGGCTTGCGAGGGGCCAGGTGTTCAAGAACAACCTGGGAAACTCCATCTCTATAAAATTTTTTAAAAGCAATTAGCTGGGTATGGTGATATGTGCCTATAGTCGTAGCTACCCAAGGGGCTGAGGTGGAAGGATTGCTTGAGCTCAGGAGTTCGAGGCTGCAGTGAGCTATGATTGCACCACTGCACTACAGCCTGGTCAACAGAGCAAGACCCGGTCTCAAACAAAAGCAAAACAGAAAAGCAATCCCTGGGGATTTCACAGAAACTCCTAGGAATGGTTGGTTTATTCACAGTGTTTTGAAAAAATGGATGTTCCAGGGTAAAGGAGTTTGCATTGCAAGTGGTATGCCTAAATCAGTATGAGCTCTGTCTGATTTTGCTTTAATCCAGAGATCTTCAAACTTTGTTCCACAGAACCCAGAAGTTCCTCAAACATTTTATTTTAACTTTTTGTTGTATGATTGGTGATTATATTTGATTCATAGTCTTTGATTTTTAAAAACATGCAAAACACATGAATATATTCTTGTGCAGATTTATAAGTTATCACATGTTATCAAGCACTGACTGGTATACTGGGCACAATTCTAAGAACTAAGGATATATTGATGAACAAACGAAGTAAAAATCCATGCCCTCCTGGAGCTTACATTCTAGTGAAAGGAGAAAAACAAACACAATAAGTAACAAATTATATAATATGTTAGAAGGTGAGTAATGCTATAAACAAGAATAACATGAGGCACACTGGGAATGCTAGTAGGGGGAATTATAATTAAGTCAGAGTAGGCCTCACAGAGAAGTTACCACTTGAAAAACTTGAAGGAAGTGAATTAATGAGCATTATAGGTAAACAGAGGCAGAGCATTCTTCACAAAGGGAGCTGCCTTTTCAAAAGCCCTAAGGTGCATCAATGCATGTATATTTGAGGTTTAGCAAGGAGATTACAATTAATAAAAAGGAAAATGAGATCAGAGAAGTACAGGTAGGGAATCAGTAAAAGGGAAAATAAAATCAATCAGTAAAAGGGAAAATGAGATCAGAGAAGTAGGGTGTAGGAAATACAGATTGTGAAGATCTTTGATTTTTTAAAAAATTTTTATTTATTTATTTTTTTTGGAGAAGGGTTGTCAGGCTTGAGTATGAGTGGTGTGAACCTGGCTCACTGCAGCCTCAACTCCTGGCTTAAGCAATCCTCCTGCCTCAGCCTCCTGAGTAGGTGGAAATACAGGCAACATCTGGCTAATTTTTGTATTTTTGGTAGAGACTGGGTTTTGCCATGTTGTCTCAGGATCCTTAGGGTGTTGCTTCACCAGCCAGAAGCTTCTGTGGCTGGTGCACTTATGCTTGAGTTTTGCTTGTGCTCACTGGGCTTGCTCACTTGGCCTGGCAGGCTGATCTTGGCTGGTGCTGCCAGCCTGGATCCCAGGCATGCCAAGAGCGAGCCAGGCATGGAGTGGCAAGGGGTGTGGGGTGTGTCAGAGAGCAAGCGTAGGATCTGGCCACTGTGTACAGCCAGGCAGGCTGGCTGCTGTGGCAGGGTGGGAAGTTCCAGGCATCAACACAAGCGCCGGCTCTGTGCAAGGATGCGGCTGGACCAGATGTATTGTAAGGGGCTTCCATTGCAGGCACTAGTGTCTGGACGAGGGGAACAGGTGGCGCCCAAAAGCTCAGAGATGCCAGGAACCACAGAGTCCCAAAGAGAGCATTACAGCATGTCGAGCTCTAGCTCAGGGAGCCCCTAGGTCTGGGCTCCCAGAAGGAGAGCCCTCTCTTCTCTCCTCGTCGTCTCAGCACGGTGAGCTGGGTGATGGGGGTAGGGAGCATATTTCAGCCCGTTTGTGCTGCGGTTCTTTCAGTCCCACTGCCCTGCGTCAGCCCAGGGCTCCTGGGCTGGCCCCACCCCACCACTGCTTCCTGTCACATGGGACAGCTGCCTGGTGCCCGTGGAGGGCATGAGGGCTATAGTGTTACAGCCCCTTTAGCTCCTGCCGCAGCTCGGGAGCCAGCTAGGAAAGTGTTACAGCTCCTTTTGCTCCCGCCATTCAGCGGGTCCCGGGTTCTTGTCCTGCTTCCAGGAAAAAATGAAGTTACGGAGATAGCTGGAGGGTGAGCAAGGCAGAGAGGAGTTTACTGAGCGGCAGTACAGCTCTCAGCAGAGAGGAGACCAGAAGTGGGTAGCTCCTATTCAAAGGCAAATGGTCCTGAGTGTCTTGAGTCTGGCTGACTCCGGGGATTTTATGGGCTCAGAATGGAGGAACTGTGTGCTGTCGGGTCCATGGGCATGCCTGGAAAAAGCACCACCTGATTTGCCAAAAGGTATCAAGGAAGTTCTCACTGTGGGTGGCAGACTTTGTCAAGAACTGGCAGCCCAGCCCCCAGGCTTCAGGCCATGCTTGGTTTGAAGATAAGATTTCACAGGGGACCTGCCCCTTCCCACAGAGGAACCTGTCTTCCTCCCACCACCAACAACATGCTGTCCATGGCACCCAGGCTGTCTGCACAAGGGGCGCCTGCCCCAAGCCGCCCTCAGCCCCCCAGGCCTCCCTCCAATACTTGTTGGCACCCCAAGTTTCACCCTCAGAAGCAGTTTCTGGAGGGGGCTGAGGTGGCGGTGGCAGGGAGGTGGTGCATCAGTGCTGCCCCAAGTGTGTGCACTCCGGGCCGGGTCACAACAGCACCTGGGCTCAGTTAACAGTACACTTCTGCAGCTTTGCTCTGCCATGGGTGTGGATGCTGAGAGTGGAAAGAGGACAGGGAGTGGGAGCCTGCAGGGCTTCCTGGGGCCCTGAGCGTACAGGCATGCCTGGGTCCAGAACCATGGCTGGGCGACTGCAGTGCACCCGGGAGTGTGGGCTCCTGCCCAACCAACTCGGTAAAGCATGGGGCTCTTGCTGGGATCACCTGTTCCCTCCAGTGCATGCAGCCCTGGCTCTGCCTCCCCCACTGCAGCCAGTGTCCTCACAGCGTCTACTCCAGGCAGGCCACTGCCACCATCAATGTTGCCCAGGCTGGTCTTGAACTCCTGAACTCAAGTGATCTGCCTACCTTGGCCTCCCAAAGTGCTGAGACTAGTGGCATGAGCCACTGTACCCAGCCCTCTTTGATTTTGACCCTAAGAAAAACAGGGAAATATATGAATGTCTATTGGGAAATCTTTTTTGTTATTTATTTGTTATTATTTTTACCTTGCAACTCCAGCTCAAAGGATGAGAAGTGTTTAAATAATAGAGATGTATATTTGCATCCTGCCTCCCAATGCCATACTTCCCAGAGATTGTTGCCATTTGGGGGCATGTCTTTCAGAGTTTTTTCTAGGTGATTTTGTAAATAAATGAATACTAGGTACATAAAGAAATATATACTTTTGTTTTGTGAGGTGTGTGTATGTGTGTCTGTGTGTGTCTTTTAATATCAATGAATTTTTATGCCCTGTGTTAATTAGCAGCTTGCTGTTTTCAATTAATATGTATTGGAGACCTTTGTCAATTCAGCACATGCATTTCTATCTCAGACTGTTGCATAACATCCTGTTGTATGCATTTGCTGAATTTTACTTACTCATACCCTTGCAGGTAAGCATTTACGTTCTAGTTTTTCCTTCTTTCCTTTCTTTTCTACCTTTCTATATTGAATTACAAAGGTCTTAGTAGTATATTTAATAACATAAAATAACATGTTACATCTGTTGGGGGAGGAAACACATTATCCTGTACCTTCTCAGGTTCTCTGGTTAGGACTAAGAATTAAACAGACATAAGACAGATAAACAGGAGAAAAGTAGACAATTTTTATTAAATTTTTACATGTACACAGGCTTTCACAAGAAAATGATGTTCTAAGGAAGTGGCCAGAGCAGAAATCTTTTTAAACATTTTTGACAAAGAAATTATACATTTATGAAGAAATAACAAGATAAAGGGGTTTGGACCGGAGGTAATAAATTGTGGGGAAATGACTGGGAGATATATGAATGTGGGTAAAACTAGTAAGATATAAGGATTACTTATTAAGTTTGTTTATACAGATCCATTTCAATGTCAATTCCCAGTCTCTGGTGATGATTTCTTATCTTTCTGGTATACGGAGGGCATCTATCTCATGGGAAGTTTTACGGCCTGTTCTTAAGTAGAAAAGGGGAGGTCAGAGAGCCCTTCCTTCATCAGCTGTTTCTCAAGTGCTTCAGCTCAAAATACTTAACATGCCAAAGCAGCATATTTTGGGGCAGCGTGCCCTTAACTCCTTCACATGAAACATGGGAGGAAATTTGTTATCTTCTGTCAGAAAAAACAGTATGCATTTTCTAAATTGGAATCATTTAGATTTGCCACAGTGGAAAAGGAGTCTTTGGTTATTTCTTAAGGAAGACCTTATCTAACATTTATTATTCTGGAATAGATGGGAATCATGAGAGCTGGAGTCCAGTTTCTCTCAGCTTTGCTGAATTCACTTGGTCATCTTGGCCAAGTCAGCATGAAGTCTACATCAGTAGAAAGTGAAGATCTAATATCACCACTTGCCTCATCCCACACTGGGCTCTCTTCTCCAATTACCTACAGCCTCAACCAATATGGCATTCAGCCAACACTTTTCAGGTCATGTGTGTTAGTCTTGTCAACTCAACCTTGACACCAACCCCTGGAGGACAGAAATCACCCCTTTTGCTCCTAAACAGTGTCTAGCTGATCCGTAGAATCATAGTTATTTACTTTCAATATGTGTTAATTATCTTTAAAATTGTATTTGCCAGGTTAGCTTTATTTTGTTTAGAACAAATCTTAAAATAAAAGTCCTACCACCTCTATAGCTGTATCAGAACTTCTTGTAAATGTATCATTAGTCTGGGCGCGGTGGCTCACACCTATAATCCCAGCACTTTGGGAGACTGAGGCAGGTGGGTCATCTGAGGTCCGGAATTCGAGACTAGCCTGGCCAACATGGCGAAACCCCATCTCTACTAAAAATATAAAAATTAGCTGGGCATGGTGGTGCATGCCTGTAATCCCAGCTATTTTGGAGGCTGAGGCAGAAGAATCGCTTGAAATCAGGAAGCAGAGGTTGCAGTGAACCAAGATGATGCCACTACATTCTAGTCTAGGCAACAGAGCTAGACTCTCTCTCAAAATATAAATAAGTAAATAAATAATAAAAGAAGTTTAGATATAGCCACAGAAATGGCAGAAACTTCATACCAGGGTTTGTTCTAAACTTTGTTTCTACCTGGAATAAAGAATAATCTGCCAGGTGTAGTGGGGCATGCCTGTAATCCCAGCTATTAGGGAAGCTGAGGTGGGAGGATTGTTTGAGGCTAGGAGTCTGAGACCAGCCTGAGCAACATAGCAAGACCCCATTTCTGGGGGGAAAAAGAATAATCTCACACATATGTCAAATGTGTGTAGATTTATGTTGTGTGATTAAAATATAAGTTTATATTAAAGAGTTATCTATGTTATTCTTGGCATTTTGTACTTTCTCTTCCTGGATACTTAAAGTGCAAATACTACCATGAGGAAGGAGGGAGTCTTCTCAAATGAAAAAATGATCCTCATATTTACAAAACCGTGGCCAGGTGCAGTGGCTCATCCTGTAATATCAGCACCTCAGGAAGCTGAGGTGGAAAGTTTGCTTGAGCTCAGGAGTTTGGGACCAGCCTGGCCAACATGAGACCCCATCTGTACAAAAAATGTCAAACATTTAAAAAACTAGCCAAGCATGGTGGTGCAAGCTTGTGGTCCCAGCTACTTGGGAGGCTAAAGTGGAAGGATTGCTTGAGCTCAGGAGGTTGAAGCTGCAGTGAGCTGTGATTATGCCACAGCCCTTCAGCATGGGCAGCAGAGTGAAACTCCATATTTTAAAAAACAACAAAAAAATCAGAGAGAGAGGGCAGAGCAATATGGGTGAATAGAAGGCTCCACTGATTGTCTCCAGAGAGGAACACCAAATTTAATAACTATTTACACATAAAAAAGCATCTTCCTTCAGGCAAGGCAGTCATGAAAAAGATAATATAAAATAAAGCACCTTCCTAAGAATGAAAAATCAGGTGAGCACTCACATTGCCTGGTTTTCACTTCATATTGCTGACAGAGGCACTGAAGAGGGTAAGAAAGACCGTCTTGAAATGACACCCCACCCCTATCCTCTGGCAATGGCTGCAGGTGCAGAGAGAGAATCTGTGCACTTGGGAGAGGGACAGTGCAGCAATTGGGAGATGCATTGAACTCAAAGCTACCCTGTCACAACAGAAAGCAAAACTGGGCTGAACTCAAATGACACCTGCCCATGGAGGGAGCACTAAGATTAGCCCTAGCCAGAGGGGAATGGCCCATCCCAATAGTCAGAACTTGAATTCCAGCAAGTCTCATCATTATGGCCTAAAATACTCTGGGGCCCTAAATAAACTTGAAAAGCAGTTTAGGCTATAAGGACTGCAACTCCTAGGCAAGTCTTAGCGCTGAGCTGGGCATGTAGCCAGTGGACATGGGGGACATGTGACCTACTGAGACACCAGCCAGGGCAACTACAGGAGTGCTTGCACTACCCCTCCCACTACACCAGGCATTACAGCCCTCAGCTGCAAAGGAGAAGCCTTACTTCTGCTTGAGGAGAGGAGAGGAAAGAGTAAAGAGGAATTTGTCTTGCAACTTGGATACCAACTCAGCCACAGTAGGATAGGGCACCAGTCAGGGTCATTAGGCCCCTGTTCCAGGTCCTAGTTCCTAGATAGTATTTCTAGACATACCTTGGGCCAGAAAGGAATCCACTGCCTTGAAAGGAAGGATTCATCCTGGGAGGACTCATCACCTGCTGATTAAAGAGACCTTGGGCCCTGAATAATCAGCAGCAGCACCCAGGCAATACTTGCCATGGGCCTTGGGTAACACTCAGAGATATGCTGGCTTTAGACGTGACCTAGCACAGTCCCAGCTATGGTGGCTATGGTGAGAGATTCCTTTTGCTTGAAAAAAGCTGAGGGAAAAGTAAAGAGGACTTGATCTTGCACCTTAGGTACCAGCTCAACAACAGTGGGGTAGGGTAACAAGTGGGCTCTTGGGGCCCCTAATTAGAGGTCTTGGCTCTTGGATAGAATTTCTGGACCTTCCCTGGGCCAGAAGGTAGACCATTTCCCCGAAGAGTGAGTCCCAGACCTGGCAGCATTCAGCATAGGCTGACTGAGGAGACCTTGGGCCTTAGTGAATATCGGTGGTAGCCCGGCAGCACTCCCCTTGGGCCTGTGGAGGTGATGGCCATGGGTAAGGTTCCTCTGCCTGTGGAAAGGTGAGGAAAGAGTAGAAATAACTGTGTCACATAATTTATGTGCTAGCTCGGCTGCGGTACAATAGAGCACCAGGTAGATTACTAAGATTTTTGACTCTAGTCCCTGGTTCATGGATGGCATCTCTAGAAAAGAATGGGGTCTAGGGGAACTTGCTGTCCTGAAGAGAAGGACACAAATCTGGCTGGCTTTACCACCAGCTGATTGCAGAGTCCTAGGGCCTTGAGCAAACATAGGCAGTAGCCAGGTACTGGTTACAGCAGGCCTTGGGTGAGACTCAGTGCTGTGTCAGCTTCAGGTCTGTCCCAACACATTCCCAGTGGTGGTTGCCACGGTGGGGCTTGTGTCACCCCACCCCCAGCTCCAGACAGCTCATCACAGAGAGACAGACTCCATTTGCTTGGAAGAAAGTAAGGGAAGAAACAAGAATCTGCCTGGTAATCCAGAGAATTCTTCCAAATATTATCTAAGATTACCAAAGCAGTACCTCTATGAGTCTGGAAGAACCATACTGTTACTGGGCTTGGGGTGCCCCCTAATGTAGATATGTCTTAGATCTCAACACCCAAGTCCTTTTAAATGCCTGGAAAGAGTGAGGACGCTACCATAGATATCTGTCTCCTCAAAGCCCAAATACCAACAAACATCCACAAGCATCAAGACCTTCCAGGAAAACATGACCTCACCAAATGAACTAAATAAGGGAAGAGGGAACAATCCTGGAGAAGCAGAGATATGTGACCTTTCAGACAGATAATTCAAAATAATTGTTTGGGGGAATGCAAAGTAATTCAAGATAACACAGAAAAGGAATTTAGAATTCTGTCAGATAAGTTTAACAAACAGGTTGAAATACATAGAATCTAACAGAAATTCTGGAGTTGAAAAATGGAATTGATATAGTGAAGAATGCATCAATCTTTCACCACCAGAATAAATCAAAACAGAAGAAAGCATTAGTGAGCTTGAAGACAGGCTACTTGAAAATATACAGTCAGAGGAGACAAAAGAATTAAAAAAAAGCATGCCTAGAAGATCTAGAAATTAGCCTCAAATGGGCAAATCTAAGAGTTATTGGCCTTAAAAAGGAGCTAGAGAAAGAGATAGGGATAGAAAGTTTATCCAAAGGAATAACACAGAACTTCCAAAACCCACAGAAAGTTAACCAAATATAAGATTACGAAATATAAGATTATATAGGCCGGGCGCGGTGGCTCAAGCCTGTAATCCCAGCACTTTGGGAGGCCGAGACAGGCGGATCACGAGGTCAGGAGATCGAGACCATCCTGGCTAATACGGTGAAACCCTGTCTCTACTTAAAAATACAAAAAACTAGCCGGGCGACGAGGCGGGCGCCTGTAGTCCCAGCTACTCGGGAGGCAGGAGAATGGCGTAAACCCGGGAGGCGGAGCTTGCAGTGAGCTGAGATCTGGCCACTGCACTCCAGCCTGGGTGGCAGAGCAAGACTCCGTCTCAAAAAAAAAAAAAATAAATAAATAAATAAAAGATTATATAACACCAATCAGATTTAACCCAAAGAAGAACATCTCAAGGCATTTAATAATCAAACTTCCAAAGATCAAAAATAAAGGAAAGATTCAAAAAGCAGCAAGAGAAAAGAAACAAGTAAATACAATATAGCACCAATAAGCCTGGCAGCAGACTTTTCAGTGGAAACTGTACAGGCCAGGAGAGAGTGGCATGACATATTTGAAGTGCTTATGTAAAAAAACTCTTACCCTAGAATAGTATATTTGGCACAAAAATGTCCTTCAACTATGAAAGAGAAATACTTTTCCAGACAAACAAAAGCTGAGGGATTTCATCAACATCAGACCTGTACTACAAGAAATGCTAAACAGAGTACTTCAATCAGAAAAAAAAGAACAGTAATGAGCAAGAAGAAATCATCTGAAGGTACAAAACTTACTGGTAATATTATAGTAACTCCACAGAAAAACACAGAATATTATAACACTGTAAGTGTAGACTTAACTACTCCAATCTTAAGCAGAAATACTAAAAAGATAAACCAATAAAAACTATAACAAGCTTTCAAGACATAGACAGTACAGTGAGATATAAACAGAAACAACAAAAAGTTTAACAGTTGGCAGATGAAATTAAGGAGTAGACTATTAATCTTTATTATTCTCTTTGCTTGTTTGTTTAAACAAGCAGTGTCATTATCAGCTCAAAATCGTGGGTTGTAAGATAGTATCTGCAAGCTTCACAGTAACCTCAAATCAAAAAACATACAACAGACACATAAAAAATAAAAAGCAACAAATTAAATCATACCACCAGAGAAAATTATCTTGGTTGAAAGGAAGACAGGAAGGAAGGAAAGGAGGAAAGCAACCAGAAAACAAATGACAAAATGGTGGGAGTTAGTCCTTACTCATCAATAATAACACTGAATATAAATGAACTAAACCCTCTAATAGAAAGACAGAGTGGCAGAATGGATGAAAACACAAAATTTCATGATCTGTTGCTTTACAAGAAACACACTTCACTTATAAAGACACACATAGACTGAAAAGAAAGGGATGGAAAAAGATATTCCATGCCAATGGAAACCAAAAAAGAGTAGACAAAATAGATTTCTAGACAAAAACTCTAAGAAGAGACAAAGAAGGTCATTATATAATGATAAAGGGGTCAAATCAGCAAGAGTATATAACAATTGAAATATATATGCACCAACATTAGAGCACCCAGATATATAAAGCAAATACTATTAGAACTAAAGAGATAGAATCCAATACAGTAACAGCTGGAGACTTCAACACTCCACTTTCATCATTGAACAGAACTTCCAGACAGAAAATCAACAAAGAAAGATCAGACTTAATCTCCACTATAGACCAAATGAACCTAATAGATATTTACAGAACATTTCATCCAATGGCTGCAGAATACACATTCTTTTCCTCAACGCATGGATCGTTCTCAAGGATAGATTATATGTTAGGCCACAAAACAAGTCTTAAAATATTTTAAAAAATGAAATAATATTGACCATCTTCTCTGACCACAATGTGATAAAACTAGAAATCAATAATGAGGAATTTTTAGAAACTACACAAAAAACAAGAAAATTTAAAAATATGATTCTGAGTCAATGAAGAAATTAAAAGAAAATTTAAAACTTCCTTGAAACAAATGATAATGGAAACACAACACACCAAAACCTATGGGATACAGCTAAAACAGTACTAAAAGGGAAGTGTACAGCTGTAAGTGCCTATATCAAAAAAGAAGAAAAACTTCAAATAAACAACCTAAGGATTCATCTTAAACAACTAGAAAAGCAAGAACAAACCAAACCCAAAATTAGTGGAAGAAAAGAAATAATAAAGATCAGAGCAGAAATAAATGAAATGAAGGAAACAATATAAAAGATCAAAACAAAAAGCTGATTTTTTAAAAATATAAACAAAATTGACAAACCTATAGCCACACTAATGAAGAAAAAAAGAGAGAAGACCCAAATAAATAAAATCAGAGGTGAAAAAGGAGACATTTCAGCCAATCCTGCAGAAATTCAAAGGATCATTAATGGTTACTATGAACAGCTATATGCCAATAAATTGGAAAATCTAGAGGAAATGAAAAAATTCCTAGACACATATAACCTACCAAGAATGAACCATGAAGAAATCCAAAACCTGAACAGACCAACAGCAAGTAATGAGATTAAAGCTGTAATGAAAAGTCTCCCAGCAAGGAAAAGCCTGGGATTCAATGGCTTTATTGCTAAATTCTACCAAATACTTTGTAGAAAAACTAATACTATCCTACTCAAACTATTCCAAACAGGAAAGGAAAAGGGAATGCTTCCAAACTCATTCTACAAGGCCAGCATTACCTTGATGCCAAAACATGTCAAAACATATCAAAAACACAAAGATACCAGCCTGGGAAACATGGTGAAACCCCATCTGTACAAAAAATACAAAAATAAGCCAAGCATGATGGTTCATGCCTATAGTCCCAGCTACTCAGGAGGCTGAAGTGGGAGTATCACTTGAGCCTGGGAAGTCAAGGTTGCAATGAGCTGTGATCATGCAACCACACTCCAGCCTGGGCATCAGAGTGAGACCCTGTCTCAAAACAAAACAAAACAAAACAACACCAAAAACAAGCAAAAAAAAAAAAAACCAAAGAAACAAAAAAACCCATGAACACAAGGACATATTTTTTAAAAAGGGACAGGCTATTATCAGTGATGAATATTGATGCAAAAATCCTCACCAAAATAATAACAAATTGAATACAAAAACAAATTTAAAATATCATTCATCATGACCAAGTGAGATTTATCCCAAGGATGCAAGAATGGTTCAACATATACAAATCAATTAATGTGATAAATCATATCAGAATGAAGGACAAAAACCATATGATCATTTCAATTGATGCTGAAAGAGCATTTGATAAAATTTAACATTCCTTCATGATAACCCCCCCCAAAAAATGGGTATAGAAGAAACATATCTCAACATAATAAAAGCCATATATGACAGACCCAGAGCTAGCATCATACTGAATGGGAAAAATACTGAAAGCTTTTCCTCTAAGATCTGAAATATGACAAGAATGTCCAATTCACCACTGTTATTCAACAAAGTACTGGAAGTCCTAGCTGGAACAATCAGATGAGAGAAAGAAAGAAAGGGCATCCAAATTGGAAATGAAGGAGTTAAAGTATCCTTGTTTGCAGATGATATGATCTTACATTTGGAAAAGCTAAAAAGTCTAGCAAAAAACTCTTAGAACTGATAAACAAATTCAGTAATGTTGCAGGATACAAAATCAACATACAATAATCATTAGCATTATATGCCAACAACAAAAAATCTAAAAATGAAATTTTAAAAGTATTCTCATTCACAATAGCTACAGATACAATAAAATACCTAGGAATTAACCAAAGAAATGAAAACCATACAGACTGATGCAAGAAATTGAAAAGGATACAGAAAAGGGAAAGATATTCCATGTTCATGGATTCAAAGAATTAGTATTGTTAAAATGTCCATACTACCCAAAGCAATCTACAGATTCAATGCAATCCCTATCAAAATACCAAGACATTCTTCATAGAAATAGGAAAAAAATGAATCTTATATAGATTATATATATTCATTTATATAGACCCACAAAAAAGATTATATAGATTCATTTATATAGACCCACAAAAGATCCAGAATAGCCAAAGCTATCCTAAGCAAAAAGAACAAAACTGAAGGAATCACACTGACTTCAAATTATACTACAGAGTGATAGTAACCAAAACATCATGGTACTGTCATAAAAACAGTAAAACAGACACATAGACCAGTGGAATAGAGTAGAGAACCCAGAAACAAATCCATACATCTATGGTGAATTCATTTTTGACAAAGGTGCCAAGAAGATATAGAGGGTAAAGGACAGTCTCTTCAGTAAATGGTGCTGGGAAAACTGGATTTCTGTATGCAGAAGAATGAAACTAGACCCCTGTCTCTTACCATATACAAAAATCAAATCAAAATGATTAAAGACTTAAGC
Organism: Trachypithecus francoisi; assembly: GCF_009764315.1. Classification (NCBI taxonomy): domain Eukaryota; kingdom Metazoa; phylum Chordata; class Mammalia; order Primates; family Cercopithecidae; genus Trachypithecus; species Trachypithecus francoisi. The sequence continues at coordinate 44,660,480 of NW_022681454.1, forward strand.
CTAAGACCTCAAACTATGAATCTATTAAAAGAAAACTTTGAGGAAACTCTCCAGGACATTGGACTAGGTAAAGATTTCTTGAATAATACCCCAGAAGCACAGGCAACCAAAGCAAAAATGGACAAATGGGTTCACATCAAATTTAAAAGCTTCTGTACAGCAAAGGAAACAATCCACAAAGCGAAGAGATGACCAACAGAATGGGAGAAAATATTTGTAAACTATCCATCTGACGTGGAATAACCAGAATAACCAGGAGCTCAAACAACTCCATAAGAAAAAAATCTAATAGCCCAAGTATAAAATGGGCAAAAGATCTAAATAGACATTTCCCAAAAGAAGACATACAAATGGCAAACAGGTATATGAAAAGGTGCTCAACATCACTGATCATCAGATAAATGCAAATCAAAACTACAATGAGACATCATCTTACCCCAGTTAAACTGGCTTTTATCTAAAAGACAGGCAATAACAAATGCTGGTGAGGATGTGGAGAAAAGAAAGCCCTCATACACTGTTGGTGGGAACATAAATTAGTACATCCACTATGGAGAACAGGTTGGAGGTTCCTCAAAAAAACTAAAAATAGAGATACCATATGATCCAGCAATCCCACTCCAAAGTAAAAATCTAAAAGAAAAGAAATCCGTATACTGAAGAGATATCTGCATTGTTACGTTTGTTGCAGCTGTATTCAGAATAGCCAAGATTTGGAAGCAACCCAAGTATCCATCAACAGACAAATGGATAAAGAAAATGTGGTACATATACACAGTGGAATGCTATACTAAAAAATACAAAAAACTAGCCAGGCGACGTGGCGGGCTCCTGTAGTCCCAGCTACTCGGGAGGCTGAGGCAGGAGAATGGCGTAAACCCGGGAGGCAGAGCTTGCAGTGAGCTGAGATCCGGCCACTGCACTCCAGCCTGGGCGACAGAGCCAGACTCCGTCTCAGAATGAGATCTGGCCACGGGCAGTGGCTCACACTGGTAATCCCAGCACTTTGGGAAGCTGAGGCGGGCGGATCACGAGGTCAGGAGATTGAGACCATCCTGGCTAACACAGTGAAACCCCATCTCTACTAAAAATACCTGCATGGTGGCAGGTGCCTGTAGTCCCAGCTACTTGGGAGGCTGAGGCAGGGGGAATGGCCTGAACCTGGGAGACGGAGCTTGCAGTGAGCTGAGCTCGTGCCACTGTACTCCAGCCTGGGTGACAGAGCGAGACTCTCTCTCAAAAAAGAAAAAAAAAGAATGAGATCCTATCGTTTGCAACAATATAGATGGAACTGAAGGTAATTATGTTAAGTGAAACAAGCCAAGCACAGAGACACAAACGTAACATGTTCTTACTTATTTGTGGGAGCTAAAAATGAAAACAATTGAACTCACAGAGATAGAAAGTGGAAGAATGGTTACCAAAGGCTGGGAAAGGTATTGGGGAGGTGGGTGGAAGTGGGATGGTTCAAGGGTACAAAAAATAATTAGAAAAAACAACTAAGACCTAGTATTTGCTAGCTCAACAATGCGACTGTAGTAAAAAGTAATTTTCTTTTCCAATTAAAAATAACAAAAATGCATTAGTCACATGTGGTGGCACACACGTGAAATCCCAGCTACTTGGGAGGCTGAGGCAGGAGGATCGCTTGAACCCTGGAGGTGGAGGTTGCAGTAAGCTGAGATCATACTGCTGCACTGCAGCCTGGGCATTGGAGTGAGACCCCATCTCAAAATAAATAAAATGAAAAAAGTATAATTGGATTGTTTACAATACAAAGGATAAATGCTTGAGGTGGTGGATACCCCATCTACCCTGATGAGATTATTATACATCGTATGCCTGTATGAAAATACGTCATGTATTCAATATATATACCTACTATGTACCTACAAGAAATAAAAACTTAAAATTAAAAAGAAAAACAAAAAAAATCCCTGATGGAGTTATTGCTTAATGGTTACAGAATATCTGTTTGGGGTGACAAAAAAGTCTTGGAAATAGTGACAGTGACACAACATTGTGAATGTAATTAATGCTACTGACTTGAACTCTTAAAATGTTTCAAATGGCTGTTATGTTATACATATTTTACCATATTAAAATAAATTTATAAAAGTAGATAAATGGAATTTCTTAACAACTTCAAGATTTTTTAAACGTTCATTTCATTTCAATAAATATTTACAAAATGCCTAATTTTGTCCTAGGTACTGCATAACGCAATGAATAGTCAGGATAGTGACTTAAATATAAACAAAACTTAACAGCAAGGCAAATTCAGTAATCGATATTTTGTGAATCTCATGAAATTTATCATGACAACTCTGTAAGGAAGGTGTTATTGTTATCACTATTTTATATTTGGGGGAAGCTTGGATTAAGAAGTTTTTCAAGGCCAGTAAACAGTGGCATTAGAAGCACTTAGTAAATGTCATATTTTTTCTTTTGACATCTATCATATTTTCAGAATATGAAATGTCTATTTAACTCCAGCCTGGGTGACAAAGTGAGATCTTATCTCAGAGAAAAAAAAAAAAGCCAAGTTTGGTGTCTCATGCCTGTGATCCCAGCACTTTGGGAGGCTGAGGTCAGAGGACTGCTGGAGGCCAGGAGTTCGAGACCACCCTGGCCAATGTAACAAGACCCTGTCTTTATTTAAAATACACACACACACACACACAGAGAGAGAGAGAGAGAGAGACAGAGAGAGAGAGAGAGGAGAGAGAGAGAAATGCCTATTTAGTATAGTCTTGACTTCCTATTTTACTTTTGGTTTAGGAAAGAATAACATGAAAAGTATAGCATGCTCCAAGTATACAGCTGCTCGGTCCTCTTTAGATCTCTGGTGGGCCTTTGCATTGAAATCTACTGCTGTCTTTGTTTTGGTTTAATTCACTTCCTTTTCAAATCTATGTCCTAGTCCTGCTTGGTTTTTTTGTGTGTATGTGCTAGAAGGCAGGGCCTGTGAGAGGTGACCCTCAGTTACATCAGGGTTAACCAAGCACAGGAAGTTTACGCACAGAGCAAAGCCATTTGCTAGAATTGGTTTTGATCCTTCCGTTTCGAAAATAAAGTTGCTGTTTGTGTTGGAGATGCTGTCATCAGAATTCCGCGGCACAAAGAGAAAGATATAAAAATCTCTCTCTGACATGTAACTTTCCCTTTTCTATGCCCTTGTTAGGAATACCAGAAGAGAATCCCACGCTGACTGGAACCATTAGGTCTTTTGTTTGAATCCCAGTGATCAAGAAAGAAATGTGGTTAACAGTCAGTCAGTAGTAGAGAAAAAAGGAACCCAAGGAGATAGAAGAGCTGTTAATTTCACTCTGGACATTTCCTCGAGGCAGTTTACTGGGAAAACCTCAATGCTCCCTGGTAGCTGCAGGATCTACTTTGGGGGCTGCCAAGTTTCCTCTCTCATTCTTTCTCCTGCCCCAAGAGGAGGCAGGAAGGAAAGTTCCTGGACTAATACTCGTCTGTTTAGTAGTAGTAGGCGTGGGTCTTGGTTGAAGTCTCTCTAGGAAAACTCGCAAGTGTAGAAATCTTCTCCGTATTACCACTGTCTCTGCACTGAGATTTGCTGCTTTGCTTCCAACGTTTCACACATCATAATTGAGGTGAGTTGTTTTTGTTTTTTCCAATCTTCATACTTCTTAGAAAATCTTGATTCTTTTTTGATATGTGCTTTAACAAATGTGTCACTTAAATCAGTACTTCTCATACATTAACGTGCATATGTATCACCTGGAGATCTTGCTGAAATGCAGGCTCTGTAGAACTCAGGGGGCCTGGGGTGGGTCTCTGATTCTGCATGCACATCTCAGCTGACCTCTATGGACCACACTTTGAGTAAAAAGGGCTGAAACTCTAGTTTTTTTGCTTTTTCGGAAGGGGTTGGTCATTGTAGGCAGGATAAGGGTATTTGGCTGAGCACATGATTTATGTTGAGCACCTGAGAAGACAATCAGACAACATCCCTTTCCTGGTTGTACCTACTTTGATGGCTATCTCTGTGCTTTGGGGTTTCTGTTAAGCAGATCCTAGGTGTGGTAAGCCAGATTACCCTAAGTGAGAGAGGATGGGCTTCTCCTTAGATTATATAGGCCACTTGGAGCAGAGCCAGAAATCCTTTTGTAATTTTTGTAATTTTAGTATTAACTGACTATTTCATGCCTCATCTGGTGTGTCTTGTGGTCACTCTGAACATTTCAGCTTCAATTAAAAATATGGCCAGGTGTGGCAACAGTGCGAGACTCCATCTCAAAATAAATATATATGGCCAGGTGCAGTATAGTCATGCCTATAATCCCAGCATTTTGGGAGACCGAGGCAGGTGGATCATCTGAGGTCAGGAGCTCGAGACAAGCCTGGCCAACATGGTGAAACCTTGGCTCTACTAAAAATACAACAATTAGCTAGCAGTGGTGGCACACATCTGTAATCCCAGCTACTTGAAAGGCTGAGGCAGGAGAATCACTTGAACCCAGGAGGCAGAGTTTGCAGTGAGCCAAGATCGCACCATTGTACTCCAGCCTGGGTGACAAGAGTGAAACTCTGTCTCAAATAATAATAATAATAAATAATGCATGCTAGAAAAAATAGCTGATTTTTTTCTCCTACCATTCGGAATTGAAGATTATAAGGCATATGAATCTATTACATTGTTGAAAATCAGTTTGCATAGGGAATAGGAATGTATTTTATCCTCCTGTAACAGGCCTGGTAGTGTTCTTTAAATTCAATATATTCCCTGCCCTAAACAATATACAGTTATCTGAAAGTTGCCTTTAACTCAAAAGAAACAAGCCAAGAGGAAAAAACAGAATGGAGAGGAAATATATCTATTGTGTACCCAGTTGAGGGGAGAAAAAAGCAATGGAAAAATAGTAGGGAGAAAAGGAGAATGATGGCCAGGAGTTGACAGGAGACACAGCTTCACAAAATGAATAAAAGAAAACTTAGTCTGGAAATAGAATCTTTCTCACACATTCATGGGAGTTCTCCTAGAGTAGTAGCTTGTATCTTTTTTAGTTGGAAAAGTGTGATGGAGACAGAGTAGGTAAGTTGTAAATTTTGTTGTTCTATTTTTTTATAGAAACGGGGTCTCACTATGTTGCCCAGTCTGGTCTCAAATTCCTGGGCTCATGCAATCCTTCTGTCTCGGCCTCCTGAAGTGCTGGGATTACAGGTGTGAGTCACCATGTCCAGCCAATTTTGTTGTTCTAGTGAACATGCTGAAGCCATTTGTCATAAATCAAGGAAGGGCTGTACAAGCAATAGTCAGAGGGGTGTGCAGGCCTGGTGAGGCCTGGCATGAATCCATGGAACTGTGTCTGGAGTTGGTTTCTTCCGGTGAGTTCTTGGTCTTGCTGACTTCAAGAATGAAGGCACGGACCTTCGTGGCAAATGTTATGGCTCATAAAGGTAGTGCGGACGCAAAGAGCGAGCAGCAGCAAGATTTATTATGAAGAGCAAAAGAACAAAGCTGCCACAGTGTGGAATGGGACCGAGCGTTGCCGCTGCTGGCTCTGGTGGCCAGCTTTTATTCCCTTATTTGGCCCCACCCATGTCTTGCTGATTGGTCCATTTTACAGAGTGCTGATTGGTCCATTTTTACAGAATGCTGATTGGTGCATTTACACTCCTTTAGCTAGACACAGAGTGCTGATTGGTGCATTTACAATCCTTTAGCTAGACACAGAGCACTGATTGGTGCACTTTTACAGAGTGCTGATTGGTGCATTTAAAATCCTTTAGCTAGACACAGAGTGCTGATTGATGTGTTTACAATCCTCTAGTGAGACAGAAAAGTTCTCCAAGCCCCCACTTGACCTAGGAAATCCAGCTGGTTTCACCTCTCAGAACCACTGCCAGACAGACAGGAATCTCTTCTGTTTGAACTAAGTTTCAAATAACATTCCCTTCTATTGTGGTCTATAATCAGAGGTGTTATGAAAAACCATAACCTTTGTAGCATAAGCACTGACTGATCAGAATACAAGCTAACTGTAATCAGCCCATCCAACAGCAGACGGCGGGTAGGCAGTAAGCATGTGTGGGGCTGAGTATCAGCCTAAGCTATCCCAGGTCTGAATTAGACTTTTTTGGGGTAGAAATTGTAAGGCTGCAGATGACTTTAGAGACATACAGTCTGGTTTCCACCATCATCTGCCAACTCTCTGGACCCATTTTCTCGGATGAGGCCACTTCCCTCTCTTTTCAAGCCTGGAGTAATCCCTCAGTCCAGCTGTCTACTCCTGCAGCTGATACTGTAGAAAATAAGAGTTCCCCTAGGGAACTACAAGACTCCAAATCCCATCTGCTTCCTGAACAGGAGAAGGGCAAGTGCATATATCATTGTGTGAAGTGTTACAGCAGAAAATGAAACCTGATTACCACATTATCCAACTGTACAAAGCACTGTCCCATACATTATCCCCTTGATTTTTCACAACTTTCCTGGAGTATATGGGTCAAGGAGATTGTTATTCCTGCCTCTGAATGGAGAAACGAAGGTCCCAGTGAAGCAATTTGCCAAAGGCACACAGCTGGTCTGTGGGTGTGCTGGGATTCAAACTCAACACTGGTTTGCTCTGAGTTCAGGTACATCCTGTGCTTTTCTGGCCTCGGCATCTTCTCAAGACCTCTGATGACCTCTCGTTCTATACAAGGGTTTGTTACCTTTTATGTCATAATTTGAAATCTTTGCATTAAAAATAATCCTGTTTCTACTTTTTTGGTCAAAATTACTCATGTGTTTGTCTTAAGCTTTGTCTCTATTAAGGTCTTTACTCCCCAGAAAAAAAAAATGTTTGAGACTAATGCTTCTCAAACTTTCTCAGGCTTAGATGTCACCTGGGGAGCTTGCTAAAACTCAAATCCTTGGGCTCCAACTCCAGAGATTCTGCTTCCTAGGGCAGGCCCCAGGCATGGGAATTGGCATTCTAATAAGCTCCCAGGTGATTTTAGTGCCACCACTCAGAGATCACACCTTCAAACAAAAGTCACAGCTTCAGTTAATATTTTAAAAGAATACATTTATGGTTTAGTGAGGGGGGCTTAGTGTACTTTTGTATATGTATATTATTTATTTATCTAATTTTTTTTGAGACAGAGTTTCGCTCTTACTGGCCAGCTGGAGTACCATGGCATGATCTCAGCTCACTGCAGCTTCTGTCTCCTGGGTTCAGGCACTTCTCCTGCCTTAGCCTCCCAAGTGGCTGGAATTACAGGCGCCTGCCACTAGGCCTAGCTCATTTTTGTATTTTTAGTAGAGACAGGGTTTTACCATGTTGGCCAAGCTGGTCTCGAACGACTGACCTCAGGTGATCCACCCACCTCGGCCTCCCAAAGTGCTGGGATTACAGGAGTGATATTTATTTTTATTTTTATTTTTATTTTTTTTCTTTTTTTTTTTTGAGACAGAGTCTCGCTCTGTCGCCCAGGCTGGAGTACAGTCGCATGAACATGGCTCACTACAGCCTCTACCTCAAGGCTTCCACATCAACCTCCTGAGTGTGGACCACAGGCACGTGCCACTACACACAGTGAATTTTTAATTTTTTTTGTGGAGGCTGGGTCTTGCTATGTTGCCCAAGATGGTCTCAAACTCCTGGGCTCAAATTCTTGATTCTCCCGCCTCAGTCTCCCAAAGTGCTGGGATTACAGGCTTGAGCCATGGCTTGTCTTTTTAAATATAAGATGCTTCATGAATTTGCCTGTTATCCTTGCACAGGGGCCAAGCTAATCTTCTTTGTATCATTCCAATTTTAGTATATATGCTGCTAAAAGGAGCATGTTAGTGTGCCTAATAATAGATTATCATGCCAGAATTCCTGGGTTTGAATATTAATGCTATCACATGTGAAGCTATGAGATCCTGGGAAAGGATTCTTATGCCTCAGTTGCCTAATCTATAAAATGGGAATACTAATACTACCTACCTTATAGGGTAGTTGTGAGGACTAAATGAGTTAGCAGTGCAGGACACAAAGTATCTCTGTGAGTTTGCTAGGATTATCACTAAGTTTTGCTCAATAATTATACTTTAAAATAGAAACACCAACAACAGGCTGGGTGCGGTGGCTCACTCCTGTAGTCCCAGCACTTTGGAAGGTCGAGATGGGCGGATCACGAGGTCAGGAGATTGAGACCATGCTGGCTAACACGGTGAAACCCCGTCTCTACTAAAAATACAAAAAAAATTAGCCAGGCGTGGTGGTGGGTGCCTGTAGTCCCAGCTACTCAGGAGGCTGAGGCAGGAGAATGGGGTGAATCCGGGAGGTGGAGCTTGCAGTGAGCCAAGATTGCACCACTGCACTCCAGCCTGGGTGACAGAGCAAGACTCAATCTCAGAAGAAAAAAAAAGAAAAGAAACACCAACAATAAGATTCACACAGATATCAAACGTTCTTCTTGGATGTAGGTGTTGCCCCAGGTTTAATCATGGTCAAACATGTTCTTATGTGTGTAAATGTGAGGGATTAGTTTCCTGGGCTGTCAGCTAGCCTGGTTATGTAGGACTTTCCACATCATTCTGACAGATTGGACTTGACCCTGACAGTGATGAAAAGCCATCAACGCAGCTTCAAGCTGCGAAGTGCAATCAGAATTGCATTTTAGAAATGTCTCTTGCTGTAGCATAGATGCTGTAGCATAGGTAGGAAGAAGGTGAGGCTGGAGGCAGAAACCTGTTTGAATAGACTGTTTCAATAGTCCTAGAGGGAAATAATAAGATTTAAACTAAGCGATATGGTTTGGCTGTGTCCCTACCCAAATCTCATCTTGAATTGTAGCTCCCATAATCCCATGTGTTGTGGGAGGGACCTTGTGGGAGATAATTGAGTCATGGGGCCAGTTCCCCCATACTGTTCTCCTGGTAGTGAATAAGTCTCACAAGATCTGATGGTTTTATAAGGGGAACTTCAACACTATTTTTTGTTATTTTTCTTATTAATATAAGAAGACAGGAATGTCAGGCCTCTGAGCCCAAGCTAAGCGATCATACCCCCTTGTGACCTGCACATATACATCCAGATGGCCTGAAGTAACTGAAGGATCACAAAAGAAGTGAAAATGGCCTGTTCCTGCCTTAACTGATGACATTACCTCGTGAAATTCCTTCTCCTGGCTCAGAAGCTCCCCCACTGAGCACCTTGTGACCCCTGCCCCTGCCCGCCAGAGAACAACCCCCTTTGACTAATTTTCCATTACCTGCCCAAATCCTATAAAACAGCCCCACCCCTATCTCCCTTCACTGACTCTCTTTTCAGACTCAGCTCGCCTGCACCCAGGTGAAATAAACAGCCTTGTTGCTCACACACAAAAAACGGGATGAAACCCCTTTCACTTGGCTCTCATTTTCTCTCTTCCCTGTCACCATGTAAGATGCGCCTTTTGCCTTTCACCATGATTGTGAAAGGTATGTGTATTCCCCAGCCACATGGAACTGTGAGTTCATTAAACCTCTTTTTCTTGATAAATTACCCAGTCTCGGGTATGTCTTTATCGGCAGTGTGAGAATGGACTAATATACTAAGGCAGTAGGGTAAAGCACTGAGCAGAGGTCCCATCAGGAGCCTGTCATGACTCATAGGATATCATATTAAAATGCTTAGCTTATGCTTCCTGTCTACATTGAAGCCCTGTGAGAACTAAGATAGAGTCTACTTCCTATGGAACCCCAGCCCCAGCTCACAGTAGGTCCTTGATAGCTATTTGGTGAATAAATGGGTAAAGAATAGATGAAATCCTGCTGTGGTCTCCAAGGCTCTGTGATCTGGCCCCTGCCCCTTTCTCCAATCTCATCATGCTTCACTCTCCTCATTGTTCTTATCACATTGCCTTCCTCTAGGCCTTTGGAAATGCCAAACTGTGACTTCTATCTAGTGTAGGGGTTGGCAAACTACTGCCTTTGTGACAAATCCTTCCTGCTAACTTTTTATGAATAAGTTTTATTGGAACACAGCCATACCCACTTGTTTATGCATTGTCAACAACTGCTTTAGTGCTGCAACAGCAGAATAGAGGAGTTGTGACACAGCCCATACAATACAGCCTGTGAAGCCCAAATATTCACTATCTGGCCCTTTACAAAAAAAAAGTTTGCCAACCCTTCACACTGCTATGAAGAAATACCTGAGACTGGGGTAATTTATAAAAGAAAGAGGTTTAATTGACTCACAGTTCCACAGGGCTAGGGAGGCCTCAGTAAACTTACAATCATGGCAGAAGGGGAAGCAAACACATCCTTCTTCACATGGCAGCAGCAAGAAGTGCTGAGTGAGGGGGCGGAAAGGCCCTTATACAACCATTAGATCTCGTGAGAACTCACTCACTATCATGAGAACAGCATGAAGGTAACTGAACTCATGATTCAATTACCTCCTACTGGGTCCTTCCCATGACATGTGGGGATTATGGGAACTACAATTCAAGATGAAATTTGGGTGAGGACACAGCCAAACCATAAGATTCCTCCCCTGACCCCTCCCAAATCTCATGTCCTCACATTTCAAAACACAATAATGCCCTTCCAGCAGTCCCCCAATGTCTTAACTCATTCCAGCATTAACCCAAAAGTCCAAGTCCTAAGTCTTATCTGAGAAAAGGCAAGTCCTTTCTACCTTTGAGCCTGTAAAATCAAAAGCAAATTAGTTACTTCCTATATACAATGGGGGTAACAGCATTGGGCAAATATACCCATTCCAAATGGGACAAATTAGCCACAATGAAGGGGCTACAGGCCCCATGCAAGTCTGAAATCCAATAGGGCAATCATTAAACCTTAACATTCCAAGATGATCTCCTTTGACTTCATGTCTCACATCCAAGTCACCCTGACGGAAGAGGTAGGTTCCCATGGCCTTGGGCAGCTCTTCCTCTGTTGCCCGTCAAGGTATAGCTCCCCTTCCAGCTGCTTTCATGGCTGGTATTGAGTATCTGCAGCTTTTCCGGGTGCACAGGGCAAGCTATTGTTGGATCTGCCATTCTGGGGTCTGGAGGACGGTGGCCCACTTCTCATAGCTCCACTAGGCAGTGCCCCACTGGGGACTCTTGGGGTTCCAACCACACATTTCCCTTCCACGCTGCCTGTATTAGTCCATTTTCACACTGTTGATAAAGACATACCTGACACTGGGCAATTTACAAAGGCAAGAGGTTCAATGGCAAACTCACAGTTCCACATGGTTGGGGAAGCCTCAGTCATGGCAGAAGGCAAGGAGTAGCAAGTCACATCTTATGTGGATGGCAAAGAGAGAGCTTGTGAAGGAAAACTCCTATTTTTTTAAACCCTCAGATCTCATGAGACTCATTCACTATCACGAGGACAGTGGCCCATGATTCAATTACCTCCTACCAGGTCCCTCCCACGACATGTGGGAATTCAAGATGAGATTTGGGTGGGGACACAGCCAAACCATATCACTGCCCTAGCAGAGGTTCTCCATGAAGGCTCTGCCCCAGAAGCAGACTTCTGTCTGGACAGCCAGGCATTTCTATACATTCTCTGAAACGTAGGTAGAGGTTCCCAGACTTCAATTCTTGACTTCTGCACACCTGCAGGCCCAACACCATATGGAAGCTGCCAAGGCGTGGGGCTTACACCCTCTGAGGCAATGGCCTGAGCTGTATGTTGGCCCCTTTTAGTCATGGATGGAGTGGCTGGGATGCAGGGCACCAAGTCCCAAGGCTGCACACAGCAAGAGGGCCCTGGACCCAGCCCAAGGAACCATATTTCCCTCCTAGGCCTCAGGGCCTGTGATGGGAGGGGCTGCTGTGAAGGTCTCCAACATGTGCTAGAGACATTTTCTCCACTGTCTTGGTGATTAACATTCAGCTCCTTGTTACTTATGGAAATTTCTTCAGTGTGCTTGAATTTCTCCCCAGAAAATAGGGTTTCTTTTATATTGCATTGTCAGGCTGCAAATTTTCCAAACTTTTATGTTCTGCTTCCTCTTGAATGCTTTGCTGCTTAGAAATTTCTTCCACCAGATACCCTAAATCATCTCTCTCAAGTTCAAAGTTCCACAGATCTCTAGGGCAGGGGCAAAATGCCACCAGTCTTGTTGCATAACAAGAGTGACCTTTACTCCAGTTCCCAACAAGTTCCTCATCTCCATCTAAGACTACCTCAGCCTGGACTTTATTGTCCATATCACTATCAGCATTTTGGTCAAAACCATTTAACAAGTCTCTAGGAAGTTCCAGACTTTCCCACATCCTCCTGTCTTCTGAGCCCTCCAAGTCTCTAGGAAGTTCCAAACTTTCCCACATTTTCCTGTCTTCTTCTGAGCCCTACAAACTGTTCCAGTCTGCCTGTTACCCAGTTCCAAAGTCATTTCCACATTTTTGGGTATCCTTATAGCAGCAACCCACTCTCTGTGGTACCAATTTACTGTATTAGTCCGTTTTCATGCTGCTATGAAAAAATACCTGAGACTGGGTAATTTATTTTTATTTTATTTATTTATTTATTTAGAGACACAATTTCACTCCGTTGCCTAGGCTGGAGTGCAGTGGTGTGATCTCAGCTCACTGCAACCAGTGCCTCCCAGGTTCAAGCGATTCTTGTGCCTCAGCCTCCCTAGTAGCTGGGATTACAGGTGTGCACTACCACACCTGGCTAATTTTTGTATTAATAGTAGAGATGGGGTTTCACCATGTTGGCCAATCTGGTCTTGAATCCTGAGCTCAAGTGATCCACCTACCTCGGCCTCCCAAAGTGCTGGAATTACAGGCATGAGCCACTGGGCCGTCCAGAGTCTGGGCAATGTATAAAAGGAAGAGGTTTAATTGACTCACAGTTCTACAGGGCTGGAGAGGCCTCAGGAAACTTACAATCATGGCAGAAGGGGAAGCAAACATGTCCTTCTTCACATAGTGTCAGGAAGAAGTGGCGAGCAAAGTGGGATGGGAAAGCCCTTTATAAAACCATCAGATGTCATGACAACTTACTATCACAAGAACAGCATGAGGGTAATCGCCCCCATGATTCAATTACCTCCCACCAACTCCCTCCCACGACACATGGGGATTATGGGAACTACAATTCAAGATGAGATTTGGGTAGGGACATAGCCAAACTATATCACTGCTCTACTGTTCTCTGTCAGCCTACAGGAGGAAAAGCAAGGCTGACAGAAGGATGCTCCTTCAGGAGGAGGCAGCACTAAAAGCACTTTGAATCAAGATCAATGGGAAACCACCCCAATAAACACATTTTAGATGTTTTAGAAAAAGAAAGAAATACACAAACAAATAGAAAATAACAATTGTTGGCAAGAATGTGAAGAAATTGGAACTCTTGTGCACTGTTGGTGGAATGTAAAATGGTGTAGCTACTGTGGAGAACAGTATGGTGGTTCCTCAAAAAACTAAACACAGAATTACCATACAATCCCACAGTTCCACTTCTAGGTATATACCCAAAAGAATTGAAAGCAGGGGCTCTGACAGATGTTTATACAGCCATATATATAACAGCGTTATTCACAACAGCCAAAAGTGGAAGCAACCCTAATCTTCATCAACTGTTGAATGAATGAACAAAATGTGGTATACACAGAGAATAGAAGATTATGCAGCCTCAAAAGGAATGAAAATTCTGACTGCAACATGAATGAACCTTGAAAACATTATGCTGAGAGAAATAAGGACAAATACAATATGATTCCACTCATATTAGGTACTGAGGATAGTCAAATTCATAGAGACAGAAAGTAGAATGGTTGCCATTGGGGAGAAGGTGAAGGGTTGTTTAATGAGCAAGAAGTTTCAGTTTGGAAGATGAAAGAAGTTCTAGAGATGGATGGTGGTGATGGTCGCACAACAATGAATATACTTAATGCCATAAAACAGTACACTTAAAAATGATTTGAGCCTTTAATCCCAGCACTTTGGAAGGCTGAGGCAGGCAGATCACCTGAGGTCGGGAGTTCAAGACCAGCCTGACCAACATGCAGAAATGCCATGTCTACTAAAAATACAAAGTTAGCCGGGTGTGGTGGTGTGTGCCTGTAATCCTAGCTACTTGGGAGGCTAAGGCAGGAGAATCACTTGAACTGGGGAGGCGGAGGTTGCCGTGAGCCAAGATCACGCTATTGCACTCCAGCCTGGGCAACAAGAGTGAAACGCTGTCTCAAAAAAAAAAAAAAAAAAAAAGGTTTGAATGCTACATTTTTATATTATGAATATTTTACCACAGTAGAATAAAGTAAAACAACTCTACCCTCAGGTATTTGCATGCCTGCCTCCTACTTATTCTTCAGTTTTCTGCTTAAATAGCATGTCCTCAGGGAAGCTCTCCTATTGCTCTATGTAATTTCCTTGTAGAACATATCACTAGCTGAAATTACCTTTTTTATACATGCTATCATCTGTCTTCTCCATTAGAATATAAGCTTTTCCAGCATAAGATCTTTGCTTGATTCAAAACTGTACCCTAACACTCCGTTTTTGTCACATAGTAGATATTCAGTGAATACTTGTGGAACAGTGCACTGAGAAAAAGAAAGGGTTCCACCTGGAGGTTGTATTAGTAAATGTACTCTGTGGCAACTTTAAATGTACAATACTCAAAAGTCAAAATCAAACTGAACATTTAAATTCAAAACAGTATTAGCTGTGATAGTGGAGAAGGCATGAAGAAAAGTGTACACGCACATCTGTGTAAAATATTTCCTGTCATGCACTTTTCACATCACCTCCCTGCTCAGGTTCCCAATTCCCAGGACCTCAGCAATTCCCTTATTTCCTTTCCATGTATTGCCCGTTCACTTACCTACAGTCAATGGCTGCTTTGGTGCTACAATGCCAATGTGGAGTGATCGCAAAAAGAATGCATATCCCACAAGCCTAAAATATTCACTATCTGGCCTTTTACAGAAAAAGTTTACCAACCAACCCATGACATAGGTAAAGATAACAGACTAGAGATACTGTCTACTCTTCTCTAAGAACTTTCATGATAGTCATTCAAGTCAATCAAGATATGTTTTTTGGGATTGGAGACTATTATTCAAAGTAACTCAGGAATGGAAAACCAAACATTATATGTTCGTACGTTCTCACTCATAATTAGGGGCTAAGCTATGAGGTTGCAAAGGCATAAGAATGACACAGTGGACTTTGGGGACTCGGGGGAAAGGGTGGGAAGGGGGTAAGGGATAAAAGACTACAAATTGGGTTCAGTGTGTACTGCTCAGGTGATGGGTACACCAAAACTTCACAAATCACCACTAAAGAACTTACTCATGTAACCAAATACCACCTGTTCCCCAAATCTTAGGGAAATAAAAAATTAATTAAAAAACAAGAGAAAAGTTTATTGAGTTCCTACTATGTTTCCAGCACTGTGTTAGTCACTGGAGATAGAACAATGAATGAAATAGAAATCCCTGCTGTTACAAAGCTCACTTTCTAGAGGGAGGAGGACAAATAATAAACAATAAACAAATAAATAATGTATGTTAGACGGTGAGAGGATTACAGAGAGATGCATAGTAAGGAGTAATCAAGAAGGCAAAGAAAGGTTTTGCAATTTTAAACACAGTAATTGGGGTAGGCCTTGTGAAGAGGTTGACATTTGAGCAAATATTTGAAGAAAGACTGAGAGGGAATGAAGAGACCATCTGGGAGGAAAGTATTTCAGGTAGAGGGAATAGAGGCAGGAACATGTCTAGTGTTCTAGAGAAACACCTGGGAAACCAGTGTGGATAGCAGAAACATTCTACCTGGGTTCTCACACTCATGTGTTCCTTTTTTTTTTAACTTTTAGAAACATAGTCTTACTCTGTCACCCAGTCTGGAGTGCAGTGGTGTGATCATAGCTCACTGCAGCCTCAAACACCTGGGCTCACGCAATCCTTCCTCCTCAATCTCCTAAGTAGTTGGGACTACCGGAATGTGCTACTGTGCACTGCTAATATTGTGTTTTTAGAGTCTGAGTCTATGCTGCCCAGGGTGGTCTTGAACTCCTGGCTTCAAGAGACCCTGCTGCCTCAGCTTCCCAGAGTGCTAGGATTACAGGTGTGAGCCACCATGCTTACTCCCATGTATACATGCATTCTTTTTTTTTTTTTTTTTTTTTTTTTAAGGCAGAGTCTCACTCTGTTGCCCAGGCTGGAGTGCTGTAGTGTGATCTTGGCTCACTGCAACCTCCACCTACCGGGTTCAAGCAATTCTCCCACCTCAGCCTCCCGAGTAGTTGGGACTATAGGCACGCACCACCACACCTGGCTAATTTTTGTATTTTTAGTAGAGACAGGGTTTCACCATGTTGGCCAGGCTGGTCTTGAACGCCTGACCTCAAGTGATCTGCCTGCCTCGGCCTCACAAAGTGCTGAGATTACAGACATGAGCCACCACGCCTGGCCTCCATGCAGTCTTGTTATGTGCAAATATTGACTGCTGGTTTAAGGTATCTTCCCCTTCCTGTAGGACAACATCCCAACTTTGCAGGGTATGCCCGCTCACACTACAGTTGAGCCTTTGACAGGCCAATTCACTGTTCTATCAAGCCAGCTGCTCTGTAAGATCTAGGTTTATACTGAATTTTGAGAATACGAGACCTCTTTTACCATAATATATGCCCGTGATCACAGACAATATTATATGCAATATTAAAGCAACAGATAAGGCATTCTGTAACTTCATAATAGTAGTATTAGTAGAAACTCTGCAGGCAGGGAATAAAATGTAAAATTAAAAAAAAAAATTTTTTTTTGAGACGGAGTCTTGCACTGTCACCCAGGCTAGAGTGCAGTGGCATGATCTTGGCTCACTGCAACCTCCGCCTCCCGGGTTCAAGTGATTCTCCTGCCTCAGCCTCCCGAGTAGCTGGGATTACATGTGACCACTGCCACGTCCAGCTAATTTTTGTATTTTTAGTAGAGGGGGGGGTTTCACCATGTTGGCCAGGCTGGTCTTGAACTCCTGACCTCAGGTGATCCACCCTCCTCGGCCTCCCAAAGTGCTGGAATTACAGGTGTGAACCACGGGACTCGGCCGCAGTGCAAAATTTTATCCAGAACATGTAGCTATTCCTGAGAAGATAAAGGGCTGTTCCTTTTATGTTGGGAAGAGTTCACACAATCAGCTACTACTAAGTGGCCATCTGGTCACCCCAGACAATAGTGCCTTATCAGCGGCTTAGTGTTGACTTCAGCTTTTGGTCAATGGGACATTCAGCAGTAGGCATAGTCAGAGCAGCCTTGGTGAGGGAAAACCATGTTATTAGCTCACACGTAACTTCATTCCATGTTGGCACAGTTTGTACAGGGAGCCACTGAACAAGCACCGGGATACCTGGAGAAAGAGGCTTACTGACATTCACAAAATAGGTCATCTTGATCATCTGATTTTTGAGAACCTCCACCATCGTGATACAATCTACTGGATATATATGCGGCACACAAATATTCCCACCCTCTGTGTCCATTCCAAAAGATCCATGCATAGTCCACCTAACCACCAATTTTTCAATTAGTTTTTTTCAAGTCTCCAGCCAGCCAGCCAATCCACTAGCCACGGCTCATAAGTCATCAGAGATCTTTGTGCCTTAAGCTATGAAGTAAACAACCAGATATATCACTCAAGTTTCTGTCCACAGGGAGGATTTCCCTTCAGCACAGTCTTTAACAGTCACGCCTAAGTGGGTTTAACAGTCACGCCGAAGTATAGTCGTCCCCTTCTTGTCAGTGTCATCATCATTTTCAGATCCATAATGCACAAGCTAGCCCCCATAACAAAGAAATATCCTGCCCAAAATGTCAGTGGGGCCAAGGTTGAGAGAAACACTGGCTTAAAGGAAGATTCATGGTATTCTTCGGTGGATGGAGCTTTCAGTCTCTGAACTGACGCAGGTCTGGGAATTAGGTACAATGCACGGTTTGGCAACTCAAGTTAGGGTTCTGCCTAACAGACCTAGATTTTTTTCTGCCTAGATGTCAAGCAGCATCTTAGGAAGCAGTGAATTAATGATTTTTCAGGACCCCATCATCCATTAGCCCTTGCCAGAGGGCTCAGCAGATCAAAGCAGTTTGATTACTGTTCCATCTCTGTGGTTTACTGTGGTAGTGGCACCATGTTGTCCCTAACAGTGAAGCTACTACCTGGCCTTTGACATGTCAGGACCCCATTATTCCCACTGAAATGAAAGCACACAATTTCACTGCAGCCTCGTCCAGCAACACCTCTGACCTATAGTGCTCCTTGAGGATGCTAGTCCCTGGCTCACTAGTGCATTTCCTCATGTCTTAGTGAAAGGAGAGCTTTTTGAATCTTCCCAGAAGAGTCAAGTTAGTAAATGGCTGAGAAGATTGAACATAATGGACCCAGTCCTATTTCCCTGAATTTTCTAACCCTTTGTCTGTAATATGTTAGGGAATTTATGGCATTTCAGTCTCATTAACTCCAGACTATCATTGAGTCCAGGCTTTCATTGGCTAACCTTTTCAGACTGTTAGAACCATCCCCGGTACTCTAGCCAACATTCTATATTCTAAATCCTGGGGGAGTACACCCAGGTCAATAAATTTGGCTTGAATATTATACTTTATCCCCATTGGTCCAACACCCTTATAATTTACACTCTCAGCTCTTCCCCAGTCCTCTTCTGATATCTGGCAAAATCATGCAACTCTCTCTTTTTTTTTTTTCCAAATTGCCTTTTAAGACTATCTCACTCTGTCACCCAGGCTGGAGTGCAGTGACATAATCATGGTTCACTGAAACCTCAATGTCCTGGGCTCAAGTGATCCTCCTGCCTCAACCTCCCATATAGCTGGGACTACAGGTGTGCACCACTGTGCATGGCTAATAATTTTTTTAATTTTTGTAGACCAGGCATTGTGGCTCTCGCCTGTAATCCCAACACTTTGGGAGGCCAAGGCAGGAGAATCACTCGAGCCCAGGAGTTGAGACCAACCTAGGCAACATAGCAAGACCTAATCTCTACAAAACAAATGAACTAACTAACTAACAAAAACAGATTTGAGTGTGGTGGGATGTACCTCTGGTCCCAGCTACTTGGGAGGCTGAGATGGGAGAATCGTTACAAAAACTTTTTTTTCTGTAGAGATGGGACCTTTGTTGCCCAGGCTGGTCTTGAACTCCTGGGCTCAAGTGATCCTCCTGCCTCAGCCTCCCAAAGTGCTGTGATTACAGGCATGAGCCACCACGCCTGGCCCAACTCTCTTAGTATATAGATTCCCTCTCCTCCTAGAGAAGACCTGTACTCTCTCTGGCATATTGTTCCGGTTATCTATCCCTACCTAACAAACCGCTCTAAAACTGAAAGGCTTAAAACAATTTGTCATATGTCTCATCGTTCTGATTGGAGTGGATTTGAGAGAGAATGGGGGAGGGACTGGAGAAGTGAGTATCTTTTGAAGAGTTTTGTTGTAAAAGAGAACAAAACGATAGGGCAGTAGTTGGAAGAAGATGTGGAATCAAGAGGAATATTTTTAAGGATGGGGGAAATAAATAACAGTGGGCCAGTGGTGGTAATCCCGGCACTTTGGGAAGCTGAGGCGGGTAGACTGCTTGAGCCCAAGAGTTTGAGACCAGCCTGGGCAACACAGCAAGACCTTGTCTCTATGAAAAATACAGAAATTAGCCAGGCATGGTGGTGTGCACCTGTAGTCCCAGTTACTCAGGAGGCTGAGGTGGGAGGACCACTTGTGCCCAGGAGTTCAAGGCTTCAGTGAGCTATGATCGAAACACTGCACTCTAACCTGGGTGACAGAATGAGACTCTATTCTCCCCCCCAAAAAATTAATACAGGATGCTAGGTGTGGTGGCTCACGCCTGTAATCCCAGCACTTTGGGAGACTGAGGCAGGTGGATCACAAGGTCAGGAGATCAAGACCATCCTTGCCAACATGGTGAAACTCTGTCTCTACTAAAATACAAAAAATGAGCTGGGCGTGGTGGCATGTGCCTATAGTTCCAGCTGCTTGGGAGGCTGAGGCAGGGGAATCACTTGAACCCAGGAGGTGGAGGTTGCAGTGAGCCAAGATCGCACCACTGCACTCCATCCAGCCTGGCAACAGAGCAAGACTCCATCTCAAAAACAAACAAACGAAAAAGAAATATAGCATATTTATACTGTGGGGAAATACATCAGTGGAGAGGAATATGTGTGTGTGTGTGTACATATATATATATATGCATGCAATGATATAGAAGAGAAAGGGGGAAAGTGCTGTTATTGAGTTAGGAAAAAGGGGATGGGACTTCATGCAAAGTAGAGACATTGCTTTAGGCCTTAGTAATATGGACAGTTCCTCTAGGGTAGGGTAATGGGAGAGAAGGCAGAGGATGCCAGTGGGTGGGCAGATACGGTGAACAGAATCTGAAGTTCTCTTTTGCTTACTTCAATTTTCTCAGTCAAGTAGGGCATAAGGTTATCATCTGAGAATGACTATGGGAGGGGAAAGATGAAAATGTGACGGTGTTGAAGTAGGAAATAGAAGAGTGAATGGGCTAGGGAAGTACAGTATGAGTTATCAGGCATTACTGATGGTCCTGGCACTGGGATTCTTGATCATGAATTTAAAATCAGATAATTACAGGTCTTGGTGGTTCAGGCCAGTAATCCCAACAGTTTGAAAGACTAAAGCGGGAAGATTGCTTGAGCCCAGGAGTTTGAGACCAGCCTGAGCAATACAGTGAGACCCTGTCCCTATAAAGAATTTTTAAAAATTAGCTGGGTGTGGTGGCATTCATCGGTAGTCCCAGCTACTCAAGAGGCTGTGGTGGGAGGATCATTTGCATCCCGGAGTTCAAAGGCTGAAGTGGGCTAAGATCTCGCCACTGTACTCTCCAGCCTGGGTCACGGGGTGAAACCCTGTCTCAAAAAAAACTAAAAATTCAAACATAAGATCAAATAATTTATTATTCTTACGTGTTTTTCTCCACCCACATTCAACTGCAGGGGTACAGGCACAGAGCGGGCGGGGGACAGGAATTTAACGAGGGTTTGTGGTTTTGCCAAGCAAGTGACAAAGCGAAAGGGGAGCAGAAGAGCTGAGGGCGTTTGCAAGAATATAATTATAATGATCATGGAATTTCGGCAGGTATGGTGAGTAAAGAAAGCAGTGAGGGGTGAGGCACAGTGAAATACTGGCGTAATTAATGGATTGTAGGCCCTGGTGGAGGAAGGTCAAAGGTTTGCCGGAGTTGGGTTACTAGAGGGGTTTAGGCGGAAAGATAGACTATGCTTACAAATTCTATGGCATGACCTGCAAGTACATAGCTAAGGCAGGGTGGAGGAGAGAAGTTCAAGGTAGTCAGAGGCCAGAGTGCTGGGGAGATCGTTTTTGGAGGTACAGAATTCACCAAGAATTAAGACAGAAGTAGTGTCACAGAGAGTGACAGTACCAAGAGCTATAATTACTGATACATGCAGGACATGGTTCTGAAATCTGAAGATGGCAGCAACCATGCAGAGGTAGTCAGTGTTAAAGTGTAATGACATGTAATTCAAAGCTGAGCTCTTCTGGGGAAAGTTATTAGATGATCCACTTTGGGATGTTCATATTTTTTAGTAGTTTCTCATCTCAGAATAAGCAATAGCAGAATGTGAAATTTTAATCACAAGAGGGCGCTGGAGTCCAGCAAATGATTCCTTTTGGTTTTCACCTAAAGCTAGGGCAATCATACTCGAGAGAGGAAGAGGACACTACTAATAATTATTTGGGGGCAATATGTGTAAATTGGGACATAGGCTCACACCTTCTCCTACACTATATAAGCATGGGCAATTTAAGAATGAACTAGCTGTGCACCAAAAGCTCTAATTCTCATAAATCATTCGAAATGCTTTTGACTTGCAATCAGGTAAGAGAAAAATGGCCAAACTTGATTTTATCTGGAAGAGAGGATTGAGAAAGACTTTCCCTCTGGCCCACATCTCTAGTTATATTTATTATTTATCCCATTTTTCCCTTTAGTGCAGTACCAGTTGACTGTATTTTCTTTTTTTTTTTTTTTTTTTTTTTTTGAGGCGGAGTCTCGCTCTGCCGCCCAGGCTGGAGTGCAGTGGCCGGATCTCAGCTCACTGCAAGCTCCGCCTCCGGGTTCACGCCATTCTCCTGCCTCAGCCTCCCAAGTAGCTGGGACTACAGGCGCCCGCCATCTCGCCCGGCTAGTTTTTTGTATTTTTTAGTAGAGACGGGGTTTCACCATGTTAGCCAGGATGGTCTCGATCTGCTGACCTCGTGATCCACCCGTCTCGGCCTCCCAAAGTGCTGGGATTACAGGCTTGAGCCACCGCGCCCGGCCGACTGTATTTTCAAGTTAAGAGAATTGCTGTGTTCCCTAAAGTATCTCGGTCATTTGAAAGTAAAGCGTTCTCTGCTGGGCACATTGGCTCACGCCTGTAATCCCAGCACTTTAGGAGGCCAAGACGGACAGATCATGTAGTCAGGAGATCGAGCCCATGCTAGCTAACACGGTGAAACCCCGTCTCTACTTAAAATACAAAAAAATTATCCAGGTGTGGTGGTGTACTCCTGTAATCGCACCTACTCGGGTGTCTAAGGCAGAAGAATCGCTTGAACCTAGGAGGAGGAGGTTGCAGTGAGCTGAGATCACGCTATTGCACTCCAGCCTGGACAATAGAGTGAGACTCCATCTCAAAAAGAAAATTAAAATGAAAACATGATGACGATCATAAAGATGGAAATAACAGACACTGGGGTCTCCAAAAGTGGGGAGGCAGGGGTTGAACAATTACCTATCAGGTACAATGTTCACTGTTTGGACACTGGGTACACTAGGAAGCTCAGTCCCCACCAGTATGCAATCCACTCATGTAACAAACAAGCACATGCAACCCCAAATCTAAAATAAAATAATTTTTAAAATACACAATGAAAATGGCTTTTGTTAAGTCTCGTTTAGCACATTCTCTTCTTAATTAGCCACACTGCTCTCTCTTCTTCTTCTTTTATATTTTATTTTATTTTTATTTTATTTATTTTATTTTTTTAGGGACCAGGTCTCTCTGTGTTGCCCAGGCTAGAGTGCAGTGGCCAATCCCTGGTGCAGTCACAGGGCACTACAGTCTGGAGTTCCTGGCCCCGAGAAATCTTCTCACCTCATTCTCCTGAGTAGCTGGGAATACAGGGGCAAAACACTGCATCTGCGCTTCTTCTGAACAAATGCAAATAAAATCAACTCTGGCTTCTGTTATTCCTTGAAAAAAAAAAATGTATGTATGGACCAGGTATGGTGGCTTATGCCTGTCCTTCCAGCATTTTGGGAAGAAGCTAGGAGTTTGAGACCTGTGTGGGCAACAAAGCAAGACTGTCTCTACAAAATATTAGCCAGTTATGGTGGCAAGTGCCTATATTCCCAGGTACTCAGAAGGCTGAGGTTTGAGGCTGCAGTGAGCTGTGATTGTACCACTGCACTCCAGCCTGGGCAACAGAGCAATATCCCATCTCTAAAAAAAAAAAGTATGTATTTACAGCTTCCAGCACACTTTTAACCATTTGGGGCTTATTTCTACCATTCTTTTTGCTTTAGAACAACATCCTTCATCCTCACTGAATGGGATGAATATAAATAGCACCTCAAGAAAATAAGGAGAAGGTAAGGCTGCTGGGGAGAGCATTTCAAAATAAACTACAAATAGATTTTACAATTTATTTTACTCCCCTTCAACGAACGCAAAAATATTGCCTTACTAGCCAGGCACAGTGGTGCCTGCCTGCAGTCCCAGCCACTGGAGGCTGAGGCAGGAAGGTTGCTTGAGCTCAGGAGTTCCAGTTCCACTTAGGCAACATAGAGAGGCACTGTCTTAAACGTATATATGTATGTGTGTGTGTGTGTGTGCGCGCGCGCATGTGTGTGTAGGATTACTTACATTACTTACACCTTTAACCTAATTATATCTAATTCAATCAAAACATATTTTATTACCAACTTATATGTGCATTAGGATTCTACACCTGTAGAAATACCCACAAGGTAATAGTCTTATACAAGATGCTTAGGTTGTTTTGTTTTGTTTTGTAAGACACATCTTTAAGATGCATTCAGCCGGGCGTGGTGGCGGTGCCTGTAGTCCCAGCTACTGGGGAGGCTGAGGCAGGAAAATGGCGTAAACCCGGGAGGCGGAGCTTGCAGTGAGCTGAGATCCGGCCACTGCACTCCAGCCTGGGTGAGACCCCGTCTCAAAAAAAAAAAAAAAAAGATGTATTCAAAGAGGGATCTACCACTAGGATACAAAAGCAAAAATCATATTCAGTCAAAAATAACTGAGTCAAAAATAACTGGCAACTGGGGAAAATGGTGAATAGCAGAGAGGATTCTGTTTATTAGTTTTATCTGTAGGTTATCTTTGGCAAAGGAAGAGCATAGCATATTGCTACTACCATGTAGCTTGAATCTAAAACTTATCATCACTTATTATTTTACATAACATCGCTACCACCAACACAACCCCTGCCAATCAAACTGAAAAACGTATTTTCTTTCACTTAAAATGTTTATTTTTTACTTATAGAAAGAGGTATGAACTTTTTGTTTTAGTTTTTGTGTTTTTTTTTAGAGACGGAGTCTCGCTCTCACCCAGGCTGGAGTGCAGTGGCATGACCTCAGCTCACTACAACCTCCAGCTCCTAGGTTCAAGCAATTCTTCTGCCTCCTGAGTAGCTGGGATTACAGGCGCTCACTACCACGCCTGGCTAATTTTTGTATTTTAGTAGAGATGGGATTTCACCATGTTGGCCAGGCTGGTCTCGAACTCCTGACCTCAGGTGATCTACCTGCCTCAGCCTCTCAAAATGCTGGGATTACAGGCATGAGCCACGGCGCCCAGCCTGGATTTTGTTTTTATTTATTTTGTTTTTTGGTGTTTTTTGTTTGTTTGTTTGTTTGTTTTTGAGATGGAGTCTCACTCTGTCGCCCAGGCTGGAGCGCAGTGGTGCGATCTTTGCTCACTGCAGCCTCTGCCTCCCAGGTTCAAGTGATTCTTGTGCCTCAGTCTCCTGAGTAGCTGGAATTGCAGGTGCGTGCCACGACACTCGGCTAATTTTCGTATTTTTGCTAGAGACAGGGTTTCGCCATGTTGGCCAGTCTGGTATTGAACTGACCTCAAGTGATCCGACTGCCTCGGCCTCCCAAAGTGCTGAGATTATAGGCTTAAGCCACTGCACCCGGCCAAGGTGTGAACTGTTTTGTTTTGTTTTTTTGAGACAGTCTCGCTCTGTCACCCAGGCTGGAGTGCAGAGGTATGATCTCGCCTCACTGTAATCTCCGCCTCCCAGGTTAATTGGTTAAGACCAATTTTGTCAGTTAAATTTCAAATGTCATAATTAAATAAGTAATTTAGGTTTTTGATTTAAAGTTGCAATACTACAAGTCTGGAGTACTTAAAATAAGCAAGGTTGGCCGTGTTTATGATTTCAATTTATTTGCTTTGTCTGGGTTGCTTGAGCACTTGGGAAAGTTTAGTTTTTTAAATTAGAAAATGGAAGTACCTTGTATGCAGAAAAAAGTTAACAGAGAAGATCTGTTTGAGGCTGCTATCCTTAGAAAGGCCTGCTTTTGAGCTTGATTCTTAGGGAGCATCTGGAAGTTGCTTCACAGTGTCCCCAGTGAACTGATAAGGGTGGGTCACACACTTGCTTTCTTTCCTTCCGAGACTCTGAAAGTTTGGTTTCAGAGTGTATCTACATGACCAGCCCTCCTAAAAACCTTGGGCCCTAAGTCTCTAGTGGAGTTCCCCAGGCCAAAGTATTGCACACATGTTGCATTTTCATTACTGGAGGAAGTGTGTGCTCTGTGTGACGCTTCATGGGAAGGAGAGAGCTTGAGGAAGCTTGCCCATGGATTTCTCCAGACTCTCCCTATAGCTTTCCCTGAGTGATGGCCATTGCCTGTAATCCCAGCACTTTGAGAGGCTGAGGCAGGTAGATCACCTGAGGTCAGGAGTTCGAGACCAGCCTGGCCAACATGGTGAAATCCCATCTCTATCATCCAGCTGTGTATCCTTGCAACGTTGTTGTAATAGTAATAAATCTTAGCTGTGAGTAGAATGGTTATATATATTGAATTATGTAAATTGTTTCAGTGAATCTCTGAACATGGAGGTGGTCTAGGGCAATCCCAATGACACTCTAAGGAACTGGATGTTTTAAACTTCCAAGTACAGTTTAAAGTATTTGGAAATGTTTAATGAACTAAGATTATAAATTAGACCAAACCATTATTGAGAGATTCCTTGGAAGTGAATACTGAAATTTGCTACATTTACTGATATAGCAATCATATTTGTACACTGAATTTACAGCCCTAAGAAAAAGTAGTCTTAAATTTACAACTTTAATTATCAAATATTAATTTCTAAAATCCACATAAACATTTGAATAGACTTTTCAGCCAACAAAAATATTCCTCATTGTGCCCTGACAGGGATATTAAAAAAAAACAAAATGAGGTTGGGTGCAGTGGCTATGCCTGTAATTTCAGCACTCTGGGAGGCTCAGGTGGGAGGATTGTTTGAGCTCAGGAGTTCGAGATTAGTCCGCATAACATAGTGAGACCTCATCTCTACTAAAAGTAAAAAAATTAGCAAGGTATACCATGGCATGCCTATATTCTCTACTAGGGAGGCTGAGGCAGGAGGACTGCTTGAACCCAGGAGTGCAAGGCTGCAGTGAGCTGAGATTATGCCACTGCACTCAAGCTCTGGGTGACACAGCAAGACACTGTCTCAAGAGAAGAAAAAGAAAAATATCCCTCGAGGAGATCAAAAAAACCTCAAATTTAATATATCTCATCACCCAATAGCAGATTTCTTGTCCTCGAACAGAAAGACTTTTTTTCCAGTTGTCCACAGTTTCATGTCACTAAGACTTCAGTTAAAAAGAAGGAGACTAGGATGTAGACCTGTTTATGCCACTTCATAGGAAACCATATTATACCACTTTACAGATTCTGCCTCTGATGATAATGTTAAAATGTGATTTAAAAAAAATCAGTAAGTAGGAAGTCCAATTGAACTCATGTAGTAGCTGGTAACTCTGTAGTGTTAAAAGCCCAGAAAAAGTTAATAAAAGCTCATCTTTCTAGTCTTTTAATATTCTTTAATGTTCTAGAGATTTCTCCATTGGATTATGAAGAGTGTGGCAGGGGTCTCAAGTAAAGCAGTAAATACTTGCTATGCATAAAGTAAATACTTGTTATGCATAAAAATGCACTGCTTTGAGACTGGGCGCAGTGGCTCACGCGTGTAATCCTAGCACTTTGGGAAGCCAAGGTGGGTGGATCACCTGAGGTCAGGAGTTGGAGACCAGCCTGGCCAACATGGCGAAACCCCGTCTCTACTGAAAATATACAAATTAGCTGCGCGTGGTGGTGCATGCCTGTAGTTACAGCTACTTGGGAGGCTGAGGCAGGAGAATCACCTGAGCCCAGGAGGCAGAGGTTGCAGTGAGCTGAAACTGTGCCACCGCACTCCAGTCTGGGTGACAGAGTGTGACTCTGTCTCAAACAACAACAAAACACTGCTTTGCGAACTGCAGTTTAATGAGAAAACAGGGACTTTCTCCTATACCTATCATTGTACCTGGCACTTAATAAATCCAGTATATATTTGTTCAATGAATGGAAGAGATCATGATGTATAATAGTTGAGAGGATAAGATGTAAACATTTCTAAAATGAAATGGTTTTGGAGATAGGAAAGAGTCATTAAATGAAAAGCTACTAAATGAATAGAAGTGAGAATGTTATCAAAACACCAGGGGTTTGGTCTAGGGTCCTGCTGCTCACCACACAGAAAGCCAACCACTGAGACAAGTATTGCTAAGGAAGAAGGTTTTAATTGGGTGCTGCAGCTGAGGAGATACAGGCTCAGTCTCAAATCCTTCTCCCTGACCAACTAAAATTAGGGATTTATATAGCAGAGAAGAAATGCAACAGATAAAACAAATATAAGTTTTAAACTTTAAGACCAGCAGGGTCAATTTCTATGTTTATACAAAAAAACCAGTCTATAGGATTATTGGGTTCGTTGTTTCAAGAATAAATATTAAGAGCTCAAAGGAAGATGAGACCACTGTGGGCTAGAGTGGTAGTGAAGAAAGGCTTCATGGAGGTGGGCCTGGATCTAGGTATGAAAATTAATACATTGGACTTAAAAATATGACAACAGGGAATGGCACAAGTAGCAAGAATGTGAACAAAGGATGGAAGTGAGAAAATAAGAGGCAGGATTATGAGATGCCTAAATGTCTTAGAAAAGAAGAGTGGAGAGTATTGTATGAAAGGAAAGAAGGTTAACACTTCTCTTGACAAGGATGGAAGAGGCCCTCAGGCCTGACAACAAGCATACAGTTAAGGCATTGCCACCCACTTCATGGCATCCAACTATCATTTTTATTCTTTTGTTGTAATGAAACAACTGCAAAAAAATTTAAAAAAAAAAAAAAAAAAAGGAGACGAGTGGAGAAAGGCTGTGTAGCATCAGGATGTGGTGGCCATGCTTCCAAGGTCAGGAGTTTGGACTTGATTCATTTATTTTTTAAGACAGGGTCTTGCTCTATTGCCCAGGCTGGTGCTGAACTCCTGGCTTCAAGCAAAGCTCTCACCTTGGCCTACCAAAATGCTGGGATTACAGGTCACCACGCTGTCTTGACCTGCAGGACAGTCGAACGGGCCCTGGAAGGGGGAATGGGAATGGAGGAGACAAGAAAACACGAGAAATGGAGACAAGACAAATAGCCTGATCAAGTCTCGTTTAATGGTGGCGGTGCAATGCCTTATATAGGCTGGCAGAGGAAGAGGTTGGGCCTGGGCGGTAACGGGGGCCGGGTTTTCTCAAATTACAATTGCGCATGCGCCGTGGGTTTGTAATTTTTCCCGGGCGCGGGATCGCACCTGTGCCGTAGGCTGCATATCTTCCTGGGCGCGAAAATGTTTGCACGCGGGAAAGGTTTGGGCGCGCGCGGGAACAGTTTGCACGCGCGCGGGGAATGTTTGTAATGAAGAATCCGGAAATGTGCCATCTTGTCTCCGCTTTACGGAGATTAACAACAGAGGTCGGCTAATTCCGGGCCTCATGGCTCCGGACACCGCGCCTGGCCAGGACTTGATTCTTTCAGTTGGGAGAAGAACTAGCAGATTTTCAACGGGCAACAATACGAAGAAAGAGTTTGATAGTTCTGGAATAAAGATTATACTGGAGACAGGGTATAGGACAGTTTAGGTTGGATTACAGAACAAAGTATTGTTGGCAGAGACTAGCTTGGAAGACAGGCCAGATATAAAATGATAAAGGGTGGCTGGGTGCGGTGGCTCACTCCTGTAATTCCAGCACTTTGGGAGGCCAAGGCGCGTGGATCATGAGGTCAAGAGATCGACACCATCCTTGCCAACATGGAGAAACCCCATCTCTACTTAAAATAAAAAATTAGCCAGGTGTGGTGGTGTGCACCTGTAGTCCCAGCTACTCGGGAGGCTGAGGCAGGAGAATGGCATGAATCCAGGAGGCAGAGGTTGCAGTGAGCCAAGATCGTGCCACTGCACTCCAGCCTGGGCAACAGAGTGAGACTCTGTCTCAAAAAAAATAAATTAAAAAAAGATAAAATGATAAAGGGCTAAGATAAAGTAAGGTTAGAGGTTATGGAGAGAGACAAATTCCTCAAACATTGTAAAGGAAGAACTGATGGGACATGTAAAGGATAAGAGTAACTTTATGAAAGTGGAACAGAATGGTAAATTTTCAGAATAAAGTGTACATCTATGGGTCATTTATATTATAGTTTTTATTTTTAATGCCAAGTTAGTTGGAGTCTCTTTGTATATGGAAAGGTAGTGTGAAAAGAAAAGTTTAGATCCCTACTTTTTCAGAGAAAACAACTTTCAAAACATAATTGGAACACATATCTTAGGGGTTTAATGCTTATGCATTTTAAGATTAAGATTGTCCTGAGACTTGGAAGAGCAATCTGCTGGTGTGTTTGGAAGACTTTTCAATGATTTTGTAGGGAAAAGCCCAAGTATTAACATCTTCAGTGATTTCACCACACTGTCAAGTTCTCTGCCAGTGGAATTTGAAGGAAATAAAACTACAGGAATTCATTAGAGATTTCCTAGTGTGCCCGTGTTGGTAGACGTGCTTCAGGAAAAGGTGAACAGCTCCTAGCCAAAGAGGAAGCAGCTTTCAGAAAACAAAGCCAAGAATAAGAATTGGCGGTACTCTCAAGACACTGAGCAACATTGTTCAAGACACTCTGGTCTTCCTGTTTTGTTGGATTTGCAAATATATTTTGCACTTAACTGGCAAATATTTTGGCAGCATAGGACTTTAGTTTCAAGTATATTTTTATGCAGCACCCACCTACTCTAATAATGAAATTCAAATATTCCCATCCTAATCCCCACTGCCTCCAAAACAATACAATTAATCCTTCTCTGATGGAGAGAATGACAAATTCCCTTCTGCCAAAAGCAGCCACTCTTCTTATTCCTTTAAAACACTGTCAACTATCTCCCTTTGTTTTAAGGCAACAGAACAAATAAAATAAAATGAAGCTTTCTTGCATTACCAAGTAAGGCTAACTGATCTAGGATCTAAAATATACTGAAGATGTGCAAAACTTGTGCGTACACTTGGAACTATTGGCGACTGTGAGTATTTTATGCCTATGCTCTCGGTTATATTGAATATCTATAGCAAAGTTATTCTCCATGTCCAAATGGCATACTAAACATATATCATCAATATTATATGTTCTGCAGCAGACAACTGCCTGGCTTGAATTCTTTTTGTTTGTTTGTTTGAGATGGAGTCTTGCTCTGTCACCAGGATGGAGTGCAGTGGCATGATCTCGGCTCACTGCAACCTGCGCCTCCCAGGTTCAAGCAACTGTCCTGCCTCAGCCTCCCGAGTAGCTGGGACTACAGGCACCTGTCACCATGCCCGGCTAATTTTTTGTATTTTTAGTAGAGATGGGGTTTCACCATGTTGACTGGGATATTCTCGATCTCTTGACCCTGTGATCTGCCCGCCTCGGCCTTCCAAAGTGCTGGGATTACAGGCGTGAGCCACCAAGCCCGGCCAGCTTGAATTCTTTACAGCTGTGTGTTAGGTCTTTGCGAAGCAAACACAATCATTTCCTACTTGAAGAAAAGAACTAGAGAAACAGAAGAGGAAAGAGAAAATTTGCAAGGTGATTAAAAAGGAATAATTATATTTAGAGAGTTACCTTTTCTTTTCAAGTTTGGAACTGACATACCTTTGGTCCAGCTGTGACTTTAAGTTTTTCTGGTACAAAAGTAGAGAGTAAGTATCTCAGGGTAATCTGTGAAAAAAAAAAAAAAATCTTGTGCCACTGGAATAATTTTACTCCGATAATATCAGAAAAATGTAGTTGCCCCTTTGCCTTCTCATGTTTAAGGAAAGTCTTAAACATGAGTTTAAGTTTCTCTCTTTTTTTTTTTTTTTTGAAACAGAGTTTTGCTCTTGTCACCCAGGCTGGAATGCAATGGTGCGATCTTGGCTCACTGCACCCTCTGCCTCCTGGGTTCAAGCGATTCTCCTGCCTCAGCTTCCCAAGTAGCTGGGATTACAGGCGCCCACCACCATGCCCAACTAATTTTTGTATTTTTAGTAGAGACAGGGTTTCGTCATTTTGGCCAGGCTGGTCTCAAACTCCTGCCCTGAGGTGACCCACCTGCCTCAGCCTCCTAAAGTGCTGGGATTACAGGTATGAGCCACCACACCTGACCTGAGTTTAAGTTTTTTAGGCAAACCTCTCAAGTTATATTTAAGCTCCAATATTCGAACATTCTAATTAAACCTCTGAATAAATAGTTCTGCATTTTGTTAACTATGGAAACCAGCCATGACTGTCAGTTTGTTGGGGCCCTGGATCATTGAATTCAGCTACTAGAATCTACTTGTCATTAACAGTTTACAAAACCAAAAAGAACAGGGGAGTATTCCTTTCTCTGGTCTTTCCCTCGGTTCTTACATCTTTTCGCCTCCTCCTCAATTTCATCCCCCACTCTCTTCTCACCTCTCCAGTTCCTGAGTAATTTGCAATACAGTCTTTTGAATTACCCTCAATGTTTCATTGGTTTTAAGTTGGAACCCCATTAAACTGGCATTTTGCTGAACACTAATTTCATTAAATTAAAGTATAATTTGTGGCTTAATAGCAGGCTAAATAAAACATTTTTAATTAATTAATTTACATCTATTTAAATGGAAACCTACCCTATTAGTGTAAAGAATTTTGGTGGAAGGGAAAGAGAAAAGGTAAAGTATAGAGTTCTATGCTACTAAACTATTGAAACAAATATTTCTAAAAATATAATCTCTCGAATTTATTTTATTACATATTTACTATTTTTAGAGACAGGGTCCCTCTCTGTTGGCCTGACTGGAGTGCAGTGGTGCGATGAAGGCTCACTGTAACCTCCAACTCCTGGGCTCCAGTGATCCTCCTGCCTCAGCCTCCTGAGTAGCTAGGATTACAGGTGTGTACTACTGAGACAGCCAAGTATAAAGGGGTCCTGGGAGAACCTCTGACCAGCCCCTGCGCTGGGAGAATGGGGTGGAGCCATTGCAAGTTTGAGCCCTTTGCAGTGGGGAGGAGCCTGGACTCTCTCCTGTTCAGGGTGGTAACCTGTGATTCAATCTGTGAGGCAAGAGACCAGCTAGCAGGACTCTCACTTTGCTTTCAGTCCCCGTTTCCCCTTTTTCCTTTTCACCCAATATATTCCATTTTTCTCACCCTTCAAAGTGTCTGCAAGCCTAATCTTTACTGGTTGTATGACAAGGACCCTAAGAAGAAAGTCCTACAACACTACCATGCCCAGCTAATTAATATATATATATGTGTGTATATATATATATATATGTATATATATATATAGTTGTAGAGATGGGGTGCTCCTATGTTGCACTGGTAGGTCTTGAGCTCCTGGCCTCAAGCACTTCCCCTGCCTCGGCCTCCCAAGGTGATGGGATTACAGATGTGAGTCATCACATAACGCCTAGACTCTCAAATTTCTTGGTGGAAAGTTGACCGGGGGCATTATGAGATTTTATCTATTAGTAGCAGATTAGATGGCAGCCCATGGAATACTGCCATTGATAAGGCCCTTTGAGGTAAGCAAAACGATACTTCACCGATATTCATTCTGTGATCTTGGCTTCTAAGACCTCTCTTTAGATTTTGCTGAATTTTAAAATTGCCTGGGGAGCTTTTAAAAATCCCGAAGCCCAGGCCACACTCACACCAATTAAATCAGAATTTCTTTTGATTCATACTGGAGACTCCAGTATGCAGATAGTTTGAGGACCAGTACTTCTTAATACTTAATGTATGCATGAATGACTTGTGGATCTTGACGAACTTGCAGGTTTTGAGTGTAGGCCTATACTGAGGCACAAGATTCTGCATTTTTTAAAAATGTGTTTTTGTTAAATATGGAACACTTCACAAATTTGTGTATTGTCTTTGTGTAGGGGGGGCATGCTCATCTTCTCTGAATTGTTCTAATTTTAGTATACGTGCTCTCAAAGCAAGCACAGATACTGCATTTCTAACCAGCTCCCAGGTGAAGCCCACAATGGTCCTCCCTGGTCCTTGAGTAGCTAGGGAGTTAGGAAGCATTCCCTCTATTTCTGTCTCCTAAAAGACATTATAAAGAACTTGTGGCCTGGCGAGGTAGCTCACACCTGTAATCCCAGCACTTTGGGAGGCTGAGGCAGGTGGATCATGAGGTCAGGAGATCAAGACCATCCTGGCTAAAACAGTGAAACTCCGTCTCTACTAAAAATACAAAAAATTAGACGGGCGTGGTGGTGGGCACCTGTAGTCCCAGCTACTTGGGAGGCTGAGGCAGGAGAATCGCATGAACCTGGGAGGCGGAGCTTGCAGTGAGCCAAGATCATGCCACTGTACTCCAGCCTGGGTGACACAGCGAGACTCTGTCTCAGCTTCTTCTTTAAATGTTTGATATAATTTGCCAGTGAATCTATCTGGGGCTAGGGACTTTCTGTTTTGGAATTTTATTAATTATTGATTCAACTTTTAAAATAATCCTGGATCTTTACAGATTGTCTAATTTGTGTGTGTGAATTTTGGCAGATTGCATCTTTCAAGGAATTGGTCCATTTCATCTAGGTTATTAAATTTGTGAGAATAGTTTTGTTACTATCCTTTTAATATCTATAGGGTCTTTAAGTGATGGCCACTCTTTTTTAAAAAAAACTTTTACTGACACGGCCTTTCTTTATGCAGCTTTCATTTTCTGACCTTTATTGATTTTCTGACCTTTATCAATTTTCTTCTCTTTGAAGAACATCTTTTGGCCAGACATGTTGGCCAATGCCTGTAATCCCAGCGCTTTAGGAGGCTGAGGTGGGAGGATCACTTGAGGCCAAGAGTTCGAAACCAGGCTGGCCAACATAGTGAGACCATGTCTCCAATTTTGTTTGTTTGTTTGTTTGAGATAAGGTCTCACTCTGCTGCCCAGGCTGAAGTGCACAGGCATGATCGGGGATCACTGCAGACTTGACCTCCCAGGCTCAAGTGATCCTCCCACCTCAGCCCCCCAAGTAGCCGGGACTACCAGTGCGTGTGTCACCACACCTGGCTAATTTTTTTATTTTTAGTAGAGATGGGGTTTTGCCATGTTGCCCAGGCTGGTTTTGAATTCCTGAGCTCAAGTGATCTGTGCTCTTCAGCCTCTCAAATTGCTGGGATTACAGGCATGAGCCACCATGCTGGGTCTTCTATTTAAAAAATAAAATAAAGTAAAATAACTTTTAAAAAACACTTCTGCAAGACAGATGTACTGACAACAAATTCCCTTGATATTTATTTGTCGGAGAAAGTCTATTTCTTCTTTAAATCTGAAGGAAAATTTCACAGTATACAGAATTCTAAGTTGGTGTTATTTTTCTACCAACGTGTTAAATATACTGCATTCTCTTCCTGCTTGCATGGTTTCTAATAAGTCAGATATAATTCTTATCTTTGTTTCTCTATAGTTAAGAATATTTTTCCCCTCTGGCTTCATTGAAGATTTTCTATCTTTGATATTCTGTAGTTTGAATATGATCTACCTATGTGTAATTTACTTGGGATTTATTCTTCCTGGTATTCTTTGAGTTTCCTGAATCTATAGTTTAGTATCTAACATTAATTTGGGAGAAACTCTCAGTTCATAATTGCTTCAAATATTGTTTTGGCTGGGTGCAGTGGCTCACTCCTGTAATTCCAGCACTTCGGGAGGCTGAGGTAGGTGGATCACCTGAGGTCAGGAGTTTGAGACCAGCCTGGCCAACATGGTGAAACCCCGTCTTTACTAAAAATACAAAAATTAGTTGGGCGTGGTAGCAGGAGCCTGTTATCCCAGCTACTAGGGAGGCTGAGGCAGGAGAATCACTTGAATCCAGGAGGCAGAGGTTGCAGTGAGCTAAGATTACACCACTGCACTCCAGCCTGGGCAACAGAGTGAGATTCTGTCTCAAAAATAAAATACATACACACACACACACACAGTTTTTGTTCCTTTCTCTCTTTCTATAAGTTACATATTTTTCATTGTCCCGCAGTTCTTGAATATTTTGCTCCCCCTTTTTTGGGTCTTTTTTCTCTTTGCTTTTCAGTTTCTACTGAACATCCTCAAGCTCAGAGAATCTTTCCTCAGCTGTGTTTAGTCACCTCTAAAGATTGTGAATAGCAATCTTCATAGTATTTTTAATCTCTAGCATTTTTTTGACTCTTTCTCAGAATTTCCATCTGTCTTATTACATGCCATCTACTTTATCCATTGGAGCTTTCATTTATTTATTTTTCTTTTTTAGACGCATAGTCTCACTTTGTCACCCAGGCTGGAATGCAGTGACATGATCATAGCTCACTGCAGCCTCGAACTCCTGGGCTCAAGTGATCCTCCTGCCCCAGCTTTCTGAGCACCTGGGACTATAGACATGCACCACTGTGTCTGGGTATTTTTTGTAGTTTTTGTAGTGATTGGATCTCGCTGTGTTCTGCAGGGTGGTCTTGAACTCCTAGCTTCAACTGATTTTCCTGCCTGGGCTTCCCACATTGCTGGGGTTATAGGTGTGAGCCGTCATGCCCGACTTATTGATTTATTTTTATTTTTATTTTTGCAGATGGAGTCTCACTCTGTCACCCAGGCTGAAGTGCAGTGGCACAATCTCGGCTTACTGCATCCTCTGCCTCCTAGGTTCAAGCTATTCTCCTATCGCAGCCTCCCGAGTAGCTGGGATTATAGGCATGCGCCACTATGCCCAGCTAATTTTTCATATTTTTAGTAGACGGAATTTCACCATGTTGGCCAGGTTGGTCTTGAAGTCCAAACCTCAGGTTATCCACCCACCTTGGCCTCCCAAAGTGCTGGGATTACAGGCATGAGCCACCATGCCCAGCTGGAAACAAATGATTTTTTTTTTTTTTTTTTTGAGACAGTCTTGCTCTGTCACTCAGGCTAGAGTGCAGTGGTGTGATCTCGGCTCATTGCACCTGTGCCTCCCATGTTCAAGCAATTCTCATGGCTCATCCTGCCAAGTAGCTGGGATTATAGGCACACGCCACCATGCCAGGCTAATTTTTGTATTCTTAGTCGAGACAGTTTCACCATGTTGGTGAGGCTGGTCTTGAACTCCTGGCCTCTTATTTATTTTTTGAGACAGGGTCTCACTGTATCACCCAGACTGGAGTGCAGTAATGTAATTATAGCTCACTAGCCTCAAACCCCAGGTCCCCACTGATCCACCTGCCTCAGTCTCCCAAGTAGCTAGGACTACAACCACATGCCAGCCCATCCAGCTCATTTAAATTTTTTTTTAGTTTTTAATTTAATTTAATTTAGTTTAATTTTGAGACAGGGTCTCACTTTGTTGCTCAGGCTGGAGTGCAGTCGCATGATCACTGCTCACTGCAGCCTTGACTTCTCCAGGCTCAGGGGATTCTCCTACCTCAGCCTCCTGAGTAGCTAGCACTACAGGTATATGCCACCATGCCCAGCTAATTTATGTATTTTTTGTAGAAAGAGGGTTTTGCCATGTTGCCCAGGCTGGTCTTGAACTCCTGCACTCAAGCAGTCCTTCCACCTCAGCCTCCCAATATGGTGGGATTATAGGTGTGAGCTGCTATGCCTGGCGCCATTAGAGCTTTTATCATGTTAATCATAGTTGTTTTTAATTTCCACTCTGATAATTCTACCCTTCCTAAAATATCTGTGTCTGGTTCTAGTGCTGTTTGTTCAAACTATGTTTTGCCTTTTAGTATGCCTTGTATTTTTTTGTTGTTGTTGAAAGCCAGACATGATGTACTGAATAAAAAGAACTCTAGTAGCTAGGCCTTTCTTGATGTGGTGGTGAGGGGGTGCGGTGGGGTGGGGGGTAATATTCTACAGTCCTATGATTAGGTCTTGGCTTTTAAGTAAGCCTGTGCCCCTAGGCTGTGAACTACATAGTGCCTCTCAGTCTCCCCAACCTTCCACCTTAAATAGGACAGGATGGCTGGAGGGGTTTGGAGTTGGGTATTTCCTTTCACGGAGGTCATTTAAGTGCTCATAAAACCTCAATAGGTTAGCCTCTGATAAGATAGTTTCTCTTAAAGGCAGGTCTTGTTAAGAAGAACAGAATGTTCTGGTGTATTTAAAAATGGTTAATTTTCCCCTGCGCAGTCTGATGCTAAAGGGGATTTTTTTTTTTTTAAATCTTCAGTGTAAGAGCATCATAAAGTTACAGGAGGTAAAAGGTGTGCCCAGAAATGATCTTTTCAGTATGCTAGTGCTGATGAGACTCATAGTTGCTGATTCATAATAATTTATGAATCACAAGAAATTGAAGTATGAATCAGAATGGTAATTAATTGGTTTTCTTGTGGGTATTCCTATGACTGAGATACTCAAGCTTCTTCCACAAGCAAACTTATCAGATTTTTTAAAAAAACAGATGCACTTGAGAGCTTTTGTATCAAAGAATGGAAAATCCTTGTGTGAAGCTGTCTCCATTCATAACAGAAAAACTTCCTTATGCCTGTACATGTTATATTGCCCTGATTCAGTGTTAAAAGTATAGTTGGCCGGGCGCGGTGGCTCAAGCCTGTAATCCCAGCACTTTGGGAGGCCGAGACGGGCGGATCACGAGGTCAGGAGATCGAGACCATCCTGGCTAACACGGTGAAACCCCCGTCTCTACTAAAAAATACAAAAAAAACTAGCCGGGCGAGATGGCGGGCGCCTGTAGTCCCAGCTACTCGGGAGGCTGAGGCAGGAGAATGGCGGGAACCCGGGAGGCGGAGGTTGCAGCGAGCTGAGATCCGGCCACTGCACTCCCGCCTGGGCGACAGAGCGAGACTCCGTCTCAAAAAAAAAAAAAAAAAAAAGTATAGTTAAGTATTCTCAGATTCTGGTAATTGTGATTAAAAATAATTAAGACACCACTTATGGGATGATTATTCTGTACTAGGAACAATGAACAATGCTAAGCACTTAATCCTCACAAAATCTTTGTAGGTAAAGATGACTACATTTTGGTAAATTAGGAAGGTTAGTCAAACTCACCCTCCAAGTTAGTAAAACGCAGAGGCAAGTTCCAATGCAGAGCTCTCTAGTCTGTTACAGTAGTTAGTTAGTCAGACATGTGCAGGGCAGGAGAGTCCCCCACCCCCAACTCAGGAATGTCAGGCTACCTCAGGTGATGGTCAGGCAGTTGTTACACCGATTCTGCAAAATAGTAATTGGTTGCAGCTGGCGCCAGGGAACGGCAGTCTCCCAATAGATAGAAACACCTGAAACTACTGATCAGCAGCTTCCTGATAAAGATCTCAGGAGCTGGGCGAATGGGCTCAATCAAGCATATGCACTAAGCGGCAAAATGCTGGAGTTTAACTGGTATATGGCCTCCTGAGAACATTTGACTGGTAAGAGAAAAACACCTCAGTTGAGCATGCATACAACTTCTGTAAACACACTGCACATGTGGCCCCACCCAAATGCTGACAGGCCACTGTGCATGCAGGCAGCCCACCCCAAGGGAAGAATCAGGGGAGAAGGGAGGTAAGACCCCAGAAGTATGCCAGGGTGTAAAACCACAAGTCAAAGGTCAAACTGTGCATGGGATTTCTCAAGTTGCTCACCTGACCCTCTTCCAAGTGTACTTTATTTCCTTTCATTACTGCCCTAAAGCTTTTTGATAAACTTTTCCTCCTGCTCTAAAAGTTGTCTTGCTCTCTCACTCTGCCTTACGCTCCTCTGTCGAATTCTTTCTTCTGAGGAGGCAAGAACTGAGGTTGCTGCAGACCTGTATGGACTGGCCACTACTAACATATTTTGGTGCCACGTGACTAGGATACGTTCTGCTGCTAACAAGCCAACCACACATTATATGAACCGTATCTGTTTTCTGGATAGCCCAGAACAAACCCTTCTAAGTTAACATGTTCTTTATTCTGATATGTTACAGTAAAATTAGTTACAAATGATTCAGTTTTAGCTTTGGCCAGTTAATAAATGTGATCAGTTTTCCATGAAATTTTATAATCTAGAATATTTTATTTTTTATTTTTAGAGACAGGGTCTCACTCTGTTTCCCGTGCTGGAGTGCAGTGGTGCCATGATAACTCACTGCAGCCTTGAACTCCTGGCCTCAAGTGATCCTCCCACCTTAGCCTCTCAAGGCACTGGGATTATAGGTGTGAGTCACCGTGCCTGGCGGTAGAATATTTTAAATGTGTAAAAGAAGTATAGAGAGTATTGTAATAAACACTCATTTTACCCATATGATGACTTCTAAGCATTGGCATAAGTCTGTTCTCCACAAAGAGATTCCTTTAAAACATAGACCAGTTGGGTCATTTTTCTTCTCAAAATTCTCTGATGGCTTCCCACATCTAAATTAAAGCTCAAAGTCCCAATGAGTCACCAGGCCTTACACCATCTGGCACCCCATTAACTCCCACCCTGTCTCCTCCCATTTTCCCTCCCATTACTGGTACTCCAGCTACATTTACCTTGTTATGTTTTCAAGATGCCAAGTGCTTTCCTATGTCAGCCTTTGTGCCTTCAGCTTTCTGTGTCTGAGTCACTCCTATCTCAGGATCAAGTTTAGCTGTAAGACAATGGGAGAAAAAATAGACATTTATTTCTTTCATGTTCAAGAAATATAGAAGCAGTCACTCCAAAGACAGTATAGCAATTTCATGGTTTCAAGCATCCACACTCCTTCTGTCTTGTTGCTTTGCCATATGTGACTTCCATTCTCAAAGTCATTTCACAGTCCAAGGTAGCTACAGGAACTCCATTCCCTGGGCTTGAATTGCAGCCAACAGGAAACAGGAAAAGGCAAAGAGCACTCTGTTTCTATGAAATGTCAGGTGAAAAAGGAAATGGAACATCTGATTTTTTGAAAATGTTTTTTGAAAATTCAAACCTTTGGCCGGGCATGGTGGCTTATGCCTGTAATCCCAGCACGTTGGGAGGCCGAGGCGGGCAGATCATGTGAGGTCAGGAGTTTGAGGCCAGTCTAGCCAACATGATGAAACCTCATCTCTATTAAAAATATAAAAATTAGCCAGGTGTGGTGGCACACACCTGTAGTCCCAGCTACTTGGGAGGCTGAGGCATGAGAATCGCTTGAATCCAGGAGGTGGAGGTTGCAGTGAGCCAAGATCAAGCACTCCAGCCTGGGCGACAGAGCCAGACGATGTCTCAAAATAAATAAATAAATTAATCAATTAATTAATTAATTCACACCTTTGCTATATGAAGTAAAATCCCATCTACCTTCATGGTAGCCTTAGAGGATATTAAGGTATTCTTTTCAACTAAATTTCTTTCTCATCAGCCTACTAATAAAAATGCAGTTGAGCTTGATCTCACTGTATTGCCTCTGACCCAGGATAATTCAGATATTTTTTGTTTTAGCAACAAAAACCTATTAAAAGTTAATTGCATAACCACAATATATAATACTAATATATTTATTGATACAAGTACTTTATGTGCTAAAATTATAACTTTTGCTTATCAGGAAATTATACAATGAAAACAGTATTTCTAGCACAAAAACCTTGTGAGAAAGGTTTACTGATATCAGCTGTAGTAAGCCCCTGAAATTTATTTCTGCATTTGTTTTGATTGTACAATATTGAGAAAAAAAATCTCACTCATGGACTAGCAGTCAGAAATGATTTTAGGTTTTTGTGTTGTGTTGTTTTGTTCATCTTATAATTTTACAGTTCTGATTAAACAGACATGGCAAGAGAAGATTTATTCTGAGAAACAAATAAAAACGGCACAAATTAATATATATGTTCCCAATATGTTAAACTTCAGTATATAGTACGTGAGAAGGCATGGTAAATACGTTTTTATACAAATTCTTAAATGTTTTAAATGAATAATTATATATTTTTAATATATTTTGAAGGGGCACATTGTCACTTATTGGCTTTTAAAAAAATAGCTTTGGCTGGGCACGGTGGGATCACGCCTGTAATCCCAGCACTTTGGGAGGCTGAGGTGGGTGGATCACCTGAGGTCAGGAGTTTGAGACCAGCCTGGGCAACATGGCAAAAGCCTGTCTTTACTAAAAACACAAAAAATTAGCTGGGCATGGTGGCGGGTGCTTGTAATCCCAGCTACTTGGGAGGCTGAGACAGGAGAATAGCTTCAATCCAGGAGGCAGAGGTTACAGTGAGCCAAGATCGTGCCACTACACTCCAGCCTGGGCAACAGAGCAAGACTTTGTCAAAAAAAAAAAAAAAAAAAAAGGCCAGACATAGTGGCTCATGCCTGTAATCCCAGGACTTTGGGAGACCGAGGCAGGTGGATCACCTGAGGTCAGGAGTTTGAGACCAGCCTAGCCAACCTGGTAAACCCCGTCTCTACTAAAAATACAAAAATTAGCTGGGTGTGGTGGTGGGCACCTGTAATCCCAGCTACTCAGGAGGCTGAGACAGGAGAATCACTTGAACCTGGGAGGCGGAGGTTGCAGTGAACTGAGATTGTACCACTGCACTCCAGACTAGGCCTGGGTGACAGAGTGAGACTCCGTCTTAAAAAAAAAAAAAAAAAAAAGGAAAGAAAAACCAAATAGCTTCACTGAAATTAGGTCTCAAAATTTTCACCTCTTGTAAGTATATAATCCGGTGACTTTAAATAAATATATAGAATAGTATAGTCATTACCAATCCAATTTAAGGACATTTCTGTCACCCCAAAAAGATTCCTCAGGTCCATTTGTAGTCATTTTTCTTTCCCATCCAAACCCCAGACAACTTTCTTTTTTTTCTTTTTTTCTTTTTTCTTTTTTTTTATACTTTAAGTTCTAGGGTACATGTGCATAACGTGCAGGTTTGTTACATATGTATACTTGTGCCATGTTGGTGTGCTGCACCCATCAACTCGTCAGCACCCATCAATTCATTATTTATATCATGTATAACTCCCAATGCAATCCCTCCCCCCTCCCCGCTCCCCATGATAGGCCCCAGTGTGTGATGTTCCCCTTCCCGAGTCCAAGTGATCTCATTGTTCAATTCCCACCTATGAGTGAGAACATGCGGTGTTTGGTTTTCAGTTCTTGTGACAGTTTGCTAAGAATGATGGTTTCCAGCTGCATCCATGTCCCTACAAAGGACGCAAACTCATCGTTTTTTATGGCTGCATAGTATTCCATGGTGTATATGTGCCACATTTTCTTAATCCAGTTCTTTTTTTTTTTTTTGAGACAGTTTTGCTTGATGCCCAGGCTGGAGTGCAGTGGTGCGATCTCGGCTCACTGCAAGCTCCGCCTTCCGGGTTCACGCCATTCTCCTGCCTCAGCCTCCAGAGTAGCTGGGACTACAGGCGCCAGACTCCACTCATGGCTAATTTTGTTTTTGTATTTTTAGTGGAGACAGGCTTTCACCGTGTTAACCAGGATGGTCTCAATCTCCTGACCTCATGATTCGCCCGCCTCGGCCTCCCAGAGTGCTGGGACTACAGGCGTGAGCCACCACGCCCAGCCAATTTTTGCCCTTTTTTAAACTGAGGTATTTGTTTTGGTATTGAGTTGTAATGGTTCTTTATATAATCCGGATAAAAATTGTTCCTCTAGCCTGTACGTTTAGAAAAGGCCACATGCAATATTTACATTTTAAATTTAGTTTACAGATGGAACTAAAAATGTATACATGCTGTATATATTTTTACTTGTGGGAAAAAAAGTCTATACTATGGATATAAGTTATCTGATATTTGATTTGTAAATATTTTCTCTCAGTCTGTGGCTCGTTTTTTCATTTTCTTAATGGTTAAAATATATTTTAGAAACGATAGTTCCACGAAAGTCTTGGAGTCCCTAAGTCCTCTACTTAGTAACCTAGGCTTATCAGAACGCAGTTTGAAATCGACTGTAGTGTTTCAGCAGCCTTTAAATTCAGCAAGCTAAGTAATTTATCTTCAAGGGAATCGTGCACTGGTGGAATTGGAAGGGCCTTTGCA
This sequence comes from Trachypithecus francoisi, assembly GCF_009764315.1. NCBI lineage: Eukaryota > Metazoa > Chordata > Mammalia > Primates > Cercopithecidae > Trachypithecus > Trachypithecus francoisi. The sequence goes on from NW_022681454.1 coordinate 44,703,983, forward strand.
ATTAACCAGATGCCTCCTAATTTTGTAAATAGACTCCTGGATATTTGAATGACTTAAGTACAATTCCTATACACCAGGTTTTATAGAGCATTTCTGAAGGCCCACGGCTTGGATGTGAGATCAAACAGAGACTAGTGACTGATGAGTTCAGCTAGGACAGGGGTATAAAGTGAGAAAATCAGTATTTCCTGTTGGCACTAGAGATTTATTTGCTGGCTGAAGATAAAGGAGAGTAGGCATCAAAAAGAAGGAAGGAAGAACTCTGAACTCTATAAAAACAGGCTTTAATAATAGAAATCTACCTCAAAGACTGTTTTAAAAAGAAAAAAGAAACCCAACAAACAAGAACTCTTGCAGTTAAGGGAACTGTGTTCAGTATATAAGGGGTGACTTTGCATATTTGCCTCAAATCACCCCATGCCTTCTTTGCATTTATGACTCATGTACATTTATTTTTGTATAGCCCTTTAAACTAACCTCATTCATTCATACCCCTTTAAACTAACTTCATTCATTCATTCATTAACAATGTACTGTTCTTTTTAATGGTAAAAATCCTAAATAGGAATAGAAGGAAACTTCTTCAGCATGATAAAGACCATATATGAAAAACCCACGGCTAACTTTATATCAATGGTACCATCAAACTGAAAGTTTTTCCCTTAAGATTATTAACAAGTGCCTGATTTGCCACTTACATTCAACATGGTATTAGCAATTGTAGCCAGAGAAATTAGGCAACAAAAATAAAGGCATTTAAATTGGAAAGGAGCAAGTACAATTATCTCTGTTCACAGATGTTGTAATCTTCTTTGTTGAAAACCTTAAAGATTCCACACATGAAAATTAGAGCCAATAAACAAATTCAGCAAAATGGAGGCATGCAAAATCAACACAGAAAAATCAGTTGCATTTTATTTTATTTATTTATTTATATATATTTTTAGATACAGGGTCTCACTCTGTTGTCCAGGCTAGAGTACAGTGGCATGATCATAACTCACTGCAGCCTTGAATTCCTTGGCTCAGGTGAGTCTCCTGCCTCAGCCTCCCGAGTAGCTGAGAATACAGGCATGTGCCACCACACCCAGCTCATTTTTAAATTTTTTGTAGAGATGGTGTCTTACTATGTTGCCCAGACTGGTCTCAAGCTCCTGATCCTCCCTCCTTGACCTAGGTGTGAGTCATTGCACCTGGCCTGGTTGCATTTTATACTCTAGCAATGAATAATCAATCCAAAAAGGAAACTAAGAGAACAACTCAAGTCATAATATCATCAAAAAGAGTAAAATACTTATAAATACATTTAACCAAGGAGCTACAAGATTTGTGTACTGCAAACTTCAAAACATTGCAGAAAGAGATTGAAGAAAATATAAATGAATATGAAGACATCCCGTGTTCATGAATTGAAAGATATAATACTGTGTTTTTGTTGTTGTTTAGACAGGGTCTTGCTTCTGTCACCCAGACTGGAGTCCAGTGGTACAATCTTGGCTCATTGCAGCCTCTGCTTCCCAGGTTCAGGTGATTCTCCTACCTCAGCCTCCTGAGTAGCTGGGATTACAGGCATGCACCACCAAGACCAGCTAATTTTTGTATATTTTGTAGAGACTGGTTTTGCCATGTTGCCCAGGCTGGTCTTGAACTCCTGAGCTCAAGTAATCTGCCTGCCTCAGCCTCTCAAAGTGCTAGGATTACAGGCAGAAGCCACTGCACAGCCTGGAAGATCTAAAATTGTTAGAATAACAATACTACCCAACAGAATCTACAGATTCAATGCAATCCTATCTAGCTCCCAAGGCCAGTTTTTGTAGAAATAGAAAAACCCATTCTAAAATTCAAGTGAATTGTAAGGGACTCTGAATAGCCAAAATAATCTTGAAAAGGAAGAACAAAATTGGAAGCCTCACACTTCCTAATTTTAAATCTTATTACAAAGTTATGACTGGGTATGGTGGCTCACGCTTCTAATCTCAGCACTTTGGGAGGCCAAAGTGGAAGGATCAGGAGTTTGTGACCAGTCTGGGCAACATAGTGAGACCCTATCTCTATTAAATTAGAAAAAAAAAAAAAAACAAAGTTAATTGTAATTAAAATAGTGTCGTATGGGCATAAGGACAGATGTTTAGACCAATACAATAGAATAAAGAGCCCAGAAATAAACCTTTGCATATGTGGGCAATTGATTTTCTTTTTTTTTTTTTGAGGCGGAGTCTCGCTCTGTCGCCCAGGCTGGAGTGCAGTGGCCGGATCTCAGCTCACTGCAAACTCCGCCTCCCGGATTTACCGCCATTCTCCTGCCTCAGCCTCCCAGTAGCTGGGACTACAGGCGCCCGCCACCTCGCCTGGCTAGTTTTTTCTATTTTTTAGTAGAGACGAGGTTTCACCGTGTTAGCCAGGATGGTCTCGATCTCCTGACCTCGTGATCCGCCCTCTCGGCCTCCCAAAGTGCTGGGATTACAGGCTTGAGCCACCACGCCCAGCCTTGATTTTCAACTAAGGTGCCAAGACTAATTCAGTCGGGAAAGGATAGATGTTTCAACATATGAGGCTGGGAAAACTGGATAGCCATATATGAAAGAAAAAAGTTGGACCCTTACCTTATATAGTATTATATACAAAAATGATCAAAAACCTAAGTCTAAGACTTAAACTTATGAAACTCTTACAAGAAAACATAAGAGAAAATGACATTTGATTTGGCAATGCTTTTTAGGCTATGACACTGTTGCTTATTTTACAGGATGCTTTCCCTCCCCAACCCATGACCACACATGCCAATAGCAATCCCAGATATTATTATGACTAAAAATGCCACTGGACATTTCCAAACATCCTGCCTGTAGTTGAAATCACTATAAGATACAAAAGATATTTTTGTGTGTTGTTAATGGCAAATTTTCAGAGATTGGTAAGAAACTGCCCCATTTTGGTAGGGTGTCTTCTCTATCCACTCTTCTTAGTACAAATTGTTAAATCAGCTCATCCCTTTAATATAATTTTTAATGTTTGTGGGTACATTGTCGGTATATGTATTTATGGGGTACATGAGATATTTTGACACAGGCATACAATATGTAATCATCACATCAGGTTAAATGAGATATCCGTCACCTCAAGGATTTATCCTTTATTTTTCTTTTCTTCGAGAGGGAGTCTTGCTCTGTTGCCCAGGCTGGAGTGCAGTGGCTTGATCTTGGCTCACTGCAACCTCTGCCTCCCGGGTTCAAGCAATTCTCCTGCCTCAGCCTCCTGAATAGCTGGGATTAGAGGCGCCCGCCCCCACACCTGGCTAATTTTTGTATTTTTAGTAGAGATGGGGTTTCACCATGTTGGCCGGGCTGGTCTTGAACTCCTGACCTCAAGAGATCCACCTGCCTCGGCCTCCCAAAGTTCTGGGATTACAGGAGTGAGCCACTGCGCGTGGTCAACATTTATCCTTTCTTTGTGTCACAGACAACCCAATTATACTTTTTTAGTTAGTTTAAAATGTACAATAAATTACTATTGCCTGTAATCACCCAGTTGTGCTATCAAATACTATATCTTACTCATTCCATCTAACTATATTTTTGTACCCATTAACCAGCCCCACTTCTCCCCTGCCACAGTACCTTCCCAGTCTCTGGTAACCACCTTTTTTTTTTGAGACAGTGTCTCTCTCTATCTCCCAGGCTGGAGTTCAGTGGCGCAGTCTCAGTTCACTGCAACCTCTGCCTCCTGGGTTCAAGCAATTCTCCCTGCCTCAGCATCCCGAGGAGCTGGGATTACAGGCACCTGCCACCATGCCCGGCTAAATTGTTGTACTTTTGGTAGAGACAGGATTTCACCATGTTAGCCAGGCTTGTCTCAAACTCCTGACCTCAAGTGATCTGCCTGCCTCAGCTTCCCAAAGTGCTGAAATTACAGGCACAAGCCACTGACCGTGCTTATAACCACCATTTTGAAAAATATAATAGAGATGGAGTCTCACTATGTTGCCCAGGCTGGTCTCAAACAGACTCAAGAGATTCTCCCACATCAACCTCCCAAAGTGTTGGGGTTACAGGCATAAGCCACTGTGCCTGGCCCCAACCACCATTCTACTCTATCTCCATGAGTTCACTTGTTTTGATATTTTAGCTCATGCAAGCAAGTGAAAACATGAGAAGTTTGTCTTTCTGTGCCTGACTTATATCACTTGACATAATGACCTTCAATTCCATTAATTTTGTCGCAGATGCCGGGATCTACTTTTTTTATGGCTGAATAGTATTCTGTTGTGTGTAAGTACCACATTTTCTTTATCCATTCATCTGCTGATGGACACTTAGGCTGTTTCTAAATCTTGGTTATTCTGAATAGTGCTGTAATATAAACATGGGAGTGCAGATATCTCTTTGTCATACTGATTTCCTTTTTGGGGGGTATATACCAAGCAGTGGGATTCCTGGATCATATGTAAAGTTCTATTTTTAGTTTTTTGAGACACCTCCAAACTATTCTCCGTAGTAGTTGGACTAATATATATTCCCACCAACAGTGCACAAGGGTTCCCTTTTCTCCCTCCACATTCTTGACAGCATTTGTTATTGCCCGTCTTTTGGATGAAAACTGTTTTAACTGGGATGAGATGATATCTCATGATAGTTTTGATTTGCATTTCTCTGATCAATGATAATGAGTACCTTTTCATGTACCTGTTTGCTATTCGTATGTCTTCTTACGAGAAATGTCTGTTCAGATATTTTGGCCATTTTAAAATTGGATTATTAGTTTTTTTAATAGACTTTTTTCAGTTCCTTATACATTCTGGTTATTAATCCCTTGTCAGATGGGTAGTTTACAGATATTTTCTCCCATTAATGTGGTTCTGTGGTTTTTCTCCTCACTTTGTTGATTGTTTTCTTAGCTGTGCGGACATTTTTAACTTGATGTGATCCCATTTATCCATTTTTGCTTTAGTCGTCTGTGCTCATGGGGTATTACTCAAAAAAACTGGACAACAGTTCAATATCCTGGAGATCTTCCTCAATGTGTTCTGTTCTTTTAGTAGATTCATAGTTTGAGTTTTGTTTTGTTTTGACAGAGTTTCACTCTTGTTGCCCAGGCTGGAGTGCAGTGGCATGATCTCAGCTCACCACAACCTCTGCCTCCTGAGTTCAAGAAATTCTCCCTCAGCCTCGTGAGTAGCTGGGATTACAGGTGCCCACAACCATGCCCAGCTAATTTTTTGTATTTTTAGCAGAGATAGGGTTTCATCATGTTGGCCAGGCTGGTATCAAACTCCCAACTTCAGGTGATCCACCCATCTTGGCCTCCCAAAGTGTAGGGATTACAGGCGTGAGCCACCTTGCCCGGCCATGAGGTCTTAATATTTAAGTTTTTAATCCATTTTGATTTGGTATTTGTTTATGGTAAGGAATAGGGGTCTAGATTCATTCTTCTGAATATAGATACCCTGTTTTCCTAGCATCATTTATTGAAGAGATATTCTTTTCCCAGTGTATGTTCTTGGGACCTTTGTCAAAAATGAGTTCACTGTAGATGTATGGAATTGTTTCTGGGTTCTCTATTCTGTTCCACTGGTCTGTGTGTCTGTTTATATGGCAGTACCTTGCCATTTTGGTTATTATAGCTCTGTACTATAATTTGATGTCAGCTAATGTGGTTTTTCTGGTTTTGTTCTTTTTGCTTAGGATGGCTTTGCCTATTGTGTGTCTTTTGAGGTTCCATATAAATTTTAGAATTTGTTTTTCTGTTCTTATGAAGAATGCCATTGATATTTTGATGAGGATTGCATTGAATCTGTACATTTCTTTGGGTAATGTGACATTTTAACAACAATGATTCTTCCAATCTATGAACATGGAATGTCTTTCCATTTTTGATGTCCTCTTCAATTTCTTTCACTGCTATTTTATCACTTTCATTGTAAAGATATTTTACTCCTTTGATTAATTTCGAGGTACTTTATTTTATTTGTAGCTATTGTAAATGGGATTACTTTCTTGATTTTTTAGATTGTTTGCTACTGACATATAGAAATGCTACTGATTTTTTGTATGTTGATTTGTATCCTGAAACTTTAGGATGCAACTATTAGGTCAGTTCTGATAGTTTTTTGCTGGAGTCTTTAGTTTTTCCAAATATGAGATCATATCATCTGCTAACAAAGATAAATTTGACTTCCTCCTTTTCAGTTTGGATGCCCTTTATTTTTTTCTCTTATCTGATTGCTCTAAATAGGACTTCCAGTACTATGTTGAACAACATTGGTGAAAGTGGACATCCTTGTTTTGTTCCAGATCTTAGAGAAAAGGCTTCCAATTTCTCCCCATTCAGTATGATACTAGCTGTGGGTCTGTTATATATGGGTTTTATTATGTTGAGGAATATTCTTTCCATACCTAGTTTTTTGGAGATTTTTATCATGAAGGGATGTTGAATGTTAGCAAGTTTTTTTTCAGCTTCAATTGAAATAATCATGTCTTTGTCCTTCATTCTGATGATATGATGTATGACATTAATGGATTTATATATGTTGAACAATCTTTGCATCACTGGGATAAATTCTACTTGGTTATGATAAATGATGTTTTTGATGTATTGTTGAATTTGATTTGCTAGTATTTTGTTAAGGATTTTTTCATCAATGTTCATCAGCGATACTGGCTTGTAGTTTTCTTTTTTTGATGTGTCTTTGTCTGGTTTTGGCATCAAAGTAACCCTGGCCCCATGGGATGAGTTTGGAATTATTCCCCCTTCCTCTATTTTTTGGAAGCATTTTGGTAGAATTGGCATTTTTCCTGAAATGTTTGCTAGAATTCAGCAGTGAAGTCATTGGGTTCTGAGTTTTTCTTTGCTAAGAGACTTTTTATTATGGCTTCAATCTTATTACTTGTTATTCGTCTGTTCACATTTTGGATTTCATTATGGTTCATTCTTAGTAGGTTGTGTATTTCTAGTAGGAATTTATTTCTTCTAGGTTTTCCAATTTATTCTCATATAATTGCTTATAGTGACTCTAATGATCCTTTGAATTTCTGCAGTATCAGTTGTTATGTCTCCTTTCTCATCTCTGATTTTATTTGTTTTTCTCTTTTTTTCTTCATTAGTCTAGCTAAAGGTTTGTCAATTTGTTTTTAAAACACCAACTTTCAGTTTCATTGATTTTGTCTATTGTTTTCTTTGTTTCAGTTACATTTATTTTGCTCTAATCTTCATAATAATCTCCCAAACAAATGGAGTATCTCTCTCTGTGCTCAGCCACCTGGAGCTAGGAGAGGGGTAACACAAGCACCCCTGTGGCCACCACCACTGGGACTGCACTAGGTCAGACCTAAAGCCAGCATAGCACTGGGCGTCACCTAAGGCCCATGGTGATCACTGCCTGTCTGCCACCTATGTTCACTCAAGGTGTTAGGGCTCGACAATCAGCAGGTGGTGAAGTCAGCCATGCTTATGTCCTTCCCTTCAGGGCAGCAAGTTCTCCCTGTCCTGGGCAGGTCCATAGATGTCATCTGGGAGCCAGGGACTGCAGTTGGAAACCTCAGGAATCTACCAGGTTCTGTATTCCACTGAGGCTGAGCTGGAACCCAAGCAATAAGACAAAGTCCTTCGCACTTTCCTCTCATTTCCACAAGCAGAGGAGTCTCTCCCTATTGCCCAGTACTGTCCCAGGCCTGTGGCAAGTCCTTCCTGCCCCAGGGTTCTTCAGTCACAGCTTGTATTGAATTGCTGCTAGGTTTGGGACTCTCCCTTCAGGCAGTGGGCTCCCCTCTGGCTCAGGGCAGGTCCTGAAATATCATTTAAGAGCCAAGGCCTGGAATCAGGGACCCCAAGAGCCCATTTGGTGCTCTACCTCACTGTGCTGAGCTGGTACCTAAGCTGCAAGACAGTCTTCATTACACTTGAGAGTACTCCTTTTCTTAAGCAGAAGTGGCCACTCCCCATAGCCACCACAGCTAGGAATGTGCTGAGTCACAGCTTAAGCCAGCAAGTCTCTGAGTCTCACCAAATGCCCACAGCAAGTACTGCCTGGGTACCACTACTGATTATTGAGAGCCCAAGGGCTCTTTGGTCAGCAGGTGATAAATCCTGCCAGGACTGTGTTTTTCCCTTCAAGGCAGCAATTTCACTTCTGGCCCAGGGTGTTTCTAGAAATATTATCCAAGAGCTAGGGCCTCACAACTCTGACTGGTTTCCTATTCTACTGTGGTTGAGCTGGTATTGAAGTTGCAAGACAAAGTCATCTTTACTCTTCCCTTGCCTCTGCTCAAGTGGAAGGGAGGAGTTTCTCCCAGAGCTATGAGCTGCACTGCCTGAGCTTGGGTAAGGGTTGGTGCAAGCACTCCCTTAGCTGCCCCAGCTTCGTGTCTCACTAGGTCATGTTGCCCTTCAAGTCCACTGGTTTTGAGCCCAGCATAGCACCAAAACTTCCAGGAATTGCTGTTTTCGTGGCCCATTCTGCCTTTCCAGTTTATTTAGAACCCCAGAGCACTTTAGTTCACAGTGATAAGGCTTGCTGGAACTCTGGTCCTGACCACTGGGATAGGCAAATTCCCTCTGGTTACATCTGGTCTAAATGCTGCCTGCATCAGCATTGGTTCTGCCCTGTGTTCCTTCCACTGTGACAGGGCAGCACTGAGTTCCAATGCGGAGTGTTCCTTTCCATTATGACAGGGCACCACTGAGTTCCAATGCAAAGTCCCATAATCACTGTGCTCTCCCTTCCCCAACACACAGATTCTCTCTCCATGGCATGTGGCCACTGCTATGAGATTGGGGAGGGGTGGTGTCCGCAATTCAAGACTGTCTTTCCTTCCCTCTTCAGTGTTGCTTTCAATGATATGAAGTTAAAACCCATACTATGATCGTTCATCTGATTTTTGGTTGTTGTGAAGGTGTTTTTTGGGGTGGATAGTAGTTCAATTTAGTGTTCCTGTGGGGAGGACAATTGATGAAGGCTCCAATTCGGTGATCTTGTTCCACCTCCTTTCTCTCCTCCTTAGTTTTTATTACATAAAAATATTTATGTTTATAATATTTCAATTATGTTCTACAATATAATCATAATTTCCACAGGGTAATATTCATTTTTTTTTTCTTTTGGGAGAGTCTCGCCCTGTCGCCCAGGCTGGAGTGCAGTGGTGCGATCTCGGCTCACTGCAAGCTCCACCTCCCGGGTTCACGCCATTCTCCTGCCTCAGCCTCCCAAGTAGCTGGGAATACAGGCGCCCACCACCAGGCCCAGCTAATTTGTTTTTGTATTTTTTGTAGAGACGGGGTTTCACTGTGTTAGCCAGGATGGTCTCGATCTCCCGACCTCATGATCCACCTGCCTTGGCCTCCCAAAGTGCTGGGATTACAGGCGTGAGCCACCGCACCCGGCCATTCATTTTTATATAAATGCATTTAATGTGTGTTTTCAGTCTTTTTGCTTCTCTTTTCCAGAACTCTTTTTATCTCTTTCAATTAGCTGGGTTTTGATGTTAAGTAGTATTTTTCAACTAGTGTTCGTGGACATTGACTAACCTGACTTCTTTCATGATTGAGAGTACTTGCTATAACTTGACACCATTTAGAAGGCACATGGAGAAATACTATGACTTCAGGAAATTAAGTATAGAATAAGCATATTTCATTGTTAAGGAAGATGTGACATTTAAAATTAAATTTACTTTAAAATTTGTAGAGGGTGGGTGGAGTGGCTTATACCTATAATCCCAGAAGTAGGAGGCTAAGGCGAGAGGACTGCTTGAGTCCAGGAGCTCAAGACCAGTCTGGGGAACATACTGAGACCCTGTATTTACAAAAAAAAGAAAAAATTAGCCCAATGTGCTGGCATGTGCCTGTGGTCCCAGCTATGTGAGAGGATCATTTGAATCCAGGAGGTTGGGGCTGTAGTGTGCTGGAACTGGGCCATCGCACTCCAACCTGAGTGAAAGAGTGAGACCCTGTCATAAAAAAAACAAAAAAGCATTCTCTTTGGTTTCATTATTGTATTTATTATCTGCCTATTAAAAGTAAGTTAATAGCTTTCATTAAAGGAGTTGATAAAAGATGACATGAGATAAATAAAAAAATTATGAAGAGAACAGGAGAGGAGGAAATGATATTAGTAAATACTGGGTTAAGAATAATCAGTACTCATATCAAGCTGGGTGCAGTGGCTCACACCTGTAATCTCAGCACTTTGGGAGGCCAAGGCAGGTGGATTGCTTGATTCCAGGAGTTCAAGACCAGCCTGGGCAACATGGCAAGGCCCTGTCTCCACAAACAAAGAAAAAAAATGAGAATAATCGTAATAATTAAAAACAAAAATTAGATGTGTAGATGGAGCATTTAAGGACTAATTTTCTAATCATTACTATCAATACATCAGGAGAAACAATACTTTTCTGTAGAGAACTCTGTGAGGAATTTTTCACAAGGGTTGTTATATATGGAGTATTGGAAACATGACACACACAAAGGATGAATAACATAGCAAATGTCTGTAGTGTCCCCAAACCATTATCCCATCATAACCTAATGCCGTGCTTGCTTCAGATATTTTTATTTCAGAAATAAAATAGAAGAATACAAATTATGCTTCCTAAATGCTATTTCTCACTCAAAGGCATCAGAGCTTCTTAGATAAATGGTTGGTTCCAGATCTGAGGCAGGAAATGAAAAATGAGCCTGGAACATGTTGTTATGCTAGAAAATAAGAATGCACCCAGAGACTACTAACTTGAAGGCAATTTGAAGGGCCTTCCACTGGCCAAGATATTTTGGGAATCAATAAGAATAAATGCAATTATGTGTTTAAATAATTATGTGTTTAAATTATGTGTTTAAATAGTAAATACATTATGTGTTTAAATCCATGAGTCCATGAAGATAAACAATTCATTGGCCAGTCACCTTTGGATTGTGATACAGAATCAAACTTGTTATTTTGAAAACAAATAAAGGAAAAGAGTCTAGCAGTTACTCTGCCTGTTTTGAACATACTGGACCTCGAGGTAAACAAATTCTTAATGAAGTATTCTCTTTAAATAAAATTTCCAGCTAATAAATGAAGAAGGGATTTTATAAATGTAGCCTACTACAAATTTGTAACCCCAATGAAATACTTAATGGGTCTAGTAATAATAATCAAAAGAAGAGAGACAATCAGGCATTTGGAGCTTCCTAATGGGAGTATACAACACCTAGGATGCATTCTTGTCAAATGATTGGACCTGAATCTACTCAAGTTTTTAGATTTAAAATTTTGCAGTAAACAATGGAAGGCAAAAGGATGTGATTAACGAAACTATTTAGATGCAATCATATAGACCATAACAATTCTGTTTCTTAAGTAAATCAATTGTGTAGCAGTTTGCTAGGGCTGCCATAATAAAATACAATACTTGATTTAAACAACAGAAATTTATTTTCTCACTGTGTCTCTTTGTGTTTCCAAATTTCCTCTTCATATAAGAACACCACAAACCTGACAAAAACAAGCAATGGGAAAGGACTCCCTATTTAATAAATGGTGCTGGGAGAACTGGCTAGCCATATGCAGAAAACTGAAACTGGACTCCTTCCTTATACCTTATACAAAAATTAACTAAACATAGATTAAAGATTTAAATGTAAAACCCAAAACCATGAAAACACTAGGAGAAAACCTAGGCAATACCATTCAGGACACAGGCATGGGCAAAGACTTCATGACGAAAACAACAAAAGCAATTGCAACAAAAACCAAAATTGACAAATGGGATTTAATTAAACTAAAGAGCTTCTGCACAGCAAAAGAAACTATCATCATCTGGGCATGGTGGCTCATGCTTGTAATCCCAGCACTTTGAGAGGCTGAGGCAGGTGGATCACCTGAGGTCAGGAGTTCCAGACCAGCCTGACCAACATGGAGAAACCCTGTCTGTCTCTACTAAAACTACAAAATTAGCTGGGCGTGGTGACGCATGCCTGTAATACTATGTGGCCATAAAAAAGAATGAGTTCATGTCCTTTGGAGGGACATGGATGAAGCTGGAAGACATCATTCTCAGCAAACTAACACAGGAACAGAAAACCAAACACTGTGTGTTCTCACTCACAGGTGAGAGTTGAACGATGAGAACACATGGACACAGGGAGGGGAACATCACACACCAGGGCCTGTTGGGGGATGGGGAGCAAAGGGAGGGAAAAGATTAGGACAAATACCTAATGCATGCGGGGCTTAAAACCTAGATGACAGGTTGATAGGTACAGCAAACCACCATGGCACGTGTATACCTACATAACAAACCTGCACATTCTGCACATATATCCCAGAACTTAAAGTAAAATAAAAAGAAAAAAAAGAACATGAGTCAGGTTGGATTAAGGCCCACCATAAAGGCCTCATTTAATTTAATCACTTCTTCAAAAACCCTGTCTACAAATAAAGTCACATTCTGAGGTATTGAAAATAGCACTTCAACATGAATTTCTCGAGGACACAATTCTGTCCATAACAAACTGTAAGGGGGAAATAAGAGAGTGTGAGTGGGATCCTTTCAACTAAACAAGTCTGAGACACATCGGCCAAAAGTAATATGGACATATTTGGATTTTGATTTGAAAATTTAAACATTAAAAATTATGAGACAATCAGTGATATTTGTTTTTTTTTTTTTTTTTGAGATAGAGTCTCACTCTGTTGCCCAGGCTGGAGTGCAGTGGCGCGATCTTGGCTCACTGCAAGCTCTGCCTTCCGTGTTGAGGCCATTCTCCTGCCTCAGCCTCCTGAGTAGCTGGGACTACAGGCACCTGCCACCACGCCCGGCTAATTTTTTGTATTTTTAGTAGAGACGGGGTTTCACCGTGTTAGCAAGGATGGTCTCGATCTCCTGACCTTGTGATCCGCCTGCCTCCCAAAATGCTGGGATTACAGGCTTGAGCCACCGCGCCTGGTCCATAATTCCATTTCTTAAGTAAATCAATTGTGTAGTAGTTTGCTTTCTGAAATCTGTTTCAAAATAATCTGTGGGAAAGAGGGGAAAAGGTCGGTGTCAATGAAAGAAAGATTGGCCACTAGTTGATGATTGATACACAGGAGTTTGTCATACTATACTTTCTACTTTGGAAATGTTTCAAAATTTCCATGATAACAAGAAAAAGTGAATTTGATGACCAACACAATTGAGGACTTCCATTTTTAGCGATATTGCAGTGTTAGAAATCCTAAAACCACTTGACCTACATAATAATGAAAAATACTTGATAATGTGTTAAAAACTGCTTTTCAACGTTTAGACGAGTCCACTAAGATCGGTAATGGAACAGGAGCAGAGATCAGGCAATTAAGCTACTCTTCGAAGTCCCTGTGTGCCTTGAACCCTGCAATGCTATTTATGACCTAAAAAGTTCACTACACAGAGAAGACAGGGAACAAAGCCCCGAGTCCACACAGAATGAAAGCTTATCTTCATGCATACTGTCTGGAGCTCAGAATGGGCAAGCCAGAAAAAAAACCTATCCTGTAAATGTAGAGAAAACATTTCCATCTTGGACTGGGCTATGAATGGAAGTTTTAAAAAAGAAGAAATAAAGCCTCCTTTAAGAATGTGTAGCCACTGGCCAGATCTTAAGTGGTTTGGGATCTGAATCAACATTCTTTGCATGACTGAAAAACCACAAGTCTATACTTTATTTACTTATTAATTTAATTAATTAATTAATTATTTTCCCCCGAGACAGAGTCTTTCTCTGTCTTCCAGGCTGGAGTGCAGTGGCGTGACTTGGCGCACTGCAACCTCTGCCTCCTTGGTTCAAACAATTCTCCTTCCTCAGCCTCCTGAGTAAGCTGGGATTACAGGTGGGTGCCACTGTGGCTGGTTCTTTTTTGTATTTTTAGTAGAGAGGGGGTTTCACGAGGTTGGCCAGGCTGGTCTTGAACTCCTGACCGCAGGTGATCCACCTGCCTCCGCCTCCCAAAGGTCTGGGATTACAGGCGTGAGCCACCAAGCCCAGGAATTTTTTTTTTTTTTTTTTGAGATGAAGTTTTGCTCTTGTTGCCCAGGCTGGAGTGCAGTGGCATGATCTTGGCTCACTGCAACCTCCGCCTCCCAGGTTCAAACAATTCTCCTGCCTCAGCCTCCCAAGTAGCTGGGATTACTGGCGCCTGCCACCATGCCCAGGTAATTTTTGTATTTTTAGTAGACATGGAGTTTCACCATGTTGGCCAGGCTGGTTTCGAACTCCTGACCTCAGGTGATCCACCTGTCTCGGCCTCCCAAAGTGCTGGGATTACAGGGATGAGCCATAGCACCCAGCCTTTTTTATTTAATTTTAGAGATGGGGTCTTGCCATGTTGCCCAGGCTGGAGTGCAGCGTCTACTTGCAGGCACAATCATAGCACACTGTGGCCTGGAACTCCTTTGGCCTCAAGTGATCCTCCTGCTTCAGCCTTCTGAGTAGTTGGGATTACAGGCACATGCCATCATGCTGGGCCCCACACATCTGTAATTCAAAGGCTGTCAGGATGGGTAATATTCCCAGGTATCTGAAAGCAAACACACACTTTCCCAGATAAGTGTATTCTCCTCAGTCCTCAAAGAATGCCTACAGATAGGTAGCCAATAAAAAATTCATAATTAAAAAAAAGAGATCAAGCAAGCCATAGATAATAGAACCAGAAACACAAAGACTTTGGATATTATAATTACCAGAATTAAAGTAAATAACTCTGCTTGAAATGTTTTAAAATGTGAAGATGGCATTGAAAACATGAGGAAGAACAGGAGACAATCAAATAGCCAATTTGAAAAACCACGAAATAGTACTTTTAGAAATAAAAAACCCTAGCCAGCTGTGGTGGTGTGTCCCTGTAGTCCTAGCGCTCTGGAGGCTGAGGCAGGAGGATGGCTTGAGGCCAGGAGTCTGCGAACAGCCTGGGCAATGTGGTGAGACCCTGTCTCCAAAAAAGTTGTAAAAAAAAACATTAGCAGGGCATGTTGGTACGCGCTTGTAGTCCCAGCCACTCTGGAGTCTGAGATGGGAGGCTTCCCTGAATCCAGGAGTTTGAAGCTGCAGTGAGCTATGAATTGTGCCACTGGACTTCAGCCTGGCAACAGAGAGTGACCCCATCTCTAAAATAAAAAATAAAAATCATAGAAATTAAAACCCTGATAATTGAAATTAAGAATTCAAATGGATAGAAGATTAAACAGGAGGTTAATACAACTGTATAAGGAATTAGTGACCTGGAAAATATACCCGAGGAAATTACCCAAAATCCTGCTACAGAGAGAGAAAGATGTGGAAAATATGCAAGGATTAGAAAGAAGTTCCATCAGACTGTATACAGTAGTCCACCCTTATCCACAGTTTTGCCTTCTGTGACTTCAGTTACAGGTCCTCAAACTTGGTCCAAATATAGGTGAGTACAATGCAATATGATATTCTGAGAAAGAGAGAGAGACTCTGGGCACGGTGGCTCATGCCTATAATCTCAGCACTTTTGGAGGCCAAGGTGGGTGGATCGCCTGAGGTCAGGAGTTTGAGACCAGCCTGGCCAACATGGTGAAACTCCAGCTCTACTAAAAATACAAAAAACTGGCTGGGCGTGGTGGTGGGTGCCTGTAATCCCAGCTACTTGGGAGGCTGAGGCAGGAGAATCACTTAAACCCAGGAGGCGGAGGTTGCAGTGAGCCAAGATCGTGCCATTGCACTCCAGCCTGGGCAACAACAGCGAAGCTCCATCTCAAAAAAAAAAAAAAAAAATCTATCTGTCTATCTGTCGATCTATCTATCTATCTATCTATCTATCTTTCATAATAATAATAATCAAACTCCCAAAGGTCAGGGATAAAGAATAAAACCTAAAAGCAGCAAGAGAATAGAAACAAGTAACATACAATAGAGGTGCAATACATCTGGCAGCAGACTTTCTGTGGAAACCTTATAGGCAAGGAGAGAGTGACGTGACATTTCTTTTCTTTTTTTTTTGAGGCAGATTCTTGCTCTGTTGCCCAGGCTGGAGTGCAGTGCATCATCTCGGCTCACCACAACCTCTGCCTCCTGGGTTCTCCTGCCTCAGCCTCCCGAGTAGCTGGGATTACAGGCGCATGCCACTGTGCCCGACTAATTTTTGTATTTTTAGTAGAGACAAGATTTCACCATGTTGGCCAGGCTGGTCTCAAACTCCTGACCTCAAGTGATTCGCCCACCTCAGCCTCCCAAAGTGTTGGGATTATAGGTGTGAGTCACTGCGCCCAGCGACATGACATATTTAAAATGCTGAGGGGAAAAATACTCTTACCCTAGAATAGTGTATCTGGCAAAAATATTCTTCAAACAAGAAGGAGACACAAAGACTTTCCCAAATGAAAGCTGTGGGACAACTCAAAAGCTGAGGGATTTCATCAACACTAGACCTGTCCTACAAGAAATGTGAAGGGAATACTTTAATCAGAATGAAAATGACATTAATGAGCAATCAGAACTCATCTGAAGGTACAAAACTCACCGATAATAGTAAGTCCACAGAAAAACAGACTATTATAACACTGTACCTGTGGTGTGTAAACTCTTATCTGAAGTAGAAAGACTAAATGATGAACCAATAAAAAAGAACAGCTGCAACAACTTTGCAAGACATAGTACAGAAGATACAAATAGAAACAATAAAATGGTAAAAAGCAATAGGATGAAGTTGAGGCATAGAGTCTTACTAGTTTCCTTTTTGCTTGTTTGTTTCTTTACACAAACAGTGTTAAGGTGTTACCAGCTTAAAATAATGGGTTATAAGATAGTATTTGCAAGCCTCATAGTAACCCCAAACCCTAAAACATACAACAAATACAAGAAAAATAAAGCAACAAATTAAATCGTATCACCAGAGAAAATCACCTTCACTAGAAGGAAAACAGTAAGGAAAGAAAGATGACCACACACACACACAAAAATAATAAATAAATACTAAAATGGCAGGACTAAGTCCTTACCTACCAATAATAACATTGCATGTAAATGGACCAAATTCTCCAACCAAAAGACATAGAATGGCTGAATGGATTTAAAAAAAGAAAAAAAAAAAGCAAACCTGGCCAGGCATGGTGGCTCATGCCTGTAATCCCAGCACTTTGGGAGACCAAGGTGGGTGAATCATCTGAGGTCAGGAGTTCGAGACCAGCCTGGCCAACATGACAAAACCCGTCTCTACTAAAAATACGAAAATTAGCCCGGCGTGGTGGTGGGTACTTGTAATCCCAGCTACTCAGGAGGCCGAGGCAGGAGAATTGCTTGAACCCGAGAGGTGGAGGTTGCCGTGAGCCAAGATTGCACCATCGCACTCCAGCCTGGTCAACAAGAGTGAAACTCTGTCTCAAAAAAAAAGTAAGACCCAATGATCTTGGGGACATTGCAGTCTCCAGCTATTACTGTACTGGGGCCTAGCTCTTTAGCTCTAATAATATTTGGTTTATATATCTGGGTGCACTAGACTCCACTAAAGAAAAGCCTAGACCCGATGACTTAATTGCTGAATTCTATCAAACGTTTAAAGAAGAACTAATACCAATCCTACTCAAATTATTTCAAAAAATAGGGAATACTTCCAAACTCATTCTGTGAGGCCAGTGTTACCCTGATACCAAAATCAAAGACACATTAAAAAAATGAAACTATAAGGAAACATCTCTGATAAATACTGATGCAAAGTCCTCAACAAAATATTAGCAAACTGAATTCATGATACATTAAAAAGATCATTCATTATCACCTAGTGGAATTTATCCTAGGGATGCAAGGATGGTTCAACATATGCAAATCAATCATTGTGATACATCATGTTAATAGAACGAAGGACAAAAACCTTATGATTATTTCAATTGATGCTGGAAAAGCATTTGATCACTTTCAACATCGCTTCATGACAAATACCTTTTTAGAAAACTCGGTATAGAAGGAACATACCTCGATATAATGAAAGTCATTTATGACAGACCCACAACTGGTAACATACTGAATGGGGAGAAACTGAAAGCCTTTTCTCTGAGATCTGGAACACAACAAAGATGTCCACTTTCACCATTGTTATTCAACATAGCACTGGAAGTCCTAGCTACAGCAATCAGCCAAGACAAAGAAACAAAGGTCAACCAAATGGGAAAGAAGTCAAATTATCCTTGTTTGAGATGTGATGATCTTATATTTGGAAAAACCTAAGGACTCCACAAAATAATTATTAGAACTGATAAACCAATAAAGTTGCAGGATACAAAATCAACATACAAAAATCAGTAGTAGTTCTATGTACCAACAGTGAAAAATCTGAAAATGAAATCCCACTTACAATAGTGACAAATAAAATTAAATACCTAGGAATTAAAGAAGTAAAAGATCTCTACAATGAAAACTATATAACACTGATGAAAGAAATTGAAGAGGACACCAAATAATGGAAAGATATTTCATGTTCATGGATTGGAAAAACCAATATTATTAAAGTGTTCATAGTACCCCAAATAATCTACACATTCAATTCAATCTCTATCCAAATATCGTGACATTCTTCGTTAGAATAGAAAAAACAACCCTAAAATTTATATGGAACCACAAAAGACCCAGAATAGCCAACCTATCCTCAGCAAAAAGAACAAAATTGGAGGACATAACATTATCTGACTTCTGATTTTACCACAGAGCTATAGTAACCAATAGAATCATACTGGTATAAAAATAGACATATAGACAAATGGAACAGAATAGAGAACCCAGAAGCAAATCCACACACCTACAGTGAACTCACTTTTGACAAAGGTGCCAAGAACATACACTGAGGAAAAGACCACCTCTTCAACAAATGATGCTGGGAAAACTGGATATTCATATGCAGAAAAATGAAACTAGACTCCTATCTCTTGCCATGTACAAAATTCAAATCAAAACAGATTAAAGAGTTAAATCTAAGACCTCAAACTATGAAAGTACTCTAAGAAAACACTGGGGAAACTCTCTATGAGATTGGATTCAGCAAAAATTTCCTAAGTGATACCCCTTGAGCACTGGCAACCAAAGCAAAAATGGACAAATGGGATCATATCGAGTTAAAAAGC
The DNA here is from genome assembly GCF_009764315.1 of Trachypithecus francoisi. Classification (NCBI taxonomy): domain Eukaryota; kingdom Metazoa; phylum Chordata; class Mammalia; order Primates; family Cercopithecidae; genus Trachypithecus; species Trachypithecus francoisi. The sequence continues at coordinate 44,723,050 of NW_022681454.1, forward strand.
TTCTGCACAGCAAACGAAACAACAGTGTGAAGAGACAACCTACCGAGAGGGAGAAAATATTCGCAAACTATCTAGCTAACAAGGGACTAATATCTAGAGTATATATGGAACTCAAACAACTCTATAGGAAAAAAAAAATCTAATGATCTGATTTCAAAATGGACCAAAGATTTGAATAGCCATTTCTCAAAAGACAATACACAAACAGCAAACAGGCATATGAAGAGGTGCTCAACATCATTGATTATGAGAGAAGTGCAAATCAAAACTACAATGAGATATCCTCTCACCTCAGTTAAAATGGCTTTATCCAAAAGACAGATAATAACAAATGCTGGCAAGGATGAGGAGAAAAGTGAACCCTTGTACACTGTTGGTGAGGATGTAAATTAGTACAATCCCTATGGAGAACATTTTGGAGGCTCCTCAACAAACTGAAAATAGAGGTACCATTTGATCCAGCAATCCCATTGCTTGGTATGTACCCCCAAAGAAAGGAAATCATTATGTCAAACGGATATCTGCACTCCCATGTTTGTTGCAGCACGGTTCACAGTAGCGAAAATTAGGAAGCAACCTAAGTGTTTGTCAACAGATGAAGGGATAAATAAAATGTGGTACATATACATAATGGAGTACTATACAGCCATATAAAAGAATGAGATCCTGTTATTTGCAACAACATAGATGGAACTGGAAATCATGATGCTATGTGAAATAAGCCAAGCACAGAAAGCCAAACATTGCATATTCTCACTCATTTATGGGATCTAAAAATGAAAACAATTGAAATGGAGATAGGGAGTAGGAGGATGGTTATCAGAGTCTGGGAAGGGTATTAGGGGTGGGAAGGAGGTGGGGATGGTTAACAGGTACAAAAAAATAGAATGAATAAGACCTAGTATTTGATAGCACAGTAGGGTTACTATAGTCAATAATAATAATTTTTTTTGGCAGGGAGCCAAGAGTCTTCCTCTATCCCCCCAGGCTGGATTGCAGTGGCACCATCTCGGCTCACTACAACCTCTATCTTCCAGGTTCAAGCAATTCTCGTGCCTCAGCTTCCCGAGTAGCTGAGATTACAGGCGTCTGTCACCACACCTAGCTAACTGTTTGTATTTTTAGTAGAGACAGGGTTTCGCCATGTTGGCCAGGCTGGTCTTGCACTCCTGACCTCAGGTGATCCACCCGCCTTGGCCTCCCAAAGTGCCGGGATTACAGGCGTGAGCCACCTCGCCCAGCCAATAACAATTTGATTGTACGTTTTATAATAATGAAATGAGTATAACTGGATTGTTTATAACACAAAGGATAAAATCTTGAGGAGATGGCGACCCCATTCTCCATGATATGATGATTATACATTGCATGCCTGTACAAAATATCTCATGTATGCATAAGTATATACACCTACTGTGTACCCACAAAAATTAAAATTAAGAATTAAAGAAAATAGATTGGCTGATGGCCTTGTCACACACAGTATAATGCTTCTTAGTCTAATATTATGATGACATAGGGAAGAGTAAAATGTAGTTCTAGATGAGATGTTGCCATCATATATTAGGTATGCCAACCAGATTGAAAAAGTGCCAAGTCACTGTATAATGAATCATAAGTTTATTTAATGCTGCTTGTGCTTTAACTTTAGTTGCTCCCACAAATAATATCTTATCTCTATAGGCAATAAAATGTTTATAGTAGTCAGAAATGGCTCATATGAAAGGTCAGTCTTTCATGAAACTCTTCTCCATTTTCACAGCAAGGCAGATTCAGGTGAGGGTAGATAGGTTCCTGAATTACGTTAGCTCACCTTTATTATTCAGACAACAAATATTTACTGAGTATTCCTTGTGTTCAAGGCACTGAACTAGGTAATATATGGAGATATCCTGAGATGTAAGACATGCTTTCCTATACCTCATAATTTTCCGTTTGTGAAATTCCAAGATTTTCAGACCTTGATGTCAGCTCTAGCTTCTTTGTCTTTTACCTTCAATATTCTATCAGTCACCAGCTTCTGTAAATTCTTCATTTACAATGTTTCTTTGATGCCTCTTTTCTCAGTTTAAGTCATCTCTTTAGTTCAATCATTTTTTTTTTTTAATTTCCAGACTGATCTCTGCCTTCCCACATCCCCCCATCCATTCTGTACATGAACAGAATAACCTTTTTTTTTTTTTTTTTTTTAACTTTTACTGTAGGTTCAGGGGTATATGTGAAAGGTTGTTGTATAGGTAAACTTGTGTCACGAGGGTTTGTGGTGCAGGTTATTTCATCAACCAGGTATTAAACCTAGTACCCAAGTTATTTTCTCTGCATCTCTCCCTCCTCCCAACCTGCACCCTCTAGTAGACCCCAGTGTCTGTTGTTTCCTTCTTTGTGTTCATGAGTTCTCATCCTTTAGCTCCCATTTATAAGTGAGAACATGTGACACTTGGTTTTCTGCTCCTGCGTTAGTTTACTAAGGATAATAGTCTCCAGCTCCATCCATGTTCCTGTAAGACATGATCTCATTCTTTTTTATGGCTGCATAGTATTCCATGGTGTATATGTCTTACACCCTCATGGTATATACATATATACCAGTGCATTTTCTTTATCCCATCTGCTAATTATGGGCATTTACATTGATAAGATTAACCTTTCTAAAACATTACGTTTATAACTGAAAGAGGAGCCGGTTGCTTGTTGCCTGTGGAATGAAGACAAAATAACAAGAGGGAGGTATGATAAAGAGTGAATTTTATTATCCATTGCCAGCAAGAAGGAAAGTGGTCAGAATACTTTACAATTTCTGGAGAGAGGGCAGGGGTTTCAGAAGAGGGGCTTTGAATGCAGGAGAGGCAAGGGGGCTAGTAGGTGCCAGGTGGCGTGGGCTTGCCCCAGTAGCTTATCTTGAATTATTGTTCTATCTGGTGAGGGGGCCAGCACCTTCATGGGCTCATCCAAGTTACAAATCAATCCCAGTCAGTCCTGTAGTTAATATCTAGCTGGGAGTGAACTCTGGCCTAGAAGTAATCTCCGGCTGGGGAGAGAATCCCAGAAGTGCCTGTTTTTGTGTCAGGATTAGGCCCCTGAAGCTTCTAAAGAAATATATGACCAGGTAAGTGAGTATGATGTGAGCTTAACTAGCATCCAGGTAAATAAGTGTGCATAAGGCATGGGAGCATAAGGTGGGAAAGGGAAGGGAATAGAGTGTTAAAGCACATTCAAAGGCATATTTCAAGACAACAGGAAACACATCTGTGGTTCCTCTCAAAGCTGTGTCTGGAGACTGGCGAGAAAGGAGGAAAGAAAAAAAAGTTTTAGAATGCAGCTTTTTTGTTTGTTTGTTTTGAGACAGAGTCTCACTCTGCTACCCAGGCTGGAGTGCAGTGGCACAACTCGGCTCACCGCAACCTCTGCCTTCCGGGTTCAAGCAATTCTCCTGCCTCAGCCTCCCAAGTAGCTGGGACTACAGGTGCCTGCCATCATGCCCAGCTAATTTTTGTATTTTTAGTAGAGACAGGGTTTCACCATGTTGGCCAGGCTGGTCTTGAACTCCTGACCTCAGGTGATCCACCCACCTCGGCCTACTCAAAGTGCTGGGATTACAGGCGTGAGCCACTGTGCCTGGACCTGTGTCTTGTTTCTCTTCTTTAGTGCCAAACGTGGGACCTAATGTAAGGGAGCCCTCAAAACAACATTGCTTAATGAGGGGTTGGATGACATCTGCTTGAGGGAGAAATGGAATCATCATTTACTTATTTACTTTCTTCTACAATATTGATCGTCTTGCTATTTTTCTGTTTTGTTTGTGCTGTTTGGAGCATAATCAAAGGGAGAAAATAGTTTCACATTTTGGGCCTCCATTTAGCCATACTTGTGGATGATGGGTTTAATTGACCATTAGAACTCTTTTCCAGTCTAACACTTTAGGGTGTATTGCCAAACTGGAAAGCACCCAAAGGCCCATCAAGAGTAGATAAATAAATTATATTGTATTCATACAGTGGAATCCTGCATAAAGATACGAATGAATATGCCTTTGTGACTTGCAAAATACATGAATTTCATGCAGATAATATTCAATGAAAGAAGTCAGTCTCAAAATGGTAACTACTTGCTTGGTTGGGCATGATGGCTCATGCCTGTAATGCCAGCACTTTGGGAGGCCAAGGCGGGTGGATCATGAGGTCAGGAGTTCCAGACCAGCCTGGCCAATGTGGTGAAATACCATCTCTACTAAAAATACAAAAATTATCCCGGCATGGTGGTGCATGCCTGTAATCCCAGCTACTCAGGAGGCGGAGGCAGGAGAATCGCTTGAACCCAGGAGGCTATGGCTGCAGTAACCTGAGACTGTGTCACTCCACTCTAGCCTGGGTAACAGAGTGAGACCCTCTCTCTCAAAAAAAAAAAAATTATTATTATTATTTCATTTATATACAGTTTTAAACAGACACAACTAATATATAATGATAGAAGTCAGAATGGATGGGATGACCTTTGGGAAGGATGACCTTTAATGGTAATAGATGTTACCTTTGGAAGGGCTGGAGCTTGAGGGAGGCTTATGTGGCATTGCTAGTACACTTTTTTTTTTTAATCTGAGTGACAGGTATAGAGGTGTGTTCACTTCGTAAATATATATCAAGCTGTCCACTTAGATTTCCTGTACTTTTTTTGTACGGATGTTATACTTCCCTACAAAATTTAGTTAAACAAAAGACTTTTATAGGTACTGAAATGTAGTTTGGTGAATTCTTAACATTTAACCTTTTAGCCTATCTGCAGAGACAAATGTTATATGCTCTACTCTACTTTCTGACCCTGCAGGTTAATTATCAATACCTAGGGTTTTTTTCCTTTTTTTCACTGTAATCTAATTTTTAGAAGTGAACTTTATAACCAAATAAACTTTATAACCAAATAAACTTTATAACCAAATGAACTTTTTTTTTTTTTTGAGAGGAAGACTACCTCTGTCACCAGGGTGGAGAGCAGTGGTGAGATCCCAGCTCACTGCAACCTCTGCCTCCTGGGTTCAAGCGATTCTCCTGCCTCAGCCTCTCGAGTAGCTGGGACTACAGGCGCTTCCTGGATTCAAGTGATTCTCCTGCCTCAGCCTCTCGAGTAGCTGGGACTACAGGCACATGCCACCACGTCCAGCTAATTTTTGTATTTTTAGTAGAGATGGGGTTTCAGCATGTTGGCCAGGATGGTCTCGATCTCCTGACCTCATGATCCACCTGCCTCGGCCTCCCAAAGTGCTGGGATTACAGGTGTGAGCCACTGCACCTGGCCCCAAATAAACTTTATAACCAAATGAATTACTTCTTAATTGGTCTCTTATCTACTGTATAAAGCAAATTATACGAACCAAGGTGCTCTGGCTCCAGCATCTGGGCTCTTACTACCCCCATGATCCCCTGCCCCCCCCCCCATGCTGTCTCTCTCTGTGTAAAACCCACCTTCTGTTCAGTTTCCATGTCTTAAAGACTTTGACACCTGCTTTTTGACCTTTCTCATCTGTCCAAGATTATTGCTATCTTGGTTAACTTCTATGTTTATTTTGATGATCATCCCATCACCCTAGCTTCTGTGCTCTCTGATCTCAACTCCATCTCCAGGATAGGCAGAATTCTAAAGATCTCCCGCTCCCCTAACCCCTACAATTCTAGTTCATTCCCTGGTTGTTTCATCAAACACTAATCCACGTACTGATCTGAAGGATTTTGAAGTTATAACTAAAATCCTAAGTCAGTTGACTGTAAAATACCAAGATTGTAAAGGTAGGCCTGATTTAATCACATAAGCCCTTTAAAAGGCAGAAAGAGCCTGGACGTGGTGGCTCATGCCTGTAATCCCAGCACTTTTGGGAGGCCAAGGTGGGTGGATCACCTGAGGTCAGGAGTTTGAAACCAGCCTGGCCAATATGGTGAAACCCCGTTTCTACTAAAAATAACAAAAATTAGCTGGGCATGGTGATGCATGCCTATAGTCCCAGCTACTCAGGAGGCTGAGGCAGGATAATTACTTGAGCCTGTGAGGTGAAGGTTGCAGTGAGCCGAGATCATGCCACCGCACTCCAGCCTGGGGAAAAGAGCGAGACTCAAACTGTTTTGAAAGTGGAGGGGCCACATGAGAAGAAATGCAGGCAGCCAAGAGGAGCTGAGGGTGCCCCTGGTTGACATGCAGCAAGGACACAGGAAACTCAGTCCTGGAACCAAAAAGAAATGGATTCTGCCAACAACCTGACTCTGCTTGGTTCTTTAGAGAAGAGCGTCCAGCTAAGAGTTCAGCTGGCTGACACTTTGACTTGGCTTCGTGATACCCTGAGCAGAGCCTAGACTTCTGACCTTCACAACTGGGAGATAATAAATGGGTATTGTTTTAAGACACTAACTTGATGGTAATTTGTTACTCTAGCAATAGAAAACAAATACACTTCCCTTCCACTTCCATAACTTCACTCTTGTGTTCAAACCGTGGGACCTTATCAAAACCTGGAATATGAATATTAAATGCCAGTATCCCACTCAGTGACCTGATCCTCCTGTTTCAGCTCTTGCCATCTCCATGTGACCCCTCCATGTACTTTCTTTCTCCCTACCTATTCCTGGTTTCGCTTTTCTATGACGATGAACCACTTCACTCACACGACTCCTTTGCTTCATCTTTCCATTGCCTTACCCACCCAACAAAACCTTACCCTAGAATTTAACCCTTTACCTTTACATCTTTGTGAATGAGAAAGCCATGCCCATTTGCAGCTTTCAAACCGCTGTTTATAGAGTCCCATCCCAAGTAGTAGGGGCCTTGGTGTTGCTGTGCAATCTCTGTCTCATATTAGTGTTGGGAGGAAAAACTTCCTCTGCCAACTTAGGTCCAGTGCTTGGGGTCTGTAAATTAATTGGCAATCGATGGATGAACAGGAGAATAGACAAGGTTTATTTACACTTATTCAGGTGAAGAGACTCTCTGTACAGTTAGGGATGAGAGTTTATATGCCAATAATATGGGAAAAGAGAGGAGGAAAGGGATCTATGGGAAAACAAATATGCTTTTATGGAAAGACAAATGGGCTTTTAGGGAAAGAAATGATGGTATGACAACTGGTAATATGTTCAGTTATGCAATTTGTCATTCAGGTGCAAGTGGTCTCCTTCCTGGCAGTGGAGTTTTCTTCCTGGCAGTGGAGTCTCCTGATTGGCAGTGAAGCTCCCCAAGAGGGAGTTTATGGCAGCTTCACTCTCTGAAAGCTCTGCCTTTAGTCAAATAAGGGAAGCTCCAGAAAGGCTTCTTTCTGTATCTTAAATGTTTCAGTTTAAAATACTCTTCATACCAACTCAATGGGTGCCAGTGGGTCCCTCCATTAGCATCCTCTTCCATTTCCTTGGGGCCTTGTGGTGAGCAGAAAAATGACCTCTCAAAGGTATCCATGTCTTATTCCCTAGAATGTGAATGATAGGTTACTTAGCAAAGGAGAATTAAGGTTCCAGATTAAATGAAGATTGTTAATCAAATGACTTTCTTTTTTTTGTTTGAGATGGAGTCTCGCTCTGTTGCCCAGGCTGGGGTGCAATGGCACAGTCTTGCCTCACCACAACCTCTGCCTCCCGGGTTCAAGCGATCTCCTGCGTCAGCCTCCCAAGTAGCTGGGACTACAGGCTCATGCCACCATGCCCGCTTAATATTTGTATTTTTTGTGGAGACGGGGTTTCACTATTTTGGCCAGGCTGGTCTTGAACTTCTGACCTCGTAATCTACCCGCCTTGGCCTCCCAAAGTGCTAGGATTATAGGCGTAAGCCTGCCCAAATGACTGTACCTGGCCCAAATAACTTTAAAATAGGGAGATCATCCTGGCTTATCCAGTGGGCCTATTGTAATAACAAGGGTCCTTAAAGGTGGAAAGGGGAGGCAGAAGAAAATCAAAGATGTGATGACAGAAGCAGGGTCACAGAGCTGCTATACTGCTGGCTTTGCAGATGGAGAAAGGGGCCAAGAGCCTAGGAATGCCGGTGGCCTCTACAAGATGGAAAAGATTCCAGAAAGGAACATAGACCTGCCGACATTTTGATTTTAGACTGCTAGACCCATTTTAGACTTCTGAGCCGTAGAAATGCAATATACTCATGTTGTCTTAAACCACTAAGTTTGTGGCAATTTGTTATGGCAGCAATAGAAAACTAATACAAGCCTATTCAAATATTCATCATTTTCCCAAATCCTGAATCAGGCATTCACACCCATACCCTCAGCACGTCCATCAACTTCAGAGAGAAAGTATAGTTATGGGCCAGATATTTATTTCAATTTTCTGTAATTAAAACATTTACCTCAGCCAGGTGTGGTGGCTCACACTTGTAATCCCAGCACTTTGGGAGTCCGAGGCAGGCAGATCCCTTTGAGGCCAGGAGTTCAAGACCAGCCTAGGCAATATGGTTGACCCTGTCTCTACTAAAAATATAAAAGTTAGCCAAGCATGGTGGTGTGTGCCTGTAATCCCAGCTACTTGGGAGGCTGAGGCAGGAGAATTGCTTGAACCCAGGAGGTGCAGGTTGTGGTGAGTTGAGATTGTGCCACTGCACTCCAGCCTGGGCAATAGAGTGAGACTCTGTCTCAAAAACGAAAACCAACAACAACAAAAAATCCATTTACCTCCATGAGGATATATCCAACTTCCTTCCCTTTTGCGACAATTTTTTTAAAAAGTTTCTGTATTAGTATGTTCTTACACTGCTAATAAAGACATACCTGAGACTGGGTAATTTATAAAGAGGTTAATTGACTCACAGTTCAGCCTGGCTAAGGAGGCCTCAGGAAACTTACAATCGTGGCAGAAGGGGAAGCAAACACATTCTTCTTTACATGGTGGCAGGAAGGAGAAGTGCCAAGCAAAAGGGGAAAAGCCCCTTATGAAACCATTAGATATCATGAGAACTCACTATCAGAACAGCAGCATAGGCGTAATCACCCTATGATTCAATTACCTCCCACCAGGTCCCTCCTGCCACACGTGGGGATTATGGGAACGACAATTCAATTTGGGCTGGGAGCCATGGCTCATGTCTGTAATCCTAATACTTTGGGAGGGCGAGGTGGTGGATCACCTGAGGTCAAGAGTTCGAGACCAGCCTGGCTATCATGGCAAAACCCTGTCTCTACTAAAGATACAAAAATTAGCTGGGCATGGTGGCACGTGCTTGTAATCCCGGTTACTCAGGAGGCTGAGGCAGTAGAATCGCTTGAACCCACGAGGCAGAGGTTGCAGTGAGCTGAGATCACGCCACTGCACTCCAGCCTGGGTGACACAGCAAGACTGCATCTCAAAAAAAAGGATGAGATTTGGGTAGGGACACAGCAAAACCATATCAATTTCCATATATATATATATATATATATATATAGGCAATTTTATAACTTATTTGATGTATTTGATGCTCAGTGGTTAGTTCTCATCCACATTGACTGTAGATTTTTGAAAACGGTAACAGGTGTATAGGTAATCAGGTATGTACCAAATTATAGAGATTGTTTGGTGAATCTTTAGCCTCATTACATTTTCTGAACAACTGTACACAGATGCGGTATGGAACATTCCTTATTCCTTTGGCCCAGACAGTTTTGTTGAACCTGGTATTAATGCACACATCTGGAGTTCCCATCTCCTTCATGGCAAATTTTCGGATCTCTCTGAGTGTCCCAGGGGCACACTTCTTGAAGCCCACTCTGTGAATGCGCTTGTGAATGTCGATGATGTATTCTTGGGCCACTACGTCATTTATGGCAGAACAGCCCTTCTTCTTGCCACTTTTCTTTGCAGGAGCCATTCTGCCTGGCCCAATTTGGAAAGGAAGAGCATGAGGGATTCTAAAGTTTCCTTTTCTTTTCTAATTCTAATTCCTCTGGATCCCATTTTCATTGTGCTTCCTAAGGGACCTGATACTACCAACAACCCTTTCTTTCTTTATGGCTTGTCCTCTTGGCATGCACACATGTTCTAGTCTGTCTAATTCAAACCACGTGAATATTTTCTCTGAACGCTAAGATAGCCTCTAGCTATATTCCTTTCTCTCACCTTCCTTTTATACTGAAATCTTTAGAAAGAGTTGTTTAAACTGTTTCCATTATTTTATTTACAATAACTGTTTGCACCATTATAGACTGAACTTTCTCTTGCCAAATTAGTCAAAGGCCTGACAGCTGTGAGCCCGGCTGTGGGAGAATACTGTGCACATAGCCTCTCTTCCACTGTTTTTTATTTTCTTAACTTGGAGTGGTAATGAAAATAGATATACTTGGACTGAATACATCTGTTATATATGTAACCCAAATACCCCCAGGCCCATGGTGAATCTTGTCTGAAACCTGATCTTGCCAGGGGATAATTGACCATTTTGGAGTTCACCTTTGGAGTAAGCACTAAGAAATGTAGCATACTGGGGCCTTACCAGCATTTTGCAACTGGTGCACAGGCATTCAGCAGGAGTCCCAATATGGGGCTCTATAAATACTGGGCAGTGACTCTTGTCTGGTAAAATAAAAGAAAGGTCATGTGGTGGACGGCAGAGGGCAATGGCTTGGAGGGCTGTGAGTCATTTAACCTTTAACCTTGTGCAAATCAGTCTGCTTTGCATTGGTGACTTATCTGTAAAATGAGGAAAGTCATCTAACATCTGACCTAATGAGGAATGTCCTTTTTCTCTAAAATTCTATGGCTAACAATGCTAACTTACAAGTTAAAATGACTTATTTCTATACAATGCAATACATTTATAAAATGCTGGTTTTATTTATTTATTTATTTATTTATTTATTTATTTATTTTTTGAGACGGAGTCTCGCTCTGTCCCCCAGGCTGGAGTGCAGTGGCCGGATCTCAGCTCACTGCAAGCTCCGCCTCCCAGGTTCACGCCATTCTCCTGGCTCAGCCTCCCGAGTAGCTGGGACTTCAGGCGCCTGCCACCTCGCCTGGCTAGTTTTTTGTATTTTTTAGTAGAGACGCGGTTTCACCGTGTTCACCAGGATGGTCTCGATCTCCTGACCTCGTGATCCACCCATCTCGGCCTCCCAAAGTGCTGGGATTACAGGCTTGAGCCACCACGCCCGGCCTAAAATGCTGGTTTTAATCTGAACTTATCAAATAGAATTTGATAAAGTATTAGGATGAGGTTAGGAACTAATATAACTTTATTTTTAATTTTTTAAAAATTTTCCACTGCCTCCTAATATAACTTTATTTAGCAAATAAACCGACCCATAAATATGAAACATCACAATCTAAAATATTTTTAAAATTAGACTAAAAGTAAGGAAGAATTTTTTATAGGTTTAGTCCTATTTCAAGTGAGGATATGACTCTAAGTATTGTCATGTGTCTTTATATGTTTATTTTATCAGTTTATTTTACTTTTAAACAAAATCCATTTTTTCTTTTTTTTTTTTCTTTTTTGAGACGGAGTCTCGCTCTGTCGCCCAGGCTGGAGTGCAGTGGCCGGATCTCAGCTCACTGCAAGCTCCGCCTCCCAGGTTTACGCCATTCTCCTGCCTCAGCCTCCCGAGTAGCTGGGACTACAGGCGCCCACCACCTCGCCCGGCTAGCTTTTTGTATTTTTTTAGTAGAGACGGGGTTTCACCATGTTAGCCAGGATGATCTCGATCTCCTGACCTCGTGATCCGCCCGTCTCGGCCTCCCAAAGTGCTGGGATTACAGGCTTGAGCCACCGCGCCCGGCCCATTTTTTCATTATAAAATTTATAATTTTCTAAATTTGTTACATAAAATTTAGAAAATTATACTAAAATACAAGAAAAAAGACATTCCATGTTACTACCTAGAACAAATGAACACTTTCCTGCTTTTTTCTTTCTTTTTTTTTTTGGAGTGGGGTCTCACTCTGATCATGGTTCACTGCAGCCTTGAACCCCGGGGCTCAAGCAATCCTTCCACCTCAGCCCCCCAAATAGCTGGGTCCACAGGTATGTGCCATCACATCCAGCTAAGTTTTAAAAGATTTTTTGTAGAGACAAGGACTCCCTGTGTTGCTTAGGCTGGTCTCGAATTCTTGGGCTCAAGCAATCCTCTGGTCTCCTCCCAAAGTGCTGTGATTACAAGTGTGAGCCACCACACCCAGTGTAATTACATTTTTTTTTAATAGAGATAGGGTCTCACTATGTTGCCCAGGCTGGTCTTGAACACTTGGGCTCAAGCAATTATTTCGCCTCTGCCTCCCAAAGTGTTGGGATTACAGGAGTGAGCCGCCACTCTTTGCCCAGCAATTTTCTATGTATAGGTTTTTTTGTTTGTTTGTTTTCTTGACTTGGAGTCTTGCGTTGTCACCCAGTGACAGGCATTGGCATGATCTTGGCAGTGGCATGATCTTGGCTCACTGCAGCCTCCATCTCCCTGGCTCCAGCGATGCTCCTGCCTCAGCCTCCTGAGTAGCTGGGATTACGGTCATGCGCCACCATGCCCGGCTAATTTTTTTTTTTTTTTTTTTTTTTTTTGAGATAGTCTCGCTCTGTCGCCCAGGCTGGAGTGCAGTGGCGCGATCTTGGCTCACCGCAAGCTCGGCCTCCCGGGTTCACACCATTCTCCAGCCTCAGCCTCCTGAGCAGCTGGGACTACAGGCGCCCGCCATCACGCCCGGCTAATTTGTGTGTGTGTGTGTGTGTGTTTAGTAGAGGCGGGGTTTCACCGTGTTAGCCAGGATGGTCTCGATCTTCTGACCTCAGGTGATCTGCCCGACTCGGCCTCCCAAAGTGCTAGGATTACAGGCGTGAGCCACAGCGCCCGGTCTAATTTTTGTATTTTTAGTAGAGAAGGGTTTCATCGTTTGGCCAGGCTGGTCTCGAACTGCTGACATCAGGTGACCACCCGCCTCGGCCTCCCAAAGTGCTAGGATTACAGGAGTGAGCCACCGTGCCTGGTCTCTATGTACAGGGTTTTGATTTGTTTTTATTTTGCATAATTACAAAATGCTATATTCAACTTAGTATCCATTTTTTAAAATGTGCACAGCAGTTTCATGTGTGTTTTCTCCGTTTTTGTTCAGTCGCCTCCTGTAGTGCCTTCAGATCTTGCTTGAAATGTTTTCATTTTTTCTGGTATCATAAAATTTTATTCTTTTCATTTATCTGGGTGAGCTAAAAAGAAAATTAAAATTTATTCTTTGGAGATTTTTCAGTTTTTGGAAACAGTTATTAACTGCCAGGTCTGAAAACTTTATCTTGGGGTTTTTTTTTTTTTTTCTTGAGACAGTCTCTGTGGCCCAGGCTGGAGTGCAGTCGTGGGATCTTGGGTCATTGCAACCTCTGCCTCCTGTGTTCAAGCGCTTCTCGTTCCTTAGCCTCGCGAGTAGCTGGAATTACAGCCTCTTCACCACACCCAGCTAACTTTTGTATTTTTAGTAGACGCAGGGTTTCACCATGTTGGCCAGGCTGGTCTCGAACTCCTGGCCTCAAGCGATCTGCCTGTGTCAGCCTCCCAAAATGCCGGGATTACAGGCATGAGCAGCCGCGCTGGCCTTAATTTTGTCTTAAAATGAAGTATGACTAATATATATTTCTATATGGGTCTTTAAGGGTCTTGAAACTGACAGAAATTAATTCAAAAGAATAACTTTACCTTAAAGTTCTTTTAAAAAGCATGCGGTATGGTATTTTTAAATTTTTTTTAAAAAAATTACTTATAGTCAATTTTCTTATATAGGCTTCCTAGCTAAAACTTTCCTGCATTGAGTGAACCATTAATAGTTATTCCTAGTGTTGATTTAAACAACTTAAATGATATTATGATTTTTGTTTGTAAATGCAAACCAGGAAATACCTGCATGCAGGTACTAATTTCCTAGGGCAGACGCAGCAGATAGATGTTGGGATGGCTACACTCACACAGCCTGATGGCCCGTTTCCTGAACATGCGCAATCACTTTCCAGCCTTTCCACACCATCAGAATATTGCACAGAAGTATGTCAGTCACAGGAGTATAAAGAATAACATTTAAACTATGGTAATATTTTCATTTAGTAAGTTTCTCCCCTTTCCCTCTCCGGGTTAGATTCAGTCCCTGATCTGATTTTTTAAGGCCCGGGGGCGCAAGCATCCACTTTCTCAGAAGCCATTCACCAGAAACCACCCATTTAACTTGCTCTGGGGGCGAGCAGCGCTTGTGACTGGACAACCTGTGTGTCAGCGTCCCCGGTGCTTCGGCGCTCCGGCCAGTGGCGGCGACCAAACCCATCTGGGTCAGACGAGGTATTGATCAGCCGGAAGAGCGCCGGGTGATTCTCGTAGTTAAATCACCCCGGTCCATTCGTGCGATCTCGGAGGCGGGAATGTTTGGCTTTTCCTTGCGTGTCCCGGCAGGGTGACCCTAGACCCGCGGGAGGGCGGTGGTTCCCGTCCAGCTGGCGGCTCAGCGCCGCGGGACACGTGGGCGCTTTCAGCCGGGTCCCAGGGCGCTTATCGCGGCCTGGCAGACTGGGCCGCGCCTCGTCCCCGCCAGCGAACCCCGACCCAGGGAAACCCGGGGCGCTGGGGAGGGGCCACAGCTCTCAGCTCTGGCCCTCCATAGCGCTCAGCTCTGGCCCTCCATAGCCCGAGGCGCGGGATAGGAAGTTCTTATCTGCACTGCCTGAGCTCGTTCTCTCGAGGTCCGGGTCTCCCGAGGCCGCCAACCGCCGGCTGCTATCGTGACCTGGAGCTGCAGCGCCTCCCGCGCCGGCCGCCGCGCCGGGCAAGCGCTGAGGGGCGCCGGGTGTGGTCCGGCGAAGGGGCTGTGCAGCGCGCGGGCTGTGTGCTGTGCCCACACAAACGGTTCCGGGCGTGCAGGAGGGAAGAGGCAGTGCCCGCCACTCCCACTGAGATTGAGAGACGCGGCAAGGAGGCAGCCTGGAGAGGAGCTGAGGAGGATTTGGCAACGCACCGTGCCCAAGCTCGGTGGCCTTGTTAAGCGGAAACTGCTGCTTTAGGGTTTGTTTGGAAGGTCCGACTGACTCATCCCAACATTTACATCAATAAGTGTTAAAGCTCTGCCTCTGAGCCCGCACATCCTGAGATCCTGAGCCCTTGGTTAAGACCGAGCTCTATTAAGCTGAGTGAGTAAATGGTAAAAGCCAATTGCGCTGAGAGTGTGTGTCTGGAAAGGTGGATAGGCGTTGTATATATATATTTGTTAGAAAACAGATAACCGTTGAAACGAGATGACTGAGTTTTTTAGCATCTCACAGTTTCATTTGAAAGTAGGTATGCAGTTTAAAACTGATAATTCAAAGTGGTTTTTCAGAAAATGATGCTCTGGTGCAAACTGATTCCGGCTCCTATAGTGTGTTAAGTGTGGGTTGGTAAAACTCTTGGCCTTTCTCCAAATGTATGAAGCTAAAGTTGATATTGGATAGATAAAAACCCACTGAGCACGGAAGTTACTATAGGGGGAGGAAACATTTGTTAATGTTAATATTTTAAAGGAGTTGACCAACATATTGTCATTTACCTATCCCCTTTATCTTCTGGGAATAGGTAAATGACAAATTATTGCTCAGTCCCTTTAAAGCTTTGGATGGTTTGCTAAAGAATTATTGAACTCCCTTTTGTAATTTTCTGTGGATAGTTGAGTGTTCTTACTTCCCTCTCAGTGCTAGAGATATCCCCTAAAACTTGGTTTTTAGGAGGATCTTACAACTCTCTTATTATTTGAATTTCAGCTAGTCATAAATAAATATACCAGAGTAGAAAGGAAGAGATGTTTTTGATTGATATTCTTTACAAAACAGTGCTTTCAGAGTACAGCTTTGACTGGATTGTATAGATCTTGGTGAGGAAGGTTTCAATGACAAAGATGGCATGTTAAGTCTAACATTACACTTCTGTTATAAACATTGAAAGATGTTGATTATTTTATTGTTTATCTTATAATAACTTTTAATTGTGAAATAATTTGAGAGTTACTGAAAATTTGCAAAAAATAGTACAGAGAGTTCCCATAATATCATGCATAACAGGGGCCAAAACTAGTACCATGGGCATGCCACTATAATACAATAAACTAAACTACAGACTTTATTTGGATTTCACTTGGCTTTCCACTGTCTTTTTTTTTGCCCAGGATCCAATCGATGATCTCACTTTGCATTTAACTGCTAAATATCCTTAATTTTCTCTGATCTGTGACAGTTCCTCAGCCTTTCATTGTTTTTTCATGGACCTTGACACTATTGAAGAAGACCCGGTCAGTTAATTTGTAGAATGCCCCTCAATTTGTATTTGTTTGATGTTTACTGTCATGTTTAGATGAATGTTCTACATTTTAGGGAAAAATGTCACAGAAGTAAAGTTTCCATCTCAGTATGTCATATTGGGTACATGATGTCAATCCTTTTTTTTTTTTTTTTTGAGACTGAATCATGCTTTATTGCCCGGACTGGAGTTCAGTGGCTCGATCTCGGCTCACTGCAACCTTTGCCTCCCAGGTTCCAGTGATTCTCCTGCCTCAGCCTCCTGAGTAGCTGGGATTACAGGTGCCTGCCACCACACCTGGCTAATTTTTTTATATTTTTAGTAGAGATGGGTTTCATGTTGGCCAGGCTGGTCTCAAACTCCTAACCTCTAGTGATCCTCCTGCCTTGGCCTCCCAAAGTGCTGGGATTACAGGCATGAGCCACCGTGCCCTAGCCGATACTTCTTATTACCTATGATGTTAATCTGTTTGCCAGGTTCCCTTTGTATTTGAGATCTTGGGAGAGAAATTTGAACTACCATTTCTCCTTAAACTTTTATTCATTAATTTAAGCATCCATATGTGGAGCATGTTGTTTAGTTTTTTTTTTTTTTTTTCTAATGGTTAAACAAAACCCCTATTTTCTTCCTTCTACTTTTTTTTTTTTTTTTTTTTGAGATGGAGTCTCATTTTGTCACCCGGGCTAGAGTGCAGTGGCACGATTTAGGCTCACTGCAACTTCCGTCTCCCTGGGTTCAGCAATTCTCCTGCCTCAGCCTTCCAAGTGGCTGGGATTACAGGCACACATCACCATGTCTGGCTAATTTTTATATTTTTAGTAGAAACAGGGTTTCACCATATTGGCCAGGCGGGTCTCGAACTCCTGACCTTGTGATCCACCCACCTTGGCCTCCCAAAGTGTTGGGATTACAGGCATGAGCCACTGTGCCCAGCCCGTCTACATTTTTTAATTAAAATTCCCTTCTGTAGGGAAGAGTTGACCCTTCTCTCCTGTTCATTGATTCAGTTATTTGTATCAGTACGGGCTCATGGATATTTGTTTTGTTATATGGCTTATAATCCAATATTATCAGTATTTAATCTGCTGCTCAAATTGTTCTGGCTTTCACCACTGGGACCTTTTTCAGGCTGGCGCCTGTGCCACTTTGACATATACTTGCTTTTTCTTTTTTCTTCTTCTTCTTCTTTTTTTTTTTTTTGAGATGGAGTCTTTGTTGCCCAGACTGGAGTGCAATGGCATGATCTCGGCTCATTGCACCCTCTGTCTCCCAGGCTCTAGCGATTCTTGTGCCTCAGCCTACCAAGTAGCTGGGATTATAGGTATGTAACACCACACCTGGCTACTTTTTGTGTTTTTCAGTAGAGACGGGGTTTTCCATCTGGTCAGGCTGGTCTCAAACTCCTAGCCTCAAGTGATCTGCCCGCTTCAGCCTCCCAAAGTGCTGGGATTACAGGTATGAGCCACCATGCCTGGAGTCTTTTTCTTTTTTAATGCACTTCCTGATTTCTGGCATCAGAAAATGCTCAGGCTTACTTTGTATTTTCCATGTCCCAACGTTGGAATGATCCATTTCTCCAAGGCACTGGGGTTATTTTGCTTTAGAATAGTATTGGAAGCTAAGATCTGGACACTGGATGTTCTGTTAGAGTTCTTTTTTTTTTTTTTTTTTTTTTTGAGATGGAGTCTTGCTCTGTCACCCAGGCTGGGGTGCAGTGGTGCAATCTCGGCTGATTGCAACCTCCACTTCCTGGGTTCAAGAAATTCTCCTTCCTCAGCCTCCTGAGTAGCAGGAATTACAGGCATGTGCCACCACACCCAGCTAATTTTTTATGTTGTTAGTAGTGATGGGGTTTTGCCATGTTGGCCAGGCTGGTCTTGAACTCCTGACCTAGGTGATCCACCCGCCTCGGCCTCCCTAAGTGTTGGGAATACAGGTGTGAGCCACCGCGCCCGGCCTAGAGTTACTTTTGAGCTTTTTATGTTTAATAAAAAGTTTGTGACTTAGCAAATGCTAAGTCTGAAAAGATGAGTATTACCTTAAAGTTTAAACATTATAGAGGAACTGACTGTATTAGCCAATTTGGATTCTGTCTCTTTTGGGAAAGAAATGAAATTGGTAGTATTTAGGAATTTTTTAAAGCTCCCATTTTTTTCTCAAATGAAACCCTGTCAGTGTTTCCAAAACAAATAATGCGCATGTGAGCTTCTATTTATTAGGCTCTGGTCAGAAACCGGGATCATTTTATTAGCTGAGTAGCTTAAACTACATCCTAATATTATAATTTTGGTAACTGTTGATTGAATTCACAGTGAGAAAAAGATTTGAGATCCATATGTGTGTTAGTCATACTAGCAATGAAGAAATACTGTGTTTATAATGAGGCATTATTTGGTCTGAGATGGTAACTGTACCCATGGATTAGAGAGAGGATCCCTTGTAATAATTAATGAGCTCTTCTATGATTTTGGAGTATACACACATTACATGCTCCTTCTTTTCTATCTTTGTATGCTGGATCATGATGTTTTTTACTGTAGGTCTCAGAATTTTGAGAAGTAATGCTGCTGCTCACATCTAATTTTCTGTTCATAATTTTTTTTTTTTTTTTTTTGGTACGGAGTCTCGCTCTGTTGTCCAGGCTGGAGTGCAGTGGCATGATCTCAGCTCACTGCATCCTGCAACTCCTGGGTTCACACCATTCTCTTGCCTCAGCCTCCCCAGCAGCTGGGACTACAGGCACCCGCCACCACGCCCAGCTAATTTTTTGTATTTTAGTAGAGACGGGTTTCACCATGTTAGCCAGGATGGTCTCGATCTCCTGACCTCGTGATCCACCCAACTTGGTCCCTCAAAGCATTGGAATTACAGGCGTGAGCCACCGTGCCCGGCCTCTGTTCATAATTTTTATTGCGATTCTGATGATTGAATTATAAACTGGAAGGGAGCAGGGATATTGATCTTTATGTAGTCGACATGTGCTAGACTCATAGAGAAGAAGAACTGGGTTGTAGGCACAGTGCTGTGTGGTTTTGGGTAAATCTAACTCACAGTCAACTTGATTTTGCCTGTTCCTCTTGTTTCCCCCTGGGGGCTAAGGATTCCAGACTTTTCTAATCACCCACCTCACTGCTGCTAATCTTCCCACAGTGCCAATTTGGTGGAGTCAGCCTTGCAAAGGCAGAAGAGAAAGGGTGATGACTTCCCCAGAGCTTCTGCCACTGTCCTCCTCCCTATGTCTTCTAGCCCCAGTCACTACTCCTTTTATTTAAATTCATAGAGGCTTCTCTGTCAGTCCCCTCTTAAATGTAAATGAGTTATTCAGTTCCTGTGGGCCTGAAGCTAAACCACTGTCATTTATTTTTGGCCTTGTTTTCCCAGTTTGGGCAGTGTTAGAGGAGGTCTGGAAATAGAATTATTTGGGACAGGCGATTTTGCAGAACATGCACAGATAAATAGGCTTCAGGGAGCTCTCATAGTCTACGGAGGGAGAGGTGCAGGACAGTGTCCTCATCTTGGCTCTTGATATTATTACGGTGGACTCTTACGTGGTCTCCCTGCGTTGTCCATACCCGTGACCAAAGTCAGAGTGATCCTTTAAACCAAGCTTGTCCAACCTGCATGTGGCCCAGGATGGCTTTGAATGCAGCCCAACGCAAATTAGTAAACTTTCTTAAAACATTATGTGATTTTTTTTTAGCTCATCAGCTATCGTTAATGTTAGTGTATTTTATATGTGGCCCAAGACAATTCTTCCAGTGTGGCCCAGGGAAGCCAAAAGATTGGACACCCCTGCTTTAAACATAGATGACATCATTTCTTCGCTCAGAACTTTCCTTTGCCTTCCAGTGTCATTTAGATCAGAGCCAAAGTCCTTCCCGTGGTCAGTGGTAGATACAACCTGAGTTCCTGCTCTCATACCCTCCCTCATTCTGCTTCAGCCTCACTGG
This sequence comes from Trachypithecus francoisi, assembly GCF_009764315.1. Classification (NCBI taxonomy): domain Eukaryota; kingdom Metazoa; phylum Chordata; class Mammalia; order Primates; family Cercopithecidae; genus Trachypithecus; species Trachypithecus francoisi. The sequence goes on from NW_022681454.1 coordinate 44,743,225, forward strand.
CCTCTTGGCTGTTCCTTAGACTAGCGCTTGGACATATACTGCTCCTCCAGAACGCCACCCTCAGAGCTCTGCTCGAGGGTTTCATTGGAAAGGCCTTCCGTGGCCACCTGTGTTACCCAGGTTGGAGTGCATTGGTGTGATCTTGACTCACTGCAATCTCTGCCTCCCGGGTTCCAGCAATTCTTGTGCCTCAGCCTCCCAAGTAGCTAGAATTACAGGTGTGTGCCACCACACCTGGCTAATTTTTGTATATTTAATAGAGATGGAGTTTCATCATATCGTCCAGACTGATCTCCAAACTCCAGGCCTCAAGCAATCCACCCACCTCAGCCTCCCAAAGTGCTGGGATTACAGGCCTGAGCCACCATTTCTGGCCCACCCTTCCTCTTTTGCTTTTAATTTTTTTTCTCCATAGCATTGTTGACTGATATTTTTCATATGTAACCTCACTGAGGGCAGGGATGGTTATCTGTTGTTTTGTTTTGTTCACTCCTGTAAGTCCAGTGCCTGCCAGATAAAGAAGCCTAGTAAATATTGAATTATTATTATTATTTGAGACAGAGTTTAGCTCTTGTTGCCCAGACTGGAGTGCAATGGCGTGATCTCAGCTCACCGCAATCTCTGCCTCCCAGGTTCAAGCCATTGTCCTGCTTCAGCCTCCCGAGCAGCTGGGGTTACAGGCATAAACTACCATGCCCAGCTAATTTTGTATTTTTAGTAGAGACAGGGTTTCTCCATGTTGGTCAGGCTGGTTAAATGAATTCTTTTAGTTTTCTTTTTTACTTTCTTTCTCCCTGCTTTCTTTCCTTCCCTCCCTCCCTTCCTTCCTTCTCTCTCTCATCTCATGGGAATAGAGAGTCTCTGTTAACAAGAGCCTCTGATAACTGGAGGGAGCAAGCTGAAAAGATGGGAGTGAGGAGTGTCTTTATTCACAGTGACAAGGTGGGAGAATGCCTGGCTAATGTAGCAGGGAGGTCAGGATCATTAAGGGAGAGGTCAAGGGACAGGGAGGTCAAGGGGAAAGATCTTTATGGATTTTGAAACTTATTACAACCACCAAGATATTAGACTTTAAAACTGTATATGATATTTTATGTCCATTGATGCCACTCTGAATACAGCTCACACTTGGATGCTCAAGTGAGTGTGGGTCTCTAGCGAAGGGTATTGGAAAATGCCACCCCAAAATATGCCTGAACTGAAATTCTGTGTTGGACAACCAGCTATCACCAGGCTCTGTAGGCTTTTCACCTTTACCCCTGGGTCTTCTCACTATTTCGCTACATAGATGGAGTATGTTCTTTTGACTGTCTTTGGGTAACTTGTCTGGTTTTGGGATTTTTAGCTAAAGTTCTCTTTGTAAAATCTATTCCAGTTAATTAATTATGCAAAAGGTACAAGGGTTTATCTTTGCTTCTTTGCGCTTGAAATAATTCTTTCCTGTACTTGGCATTTGGCTTATTTTGAGCTAAAGGCTGTTGAGAACCCCTGGATCCTTGAAAAGTTCTACCTCACCCTAAATGCCAAAAAAGTATAAATTTATTATATTATAAAGGAAATATACATTTATAAATAAAATTCCCATTTGTAAAGGTGTCTCTCCAAGATAGCTCTTTTCACCTGAGAGGGACTTAACTGCATACCAAGGCAGCCCTTATTTACCATACCTTTCCTCCCCATCTCTTCCCTTCCCTTGCCGTGACTTGTCCCCAGAAACCTTAAACCCCTTTTTCTTTAGCCTGAAATTTGTATGTAAGTCTTTTTTTTTTTTTTTTTTTTTTTTTTGAGACGGAGTCTTGCTCTGTCGCCGGGGCTGGAGTGCAGTGGCCGGATCTCAGCTCACTGCAAGCTCCGCCTCCCGGGTTCACGCCATTCTCCTGCCTCAGCCTCCCGAGTAGCTGGGACTACAGACGCCCGCCACCTCGCCCGGCTAGTTTTTTGTATTTTTTTAGTAGAGACGGGGTTTCACAGTGTTCGCCAGGATGGTCTCGATCTCCTGACCTCGTGATCCGCCCGCCTCGGCCTCCCAAAGTGCTGGGATTACAGGCTTGAGCCACCGCGCCCGGCCTGTATGTAAGTCTTAATCGCCGGGCATGGTGGCTCACGTCTGTCATCCTAGCACTTTGGGAGGCCGAGGCAGGTGGATCACCTGAGGTCAGGAGTTGAAGACCAGCCTGACCAACATGGTGAAACCCCATCTCTACTAAAAATACAAAAATTAGCCAGGTGTGGTGGCGGGCGCCTCTAATTCCAGCTACTTGGGAGGCTGAGGCAGGAGAATTGCTTGAATCTGGGAGGCAGAGGTTGCAGTGAGCCAAGGTCGCACCACTGCACTCCATCCTGGGCAACAGAGTGAGACTCTGTCTCAAAAAAAAAAAAAAAAAAAAGTCTCAATCATCTGGACTTGTCCTAGAGTCTGATTTGTTTATGAAACTTCCACACTTATTTGTGTAAGGAAACTTTTTTTTTTTGGTCATATTAACCTGTCTTTTGCCAGTTTAATTTCTAGGGCCCCAGATAGAGAACCCACAGGGGAGATGGAGAAGGATTTTTTCTTCTCTAAAGTAACATTTAAGAAAACCTAACAGCGATACATTGTTGCAAACTGAAGACCCAAGGAGGGTGGGCAGGTTTGTCATCTATGAGAGTCTTGGTTGTGGTTCTGATTTAACAAAAGTTCATCCCTCTCAAAACCTTAACCTTTGATGTCCCCTCTGTCATTGCCTCTCTTATCCAAACATGGTTCCCCAGGGTTTTTGCAGTTACCTCCCCGCTAGTTCTTGCTTCCACACTTGCCTCTCCCTTCTGTTATTCTCCACTCAACAAAGTGTTCCTTTATTTATTTATTTACTGAGACAGAGTCTTGCTCTGTTGCCCAGGCTGGAGTGCAGCGGCGCGATCTTGGCTCACTGCAACCTCTGCCTCCAGAACTCAAGCGATTCTCCTGCCTCAGCCTCCCGAGTAGCTGGTATCACAAATGCACACCACCATGCTCGGCTAATTTTTGTATTTTTAGTAGAGATGGGGTTTCACCATGTTGGCCAGGCTGGTCTCAAACTCCTGACCTCAAGTAATCTGCTCACCTCGGCTGTCCAAAAGGCTGAGATTACAGGCGAGAACCACCACACCTGGCCTAACCCAGAGTGTTCCTTTAGAAACATCATTAGTGTTGTGAGGCTTTCCTGATTAAAAAGCCTCAGTGGCTTCTCACTGAGCCCTTCTGTGATGTGGTTTCTTCCTGTCTGTCAGGAATCAGGCTGTGTTCTCCAGATCACTGTGCTGCCATAATGTGGAGGTCCTAGAGCACCTAGCCAGTTTAACTCTGAAACCACCATGCAAGGAGGCTTTGGGCCTGAATATAATCAACACAGGACCTCTCAGGACAAATCTGTCAAATTGGAGATAACATGAAAGCCCATGCATCAACCTTTTAAAGGCAATAAAACACCATAATATCTTTTAAAGACAAGGTACAATTTATGTAAGTTAAACTTCAGATTTTGTGTTCCTTTTCCTTTCCGCTGCTAAGTTTGTTGCAATCACCTGACAGTGATTTGACTGCTCAGGATTGTTATCTTTTGAGATTAACCTCAGTAAACAGTTTAAAGAGGTATGTAATTTATGCAACATGCCCTATGGCTATGAGGTAGAGTGCATCTTCCTATACTAGTGTCATCCTAGGGAAAAAAAGGAAGAGTAGAGTCTGGAATTCTCAACTTGAGGCTATCTTGGCTTCTACCAACATATGCAGTAGTTCCAGCTGGGCAGGTGGCAGGCTGAAGACTTTAGGCTCTACCTGTGTACTTTTTTTTTTTCCTATTCTCAGTTTTCATTCTATGTAAATGCTGTTTTGAGTTGCGCAGTTTGAGCTTTCTAATTGTAAAGAGTCGTTTATGCAATTAAGAGTTTGATAAAGAGTAAAACAAAAATTGAGAAATATGGTATCTTTAATGCAGATTATCATTTTTATAAGAGAGTACCAGCATATATTGAAAACAAATGGTTAAACTTCTCAAAAAAGTAAAAATGCGCCGGGCGCAGTGGCTCACACCTGTAATCCCAGTGCTTTGGGAGGCTGAGGCAGGTGGATCACCTGAGGTCAGGAGTTTGAAACCAGCCTTGACTACCATGGTGAAACTCCATCTCTACTAAACATACAAAAATTAGCTGCACGTCATGGCATCTGCCTGTAATCCCAGCTACTAGGGAGACTGAGGCAGGAGAATCACTTGAACCTGGGAGGCGGAAGTTGCAGTGAGCTGAGATCATGCCATTGCATTCCAGCCTGCGCAACAAGAATGAAACTCCATCTCAAAAAAAAAAAAAGTAAAAACATGGCCTTGCTAGTTAGAAAGCAACAAGAGAGGCAAGGTATGAATAATATAGGTAGACCAGCAGGAAAGGGACAGCAGAGCTGGGGAAAGAATCTCCATATGCAAAGCCTTTCTGTCTTGTTTGAAAGGGCTTTTCGAGTTGGCTAAAATGCATAATCAGGCCAAATAACATGAATCGGCTGGGATCAGGTAAGGTGTAAAGCCATTTGGAGGCTTCCTTTTACTTAAGATCTTGGCAGGGGGTCTAGGACACAGAAAGAGGAAAAAAACCGGATTAGCATTAGCTAGTACTCCGCAAATAAGGAAACAGCAACAGGTGGGAGGTTGATTTTTGTTGTAGGGGCATCTCGTCGTATGATGGGGTATTTTCCTTGATATAAAAAGATGATGCTGATCCAATGAGACCAGGACACATGACCAGAAAGCTTCTGACCATAGGGAAAGACTGGTGTTTGCTTAAAGGTAGTTGTTACTTTTAGAGAGTTCCCTAAACCCAGAATACTATATTAATTAGAGACTGGGCACTTTGAGATGAGTCTGGTGCTGAGTTTTGGTATATTTTCTTTATTTAATCCTTACTGTATTTTTTTTCTTAGAGTAAGTGTATTGCTCCATATTGGTGTTAGAATTACAGTTTGTTTTTTTTCCTTTCTTTTTGGTGTAACGTGCTTCAGCTTGAAGGTGTGCCTTGGTTATACCTGTCTAATCACTTGGTTTGTGACTCATGAATGACTAAGGCCCTTCCTCCCTGAGGAAGATTGTTAGAATCCTGGCCAGGAATGAAACAGCTCTTGAGTAATGTGAATTACACATTTAATCCTATCACAATAAAGGCAAACTCTGTGCGCACTTCTAAGATTGTGATTATATTTATAAGTGTTACTCTCTGTCTTGTATGGGCATGGGTGATCGCTCTTTCTTGGGTACTTTAGCTCTAGTTGTTGCCTTTTATTTGTGGAAACCTCACAAAAGTGTCTTTAAAATTTCCATCTGGAGTCAGTGAGCTATTTAAATTCAAGCAATAAGTTATTTAATACTCTTAAGAAGTCTTTAGAGAAGGTTAGAAAATGTCCTCAGTGGCTGAATGAACATCAAATGGGGATGGCAGTAGGAGAAGAGATTGCTAGTGTTGGAATTGGTGTATTTTGGTTTCTGAATATATGGGGAGATGGTTTAAAACCTTTTCAAAGTAAAGGTGTGAAGTCCATACATTGCAGTTATCTCTAGAGATCCCTGGGGAATTGGTTCCAAGACTCCCCTCGAACACCTAGATCCACATATACTTAAGTTCCTGATATAAAATGGCATAGTATTTGCATATAACATACATGCTTTGTTCCATATACTTTAAATCATCTCTAGATTACTTATAATACCTAATACAATGTAAATGTTATGGTAATAGTTGTGATACTGTATTGTATAGGAAAAATGATGAAAAAAATTCTGTACATGTTCTGTACAGATACAGCCATCCATTTATATTTATTTTTAAATATTAATTTTTTTTGAGATGGGGTCTTATTCTGTCACCCAGGCTGGAGTGCAGTGGCGTGATCTCGGCTCACTGAAATCTCCACCTCCTGGGCTCAAGTGATCCTCCTGCCTCAGCCTCCCGAGTAGCTGAAAATATGGGTGTGCACCACTATACCTGGCTAATTTTTTGTATTCTTTATAGAGATGGGGTTTCACTATGTTGTGCAGGCTGGTCACGAACTCCTGCGTTCAAGTGATCTGCCTGCCTTGACCTCCCAAAGTGCTGGGATTGCAGGCGTGAACCACCACACCTGGCTTATTTTTAAATATTTTCGATTTGCGATTGGTTGAATCCTCATATGCAGAACTCAAGGACAGGGCTGCTGACTGTACTTGTGCCTTCTCTTTCAATGCTTCAAAAGAATAGAATTTTGGCTAATTATTGCCATTCATGTGTTCACAGATTAAAACGCAGCCATGTACCTTGAATTTGCTGGGTGTCAGTCTTTAAATGGTTTTTACTTTTCCAGGCTCCAAATGAATAGACTTGTAAATATGATATGTTTCTGGATTACAGAAACAGTTATTAGGAGATACTTTTGGTTTTTGGCAGTTTTATTATGATATGCCTAGATTTGTTTTGTTTTGTATTTGTCCTCTTCGGTGTTCCTAGGGTTTCTTTAATCTATGGCTTGATAGCTTTGTCAGTTTTGGAAAATACTGGCCAGTATTTCTTCAAATACTGATTCTAAGTACACATTTTGCTACATTTTCTCTCCTCTCTCAGGTCTCAGGTTATGCTTATGACAGAGCTTTTTCATCTTATCCCATACGTTTGTTATGCTCTTTTATGTAGTTCTCATTCTGTTTAATTAGGAGGTTTTTCCCCCTTTCATGGTAATAATTTTCATCATTCATAATTTTCATCCTGGATGTTTTCTGTATACTAGTCTTCCAGTTCACTAAATTCTCTTTCCTAATTTGTGTCTAAATTAGGAAAGCTGCTGTTAAACTCATCTATTGAATTCTTAATTTTCATTTGTTTTTATAGATCTTGGTTCCTTGGTGAGAGTCTGTCTTGTAATTTTCTTAAAAACGTCAATCTTTTGTTTTAATGTCAATGTCTGTTAACTTCAGTCTAGATTACTTGTGGGTCTCTTTCCATTTTCTCATTTCTGGAACATCAGGTTCTGTTTTTTGGCATGCCTGGCAATTAAAAATTTTTTTTTCATTATTTTTAAACTTATGATTCGTGAATCAGGCAGCCCTCAGAATCACAGCAGATTCAGAAAGATTCCCGATGCCTGGCCATTTTTTATTGAAAATCTGGATGATATCTTCTTAGAGAGTGGATTTAACCTTCTTCTAGCAGTCTGAGCAGATCGTCTTGATTGAGTAGAGGCTGGTTTTTTGATTTGTCCATATTCCCAAAGCATAATGCTTCTGGGATCTCTTTCCAGGGCTCCTCCTCTGCTAGGCACTTAACTCCAACACAATTTTGTCTCCCTAGTGCTGACAGATGACAGACTGCTGAAATATCTGCCCAGAAATAGTAGTGACTTCAGTAAGCAGACTCATTTCTTCTAGCAGCTTCTTCCTGCTTGGTTTGTCTGAGATGTGCCCCAGGTGTGTACAATTTTTGTGTGCAAATACCCACCTCAAGAGGAAAGGGCACGCAGAATGCAGAGTTCGTTTCAGTGCTTCAGTCCCTCCATTCCATGATTTTGGTTCCTCATGTCCTGGCCGCTTTGGTTGCTTTTATCAGACGGAACTCTTCAACATTTCTTCTTACTTTTTTTTGTCTACTTTTGTCATTGTGGTTAGGAGGACTGTTTGTTTGGAACAGCAACTCCATCATAGGCAGAGAGAAAGTTCGTCATGGATTACTTTGACTTTTAAAAATTAAAACTGCATTTATTGAAGTTAACATTTCAAACCTGTTTCACAAGCTGTTAAGTTCATCTTAAGGTCTTACTCTAATAAATCTTTTTTGAGGCCTTTTGTAATTTGTTTAATGAAATATTTCAAATTTTATTTATACATTTAATATTCTTTTTTGTTTTAAATTTTTACTTAACTTTTGGTTTGACTTACTTAATGATTTTTCATACCTAACTGTAAATCTCCCTAGAATTTAAATATGTTTGTTAATTAAGGAAATGATTATGTAATTGCAAACAGTTTTGTAGTTTACCTTCTTTGCTGATTGACGGTGCATAACAACTTCCGACATAAAGTCTGGAGCTGTAAATTCAGAGAAATGTCTCCTGTTCCCGACTGCTTGACTAAGCCCCTTTTGATAATAATGATGCTATAAACTCTGCAATTAAAAAAAAAAAGAGGTTCTTTTCTTTTTTTCCTTTGTTTTTGAGATGGAGTCTCGCTCTACCGCCCAGGCTACAGTGTAGTGGTGCAATCTCTGCTCACTGCAACCTCTGCCTCCCTGGTTCAAGCCATTCTCCTGCCTCAGCCCCCCGAGTAGCTGGGATTACAGGCTCATGCCACTACACTTGGCTAATTTTTGTATTATTAGTAGAGACAGAGTTTCACCATGTTGGCCAGGCTGGCCTTGAAAAAAAAATACAGAGGTTCTGATGATGATCATGTAGTCTGTCCCTGCATTTGACTTACATGCTTTTCAAGCCAGACAATTCTAGCCCTCATCCATCCTTTTCCTGCTTTATCAGTTTTTAGTAATTTTCATACTCTTCCTATTTACTTATTAGGACCCATTTGACATCTAATTGGAGTTTATGCATTCCAAGTTGTGCCTATCTTCCCATTTATATTTTTATCACAATGGCATGGGCTGTTCGTTGGAAATGAAGCTACTGATTGCCACTCATTTAAAAATTGACTTGTTTTAAATGTATTGTCACCTAGTGTTTGCAATCTCATTTATCTGGACTATCACCTTACTGTTGTTTTTCTGTCTACAGAAAGATAAAAACTCTCCAGATGTCTTCCAGTAATGTCGAAGTTTTTATCCCAATGTCACAAGGAAACACCAATGGCTTCCCCATGACAACTTCCAATGACCTGAAGGCATTTACTGAAGGAGCTGTGTTAAGTTTTCGTAACATCTGCTATCGAGTGAAAGTGAAGAGTGGCTTTCTACCTTGTCGAAAACCAGTTGAGAAAGAAATACTATCGAATATCAAGTATGTACATGAACTTGTAAAAAGATAGCTTTTTAATTTACCAGCTTTTTAAAAACCTCACAGGTTTTGCGTATTTCCAAGAAAGTGGCTATGAACATTTTTGTAAAAGTCTTTGCACAGTTATACAGACATATACTTTCATTTGTTTTGGCTAAACTAGGAGTGAAATAATTGGGTCACATTTTAGGTATATGTTTAACTCTCAAAGTAACTGCCAGAGTTAAAAAAAAAAAAAAAAATGTACCGCATGTGGCCGCGTACGGTGGCTCATGCCTGTAATTCCAGCACTTTGGGAAGCCGACGCAGGTGGATCATGAAGTCAAGAGATCGAGAACATCCTGGCCAACATGGTGAAACCCTGTCTCTACTGAAAATACAAAAAATTAGCTAGTGTAGTGGCGTGCCGTAGCATGGTGGCATGTGCCTGTAATCCCAGCTACTTGGGAGGCTGAGGCAGGAGTATGGCTTGAATCTGGGAGATCAAGGCTGCAGTGTGCGATGATTGTCCCACTATACAAATGGGTGGCAAAGTGAGAGCCTATCTCAAAAGAAAAAAAAAAGCATACTTTGTGAGGGTATTTTTATTTTGCTTATCTTATCTTTTAAAGCTAGTAGATTAATAACTTGATGTAATAGAAGTCTCATCTGCTCGAGGCGTCACACTTTTTTTTTTTTTTTTGAGATGGAGTCTCACTCTTTTGTCACCCAGGCTGGAGTGCAGCAGCACAATCCCGGCTCACTGCAACCTCCACCTCCCAGGTTCAAGTGATTCTCCTGCCTCAGCCTTCCGAGTAGCTGGGATTACAGGTGTGTGCCACCACGCCCAGCTAATTTTTGTATTTTTAGTAGAGATGGGGTTTCACCATGTTGGCCAGGCTGGTCTCGAACTCTTGACCTCGTGATCCCCCCACTTCAGCCTCCCAAAGTTCTGGGATTACAGATGTGAGCTGAGCCACCACGCCTAGCCACGCATTTTTTATGGTCAAATGGCATGCATTTCAGTAACAGATGAGTTCATCTTTATTGCGTGAATAGAACTGTGTTCCTTCCCAGGTTCATAAAAATGCAGTCAGATCTTGCAGTTCTTTCACATTTTAGTTGAAAGGTCATCAAGGGTTGGTGTTCTTGCTGCTGGCATTTCCTGTTTATGTATCCATGAGAAAGGTCATGCCTTTTTAGGCTGTAGTATTTCCAGTCTTTCTTCTATCTGCTGGCACCAACTCTAAATACAGTTTCTGGGGGTAGATGAAGGGCTGCTGTCACTTATCTTACTTTTGATTTGTGTTTGATAGCAGCATCACCATTCAGATAGTCAATTACATTCTAAAAAAGCTGATGAGAGTTTTGATTTTGGTTTTTCCTCTGGACATTTTGTAATTTCACTTCTAGAACTAAGTCACTATAACCTGATTTCCTCTGTGGGAGGAAGAAGATAAAACAATCTGACCATGAGAATTTAAAAAGTTGTGATTCTTCTGTCTTAGGAAAAATCTTTCTCTTGTGCTTGTTTTTCTCCATACCCAGCATTTGAGCTTTCCCTCACCAACGCTGAAGATCTTATGGAAAAAAATTATTCATTCCCATAGATGTGTGGATGTCCTGTTATTTTAAGATAAATTCATTATACTCTTGGACAATTTTTAATTAATAACGTATTTTGAAATGATTTCAAATTTATTTATTTATTTTTTAGAGATGGAGTCTTGCTGTGTCACCTAGGCGGGAGTGTGATGGTGCAATCATAGCTCACTATAAGCTCAAACTCCTGGGCTCCAGTGATTCTCCCGCCTCAGCCTCTGGAGTAGCTAGATGCCACAATGCCTGGCTAATTAAAAATTTTTTTTTGTTGTGGAGATGGAGTCTTTCTACATTGCCTAGGCTGGTCTTGAACTCCTGGGCTCAAGTGATCCTCCCACCTTAGCCTCCCAAAGCACTGGGATTATAAGCATGAGCCACTGCACGTGGCCTGATGTTAAATTTAAACCTTGCAGGAACATAACCGTTTTCATTCAGGTTCTCGCCAACATTTCACTGCATTTGTTCTCATCACTTTGTCTTTTCATGTTCCCATGGTCATTAGTGTTTTTTCTGAACCGTGTGAGTGCAGGCTGTCCACATGGTGCTTCCTTCTCCCTAACTCTTCCAGTGTGTGTGTTCCTGAAATAAGGACCTTCTCCTATATGACCACTCAGACATTGTCCAGGAGCAGCCAGGGGGAAATGTAGCCTTGTAAGGAAGGTCATGGTAGGTCCTCAGGGCCTTGGGTCAACCATGCCCCTCCCATATTTGACTGCCTACCGTATCCTGTTTCTTCAGTCTCGTTCAACATGGTATTTTCTTATCTCATCCCATCCCTGGTGATGTTAAAATTGATCACCTGGTCATGTTGATGTCTGTCAAACTTGGCTATAATGTCACCCATTCCCCTTGGTAATTGACTAGTGTTATGAGGGGAGATAAGCTGACATTATTCCAGAACTCCATTCTACATTAAACTTCAACTTCAGTCCCCGCTGGATGACTCCTGCCTGAATCAGCCACCACTATCATAGTTGCTAAACAGTGATTTTCTATTTTCATTATCTCTTAGTTTGTTTTACTGAAAGGAGAAACCTTCGTCTATCACCAGTATAGAGTCATGGATTTGTATTTCATTCAATTAATGCATTATTGTGTTTTACCTTCATACTCTTATTGTTCCTGATTTGGTCACTGGGAGATCTTTCAAGATGGGTTCTTCCTTCCCTCTGTCTCTCATTCTTTGGATATATCTCCTCATTCTTTTTTTATTTTATTATTTTATTTTATTTTTTTGAGACGGAATTTTGCTCTTATTGCCCAGGCTGGAGTGCAATGGCATGATCTTGGCTCACTGCAACCCCCAGCTCCTGGGTTCAAGCAATTCTCCTGCCTCAGCCTCCTAAGTAGCTGGGTTTACAGGTGCCCACCACCATGCCCAGTTAACTTTTTGTATTTTAGTAGAGACAGGGTTTCATCATATTGGCCAGACTGGTCTCAAACTCCTGACCTCAGGTGATCCACCCTCCTTGGCCTCCCAAAATGTAGGGATTACAGGCGTGAGCCACCACGTCCGGCCTCTTTTTGTAATTAAACAAATTTCATCAGAGACAAGGACTTACTTTGTTGCTCAGGCTGGAGTGCAGTGGCATGATCATACTTACTTACTGCAACCTCAATCCCTTGGGCTCAAGTGATCCTGTCACCTCAGCCTCCTGAGTAGCTGGGACCACCAGCACATACCACCACTTCCAGCTAACTTTTAAGTTTTTTGTAGAGATAGGGTTTCACTATGTTGCCCAGGCACATCTCAAACTCGTGAGCTCAAGTGTTCCTCCCACCTTGCCTCGTTCTTTGAATATTTACTTGGCATGACAAGCAATTCCAGACTCACTGTGTACTTACCCTGCCTCAGACCTAGTATCAGCTGTTGATTTTTATGGAGGAGATATTTACAAAACCAAAATCTGGGTGTTTAAAATGCTCATTGCTATTGGGATGTCATTGCTTCTAGGCTTTCTCAGTGGAGTGAGACCTAGAGAATATATATATATATGCATATATGTCTACACACATGTGCATACACATACATGCATAACTTAAAAAAAAATTACCTCCCATGTGCAGGCGCATACAGATCTGGCCAAAGCAGGTAGGAGAGGAGCTGGGGGAGCAGTGGTGACCATTCCGGCAGCACCCTGGGAGTTTCCATCTTTATCTTTCTGTGGCTGTCTTTGTATATGGATTAAAACCTATGGCTTCTCATTAATATCTCCAATTCTGATCTGAACCCTCAAGATTCTGTCTATATTTCCATGTTTGTAAAATCTCAAAAGGTGAAAAATCTAGCTCTAACTGACTAGAGAGGGTGGGAGATTTATATTATGGAATAAGAAAATCAGCAAGTACATTAAGGATGTACGTTAAGGATGTACTTCCTGATTTTTCTATTCCATAATATAAACAATCTCCCTACCTTCTAGCTTTCTCTTCTTAACTTTTTGTTTTTTTGAGACGGTCTTGCTCTGTCACCCGGGCTGGAGTGCAGCTCGGCTCACTGCAATGTCCACCTCCTGGGTTCAAGTAATTCTCCTGCCTCAGCCTCCCGAGTAGCTGGGATTACAGGCGCCCACCACCATGCCTGGCTAATTTCTGTATTTTTTGTAGAGATGGGGTTTTGCCATGTTGGCCAGGCTGGTCTAGAACTCCTGATCTCAAGTGATCCACCCGCCTCGGCCTCCCAAAGTGCTGGGATTACAGGCATGAGCCACCACGCCCGGCCGAATTCTCCTTTCTCCAGTTCCTTATCTACTTATCATTCTACTTGGTATCTTTAGGATAAAATCAAACTATTTGCCATCTTCTTGGGTCTCAGCATAGTCAACACTGCCATAATTTTTTCCACTTTCCTACTCTATCTGAATATTCACTACCCCAGACATCCACTTTGTTTGAAACGTTCTTATGTCTGTACCACGTCTTCATATTCTTAAAGGATGCCCCTACCAAAGTGATGTCTTCTGCTTCTAAACTTGGAATTTTCTAGTGTATTTATCTGACTCTTAACAAGAAAGAAAATGATATATCTTGAGGATATATCTTTTACTTTTCTAAGTGGATCAAGGCTTTTTTTTTTCTTTCAGTCATGTTTTCTTTTTATCCTGAAGTGCTTTATCCTAGCCTCGATTTCTACTTAGATGTTTCTTGGACTGATTAGATTTTAGCAGTGAGAATACTTCTGCCAGTATTCCACAAATTAGCGACTTATTAATTGTGTAGAATTTTACTAGGTAGCAAATGAGATCACTTGAAGATACAGTACTGATAATCAAACGGTACTCAGAACATGCCATGTATTTCACACTGTGTTAAGAGCAGTAATTATAACAGAGATGTTTCATAAGAATCTGTTAGTTATTTCAAGGAACGCTGAATGTTGAATATCATCTTCCAGAAAATATAAATGGGTTAAAGTATAAGTGAAAGGAATTTAGAGGAATCTATGCCATTTTTCTTGTAGGACTTGACCAGTGATTACCATCCATTGTATATTACACATCAAATCCACAATCTTTTTTTTTTTAAAGTAGAGACAGTGTCTCCCTTTGTTGCCTAGACTGGTCTTAAACTCCGGAACTCAGGTAATCCTTCCGGTTTGGTTTCCTAAAGTGCTGGGATTACAGGCCTGAGCCACCATGCATGGCCTGTTTTTTGTTTGTTGGTTTGTTTTCTTTAAGAGTTGGTTTGTGCTTGTTTTCTGTTTATAATGTCATCAACCTTCATTGAGTATATTCAGTGCAGACCCTAAATCAATAGAACCTGATCTAAAGTGGAATAGTAAATCAGTCTGTTTTTGTGTTTGCAGTGGGATCATGAAACCTGGCCTCAATGCCATCCTGGGACCCACAGGTGGAGGCAAATCTTCGTGAGTATAAGAGAGTATAAGTAAGCTTTTTCTGTGCGCTTTTAATGTGATTTTAAAATCCACCTTTTTGTGTGTGTAACCAGATATTTATTGAGCATTTGCAATGCGTGTCAGGTCTGGTTCTAGGTGCTGTGGATAACTGTAGTTGAATGGTTTTGTCCCAAGGACCAGGTAGTCTTATTAGGTTAGCTTTACTAAAAGGACTTGATAAGGTGATTGACATGTAGCAGTTGACCATGTTATCAGCTAATAGGGAGGAAAAAGAATGGGAGAATGTTAAAAGTAGGGAAAGGGAGCAGAAGATGTAAGTAAAGGCATGCGTCTTAGATAAAAGAGCACATTGCCTGTGTTGGTACCTCCAAGGTCAGACAGCTGGGAGGGCCATTTGGGAGATCTGTACTTGATCAGCCAATGGTGTCTTGCTTTATGTTTTGGGGCTTTATTGTAATGTACAATGAAAAGAGAAAGATGAGAATTTTTAAAAGCATAATTTTAGTTAAACCATAGAATTTCTTGACCAGTTAGTTTTCTAACTAAAGCAGAATTTGGATTCAAAGTAGCCATGGAATATATAACCTGTGTTGGAGGGAAAAAACCCCACAATATATATATGCTCTTATAGGTTATTAGACCCACAACATATACGTCCTCTTATAGGTTATTAGATGTCTTAGCTGCAAGGAAAGATCCAAGTGGATTATCTGGAGATGTTCTGATAAATGGAGCACTGCGACCTACCAATTTCAAATGTAATTCAGGTTACGTGGTACAAGTAAGTATTAGTGGGTTTGCATTTTCTGTTTCCTCTGTTTCTATATGGGTAAGTGCTTTGGCTGATAGTTCAATGTGCTTCCAATTGATTATGTGACATGTTCCTAGAACTGACTTCCTTTACAGCAGCTTTTCTTAATTTCTCATAGATACTTATGTGAAAAGGCAGGGAGAATCTGGAATATGGCCCTTGTAAGGACAGTGATACCAATTCTCATTTTTCTATCATTTCTAAAAGATACTACTGTTATCCTTTTTTTGCCTTTCCTTCATCTTTCTTTTCCCCTAGCTTAGAAAGATATTTTAGCAAATCCTTGTATGAAGCAATCTGGAAGTGTCTGCTGGTAGTTAACATAATTACTTGCATTCTATTTGGGTGTACAGATAGGGGGTGAAAATGATTATAGCAGGCTTTGCAGACATCTATGGGGTTAACTGTCATTTGCAGAACTGCAGGTTCATCATTAGCTAGAACTTTACCTTAGTTACGTTATTTTTGTGGATTATGTTACATATACTAAACAGTCATGGTCTTAGAAAAGACTCATTATGTCTCATTAAAATGCTATTTGCCTTAAGGATGATGTCGTGATGGGCACTCTGACGGTGAGAGAAAACTTACAGTTCTCAGCAGCTCTTCGCCTTCCAACAACTATGACGAATCATGAAAAAAACGAACGGATTAACAGGGTCATTCAAGAGTTGGGTCTGGATAAAGTGGCAGACTCCAAGGTAATGTGGAGAAACTGAAAGCATTGTGATCAGCATAAATAGGACCTGATTCAGAGGTTTCCTGTAATGTGTATGGTCAAAAGTGATTGCTTTCCATAACAATGAGAAAAGCAGCTTGTTACATAATATGAATGTGGAAATTAACCTGGAAAAAATCTTCACAGTGTTTGAATTGTGCACCTGAAGTGATGTGGTGTTGTATGTGAAAGTGTTCCTCCCCTTTCCTTATGCTCCTCCCCCACCTTATGGCTTAAGTCACATCTCATTCCATATCTGCACTAGCTTTTCTTCTTCCTCTTTTTCTCTTCCTCCTTTCAGTCACTCTTCCTCCAAGGGACTTTGTTCCATTGCTATTGAGGTATATTTCTGGGATTGATAAGTGATGAGAGTCTGTATCAGCAGTCCCCAATGTTTTTGGCACCAGGGACCGGTTTTGTGGAAGACAGTTTTTCCATGGACCAGGGTAGGGTGGATGGTTTTGGGATAATTCAAGTGTATTACATTTATTGTACACTTTATTTCTATTATTATTTCATTGTAATATATAATGAAATAATTATACAACTCATCATAATATAGAATCAGTGGGAGCCCTGAGCTGGTTTTCTTGCAACTAGATGGTCCCATTTGGGGGTGATGGGAGACAGTGAGACATCATCAGGCATTAGATTCTCATAAGGAACACACAATTTAGATCCCTTGCACGTGCAGTTCACAATACGGTTTGTGCTCCTATGAGAATCTAATGCCTCCACTGACCTGACAGGTGGAGCTCAGGCAGTAATGCAAGCATTGAGGAGCGGCTGTAAATACGGATGAAGCTTTGCTCACTTGCCTCCTGTGCATACTGGTTCCCCAGGAGTTGGGGACCCCTGCTGTATATATTTTAGTTTGCTATAATTTGGCTTCCAAAATTATATTTGGTCAAATTAGGATTTATTTCTTGTTTGTGTAGTGTTTTTTTTTATAGCCTTTCTTTTGATGGTTTTGCCTCTCATTCCCTTCCTCCTTCTCTGCCTCTTTTTCTTCTGCCAGATGTTTACAGACTTTTGTATGCTAAGCTGTCTTTTAGGTTCTAGAGATACAATTATGGGCAAGAGAGACAAAGTAACACCTCCTCTTGTGGGTTGGAGAGGATCGTGAAGAAAAAAAATGAAACGAATGAATGAACTTTACAATTGATTAATAGGTATGGAAGATTTGCTGAGAAGACATTTGAAGCTTTGGGTGAAAATGAGCTTTTTGCATTGTAATGCCTATAATGTAATCCCCTGTGGTATCCCTTACTTAGAGGCAATGAAGAATGAGATGTTCTAATGGTCTATACTTCATATTATGCTTTCTGACAGTCTTTTCTGTTCAGGGTGTTTTACTGTATTTTGTTTGGAAGAGTAACTCTGAGATGCCACCATTCACCACTTATTTCCGCTTTATGAGTGATTGGGTTTTCTTTGCTTCGGTTCTGTTTATTTATTTGATTTTATCTTTCCAGTAAGGTGGTTTGTTCCACTCTGTTCTTTACCTTCAGGCAGCCATTGCCCTATGTTGCTTGTTAGGATTTCTAGGGAAAACAGACTGTGAAGGCACAGCTATTGACTTCCTAGTTTATTTATCTAAATGATTGAAGCAATACATTTAAAATATTTACTTTTTGTGAAATTTTAAACATAACAGAAATGTAAAGTGAATTGTCTGATTACTATAGTAATTATATGGTTAAAGTATAATTAATATAGTAATAAGACTATTAATATCATTTACATAGATTTCCCAGTTATTAACCTTAGGTATATGGGGTCAATTTGGGAAGCCTCATGGTAATTAAAAAGGTGTTAATACGGGATGAGAGAAAGTGAACTTTCCTAGCTACGGAGCCCATGCTTTTACTGTAAGTCCACCTGGACACTGGGAGGGGAGAGAGTGTTAGATGGCTAATACATTATAGTTGCTTTCACATTTTCTTCTCCTGACTTTATCTCCCTTTTTAGACTGTGATTTCACCATGTCACCTATCTTTTAGTGTTCTGAACTTCAAACTAAATATTTGATTCAGTAAGGAACAACCTGTTAACAGCAGGTGCATTTTTTTTTTTAATTTTATCTTTTATTAAAGTTCTGGGATACATGTGTAGAACCTGCAGGTTTGTTACATAGGTATACATGTGCCATGGTGGTTTGCTGCACCCATCAATCCATCATCTACATTAGGTGTTTCTCCTAATGCTATCCCTTCCCTAGCCCCCGACACCCCGACAGGCCCCAGTGTGTGATGTTTCCCTCCCTGTGTCCATGTGTTCTCATTGTTCGACTCCCACTTATGAGTGAGAACATGTGGTGGTTGGTTTTCTGTTCCTGTGTTGGTTTGCTGAGAATGATGGTTTCCAGCTTCATCCATGTCCCTGCAAAGGACATGAACTCATTCTTTTTTGTGGCTGCGTAGTATTCATGGTGTATATGTGCCACATTTTCTTTATCCAGTCTATCATTGTGGGCATTTGGGTTGGTTCCAAGTCTTTGTTATTGTGAACAGTGCTACAATAAATATATGTGTGCATGTGTCTTTATAGTAGAATGATTTATAATCCTTTGGGTATATACCCAGTAATGGGATTGCTGGGTCAAATGGTGTTTCTGGTTCTAGATCCTTGAGGAATCACCACACGGTCTTGCACAATGGTTCAACTAATTTACACTCCCACCAACAGTGTAAAAGCATTCTTATTTCTCCTCATCCTCTCCAGCATCTGTTGTTTTCTGACTTTTTAATGATCACTATTCTAACTGGCGTGTGATGGTATCTCATTGTGGTTTTGATTTGCAGTTCTCTAATGACCAGTGATGATGAACTCTGTTTCATATGTTTGTTAGCTACGTAAATGTCTTCTTTTGAGAGGTGTCTATTCATATCCTTTGCCCAATTTTTGATGGGGTTATGTTTTTCTTGTAAATTTGTTTAAGGTCTTTGTAGTTTCTGGATACTAGCCCTTTGTCAGATGGATAGATTGCAAAAATTTTCTCCCGTTCTGTAGGTTGCCTGTTCACTCTGAAGATAGGTTTCTTTTTTTTTCTTTCTTTTTTTTTTGTGCTGTGCAGAAGCTCTTTAGTTTAATTAGATCCCATTTGTCAATTTTGGCTTTTGTTGCAATTGCCTTCAGTGTTTTAGTCATGAAGTCTTTGCCCATGCCTGTGTCCTGAATGGTATTGCCTAGATTTTCTTCTAGGGTTTTTACAGTTTTAGGTCTTACATTTAAGTCTTTAATCCATCTTGAGTTAATTTTTGTATAAGGTTTAAAGAAGGGTGCAGTTTCAGTTTTCTGCATATGGCTAGCCAGTTTTCCCAGCACCATTTATTAAATATGGAATCCTTTCCCCATTGCTTGTTTTTGTCAGGTATGTCAAAGATCAGATGGTTGTAGATGTGTGGCATTATTTCTGAGGCCTCTGTTCTATTCCATTGGTCTATATATCTGTTTTGGTACCAGTACCATGCTATTTTAGTTACTGTAGTCTTGTAGTATAGTTTAAAGTCAGGTAGTGTGATGCCTCCAGCTTTGTTCTTTTTGCGTAGGATTGTCTTGGCTATACGGGCTTTTTTTTGGTCCCTTATGAAATTTAAAGTAGTTTTTTCTAATTCTGTGAGGAAAGTCAATGGTAGCTTGATGGGGATAACGTTGAATCTATGTATTACTTTGGACAGTATGGCCATTCTCATGATATTGATTCTTCCTATCCGTGAGCATGAGATGTTTTTCCATTTGTTTGTGTCCTCCCTTACTTCCTTTAGCAGTGGTTTGTAGTTCTCCTTGAAGAGGTTCTTCACATCTTTTGTAAGTTGTATTCCTAGGTATTTTATTCTCTTTGTAGCAATTGTAAATGGAAGTTCATGATTTGGCTCTCTATTATTGGTGTATAGGAATGCTTGTGATTTTTGCACATTGATTTTGTATCCTGAGACTTTGCTGAAGTTGCTTATCAGCTTAAGGAGATTTTGGGCTGAGACAAAGGGCTTATCTAAATATACAATCATGTCATCTGCAAACAGAGACAATTTGACTTCCACTCTTCCTATTTGAATATGCTTTATTTCTTTCTCTTGCCTGATTGCCCTGGCCAGAACTTCCAATATTATGTTGAATAGGAGTGGAGAGAGAGGGCATCCTTGTCTTGTGCAGATTTTCAGAGGGAATGCTTCTAGCTTTTGCCCATTCAGTGTGATGTTGGCTGTGGGTTTGTCATAAATAGCTCTTATTATTTTGAGATACATTCCATCAATGCCTAGTGTATTGAGAGATTTTAGCATGAAGGGGTGTTGAATTTTATCAAAGGCCTTACTGCTGCATCTATTGAGACAATCATGTGGTTTTCATTGTTTGTTCTATTTGTGTGATGGATTATGTTTATTCATTTGCATATGTTCAACCAGCCTTGCATCCCAGGGATGAAGCCAACTTGATCGTGGTGGGTAAGGTTTTTGATGTGCTACTGGATTTGGTTTGCCAGTAATTTGTTAAGGATATTTGCATTGATGTTCATCAGGAATATTGGCCTGAAATTTTCCTTTTTTGTGTATCTCTGCCAGGTTTTGGTGTTAGAATGATGCTGGCCTCATAAAATGAGTTAGGGAGGAGTCCCTCTTTTTCTGTTGTTTGGAATAGTTTCAGAAGGAATGGTACCAGCTCCTCTTTGTACCTGTGGTAGAAATCGGCTGTGAATCCATCTGGTCCTGGACTTTTTTTGGTTGGTAGGCTATTAATTACTGCCTCAATTTCAGAACTTGCTATTGGTCTATTCAGGGATTCGACTTCTTCGTTGATTAGTCTTGGGAGGGTATATGTGTCCAGGAAAATCCATTTCTTCTAGATTTTATAGTTTATTTGCATAGAGGTGTTTATAGTATTCTCTGATGGTAGTTTGTATTTCTGTGGGATCAGTGATTATATCCCCTTTTTCATTATTTAATATATCTATTTGATTCTTCTCTCTCCTTTATTAGTCTAGCTTGTGCTCTATCTATTCTGTTAAACTTTTCAAAAAACCAGCCCCTGGATTCATTGATTTTTTTGAAGGGTTTTTTCCTGTCTCTATCTCCTTCAGTTCTGCTCTGATCTTAGTTATTTCTTGTCTTCTGCTAGCTTTTGAACTTGTTTGCTCTTGTTTCTCTAGTTCTTTTAATTGTGATGTTAGGGTGTCGATTTTAGATCTTTCCCACTTTCTCCTGTGGGCATTTAGTGCTATAAATTTCCCTCTAAACACTGCTTTAGTTATGTCCCAGAGATTCTAGTATGTTGTGTCTTTGTTCTCATTGGTTTCAAAGAATTTATTTATTTCTGCCTTCATTTTGTTATTTACTCAGTAGTCATTCAGGAGCAGGTTGTTCAGTTTCCATGTAGTTGTGTGGTTTTGAGTGAGGTTTTTTGTTTGTTTGTTTGTAGGTATCTATTAAGTTCACTTGGTCCAGAGCTGAGTTCAAGTCCTGAATATCCCTGTTAATTTTCTGTCTTGATGATCTGTCTAATATTGACAGTGGGGTGTTAAAGTTTCCCACTGTTACTGTGTGGGAGTCTAAGTCTCTTTGTAGTCTGTAAGGACTTGCTTTATGAATCTGGGTGCTTCTGTATTGGGTGCCTATATATTTAGGATAGTTAGCTCTTCTTGTTGAACTGATCCCTTTACCATTAGGTAATGCCCTTCTTTGTCTTTTTTGATCTTTGTTGCTTTAAAGTCTTTTACCAGAGACTGGGATTGCAACCCCTGCTTTTTTTTGCTTTCCATTTGCTTGGTAGATCTTCCTCCATCTCTTTATTTTGAGCCTATGTGTGTGTTTCATATGAGACGGGTCTCCTGAATATAGCACACCAATGGGTCTTGACTCTTTATCCAATTTGCTAGTCTGTGTTTTTAACCGGGGTATTTAGCTCATTTATATTTAAGGTTAATATTGTTATGTGTGAATTTGATCCTGTGAATATGATGTTAGCTGGTTATTTTGCCCATTAGTTGATGCAGTTTCTTCATAGTGTTGATGGTTTTTACAACTTGGTATGTTTTTGCAGTCACTGGTACTAGTTTTTCCTTTCCATGTTTAGTGCTTCCTTGAGGAGCTCTTTTGAGGCAGGCCTGGTAGTGACAAAATCCCTCAGCCCTTGCTTGTCTGTAAAGGAATTTATTTCTCCTTCGCTTATGAAGCTTAGTTTGGCTGGATATGAAATTCTGGGTGAAAAATTCTTTTCTTTAAGAATTTTGAATATTGGTCCCCACTCTTTTCTGACTTACAGGGTTTTGGCAGAGAGATCTGCTGTTAGTCTGATGGGCTTTCCTTTGTGGGTAACCCAACCTTTCTTTCTGGCTGCCCTTCACATATTTTCCTTCATCTCAACCTTCATGAGTCTGACGATTATGTGTCTTGGGGTTGCTCTTCTCGAGGAGTATCTTTGTGGTGTTCTCTGTATTTACTGAATTAGAATGTTGGCCCATCTTGCTAGGTTGGGGAAGTTCTTCTGGATAATATCCTGAAGAGTGTTTTCCAACTTGGTTCCATTCTCTCTGTCACTTTCAGGTAACCAATCAAACATAGGTTTTGTCTTTTCACGTAGTCCCATATTTCTTGGAGGCTTTGTTTGTTCGTTTTCATTCTTTTTTCTCTAATCTTGTCTTCATGCTTTATTTCATTAAGTTGATCTTCAATCTCTGATATCCTTTCTTCCGCTTGATTGATTTGGCTATTGATACTTGTGTTTGCTTCACGAAGTTCTCGTGCTGTGTTTTTCAGCTTCATCAGGTCATTTATATTCTTCTCTAAACTGGTTATTCTAATTAGCAATTCCTCTATCCTGTTTTCAATGTTCTTAGCTCCCTTGCATTGGGTTAGAACGTGAACATGCTCCTTTAGCTCAGAGGAGTTTGTTATTACCCACCTTCTGATGCCTACTTCTGTCTATTCATCAAACTCATTCTCCATCCAGTTTTGTTCCCTTGCTGGTGAGGAGTTGTGATCCTTTGGAGGAGAAGAGGCGTTCTGATTTTTGAAATTTTCCGCCTTTTTGCATAGGTTTTTCCTCCTCTTCATGGATTTATCTAACTTTGGTCTTTGATGCTGGTGACCTTTGAATGGGATTTTAGTGTGGACATCCTTTTTGTTGATGTTGATGCTATTTCTTTCTGTTTGTTAGTTTTCCTTCTAACAGCCCCTCTGCTGTAGGTCTGCTGGAGTTTGCTGCGGGTCCACTCCAGACCCTGTTTGCCAGGGTATCACTAGTGGAGGTTGTAGAACAGCAAAGATTGCTGCCTGTTTTTTCCTCTGGAAGCATTGTTCCCAGAGGGGCACCCACCAGTTGCCAGCTGGAGTTCTCCTGTATGAAGTGTCTGTGGACCCCTGCTGGGAGGTGTCTCCCAATCAGGAGGCACAGGGGTCAAGGATCCACTTGAGGAGGCAGTCTGTTCCTTAGCAGAGGTCTAGCACTGTGCTGGGAGATTCACTGCTCTCTTCAGAGCCGGCAGGCAGGAACGTTTAAATCTGCTGAAGCTGTGCCCACAGCCTCCTGCTCTGTCCCAGGGAGGTGGGAGTTTTATCTATATGCCCCTGACTGGAGCTGCTGCCTTTCTTTCAGAGATGCCCTGGCTAGAGAGGAGGGATCTAGAGAGGCAGTCTGGCTACAGTGGCTTTGCTGGGCTGTGGTCGGCTCCACCCAGTTCGAATTTCCTGGCGGCTTTGTTTACACTGTGAGGGCCTACTCAAGCCTCAGTAATGGTGGACGCCCCCCCCCACCAAGCTTAAGCTTCCCAGGTTGACTTTAGACTGCTGTCCTGGCAGTTAGAATTTCAAGCCAGTGGATCTTAGCTTGCTGGTCTCTGTGGGGCTGGGATACTCTGAGCTGGGCTAGACCACTTGGCTCCCTGGCTTCAGCCCCCTTTCCAGGGCAGTAAACAGTTTTGTCTCACTGGCATTCCAGGTGCCACTGGGGTATGAAAAAAAACTTCTGCAGCTATCGGTGTCTGCCCAAATGGCCGCCCAGTTTTGTGGTTGAAACCCAGGACCCTGGTGGCATAGGCACCTGTGAGAATCTCCTGGTCTGCGGGTTGTGAATATCATGGGAAAAGTGCAGTGTCTGGGCTGGAATACACCATCCCTCATGGCACAGTCCCTCACGGCTTTCCTTGACTAGGGGAGGTACTTCCCCGACCCCTTGCACTTCTATGCCTCACCCAAGGAGGTGCTTTGTATCAGGCTTAGTTACTGACCAGCTGTGACCTGAACCTAAGTTTACTCATCTGATAAAAGAGAAACCTACTTTATCTACCAGGTATCCACTTATTTGCTGTTCAGAATAAATGAACTTAATGAGATAAAGTGTCTCTTACAGGACTGGCACATGTTAGGAGCTCACCAAACAGTAGTGACTGGTTGTTATCATTGACAATTATAATATTTGTGATTTAGGTTGGAACTCAGTTTATCCGTGGTGTGTCTGGAGGAGAAAGAAAAAGGACTAGTATAGGAATGGAGCTTATCACTGATCCTTCCATCTTGTTCTTGGATGAGCCTACAACGGGCTTAGACTCAAGCACAGCAAATGCTGTCCTTTTGCTCCTGAAAAGGTAAATGCTATGGGAACATTATCTTTAGTTAATATCTTATCACTACTATGTCCCAGATATTCTTGGTGCAGGGGGTTCAGAAACGATCAAAACAATTTCTTCCTCTTCTGTTGGAGGGAAAGTCACTTGAGAAGTGAAAAGCATTATCAAGAAAAACAAAGCAGGTAAGAGTGTAGGGAAGGATTGCTGTGATGAGGGTGGGGGCAGGGTTGGGCCTGTTTTGTGCTGTCTCTTTAGCTTCTTTACTCAACACCAACAGATACACACATACACATTTTTTCTATCTCTCTGCTCTGTAACACTGAACATTTTCTAGTTTTCTGAGTAGACTTTTTATTTCACATCTTTTTCATCTTATTCTTCCACCTTCAGTGCTTTTTCTTCTTAACTTTCTCCTGTTGGGCCTTTTTTACTCTGCTTATATCATCTTCAGACTGGGTTATGAGTCTCCCATTTTGCTTACCAGGAATCCTTAGCTTCTTCTGTTTCATATTGTGCTGAAATTGTTGACCTACTGGCCTGATCCTCTTTGAGCCAGAATGTCTTTGTATACATGCTAGCATACAGTAGGTTCTTAGAAAATGTTAAAATTGAAGTGACTCTTCACATAAAATATTTTGAATAGTAACAGTTTCGAACAGTGATTTTGGCCCTTCTTCTACCTGTGTATTGTTATTATAATTATTACAAATATTATTACAATTCAAGGTGAGATTTGGGTGGGGACACATATCATTCCACCCCTGGTCCCTCCCTCCCAAATCTCATGTCCTCACAGTTTGAAACCAATCATGCCTTCCCAAGAGTCTCCCAAAGTTCATTTCAGCTTTAACTCAAAAGTTCATGATCTAAAGTTTCATCTGAGACAGGGCAAGTTCTGTCCACCTATAAGCCTGTAAAATCAAAAGCAAGTTAGTAACTTCCTAGATACAGCAGGAGTACAGGCATTGGGTAAATACATCTGTTCCAAATGGGAGAAAATGGCCAAAATGGAGGGGCTACAGGTCCCATGCAAGTCCAAAATACAAAGGGGCAGTCAAATCTTAAAGCTCTGAAATTATCTTTTTTGATTCCATATCTCACATCCAAGTCACACTGATGCAAGAGGTGGGCTCCAAGGGCCTTGGGAGGCTCTGGCCTTGTGGATTTTCAGGGTACAGCCCCTCATGTGGCTGCTTTCACAGGCTGATATTGAGTGTCTGTGGCTTTTCCAGATGCACAGTGCAAGCTGTTGTTGGATCTACCATTCTGGGGTCTTAAGCTATGATGGCCCTCTTCTCACTACTCCACTAGGCAGTGCCCCACTGGGGGCCCTGTGTAGGGGCTCCCACCCCACGTTTCCCATCTGCACTGCCCTAGCAGAGGTTCTCCATGAGGGCTCCATCCCTGAAGTTGACTTCTGCCTGGACATCCAGGTATTTCCATACATCCTCTGAAATCTAGGCGAAGGGCAGGACTAACACTACATGGAAGCCACCAAAGCTTGAGTCTTGCACTCTCTGAAACAACAGCCTGAACTCTCTGTTGGTCCCCTTTAACCATGGCTGGAACATACGGCACCAAGTCTCGAGACTGCACAAAGCAGTAAGGCCCTGGGCCTGGCCCAGGAAACCATTTTTTCCTCCTATGCCTCTGAGCCTGTGATGGGAGGGGCTGCTGTAAAGACCTCTGACATGCCCTGGAGACATTTTCCCCATTATCGTGGTGACTAACATTTGGCTCCCTATTACTTATGCAAATTTCTGTAGCAGGTTTGAATTTCTCCTCAGAAAATGCATTTTTTCTTTTTTATCGCATCATCAGGCTGCAAATTTTCTGAGCTTTTATGCTCTGCTTCTCTTTTAAACATAAGTTCTAATTTCAAACCATATATTTGTGAGTGAATAAAACCGAATGCTTTTAACACACCCGAGTCACCTCTTGAATGCTTTGTTGCTTAGAAATTTCTTATGCTAGATGCTCTAAGTCATCTCTCTCAAGTTCACAGTTCCACAAATATCTAGGACAGGGGCAAAATGCCACCAATCTCTTTGCTAAAACATAGCAAGAGTCACCTTTATTCCAGTTCCCAACAAGTTCCTCATCTCCATCTGAGACCACCTCAACCTGGACTTGATTGTCCATATCGCTATCAGCATTTTGGTCAAAGCCATTCAACGAGTCTCTGGAGTTTCCAAATTTTCCCAAATCTTCCTGTCTTCTTCTTAGCCCTCCAAACTGTTCCAACTTCTACCTGTTACCCAGTTCCAAAGTAGCTTCCAGATTTTTGGGTATCTTACAGCAACATCCTACTCTACCAGTACCAATTTACTATATTAGTCTGTTCTCATGTCTGCTAGGTATGTCTGTTAATAAAGACATACCTGACACTAGATAATTTATAAAGGAAAGAAGTTTCATGGACTCACAGTTGCACATGGCTGGGGAGACCTCACAATTATGGCAGAAGGCAAAGAAGCAGCAAAGGCATGTTGTACATGGCGGCAGGCAAGAGAGCTTGTGCAGGGGAACTCCCATTTATAAAACCATCAGATCTTGTGAAACATTTTCAGTACCATGAGAATAGTATGGGGGAACTGCCCCCATGATTCAGTTATCTCCACCTGCCCCTGCCCTTGATACATGGGGATTGTTATAATTGAAGGTGAGATTTGGGTGGGCACACAGCCAAACCTTATCAACCTGTAAGTCATAACTCCTGTGAAAAGGTAAGTTAGCACTGTTTTGGCCATGGACTTAGACCAGAGATTAAATCCCAGCCTTGTCTCTTACTAACAGTGATCCCTTGGCCAGTTGCTTAGTTGCTTGATCCTTTAAGACATATTTATAAAATGAGGGTAATAATAATAATATTAGAACTGCCTCATAATAATACTGTGAAAATTGAAATGAAGTTATCTCTAAAGTATTTAGCAAAGACATAGTAAGTACTCAGTTATGTTAATTGCATTATTAGGGCAGAAGAGTGAAAACTAATTTTTAAAGAGCCAGAAGACCTAAATGATAAGTCAGAATGAGATATATGACCGTTTTAATATGTAGTCCATGGTTAGTTCTCAAATCTTGAAAATACTTGCAGATTACCTGGGTTGCTTCTTAAAATGTAGATTCCCTAGACCTACTCTCAGAGATTCTAATTCAATGTTTGGGAAGACTGTCCTAGAATCTGCATTTTTAATAACCATTCTAGTTGATTCTAGATTGTCAATGCAACATACTTTGAAAATTCCTATTCTGTTTTAACAAAAGCTTTGAATTTAGGTTTCTAACTATAGGTAAATAATATGAGAAGAAAAGTTAGTAAGACAAAGTCAAGTTGAACTAGAAGCAAACAATCTAAAGGCAAGAATGGAGTATGTTACCAAGAAGTACAAGTTTCAGATATTTAATGACTCATTATTGTCTCACTTTTAACCTAGGATGTCTAAGCAGGGACGAACAATCATCTTCTCCATTCATCAGCCTCGATATTCCATCTTCAAGTTGTTTGATAGCCTCACCTTATTGGCCTCAGGAAGACTTATGTTCCATGGGCCTGCTCAGGAGGCCTTGGGATACTTTGAATCAGCTGGTATGGTTGACTTTTTAATGCTGTAAAACCCTCCATTAATAGAATCCTGAAGGAGAGCAAAGCGGGTGTGCAGGAGTGCTGTTTGGTCTTTGGGTAGACATACCATGAGAATCTATCACTTCAAAATATATTTGTTCCATTTGGTGCTAGTATTTTTCTTCATTGTGCACCACAGCTTGTTATTGAGGTATCTTTCTTGTCTTACTTGAATGTGCATGCGTGTATGAGTATTTCTGCTGGGCCTATATTCTGCTTCCTAGTTATAATGACCATTTCTTAAAAGCTCAGTAATTAATATGTTGGCCTTATAGCCAGTTATTCTGTCACTTGAACATTTTTGGAAAGGCCTAATATGGTTGTCTTCTTGACCATGTAACAGATGAGGCCTTATAATTTTTTCCCCTTGCACATGATGTTGGTCTGCCCTGATGAGCACTCATGGAGATGCTACTTAATTGTATTTATTTTTATTTTTTTAGATGGAATCTCACACTGTCACCCAGGCTGGAGTGCAATGATGTGATCTTGGCTCACTGCAAGCTCCGCCTCCTGGGTTCACGCCATTCTCCTGCCTCAGCCTCCTGAGTAGCTGGGACTACAGGCGCCCGCCACCACGCCGGGCTCATTGTTTTGTATTTTTTTAGTAGAGACGGAGTTTCACCATGTTAGCCAGGATGGTCTTGATCTCCTGACCTTCTGATCTGCCGCCTGGGCTGCCCAACGTGCTAGGATTATAGGTGTGAGCCACTGCGCCCAGCCAATTTTGTTTTTTAGGGTTTGTTTGTTTTTTTCTTTTGAGATGGGATCTCACTCTGTCACCCAGGCTGGAGTGCAGTGGCACAATCTTGACTCACTCCTTGAGCCTCAACCCCCCGGGCTCAAGCCATCCTCCCACCTCAGCCACCCAAGCAGCTGGGACTATAGGCATATGCCACCATAGCTAGCTAATTTTTGTATTTTTTGTAGAGTCGGGGTCTTGTCATGTTGCCCAGGATGGTCTCAAACTCCTGAGCTAAAGCAATCTGCCATGGCCTCCCAAAGTGCTGGGATTACAGGTTTGAGCCACCATGCCCGGCAGACACTACTTAATTTTCTGGTAACTGTAGATTGCAACTTTAGCGCTTGAGTGGGTATCGGTCAATATAGTGGTTAGTCCTAAACCTGACTTAGATGGACCAAAATTTCTAACAATCTTGGACTACATGATTCTTTTTATTTTAAATTGAAATGTGTGATTTTTAAAATTTTAGATAGAAATATGCGAGTTTTTTTAATGGCTTGTGCGGTCTGCCTCATTTTAGAGATATTTGGATATGATTATAAATGATTCCCTATGATCCTAAATATAATTTTAGATATTCATTGGCCATGTTTCTTAGTTTTTAAAAAAGGGGATTAACTAAGAGTCAGATTTCAGGTCACACTGAGTTCAGATGATCTCATTATCTGAAGCTGAACGGTTCAGCTGTGCTGTGCTGGCCATGTTCTATCAAGAATACTGCTCAGGGGATTTGTTCTCTATTTGGAATTATAGCAGCACAGCAGTTGATTTGGATTTTGGAATTAATTAATTAATTTACTTTTGAGACAAGGTCTCACTCTGTCGCCCAGGCTGGAGTGCAGTGGTGCTTTCTGAGCTCACTGCAACTTCCGCCTCCCAGGTTCAAGCGATTCTTGTGCCTCAGCCTCCCTAGTAGCTGAGATTATTGTCATAAGCCAACACACCTGGCTAATTTTTGTGTTTTTAGTATAAATGGGGTTTTGCCATGTTGGCTATGTTGGTCTCAAACTCCTGGGCTCAAGTGATTTGCCGGTCTCGGCCTCCCAAAGTGCTGGGATTGCAGATGTGAGCCACTGCACCTGGCCCTGGACCTCTGAATTTAGTATGTGGGGAAGCAGTCATTGCTGATGTGGGTTCCATCATTCTGGCATTCCCTAGGTGAACTCAGAGAGCAAAACACACCTGGGCTTTTGGTATTTTTTTCTTGGGTCTATATTTAGATTTTTGAGGAAGTACTGTTAAGCACCAGAGCATACTGATAGCTATTTCAGGTCTCATCAATTACGATAGGTAAGGACCAAGCACTAATGCAAAATGCCCTGCAAATCCAAGGTTGGCTTGGAGTGTTTTCTTCTTCTTTTCCTTTTCCTTTTCCTTTTTTTTTTTTCTTTTCTTTTCTTTTCTTTTCTTTCTTTTCTTTCTTTTCTTCTTTTCTCTTCCTTTCCTTTCCTTTTCTTTTGTTTTTTGGCCTGGAGACAAAGAATTGCTGAAATATTGTGTGATAGGCTGGGCACAGTGGCTCATGCCTGTAATCCCAGCACTTGTGGGTGGATCACTTGAGGCCAGGAGTTAGAGACCAGCCTCGAACTGGTCGAACATGGTGAAACCCTGTCTCTACTGAAAATATAAAAATTAGTTGGATGTGGTCATGCACGCTTCTAATCCCACCTACTTGGGAGGCTGAGGCAGGAGAATCACTTGAACTCGGGAGGCAGAGGTTTCAGTGAACCAAGATCCCCTACCACATTCCAGCCTGGGTGACAGAGGGAGACCCTGTCTCAAAAAAAAAAAAAAAAGAAACCAAATATATATATATAGTGTGATTGAATATATAAAAAGAAAGGTAAAATTAGTGGGGGAAGAAGAGAGAAAGAAAGTTAGGGAGAAGTTGTTAGATTCTGTCTTCTCTAGCCTCACCTCCCTTGCCCTCTGAAAGTGACTTCTCTTTATTTTCCAAGACCATCATGTTTGTGTTTTTGGGCTGCCTTCTTTCATAGGTTATCACTGTGAGGCCTATAATAACCCTGCGGACTTCTTCTTGGACATCATTAATGGAGATTCCACTGCCGTGGCATTAAACAGAGAAGAAGACTTTAAAGGTATATGAATGTGTTACAGTCCCAGATTTTTGCCTAATTGAATTGGCTGAAATTTAACAATGTGGTGGCTAATTAAAATGTGACTTCGTGAATTTCTGTTAATGCAGTCTTCTGATCCCAGTCAACACAAACATTTTGTTGTCTGTGAGTGCTGCTGGTGTTTTTGATTTAATTTATAAATGAGAATTTATATGGTGTTGTCAGTTCCAAGAGGAGTTAACATTTTTTAAAATGCTCACTGTTTGTATAGTGTTTTTAAAATAAACTTGGCAATGTATGCATTTGCATATAGTAGGAAGCAACAACCAGATTTTTTTTTTTTTTTTGAGACGGAATCTAGCTCTTGTCACCAAGGCTGGAGTGCAATGGTGCTATCTCGGCTCACTGCACCCTCTGCCTCCTGGGTTCAAGCCATTCTCCTGCTTCAGCTTCCCGAGCAACTAGAATTACAAGCCTGTGCCACCACACCCAGCTAATTTTTGTATATTTAGTAGAGGTGGAGTTTCACGCTGTTGGTCAGGCTGGTTTCGAACTCCTGACCTCAAGTGATCCTCCCACCTTGGCCTCCCAAAGTGTTGGGATTACAGAAGTGAGCCACCACCCCCAGCCATGACCGGAGTTTTATATTAAGAATTAGAACTCTATGGTAAGAAGTCTGTTTTAAAAGAATTAAGGTCAAATAGGAAAACATCAGTGGGTTTGCTATATTCCTAAGACTATGGCAGGAGACAGCCTAGTTCTCTGTACTTTTCTTTTTATTTCTTTTTCTCTTTTTAAATATATATTTTAATTTATTACTTACTTTATTTATTTTTATAGAGACAGGGTCTCTTTTCATTGCTCAGGCTGGTGTTGAATTCCTGGCCTCGCATGATCCTCCTGCCTCTGCCTTGCAAAATACTGGGATTACAGGAGTGAGCCACTGTGCCTGACCTGTTATACTTTTCTAATGACAGAGCTCATAATTTTTTATTTCTATTTTTCCTTTTTTTGAGATGGAGTCTTGCTGTCTCGCACAGGCTGGAGTGCAGTAGTGTGATCTCAGCTCACTGCAACCTCCACCTCCCGGGTTCAAGCAATTCTCTTGCCTCAGCCTCCTGAGTAGCTGGGATTACAGGCACGCACCACCACACCAGGCTAATTTTTTTTGTATTTTTAGTAGAGGTGGGGTTTCCCCATGTTGGTTAGGCTGGTCTCGAACTCCTGACCTTGTAATCCACCCGCCTCAGCCTCCTAAAGTGCTGAGATTACAGGCATGACCCACTGTGCCTGGCCTATTTTTTCTTTCTAAAGCTTTAGAATGAAGGTGTTAGGGAAGAATCCAAGAAAGCGGTCACAGAAAAAATGGGCTAAATTAGTTGTTATTTTGTTCATATTTCCTTTTTATCCACTGATTGCAAAGCCACGGAGATCATAGAGCCTTCCAAGCAGGATAAGCCACTCATAGAAAAATTAGCCGAGATTTATGTCAACTCCTCCTTCTACAAAGAGACAAAAGCTGAATTACATCAACTCTCCGGGGGTGAGAAGAAGAAGAAGATCACAGTCTTCAAGGAGATCAGCTACACCACCTCCTTCTGTCATCAGCTCAGATGGGTTTCCAAGCGTTCATTCAAAAACTTGCTGGGTAATCCCCAGGCCTCTATAGCTCAGGTAACCAGCAGATTCTTTTGAAATACTTAAATGGGAACAATGTGGTTCTGTTATCATCTGCTTCAGGATATGTTTGTCTTCTACCCACCCTTCCAGTTATTTGTTATCTTCACTCCACCTGGGATATAGAACCAGTCAGCAGAACAAATAAAGGACAATTAAGTTTTACGTTTGGAAAGCTTCTGTTTTTTTGAGACAGAGTCTCACTCTGTTGCCCAGGCTGGAGTGCAGTGGCATGAACTCAGCTCACTGCAGCCCTGACCTCCCTGGGCTCAAGTGATCCTCACACCTCAGTCTCCTGAACAGCTGGGACTACAGGCACATCACACCACCCAGCTAATTTTTGTGTTTTGTGTAGAGAAGGGGTTTTGCTGTGTTGCCTAGGCTGGTCTTGAACTCATGGGTTCAAGTGATTCTTCTGTCTCAGTCTCCCACAATTCTAGGATTATAGGTGTGAGCCACCATATCTGGCCAGCTTCTTTTTTTTAGTGGTTTCTTAGACTACCCTAACTCAGAAGTTTTGTGATTTAGACAAGCTGTAATGAATAATCTGAGTAGAAAAATGGTTTTTTTTTTGGGAAACTGTGAAAGAAATGTCAGCCATGTTTGGAGTTTTCCGGTAGCTCTTCACTTTCGTTCACTGGTTCATTCAACATGTTCTTGTAGGGCCTGTGCTGTGCTTTAGGGATGTGAATTCAGTAGTTAACAAAATGGGCAAAAATAAAACTCTGCTCATGGAGCTAATTTTCTGAGGAAGACAGGTGTGATAAATAATAAATAAATTAAATACATAGCATGTTAGATGGTAGAAGGAACTATGGGGAAACTTTAAGCAGAGAAGGGGTGGAGAAAGGGGAGGAAGAGAGAGAAGTAGGGAGAAGAAGGTTAATTTGCAGTTGGAATCAGGTGATCAGGGAAACCTTCACCTACTGTCACTGAATACACCTGAAGGGAGTATGTCCTGGCCACTCCAAGGGAAGAGCCTGTGTGCAAAAAGTGCTATTCCTTATCATTGACCTTCCTTAGACAGTTTACAGATCATACAAACATAGTAAGCACATTTGAGTTCACAGAACAAGGCTATTCATTGTTAGATTAACTTTCTGTTAATCAAAATGAGATAATGTTTCTTTATTCTTTGGTTGGCTCTGTGATAGTTGGTGATTATTACTCCTTATGGTTTTTGTTATTCTTTTCTTTAAACATTTTTTTGTTTTGTTTTTAGAGACTGAGTCTCACTCTGTCACTCATGCTGGAGTGCAGTGGTGCAATCATAGCTCACTGCAACCCCAAACTCTTGGCTCAAGCGATCCTCACACTTCAGCCTTCCGAGTAGCTGGGACTACAAGTGTACACAACACCTGGCTGATGTTTTGATTTTTTGTAGAAACAGGGTCTCACTATGTTGTCCTGGTCTGGATCTCCTGGGCTCAAGTGATCCTCCTGCCTTGGCCTCCCAAAGAGCTGGAATCACAGGTGTGAACCACCATGCCTGGCCTTTTCTGTTATTCTTAACCCCTCTGTCACCCAAAACATAAGTACTCCCAATTTATTGGTCTAGTCTTCAAAGAAGTCAATTTAGCTGGTTAATTTGGGGCTGTTATTTTTATGAACAATATTGAGTTTCTGTTGAGTACTAAAAGATGGCACATTGTTGGCTGTAGTAAAATATTACTGACATTTAAACTTGTGCGTCATAATTTCCATACCTAAGTATATATATAAATATATCTAAGAGCTTGTATCCCTAGTTGAGTGATACTGCTAATTATATGTGTGTGTGTATATATATGTGTGTGTATATATATTATGTGTATATATACATATTATATATGTATATATGTATAGCCACATATATGTATGTATAGCCATACTGCTAATTAAGTATATATGTAAATATATCTAAGAGCTTGTATCCCTAGTTGAGCCATACTGCTAATTGCTCCAAATGTTTTTAGTACTTATAATTTGGTGTTTCTGTCAGAACATTGGGACTTTTACATACTATCAATTGAGGGTAAAATTTTATTCTTTGAGCATAGATTTGATATCATTTGGAAATCAGTCTGGTAGAATCAACCTGGGTTACTTATTGTCAATGGTGAAATGATGTAATGAATTGCTCTTTTGGTGTGATGTATGCGTTAGATTTTTCTTACTTGGAAAATAACTTGAACTAGCTTGCTTCAAAATGTGGTTTATAAATGTCTTGTCTAAATCACCTATGTGGTAATTCTGGAGAGGGCATAATTGGAATATAGCTGTTTTTCACACACTGAAATTCTGCGTGTTTTGATACTGGGCTTCCTTCCAGTGCTAACACCTGGCCTAGTGCCTCCAGGTTTAGCTTCCCTGCCTCATCAGTGGACTCACTTTCACAAAAGGAATTCCAGCCACGTTCAGAGTAGTGGCAGTCTCTTAGATTAAGAATAGAACCTTGGATCTCCCTAAGCATCTGTTTAGCAGGACAAGTTTTGTTTAGATTTGTGAAAAACTGGAATATTATCTTAGGGCAGGAGTAGGCAAACTTTTTTATTTTTTTTTGTAAAGGACCAGGTAGTAAAATATTTTAGTCTTTGCAGACCAAGTGGTCTTTGTCTCTTTGTCTCAGGTAGTCAGCTCTGCCATTTTAGTGTGAAAGCAGCCATAGCTAATAACGTAAATAAACAAATATGGCAGTATTCCAATAATAAATGAAAGGCTGGCTAGGTGCAGTGGTTCATGTCTATAATCCCAGCACTTTGGGAGACCAAGGCAGAAGGATGCTTGAGGCCAAGAGTGTGAGAACAGCCTGGGCAATAAAACAAGACCCTATCTTTTTTTTTTTTTTTGAGAGAGAGTCATGCTCTGTTGCCCAGGCTGGAGTGCAGTGGTGCGGTGTTGGCTCACTGTAACCTCCGCCTCCTGGGTTCAAGCAATTCTCCTGCCTCAGCCTTCTGAGTAGCTGGGACTACAAGCACCTGCCACCATGCCAAGCTAATTTTTTTATTTTTAGTAGAGACAGGATTATACCATGTTGGCCAGGCTGGCTTCGAACTCCTGACCTCAGGTGAGTCCACCCACTTCAGCCTCCCACAGTGCTGGGATTACAGGTGTGAGTCCAAC
Organism: Trachypithecus francoisi; assembly: GCF_009764315.1. Lineage (NCBI taxonomy): Eukaryota > Metazoa > Chordata > Mammalia > Primates > Cercopithecidae > Trachypithecus > Trachypithecus francoisi. Next base: position 44,778,946 of record NW_022681454.1, read on the forward strand.
CAAGACTGTGTCCAACCAAGACCTCTTTAAAAAAAAAAAAGGCAACTTTCATTTTATTCCAATAAAAGATTATACATGGGCACTGAAATTTGAATTTCATGTAAATTTTATATTGTGAGAAATAATATTCTTTTTGACTTTTTATTCAATGATTAGTAAAATGAGCTAGGTGTGGTGGTGCATGTCTGTAGACCTAGCTACTCAAAAGGCTGAGGTGGAAGGATTGCTTGAGACCAGAAATTTTGAGGCTTCAGTGAGCTATGTCAGTGAGCTATGATTACACCACTGCACTTCAGCCTGAGTGACAGAGTGAGACCTTGTCTCTAAAAAATAATAAAAAATAAAGTAAAAAACCATTCTTAGCTCATGGGTGAACAAAGATAGGTGGCTGGCCCTATTTGATCTGTGGGCTATAGCTTAATGATTCCTGATTTAGGGTTTACAATTTTGTATGTTTTAATTCTGAGTTCTTGAAAATTGAGTTGTTAAAATGTTTTATGACTCTCTGCTGATAAATCTTGTATCTGTTGCTTTACAGCTGCACTTTGGCTTGAACTAGTTATTTCTTTATATGATTCAAATTTGGCCTCTGATAATGTGGCTACCAAAGGTTGTATTTGGAAAATCTTAGAATGAATACATTATCTGTATGAGAAGATTTCATGTTCATTTAAGGTGCGAAGTATTTTCTGAACAGCTCAACTTGGAAGTAGATGGGGTCTGTGCACTCCTTTGTGCATTGTTTAGTTTACGTGTTTGTTTTCCTTTCTTTAATGCCAGAAAGAATAACACAGACACACCTTATAAAAGCATGCCAAGGTTACGGGATTGATTATTTTGTCAATATGTTTGAAAGCTGACTTTGAAAACATTTTTAGAACTTTGAAGCTGTTAGGAAACATCTTAATCATAATACTCAGTGTTAGTATAAGATAACAAGTTTGAATGAAAACTTGACAAAGCATGTGGAATGTTTAGTTTGAAAAGTCTGGGTTGGGCATGGTGGCTCATGCATGTAATCTCAGCGCTTCGGGAGGCCAAGGTGGGCGGATCATGAGGTCAGGAGTTCGAGACCAGCCTGGCCAACATAGTGAAACCCCATTTCTACTAAACGTACAAAAAATTAGCTGGGCTTGGTGGCTGGCACATGTAATCCCATTTGCTGGGGAGGCTGAGGCAGGAGATTCGCTTGAACCCTGGAGGTGGAGGTTGCAGTGAGCCAAGATTGTGCCACTGTACTCCAGCTGGGGCAACAGTGCAAGACTCCATCTCAAAAAAAAAAAAAAAATCCTGAATTGAATGTTCTTGACAGTTTTACTATGTGAAAATATAGACTCTTGTATGCACATGCATGAATGCATGTGGATACAGTCATCTGCATTTATTTTGGAAGCTTGGTCTGTTGAAGTATATTCTGAGGGTAATGAAAATATGCCAGCATAATGGATTTCCCCCCAAAATTTCTAAGTGAATTTTAAAAGATATCTCTTAAGCAGAAAGATTGAAATAATGTTCTTTCCATGCTAGGTTCTTCACAAACTAGTTATCACAGATCATGGTACTGTTTTTGCAGTTTGGTGTGCTTCATGCCAAAAGTGTCCTTGATCAGTTACTTTCAATCTTAATACCACTAGACTGTTGGAGTATTGAGATTTTGTTTTCTTAACTTTGATGATTCCAAGATATGGTAGGATATTTTGTCTTCTTTAGATTACCACTCCTTTTTAAAAATTTTTATTTATTTATCAATTTATTTTTTGAGACAGTCTCACTCTGTCACCCAGGCTGGAGTGCAGTGGTAGGATCTCGGCTCACTGCAACCTCCACCTCTAGGATTCAAGTGATTCTTGTGCCTCAGCCTCCTGAGTAGCTGGGACTACAGGCGTACACCACCATGCCTGGCTAATTTTTTTGTGTGTGTTTTTTTTAGTAGAGACAGAGTCTCACCATGTTGCCCAGGCTGGTCTCAAACTCCTGAGCTCAGGCAATCTGCCCCATCGGCCTCCCAAAGTGCTGGGATTACAGGCATGAGCCACCATGCCCAGCCCATTTCTTGTTTTTTAATATTTAACTCATGAGTAAATATAAGTAGGATTTTCTCAAATAAATTATTTCATAACATAACCCTTAACCCTTTGCTTATTGAAGTGTCCTTAAGAGATGCTGTGTCCTAGAAACAAGAGTGATGTTTGTCCAATCTCCTTAGGAGCTATAGAAATCTACTGAGTGGTGAAGAATGGTGACAACGGCAGAGAATTGGCAGCTTAGGTCTGCAGCATTGGCTATAGGCCTCACTGGCTGAAGCGATGAGGAAGCAGTGACAGGAGATGGGTAGTGGAAGCCTGCAGAGTGTGTACAGAGAAAGCTGGCCGAATGCTTTGGTGACAGTGACAATGCACTTTTCCAGTGCAGGCATGGACTCCCTAGAGGTTGGATAGGCGGGCTCCATCTCACCCCTCTTTCCTCACTGTGCAAAATTCCATTGTTAGAATTTTTTTAATGTGTGCTTCAAAATTTTTATTTATTTTTAATGTTAAGAATAAAGATATCCTGTTTTCACTTGAACCTCTTGAAATATAAAATGACTCACATTCATTGGCACAAAGGTTGAGAGTTCAGTTCAGGGTCAACACTCTTAGGCACCTGGACTTTACTTTGCCAAGTCTTGCATTGCTCTGCTACCCTGTGTGGTATTCACAAGCTCAGTAACCTGAAGCAGACCCTGAACTGACTGCCGGGTGGTACAATGGGAGGAAGAGCTGTTCCAGTAGTGTGCTTTGTGTCCTACCAGTCTCCCCAAACCACAGATAACTTAATTTTTAACTTAGGAAGCAGTCTAAATAACGTATGCTGTTTTATTTTCTCCCAGGGACATTGGTCAAGTCATTGAGTGTTTATCTTAATGGCGAGATCTGATTATGTAACCATATATATTATACTAATAAATTGTGTGTATAAGTTTTTATCTCTAACTGAAACTCTTTCCTTTTTTTTTTTTTTTTTTGCATTTTTCTTTTTGAAAAGATCATTGTCACAGTCATACTGGGACTGGTTATAGGTGCCATTTACTTTGGGCTAAAAAATGATACTACTGGAATTCAGAACAGGTAAGTAAATGTTTGGATTTTGATTTTAAGAAAGTGCTGTTACTTTTTTCAATCTTATGAAAATCCATTAAGAATTTGAATTTAAGACAAGTATAGTGTAAATGTCATTCTTTTATTGAGGGTAGGATGAGTCAGTTTATTTCTGAGACAGAGTCATGCTCTGTTGCCCAGGCTGGAGTGCAGTGGCAGGATCTCAGCCCAATGCAGTCTCCACCTCCCGGGTTCAAGCAATTCTCCTGCCTCAGCCTCCCGAGTAGCTGGGACTACAGGCACCCACCACCATGCCCAGCTAATTTTTGTATTTTTAGTAGAGACGGGGTCGCACCATGTTGGCCAGGCTGGCTTTGAACTCCTGACCTCAGGTGGGTCCGCCCACCTTGACCTCCCAAAGTGCTGGAATTACAGGCATGAGCCACTCCACCTGGCCCAATTATTTTTAAATATACCATTCAGTGGCATTAAGTACATTTACATTGTTGTGCAACTATCACCACCATCCAGCTCTAGAATTCATTTCATCTTCTCAAATGGAATATCTGTACCCATTAAGCAATAACTTCCCATCTCACATCTGCCTCTCCTAACCCCTGGCAGTCATCATTCTACTTTCTGTCTCTGAACCTGACTACTCTAAGACCCTCATATAAGTGGAATCATACAGTGGATATTCATTGGTAACTGGCTTATTTCCTTTAGCATATTGTCTTTATGGCTCATTCATGTGGCATGTGTCAGATTTCTTTCCTTTGTAAGGTTGAATAATATTCCATTGTATGTACATACCACATTTTGTTTTTCCATTCATCTATTCATGGAAACTTGGGTTGCTTTCACCTTTTGGCTGTTGTAAACAGTGCTCCCTAGGTCCACAGAGATCTCTTTCAGCCAGGTGTGGTGGCATGTGTCTGTAGTCCCAGCTACTTGGGAGACTGAGGTGGGAGGATTGCTTGAGTCCCAGAGTTCTAGGCTGCAGTGAGCTATGAGCTATGATTGCACCACTGCAGTCCAGCCTGGGGTGACAGAGTTTGACCCTGTCTCTTAAAAAAACAAACAAAAAACCCCCCCAAAACTATTTTAGTTCCTGCTTTCAGTTATTCAGATATATACCCAGAATTAGAATTTCTGGGTCATATAATCATTCTGTTAATTTTTCTGATGAACTACTGTACTGTCTTCCACAGTGGCCATACCATTTTCCATTCTTACCAGCGGTGCACAAGTGTTCCAGTCTCTCTATGTCCTTACCAACACTTTTCTTCTTCTCCCTTTTGAACAGTAGAGACCCACTGGATCTTCGGAGAAATGTCTATTCAAGTCATTTGCCCATTTTAAACTGGAATTGTTTGTTTTTTTTGTTGTCGAAGGAGTGCTTTATATTTTTGAGGAGATATTAATCCCTTTTCAGATACATGATTTGCAGATATTTTTCCCCACTCCCTGGGTTGTCTTTTCAGTGTTGACAGTGTCCTTTGATGCATAAACGTTTTTAATTTTGATGTAGTCCAGTTGATCTGTTTCTTCTTTTGTTGCCTGTGAACTAATATCTGTCACTTTTTAAATATATGTGTTTGACTTAGGGGTATGGTGGGGGTGGGACTCAGCTTTTCCTGTTATATGGTTAGCACTTTTGTTAGTATTGTGATCCTTACCTAGTTTCAGTCACAATGGGCCCTTTAAAACCTCATTTTATGAGGAGACTTTTTATTGATATGTTGTGTTCTGAACGTAAGCACTCAGAAATTTCACAGCCCTCAGAGTTCTGGTTATTTCATGTATGGAGAACACTTGTGGCAGATACTGTGCTCCGTAGTGCTTGCTGTCCATAGTCTCAGGTTACCACCCCGTGATTTAGAGGAGGTGGATGGTAGCTTCCCCATTTTACTATTCTGATGTCTGGAAAAGGCTGATTGTTTTTTAAAGAGTAAGCATAAAAGTTGATTCATCACTCAAGTAAAATAAATTCTTTTGTACGGAATCAGATAGTGTCACTCTACAATGAGACTATTATTAAACAGCCGTTTACCAGAGTGATGTCATTGTTCATGCTTTTCCTCTCTCTGAGGCCTGAGGTATCTGGATTATTTCCAGACTTGCTAGTAGTTGATGGTTTGTGTCCCATGTAGATGCCATTTCTTAACCCAGCACAGAATATATCACAGGTTCTAAAGGCTGTGGGCCTTTTATATTGTGCAGGAGGAAGCATTTGGAAAGGACGTGGAGTATATGGAGTAACCTGGTCCTCAACTGGAACTTTAAAGAGGACTGAAAATCTGGCCATTAAAGCTCTTGGTAGAAAAATCCAGAGAAATAAAGAAGAACTTCAGGTGTTTCTTCAGATGTTTTCTGGAGAAATAAGGCATTCATCTTATTTTAATTTGTTTGGTTTTGAAACAGAATCTCACAATATTTCCCAGGCTGGTGTGTGGTAGTGCAGTCATAGCTCACTGCAGCTTTGAACTCCTGGGCTCATAATTTGTATTTTTGACTTAAGCTTGCTATCATTTTTTTCCCCAAAGCTCTAGGGTACATGCGCAGGATATGCAGGTTTGTTACATAGGTAAATGTGTGCCATGGTGGTTTGCTACACCTATCAATCCATCACCTTGGTGTTAAGCCCAATATGCATTAGCTATTTTTCCTGATGTTCTTCCTCCCACTGCCTCCCATCGACCTCACTATCATTTTTTAAATAAGCATTTGAACTACATTAAAGTGGCCTGTGTGTATGATTTAATCCCTCCTGGGATGATTAATGATTTATTGATTAGGAAAAAATGTTTCAGCATCATCTCTGGAAACAGGTTCTCAAAGTTTTGTTCAGGGGTGAATATTAGTACTTCATAATTTAAAACTGCTTGGAGTCCAGTGGTTTAGTTCTCTTCTTTGGGGATGAATTCTCTGAGAGAGGAAAGCACTCTCTGCTCTTTCTCTAACCTGTGTAACTGAGAAACTGGGTTTTAATCATATGTAGAGTATGAGCATCTTTGAATTAATAGCTACCTCTGGAATAACTGCTTTATACAGTTGTGGTGATAGCTAAACAAATCAGTGTATATTAAGGGAAAAGGTATACTTTAAAAATAGTATTTGGATCCAGTCATCTCACTTCTAGATATTTACCCCAAAGATGTGAAAGCAGTTTGTCAAAGAAATTTCTGCACCCTCATATTTATTGCAGCATTGTTCACAATAGCCAAGATACGGAATCAGCCTAAGGGTCTGATTTGATAAAGAAAATGTGGTATATATACACAATGGAAAACAAAAGAAATTTTGTCATTTGCAATAACATGGATGGAACTGGAGAATATTAAGCCAAGTGAAATAAGCCAAATACAGAAAGCTAAGCACAGAAATGTCACGTAATCTCATTCAACGTGGAATCTGAAACAATGGAACTGAAAGAGACAGTAGAATGGTGGTTACTAGAGGCTGGAGGGGTGTAGGGAATGGAGAGATGATGGTCAAAAGGTTCAAGACCTCAGTTACACAGGAGGAATAAGGATTTGTCTTTGGAGATACATTGCACAATGTGGTGAACACAGTAAATAATATAAATTTCAGAATAGCTAAAATTTAAGATACTTTTACCACAAAAAATAAATGTTTGAGGCGATGGATGTGTTAATTAGCTTGATTTAATTATTTCACACTTATGATTCATGAATCATATCACTTGGTACCCCACAAATATATACAACCATAATATGCCAATTTATAATTTAAAAATCAAAATAAAAAATATTCAGACCAATAAGTAGATATAACAGATGTGGATTACTACCTTGAAAGAATTAGAATGAATGAATTTCCTTAATAAGAAAAAACTGTGTTTAAAATAAATTTTCTTAGGATTTCGAAGGAATGTTTCCTTTGTCTACTTTTTCAGAATCATTATGAACATTACTGTACTGATAGATATAAGACAACAAATTGAATTGAATCTTTACTATATTCCATGTTCTGAAATTAGCTTTTTACTTGATATTAGGTTTGTGGGCAGAAAGTGAGATAACTGCATGTCTACCAGGCCTGGCTATTTTTCATTCATTTTAATTATATGTAAATACTTTTAAAACTGTTCTGTCTGGGCACCGTGGCTTACGCTTGTAACTGCAGTGCTTTGGGAGGCCGAGGTGGGAGGATTGCTTGAGGCCAGGAGTTCAACTCAGTTGCAGTGAGTTTATGATCATGCCACTATACTCTAGCCTGGGTGACCGAGGGCAACTCTGTCTCTAAAAATAAAATAAAACAAAAAAGACCCTAGCCTGTTCCCTTAAATCTTTGTTCTTTAGGTATCTATGGACTCTTTTTTTTTTTTCTTTCAGTGTAATTGTGTTGTTCACTTGGGTTTGCATTTTTAAAAATGTTCTCTTCCTTTTATGCCATTTAAATGATGTGTCACTTACCTCTTTTTCCGTTTCAACTCACACCCTCACTGTCAATTATATTGTTTTGTCATGGTGTTTCAGGGATGTTGGCATGCTTTCATAAAATTCATATTTGTATCAAAGTGTAGATTAACTTAGCATTTTCCTTTTTATTTATTCATTTATTTATTTATTTTGAGACAGTGTCTCACTTTGTTGCCCAGGCTGGAGTGCAGTAGCGCAATCTCAGCTCACTGCAACCTCCACGTCTCAGGTTCAAGCAATTCCTGCCTCAGCCTCCTGAGTAGCTGGGACTACAGGCACCTGCCACCACGCCCGGCTAATTTTTGTATTTTTAGTAGAGATGGGGTTTCACCATGTTGGTTAGGCTGGTCTTGAACCTCATGATCCTCCTGCCTTAGCCTCCCAAAGTACTGGGATTACAGGCATGAGCCACCACACCTGGCCAACATTTTCCTTTTTAACTCTCAATTACTTCACTGAGAAAGAAGCACTAATAATGTTCCTTTTAATTACGATACACAAATTAGATGTTTCTTTATCAGTAAGTGTCACTTGGTTTCCTCTGAGCACTCTGGAAACCTCATAGAGGGCTGGCTGTCTTAGCATGTCAAGGTTAATGTCACGGCCCTGCTGATGGTGGTGTGCTGCATGTAGATTATGCACAAAATAAGGGGTTGATTGAGGGTTCCCTTCACTATCTTTCATTTTGCTTCCACATGACTTACATTCTTTGTTCAACTTTAAAATCAAAGTGACTAATTGAATATCTTAATCTTTGTGGACTTTATTTAGCTTACCACTTCTCTGTTTGTACATTAGGAATGGTACTTGGCATTTTTGTTAGTTAAAATTATGTGTTGGCCTGGTTGCCATACCAAAATACCGTGAAGCAGGCGTCTTAAACAATAGAAAGGTATTTTCTCTCGGTTCTAGTCTGAAAGTCTGGGTGCTGGTGAGCCCTCTTCCTGGCTTGCAGACCTGCCTTCTTGCTGTTCCTTGTGTGGCAGAGCTCTGGTGTCTCTTCCTGTTAGGACGCTGTTCCTGTTTCACTCTCCCCACCTCCCTATCCTGGAACCTCATCTGAACCTAATTACTTTCCAAAGGACCCATCTTCAAATACCATCACATTGTGGGTTGGGGCTTCAACATATGAATTTTGGTGGGGGGAGACGCAATTCAGTCCACAACAATCCAAGACTGTGAATTTCAAAATGAGCTATAATATGTAGTCCCATGGGTACCACTGTGGAGACATAAGAGATGGGGAGAGGCTTGATGGGGTTCACGCTTCCCTGTTTTAACCAGAGCAATTTCCCTTTTTTCCTGCCTAACTTTATACACTGTCATTTGTGGAAAGAGTTTTGTGGGTAGAAAATCTATCTAAGAATGCTGAGTTGACTGTGGTGCTTTGGTTCCCCTTTTCATGGCAGAGCCGGGGTTCTCTTCTTCCTGACGACCAACCAGTGTTTCAGCAGCGTGTCGGCCGTGGAACTCTTTGTGGTAGAGAAAAAGCTCTTCATGTGAGTAGGTCTTTGTTCTGGGAACAGGGCTGTCCAGCCGCAGGGGCTGTTGGTTAGACTGATCACATCTGGAGTTGGGGGCCAAGGATGGGATCCTGAGGATTACCAATATTTTTTAAAATTTATTTTTAAATTGATGAATAAAAATTGTGTATATTGATCATGTGCAACATGATGTTTTGAAAATATATATAGGGATTACCAATATTAATTGAGAAAAAGCAGCCAGGGATAGGGAAGAAAATCCTGAGCCTTTGGGACCTGATATCCAGAGAAAAGAGTTTTTCTAGATTTGAGTATGGTCAGAAAATCCAAATGTTGGAGAGAGCAAGCAATAAAGGGACTGTTTGTTTTTAGTAAATACTGATGACTTTCACAAGAAAAGTTTGAGGGGCTTGGTAGAGATTAAGCAGCAACTTGGAAGTGGGGAGATTAAGTTGACAAAGAATATGACCATGCTTAGCCCTCAGTGGACCAGGGAAGTGTCATGAGCCAGAAGGCATTCTTACAGTAAAGAGCAGCCTGGTTTAATTTCTTGTATTTCCCCCCTTTTTTGTGTGTGTTTTTTGTTTTTTGAAACAGGGTCTTGCTTTGTTGCCCAGGCTGGAGTCCAGAGACATGATCATGGCTCATTGCTGCCTTGGCCTGCGGGGCTTGCACAGTCTTCCCACCTCAGCCTCCTGAATAACTGGCATGCCTAGCAATTTTTTTTTTTTTTTTTTTTGAGATTGAGTTTCACTCTGTCTCCTAGGCTGGAGTGCAATGGTGCGATCTCAGCTCACTACAACCTCCGCCTCCCAGGTTCAAGCAATTCTCCTGCCTCAGCCTCCCAAGTAGCTGGGATTACAGACACCCGCCACCACACCCAGCTAATTTTTTTGTATTTTTAGTAGGGACGGGGTTTCGCCATGTTGGCCAGGCTGGTCTCAAACTCCTGACCTCAGGTGATCCACACGCCTTGGCCTCTGAAAGCACTGGGATTACAGGTGTGAGCCACTGCACTGGGCCACCTGGCTATATATATATATTTAATTTTTTGTAGAGACAAGGTCTCACTATGTTTCCCAGGCTGGGTATTTTTCAAGGATGGATCACATTTGCCCAAATGTACATGTCACATGTAAGAATTATTAGACAGGGAAAGAATGAAGGAGGTGGAAGAGTTTGGAATTGTGGGAGAAAGATGTCAGGAAGAGGAAAGATTACAATTTGATAGTTGACAGGGATGTATGGTTGGAAGACATGATCATTGAAAGAAGGCCTTTTTCGGCTGGGCACAGTGGTTCACGCCTGTAATCCCAGCACTTTGGGAGGCTGAGGCAGGCGGATCACAAGGTCAGGCATTCGAGACCAGCCTGGCCAGCTTGGTGAAACCCCGTCTCCACTAAAAAAATACAAAATTTAGTATTTTTGTACTAGTGGCTTGCTCCTGTAATCCCAGCTACTCAGGAGGCCGAGGCAGGAGAATTGCTTGAACCCAGAAGGCGGAGGTTGCAGTGAGCCGAGATTGCACCACTGCACTCCAGCCTGGGCAAAAGAGCAAGACTCCATCTCAAAAAAAAAAAAAAAAAAAAAAAAAGGAGAGAGAGAAAGAAGGTCTTTTTCTTTTTTTACCTTGAGAGTAGAAGAGGTAAGAAGAGCTTAGTGACCTGAAGCTGCACTGGGGGACTTGGAGAATAACAGGCCACCTTCCTAATCAGAAATAGGGAAAAAGAAAAGCTTCTATTCCTACCAAAATCAGCTACTGAAGTGCTGTTCTTCAAGGAATGCCAGTGTCCAAGAAGGAAAAGCATTCTTTGAAGAGAGGGAGGATATGTGGAATCTGTTCCCCTGGACTGAGTGTTCAGGAGCTAGAAAGAGCAATAGGAGGGAATTGTGTCATGAGAAGAGGGGCTGTGCACAGAGCTTCATGGGATGCTGTCCCAGGGAGGCTGGCACCCAAGGTGTTCATGGGCATGCATAGTGGGTCTAGCTCTGATGATGTGGGAAACTGGCTTGTTCCACCCCTGCTGTCAGCAGAGGTCTATAACAGGCAGTCTAGCCTGCTCTGTGGCTTCTTAAACTAATCTGGGATGTATGATATGTATTTTTGTTCTATAGACATGAATATATCAGCGGATACTACAGAGTGTCATCTTATTTTTTTGGAAAACTGTTATCTGATTTATTACCCATGAGGATGTTACCAAGTATTATATTTACCTGTATAGTGTACTTCATGTTAGGTAAGTAAGTAACAAAACAAAAAAGGACATGTCTTTAGTCTTGCCTATGGGTGAAGTCAGTTGTGCCTTGCAAGCATGTTTTTGATTCTCAAAACTTTATATAAACCAAACCATGAGAAAAGGAAACACTTGTCCATTTTGCACTCTCTGAAATAGTTGTTCACTGTCAACTATTTTTGTCAAGACTGTTTCCCAACTGAACTTTTTTGTTTGTTTGCTTTGTTTTGTTGTTTTGAGACACGGTCTTGCTCTGTCACCCAGGCTGGAGTGCGGTGGTGATCATATCTCACAGCAGCCTCAACCTCCTGGGCTCCAGTGATCCTCCTACCTCAGCCTCTGAGTAGCTAGGACTACAGGCACACATAAAGATGGAGTTTTTGGTAAAGATAGGGTCTCACTGTGTTGCACAGGCTGGTCTTACACTCCTGGCCTCAAGTAGTCCTCCTACCTCAGCCTCCCAAAGTGCTGGCATTACAGGAATGAGCTGACATGCCCAGCCTGAACTTGTAAAACACTTATAAAACTATACTTTACTGAAAGATACTTGTGTTATACACAAACATGGAAAGAATTTATAAAACTTTGAGACTATGCTGGAGAAGCTGGGATATTTATAACCTATCTATGTTTTCTCTCTCTCTCTCTCTCTTTCTCTCTCTCTCTCTCTGTCTCTCTCTCTATATATATACACACACACACACACACTTAGAGATATGTAGAATGATTAAATATACTTAATCTCTTAGAGATATATAGAATGATTAAATGTGTGTGTGTGTGTATATATATATATATTTATTTATTTAATATATATTCCCCATCCCTGCTTCTTTAATGAGAGAAAGACAGTGACTTTTGGGACTTGCTAATTTAAAAAAAATACTTGTTTGACAGATGTGGAGATTCATTTGTGCATTATGCTCAGGCTTCACTCCAGGCTCCTTGCATCTGATTTCCATATATTTCACTGATACATGCACACACACACACAGACAACCCCCAGAAATATCTATTTTGACACTACAAGATAAGAACTACTGATTGAGCTTAAACCTTCCATTTGACAAATAATAGGTGTGACCTAAACAATCAGGGTTAGGATCTAGATCTCCAGACTCCTGATTGGTGTTCTTGTGGCTGTTTCAAATCTTCAAATTGTATTACCTACAGTATTAGCTCACTGCAGTTTAGAAAGCAGTTTATGAAACTTAATTTAGTCCCATTTCAATCCAGAGTGATGTGGTAATCTGTCTAGGGAGGCTTGGGTTATGGAGGTCCCCTGCTCCTCCCCCAGATACTACAACCATTGTGAGGTCATGCCAGTCCCTTCACTCACACAGTTACAGCACACAATGAGTAATGTGGGGACGTATGGGCAAATGAATGTGCTATTGATGAGTTTCCTGTGAAAAGAGAAGGCAGTTGAATTTTGGCTAGTTGTACTTCAGGAATTCAGAAATTGTTCTAATTATATATAATGGCACATAAGTGTTATAAGGACCAGTGCTTATGCAGTTCTGTGAGAACTTCATGCACTTACATGGACGGAAACAACATTGGAGACCCAGGGTGGTTGGAGAGTGGATGACTTTTTTTCATTCTGATACTAGTTTCTTAAAATATTAGTGTTAAATTTGCACAATAAGCAATCCCAAACATATGGTGACCTAGGCAGTTGGGTTAACTTCTTCTTCTCTTTCTGACTAAGGATTGAAGCCAACGGCAGATGCCTTCTTCATTATGATGTTTACCCTTATGATGGTGGCTTATTCGGCCAGTTCCATGGCACTGGCCATAGCAGCAGGTCAGAGTGTGGTTTCCATAGCAACACTTCTCATGACCATCTCTTTTGTGTTTATGATGGTGAGTCTGAACTGTGTTTCCTCTGAGAAGGAATTGGTTTTTTCCTTCATTTCTTCCTACACATTCACTTGTCATGTAAAACCTGTTTTGAGGATTCTGTAAATGGGACCCTGCTTCAAGGCCATCTACTGAAATAGATTATGTTAGAGAATATACTAACTTTCCTCTTTGCCGTTATCCAATCTTTTTTGCTACGTTCTAATGTAGTTCCAATAATTTTAGTTAATATTGTTGCTAATGAGCTTTTAAAAAGTGTTTCTTGGTGACATATTATGAAACCTTAATAAATTGGAATTTCAAAAACCAGAAAACATTTGATCGGCAGATTCTCTTGAGAATGACAGATTATTTGCCCGACTTTCATGCTGGTGTTAGAGAACTGCTAGCTAATTTTATTTTTTACATTTTTAATTTCTGTTTTAAAAGTTCCCACATACGGCACCAAACTGCTAGCTTGTTTACCCACCAGCAGAGATGGTTTGGTTGGATTTATAATACTATTTTCCAAGACACACGTTAAGCCTCATAAGAAACAGAACAGAGTATGGTGTGAGCGGTCTATTTTGGCTCCCTCTTGTATTTTGAAAAAGAGTGTTTTAAAAATATTGGAAAATTGGGAGAGTTCACACACTACTAAGTACCTCCTTTCTGGGTTTTGTTCCTGACATTCAATATGTTTCTGCTTATCTTTTTTTTTTTTTTTAATGGTTACTTAATTCTAATCTTACATGCCCCTAAATTTTGCACTTAGAGGAATCACCAGTTGAACGAAACCAGTTACATTTTTTCCCTTTCATCATCATACTTGACAGGAACATGTCGTGTCTGCTAGAGTAGGAGTAGATGTCTTTAAATAAAAATAATTAGCACAAACTCTTGCCAGAGTTTAATTCTTCCATTTCTGGACTTGAAAACTGCCAATGCAAACATTAATGAGAAAGTGATAAAGCTTGTTTATATTTCCCATACTGTCATCCAGCAAATACAAATGTTTTGGTTGATTTATTGTTATTTAAGGATTTCTACACAGAACATTAAAAACTAGTCATAAAACTGTATTTTACTCAGAGATGGCTGCGTTATATGCTAAGCACTTGGTCAGATCAAGTCACTTGGTCAGATGCACTTGGTATAGTCATACCAGCAGCATCATTATTGTTATGCATATACTGGTATGCTTGTGGTGGCAATTAGTTCTCTTGTCAATCTTCAGCAGGTCTTCCTGGCATCTCCATTGTGCTACTGCTTTTTGGCAGCTTTAAATGATAGCACTGATCCTGTTTATACTCTGCCTCTTGCCACATTATACTCTGTATCAGTTCTAGACTTTGGGTTATGTTAAGCCTGCGTTCAGAACCTCATATCCTTGCTAAAGTCATAGGGATATAGACTGCAAACCTTTGTAAATAACAAATCTTATGTGAAGTGTGGTGGGCGTGTGATGCTCAGGATTGATCTGGTATAGGTTCTTCCAATGCCAGGTGTATTGGTGAGCACATATAGTGGTTGTGTCATTATAATAGTCAGTGCTTCTTGACCTTCCATTGCGTGCAGTTACAAATAAAGTTGAGTACATAGTCTTGACAATTGAGGATCTTCCAATTAAATGGAATATCTAATATGTATTAGATATTTTGTCCTTTAAAACCATAAATGACTTCAGCTATATGGAGATGTGCACATGCAGAGGAGAAGTGTTTAGTGAGTGTCTAGAGTAAGTGGAAAAAACTTCAAGAAAGAGTTGGTTTTAAAAGAAATACTTACCAAGTGGTAGGGACTTGAAGAGGGTATTCTCTAGAATTCTGCATGAAATTACTCAAGCAGTCTTGACTCTTAGTATTTGCTTTTTGTAGATTTTTTCGGGTCTGTTGGTCAATCTCAGAACCATTGCATCTTGGCTGTCATGGCTTCAGTACTTCAGCATCCCACGATACGGATTTACGGTAAGTCTTCCTTGTCTGTCGTTGTGACTGCGTTCCCAAGCTAGGAACAATGGAAATCAAGCTTCCTATTCTCATTTCCCTGACCATGAGCTGTGAAAGTCTCCCATCCAGAAACCTTTTAGGAGCAAGGAATGAGAATTTCCTGTTAGCCTTGGTTAACACATGGCCGGGGAGTCATTTGCTATTTTCCTCAGTCATCCTTTAAAGGGCTGAAGAGTGGGGAGATACCTCCTAGTAAAGGAGAAAGATTGACTAATTGATGAAAAACACATTGTTGTGTTTCAGTTCAATAAGGAAATAAATGAGAGGATGGGAGACTAGAATACATATGTTTATAATGAAAGGAAAATTAGAAGAACAAAGACCATATAATAAGCATAGTCATATTGACTTTTGCAAGCTCATTAACTCCAAAGTAAACTGTCTGTGTCTTAGTATAGTATAACTAAGCTTCTAACTTCCAGAAATTACAACTGGTTCTAATGAAAACAAACAAGAACAAAAGATTGTCACTGTAAATTAACAATACTCATTGAGCACCACTGTATCATTTTAATTAGAATGTTTATGGGGTTACAAAATTGGGGAGAGAAGGAGGAAGGAGCTATGGTGTAATATAGCCAGAGGTTTCCCGCTTTGGCCAAATACTTTACTTCTTTTGTATTGGAAGCCAAAATTCCAACCCCAGGCTTCTTGATTGCCAGGGAAAATAACATTAGTTGGTTTGGTGAGACAAAGACTGTGAATATGTTTTCAGAAATAACAATAAAGATTAAACTCAGAGGGCATGATTGTGATAACTCTTTGGAAACTTCTTGAAATTTAAAACTGTTTACCTTGCCCTGCTCCCGCTTGTGTTATAGGCTTTGCAGCATAATGAATTTTTGGGACAAAACTTCTGCCCAGGACTCAATGAAACAGCAAACAGTACTTGTAACTATGCAATGTAAGTTTGTGTTCAGTGTCAAAATGGGTTTTGTTACTACCATGGTGTGATGTAGAAAGGCCACTGGGCTTAGATCTGTATGAGTCCTTCCAGGGGTACTGAACTTTTCTGAGCCTACGTTTTCTCATCCATAAAGTGAGTTGTGCGTGAATGCACGTGAACATGCGACACAGCCCCTCAGTATTCTGCTGCAGTAAAAATTGTCTTTAACGTGCAGCAATGTTTCTTATGTTTGTTTCTTATTGTTTGTTTTGGGCCTTTTAAAAGATCCTTTTGATATTTCGATTGTGGGTTTGAATTCTTGGTTTTCAGAGCATTTGAGATTGAAGTGAGGGGTTTTGATATTTTATCAAGGGCTTATGGTCACTGAACTGTATGGATTCTATGAAATCTATGGGTCCACGAGCTCACGGATATTTCTGAGCCCAACCCATGGACAGTAGTAAGAATGAAATAGGCAGCAATAGCACAAAGAAAGTGAACATTTCTCTGCCAAGATCCTGGCACTTCCACTGCCTCATGCATTTGGAAGACATCATGAAATCAAAGGCCACATAATCATGTGGTGGTGTTTTAAATTAACTTGAAGTATTCCCTATCAATCAATTTATCCTCTAAAAAAACAAGAAACACTTGAGTAAGTTGAGGGAAAAAAAACATTTTCACATAATGTTAAATAGATTCTAATAACACTAGATAATATTGTTTTAAGAATTTAGTAACACGTTCCTTTTCTATGATTGCTAATGGTTTGATTTTGATACATAAATTAATGAGAGAAAAGAGAATGTTGATATGATCCTAAATCTCCTGAATGTTCAAGTAGAATATAAATAATTCTTAATAACAAGACAAATTACTCTTCAATTATTCACAGGAAATCCTCTATACAGAGAGGTTTTCTTTATTCTGTCCCTCTCTTTTGGCTTGATCAGAGTGGTCAGGATGAAGTGGATGGGAAAAGTGGGACCAGATAAGGAGGAGCCACCATGGGCTTCATGGTAAGGGAAGATGAGGCTTCATCCTCAGAAGGCAAAGGAGGAAGCTATTCCTTTTTTTTTTTTTTAAATGGAGTCTCGCTCGGTCGCGAAGACTGTAGTACAGTGGCACGATCTCCGCTCACTGCAAGCTCCGCCTCCGGGGTTCAAGCCATTCTCCTGCCTCAGCCTCCCGAGTAGCTGGGACTACAGGCGCCCGCCACCACGCCCGGCTAATTTTTTGTATTTTTAGTAGAGACGGGGTTTCACCGTGTTAGCAAGGATGGTCTCAATCTCCTGACCTCGTGATCCACCCGTCTCGGCCTCCCAAAGTGCTGGGCTTACAGGCGTGAGTCACTGTGCTAAGCCAAGAGGAAACTATTCTTATAGTAAAAGAGAGTCTATGTATGTTTTTGGAATTGCTGAATTCCAAAGAGTTGCACAAAAATGGCATCAGGCAGTAACTGTGGCGGTCCAAGGTATTTTTAGTATCAGGTGCTTTCCTAACCTGTGGCAAGGAGTTCATCCTACTCTACTCTAGCTGCCACTTAAGGCTTAAACCTAATAGCTGAGTCTGCTGGGAATGTCTTGTACCTGAGTATCTGTGATGTTCATCACAGTCTCGGTGTAAGAGCTGACAGAACGTGACTTTTGCAGGAAAACCATGCACACCTCTTTTCCTGGTTTTGGAATTCTTAGCCTGTGTTGTTTTTTATGGCTGTTTGCAAGGGTAAAGAGTACTGTAAGAGCTTTGATCATCTTAGTAAGGGTCATAGGTGTCATCTGTTTAAGCGGATGTTTTCTTTATCAGGGATAAGGGAACTATTACTTGATAAATGTTTCTGCCCTTTGGAGAGAGCAACATTACAGATTTGGAAGCCAATACATTTGAGTAGGCTAAAAAGTCGGTGATTCAAAGTATGACTCTGTAAACCTGGTCAAGTTCCTTAAACCTTAGTCTCCTCATCTTTGAAGTGTGTACAATGTCCATCACATTGGATTGTTTTAGGAATTAACTAAGTTAGGATCATGTTGCTTGTTAGTGTCTAGCAAAATTGTAAGCACACAATGACTGTTAGCTATGACATCTGAAGGGATAATCATTAAAGGCTTGGTTGACTTTTAGGCTCCCTTAAGGAACAGTGGATATACTGAGTAACATTTGACAGATGCTAGGAATGAAGTTATATTCTTTTTTCTGTTGAATTTCAGATGTTCTGGTGAAGAATATTTGACAAACCAGGGCATCGATCTCTCACCCTGGGGCTTGTGGAAGAATCACGTGGCCTTGGCTTGTATGATTGTTATTTTCCTCACAATTGCCTACCTGAAATTGTTATTTCTTAAAAAATATTCTTAAATTTCCCCTTAATTCAGTATGATTTATCCTCACATAAGAAAGAAGCACCTTGATTGAAGTATTCAATCAAGTTTTTTTGTTGTTTTCTGTACCCTTGCTGTCACACTGTTGCACAACAGCAGTTGTTTTAAAGAGATACATTTTTAGAAATCACAACAAATGGAATTAAACATGAAAGAATCCAAGATATCACGTATCGCATATTAGTTCATCTCCTCAGACAGTAACCATGGGGAAGAAATCTAGTCTAACTTATTAACCTAAAAAAGGAGAATTGAATTCTGGAAACTCCTGTCTCTGGCATTTGTTTCCTCATCTTTAAAATGAATAGGTAGGTTAGTAGCCTTTCAGTCTTAATACTTTACGATGCTGTGATTTGCCATTGTTTAATAAATGACAAATGTATTAATGCTATACTGGAAATGTAAAATTGAAAATATGTTGGAAAAAAGAGTCTGTCTTATAGGGTAAAAAAGCCACTGTGATAGAAAAATCTTTTTGATAAGCACATTAAAGTTAATAGAACTTACTGATATTTCTCTCTAGTGGTATAATATCTCAGGAATCTTGGCTGAGGGTTTTGAACTGTAGGTAGAGTAGAGGTCCATTAATAGAATTCTTGCACTATTTCTGGAACATTCTAGCTGTGGAAGGTCACGTAACCTTCTTGGGGTAATTCAGTGGTTTATAATCCAGGTGTGTGTCAGAATCTTCTGAGGAACTTTGCTAAAATACAAAAGTCTGGCCTCTGCCTATCCGCAGTGCATAAGTATCTCCAGATCTACCTTCATAAAGGAATCTGACCACTCCTGGATTTGGTAATTTCCAAGATCTTTTCCAGCTCTGGAAATTTTACTTAGGATTTAATAACTATTACATCTGTCCCTGCATAGGTTTTCTTTCCTACTTATATACCTTATTTCTATATGTCCTTTTCATTCTAACCTTCATCAGTAATAGGGAAATATTTTAATTTTTTTTTAGTTGAAGGGTATTGTACCAAAAAATATAGTTCAGTGAATTATGTGCAACCACCAGTGCAGGTCAGAAAATAGAAGATTGTAGCACACAAAAGCCCACTCAGCCACTCTCCCAGTCACGGCTTCCTTTCTTACCCCTGCATTATTTTTGAAATGACACTTACTGTATTCCCCTATGTTGCTGTTATGAGAACATTGCTACAGCCAAGTGTTACGTTTCTGTGTGCATAGGTTGATACTTAATTCTCTCCCCACTTTTTAATAAATTAAAAGAATTTGGAAATAATTTTGGATTGACAGAAAAGTTGCAAAGATAGTGAGGAAAGTTCCTGTCTACTCTTTGCCCAGCTTCCCTTAATGTTAACATTTTATATAGCAAGGTGCATTTGTCAAAGCTAAGAAATTAACATTGGTACAATCACTGTTAATTAAACTGCACACAATATTCACATTTCACCACTTTTCCACTAATATTCTTTCATTGTTCTAGGATTCAATTAATGAGACCACAATGCATGCAGCCCTCTTCTTTAAAAATAAATACTTTTCAATACTTACAGGAATTAAGTGAGCTGGAGCATCCCTGGTGTGTAGATGCCCTGAGACTGGTCATCTTGGAATTCATTTAGTTTGTCAGTGGGTGCCCTGACATTCTGTCACAACATCAATTTGGGAACATGGCATTATATTTTTATCTTTGAACTTTTTTCTTTTTGGATGACACTTGATTAAGGCATCATCTTGGAATACATTATCTTTTTTCTTGGTTATGTGATCATGAAGATTAATCAGTTTTTCCTGTTCTTGGTATAATTCCTGCTTTTCACATACCTGTGCCTTACAGTTCTCTGTATATACCCTTCCCTTATTACACAGAGAGAAGTATCTATCTATACTTTTTACACAAGATATACTTCAGAAGAAACAAAACAGCCAAAATGATTAACAACTACTTTTTAAATAAATGAGAATTTAATTATATCCTGTTTTACGTATCCTCTTTTTATATTAAAATTGCTTTTATATACTTCTGTTGTGGTAAGAACCACATAACATAAAATTTATCATCTTAACCATTTTAAAATTAAGGAACTTTTAAAAAAGTATGGTTTATTTTCTTATAAAATAGAAATTTATTTAAGGATATAGATATCCATATATATATATATACCTTGTATATTATATATATTCTCTATTTTATATCCTATATATCAGGATATATATATTATATAGGATATATATCCTATATATAATTCATATCTTACATATTATATATGGGTATATATATCCTTAAGTAAATTTCTACATTATAAGAAAATAAACCACACTTTAAAAAAGTTCCTTAATTTTAAAATGGTTAAGATGGTAAATTTTATGTACTCATTTTATGTTTTTTATATATATATATTCTTTTGATTTTATTTTCCCGGATGTCAGAACTAATCTATAATGGAGACAAATTAATGTGGTTTAACATAAAATAAACCTCAGTTAAATGAGTATAAATTGCTATTTGTACTGTTTATACAATAAATGTATACTATCTGTATTGCTTTGCATTCTTTAGTGGCAATATATAGTGTTTTATGATACCTCACTGTACTGTGTCTAAAGAACTTTTCTTTTGGATATAGCAGTAGAATTATAAAAGGTCATTGGCTTGACAACACCTGCAAGTCATCACAGTATTTTAAAAACTTTTTTGATTGGTTTTCACAGTAAAAAAAAAAATACTTTCTATTACAGCCCATATTTTTGCACATGCACAAAAATATAATCCAAACAAGTTTCTTGTGGTGCATTCTGAAAGATATTTTTAAAATAAGATTTGAGTAAATCTATCTTTTAGGTCTATCAATATAATGAAGCAAATATGCAATCAAGAAATACATGTTTTCAAAATTATATAATTATATCCATCTCTTTAATTATTTTTAGTGTCCTGGTTTGATAATTTATGTGCTTATGCTGGGATTATTGCTCTCCCTACCTCACATGGATATCAAAAGGACTAAGTAATTCTTAATACTTTTTTTTCATTTCATGTTCTTTGTTTTCATAGAACCTTACATTCCCCAAATTCCTTTATGCATCTGTAAAATGAGAGTTTCTTCTACCTTTAAAGTTCTGTGAATGCATGGATATTTACATTGTTTTTTTTTTCAAATAGCTTCAAGAAGAACAGCCAATTTAACTTTTTCAGTGTCCACTAAATTTCTCAGTGCAACCCTATAATTTATTTATTTTGATTTATTACAAAAATTTGAATTGTCTGTCATGCAGATTCAGACTAAAGTTGCTAAGATCAAGGAAGGGAGGGTGGTCTTTTGTTTAAAAGGCATCTTGCCATCTGTGTTTCTGGTTGGTCTTGTGTATTTTTTTTTTAAAGACTTTGTTTTGGTTGGTGGAGGCAGGACGGAGGGGAGTTCATTATTCCTGTAAACCAGGGGTTGACAGACTTTGAGAAGGGCCTGATAATTTGTCTCTCGGGGTCTTTTTTTTTTGCTATTTGCCTCTTTTAAAAAACATAACTTTATAAAAAAGTTAAAAACCCTTTTCAGCAATGTAAAACTTCTACTTAACTGGAGGGCTGTACATCACAGCCAGTGAACACCAGATCTGGCCCAGAGGCCATTGTTTGCAGAGATGCCTGCTGTAGACAGTTCCTGCTTCATGTGAGACTGTGTTAATATGCTGATAAACCAAAGTTCTAAGAAATTTGTTGTAATTTTAAATTTCAAGATATTATATTGAAATCCTTTTTCTTCTTAATAGAACAAACACAGTGCTTCTTGATACTTCATTCTCTCCCCCACCTTTCTGCCCTGCTTTGACAAAAAGCAAAAAGTGGGTTTCTGCATCTCGCATTAGTTTTACACTCAGTCCTGTGTGGTGGCAGTTAGTATGGTAAGAGGGGTAAGAGAGGCTGATATCAGTTGAGATGGAGCTTTCTGGCCTCGGGACTTGTGGGAGAGCGTGTGGGGTTTTTTTTTTTTTTTTCTGTTTTTTTTTTCATGTTCAGGAATTGTTTGTTTTTGAGATGGAGTCTCATTCTGTCTCAGGCTGGAGTGCAGTGGTGCGATCTTGACTTACTGCAATCTCTGCTACCGGGGTTCAGGTGATTCCCCTGCCTCAGCCTCCTGAGTAGCTGGGACTACAGGTGTGTGCCACCACACCTGGCTAATTTTTGTATTTTTAGTAAAGACGAGGTTATACCACATTGGCCAGACTGGTCTTGAACTCCTGGCCTCAAGTGATCCACCCGCCTCAGCCTCCCAAAGTGCTGGGATTACAGGTGTCAGACCACTCTCGGCCTGGAATTTTTGTTTTTAGTGCATCCAAAGGGGTGGCTATTCTCTGAGTAATGAATTCACACCAGTCATCCGACCAAAGATCTGTAACCCAGAGCACCAAATCACTCATTTAAACAGTAAAGTGTTAATGTGGACATTATCTTGTTACATTATTCTCTCAGGTGTGAAACTGAGGTCAGAGGGTTCCTTGATAAACACAGATTTGGGATTTAAGACCAATGCAACAGTATCTACTACATCCATAGGGATTTGTGTGTCAAGCTAACCTGAATAGTTGCTCCAGCTAACCTTCACCAAGACAATGCAGGAGATAGCAGTGTCCCCACCCCACCCTCACAGGCTTGTGTTTATCTTCTGTGGACTAAAGATCCTGGCCTTGAACCGCACCAGACATAGCTACCATCTGGCTTGCAGCCTGTTTGTATACATATTTTAAATAAATGGTTAACTTGCATGTTGACTTGTAGACTACTTTTTTCCCTCCACTTAGCAATATGAACATAATGATACTCTAAATCAAAGTAATTCTTATTTTCTAAACTATAAACCTTCAAATTTCTTTCTTTCTTTCTTTCTTTCTTTCTTTCTTTCTTTCAGACAGGGTCTCACTCTGTTCTTTAGGCTGGAGTGCAGTGGCTCAATCACAGCTCACTGCAGCTTTGATCTCCCAGGCCCCAGTGATCCTCCTGCCTCAGCCTCCCGAGTAGCTGGGACTGTAGGTGCACGCCACCACACCTGGCTAATTTTTTTGTAGAGATAAGGTCTCACTTGGTTGCCCAGGTTGGCACATTTCTTTGTGATTACATAGGGTGGAATTTCCTAAGCTTCCCTGATAAGAATCAGTGGTCATCTAGAATGCTTATAATAGGAAGGAAAGTATTACCTTTTTTCTCCCGTGTGTCAGAGGTAGGCTGGAAATTCTAGGTAATTATTTGGGAACTATAGCACCTATTTAGGATTGCAATAAGAAGTTAAGGCTCACTAACTTCCATTGTTATAATTTGATCTTCGTTCAATCACTGGGTAACTGCTGCATTCAAAGCCATGCATTGTATTTTGTATCCACCTAAATATCAGAAGCACAAGTAGAACTAAGTGAACCCATTAGCATCACCTGATCATCAGATCATTTTTTAGCTGCAGAGTCATCCTTCTACCCCTGAGCCCCATAGAACAGCATACAGATGGTCCTCGACTTACGATCTTGTTATCTTCCAGTAAACCCATATCGTAAGTCAAAAATACACTTAATACATTGAACCTACCGAACATGATAGCTTAGCCTAGCCTAAGAATGCGCTTAGGACACTGATACACCCTGCAGTTCAAAATCCCCTAATGCAAAGCCTATTTTATATTAAAGTGTTGACTATCTCTAATTTATTGAATACTAAATGAGACTCAAAGTCTGGTTCTACTGAATGTGCATGGCTTTTGTACCATTGCAAAGTTATACAGTCCTAAGTCAAGCCCTCGCAATTCAGAGACCATTTGTATGTGGGCCTCTGCTAAATGACACTTGGAAGCGGTACTCCTTTGATCTAAGTGAGGATGCTGCTCTCA
Source organism: Trachypithecus francoisi (assembly GCF_009764315.1). Lineage (NCBI taxonomy): Eukaryota > Metazoa > Chordata > Mammalia > Primates > Cercopithecidae > Trachypithecus > Trachypithecus francoisi. The sequence continues at coordinate 44,803,138 of NW_022681454.1, forward strand.
CTTGGCTCCCTCTGTCAGGCACCACAGTCTGAAGGATCAGCTCAATAATGAGAGGCTTGGCGGCGTGCTGTTTGGAAAACCTCAAGCTGTTCCATCTTTTTCATTTTCCAAATGGGGAAACTTGTGTTTCAGAGACTGCAACTGGCCAAAGGTCACACAGATTATTTCCTTGCTAAGATTTGGAAGATACTGCAGTATTATCAGGCACGTCTTGATAAATCCTGAGGTGGGTTCCTTTGGAAAATGCCCTATGCATAAGCCAGAATGGGTACAGTGGATGTCAGTGGAAGATAAGGAGTTGTAAGAGCTGTGAGGCAAATATGGGGCCTTTTTATCTCTACAGCTAATCTCTGTAATTCATTGAATACTGAATGTGAAAAACAGAATGGTGGCATGCTATTCAAAGTATGGTACTACTGAATGCGCATGGCTTTCATACCATTGCAAAGTTAAAAGGTCCTAAGTCAAGCCCAGGCAAGATTCCCCAGTTCTCCTCCTCTTGTCATCCTTTACTCACCAGGTCTGTAACCCTGATGGACTAGGTCAGGGTGATCTATGATGTTCTTACCCATAAAATAGGGATTCTAATAGTATCTACTACAGTTGGGTTATGGAAATTACATAAGATGCTATATGTAAAGTGCCTAGAAATACCTGGTCATGGGACCTGCTCAATACATTTTTAGCCATTACTGTTATATTCCACAGGACATGACTGGTCATAAGCATCATGCTACTGGCAGTTCATGGGTGATGCCCTGAGTGAAAACTGGGGCACTATCCTCCAGCATGTGTTTTATGGATTGAGCCAGAGTTCAACAAACTGGCTTGCCAGCCAAATCCAGCCCACTGTCTGCTTTTGAAAATGCAACTTTATTGGAACACAGCCATGCTCATTCACTCTTGTAGTGTTTGTGGCTGTTTTTGCCCTATGATGGCAAAGTGATTCCACCAAAGACCATTATGACCCACAAAGCCTAAAATAGTTATCGGTCCTGTATGTAAAGTTTCCAGGTCCCTACATTAAATGAGTATTTCCTGCCTGCTTCCAACAGTTAAAATGCACAGGTCCATGAATCAAGCAATACTGGCTTCTCTCAATATCATTCCCATTAACCTATCTTTAGAATTTATACTTCTGTTTCTGCAACTTTAGTCTTTGCTGGTTTGGATGTCCTGGACTTAAAAAGTTGGGGGACATGTCCACCTGGAAGTACACTGAGGGTTCCACTGAGTCTGATACTGTCTGCCACGTGGTCTCTTTGGGATTTCCACACCTGTGGAAGAGCAGGCAGAGAAAAGATATATTTGTCATCCTGAGAGGCTGGGGTTACTGCTACATAATTGGGCAGAGATTTCACAGAGATAACTCAGTGTTTCCATGCTCCACAGCTCTGTAAGGGCAAGGTAACCAAGGGCTCTGAGCCCTCGAGATTGAATGTGTGGATCAGTGCACCAGGCAAGCAGCTTAGTACAGTTGAAGTAGCAGCCAAGAGTGAGGGAACTCCCAGAAGGAGAGTAGAAGGTGAAGTTATTACTACAGCTGTGTGACCAGCAGCAGCAATGGGGCCTAGGTAGTTCTAGTCCTGTATTGTGTTACCTAGAGATTACAGCTGGCCTCTCCCTCACAAAGTCCAGGGTGTGCATGAGTGGATCTGAATGGTGCAAGGGGTGGACTGAAGTAGACACTTTTGTTGCTGTCTCCTATGTGATTTTGGTTGCAGCTCTGGTGGACAGTTCCATGTGAGCTTAGACCTTAGCATCCCACTCCTGCACCACATGTCTCTTCACTTTCTGCTCCTGGGCCTTCTCTAAATTTGAAAGAAGTTCACCTTGTGTGCAAGTGTAGCCTGGTAACACCCAGGAGCACCCCTCAACCAGTAGGGATTGGGGCCAGTGGGCAAATGCCCCAGCCTTAGTTCTTCAGACAGAGGGGCATTCTGTCATGTTCTCAGAGGAGGAGCTGAGGCCCTGCTGCTTAGGCAACACACCCACATACTGGCATTTCCTCCTTTTTTGTGTTACTTTGTTCCCTACTCCAGTTTTTGAATATCACCTCCCAAATAAACTGTTAAATACCTGAACCCAACATGCTTGTCTTATCTCTTCTTTCAGAGAAACACAAACTAAAACACATTCTCATTAAGACGAGAAATAAGCATGTCTACTTTGGCTGCCTCTCTCTAGCATGGTACTGTCCTTATTTACAGATGAGATGGTCTTCTACATAGAAAACCTAAAGAAGGCCAGGTGCGGTGGTTCATGCCTGCTAATCCAGCACTGTGAGAGGCCAAGGCAGGAGGATCACTTAAGGCCAGGAGTTTGAGGCTGCAGTGAGCTGTGATCACCACTGCACTGCACTCCAGCTTGGCCCACAGAGTGAGACCCTGTCTCTACAAAAAAAGAAAGAAAAAGAAAAAGAAAGGAAAACCTAAAGAAACACAGAACCAGAGCTAGTAAAAAACTTCAACAAGTGTGCTGAGTGTAAGATTAATTTATTTAAAAATTAGTAAATTAATTTCCTTTATAATAGCAATAACCAACTAGAAACTATAATGAAAGAGAAGATTCTGTTCATCATAGCAATAAAACCATAAAACAGTAAAGCTGTAGTAGCAATAAGACCATATTAAACAATGCATATGATCTTTAAGGAATTTTAAGACACAGGACATGATAGAAGATCTGAAAAAGGGGCACATTATCATGTTTCTGATATTGTAAATATGTCAATTCTCCTCAAACCAATATATTCAACATAATTCAAATTAAATTTCAATGAGACTTTTCCCTCTTTTTCCTCTCAGGAACCCATCAAACTTATTTTAACATTTATATGAAAAAAAATGATTCACAAAAATAGCTTAGTCTGATTTTGCAAAACAAAAAATAAACCCAGAGAGGCATCTGAAGACATACTAAAAAGACATAGTCATAGAAGTCATTGTGCAGGAACAATCCTAGATCAGTATAACAGGATAAAGCATTCAAAAACAGGCACATATATGCATGAATCTGAAATGTATTGACAACATGAGCTACTAAGGAAAAATGACTTATTTAATAGAGTGTTGATAAAACTGGCTCATTATGTGGACAAAAATACCTACAGACCTTTTATAGAAATTTAAAATATTAAATGTGAAAAGTAAAACCTAAGTTTAATACATAAAAATTTTGTGACCTCATGAAGTTCTCTTGAAGACCCCCAAAACAATGAGGCAAAAACATAGATGAATTTTTCTATGTAAAAATGAAGGAAACATTGGCAAAGTTATCAGGTGGATGAGAGATATTAACAGGGTCCAAACTGGTAAGGGATTAATTTTTTTTTTTTTTTTTGAGACGGAGTCTCGCTCTGTCGCCCAGGCTGGAGTGCAGTGGCCGGATCTCAGCTCACTGCAAGCTCCGCCTCCCGGGTTTACGCCATTCTCCCGCCTCAGCCTCCCGAGTAGCTGGGACTACAGGCGCCCGCCACCTCGCCCGGCTAGTTTTTTGTATTTTTTAGTAGAGACGAGGTTTCACCATGTTCGCCAGGATGGTCTCGATCTCCTGCCCTCGTGATCCGCCCGTCTCGGCCTCCCAAAGTGCTGGGATTACAGGCTTGAGCCACCGCGCCCGGCCGGGATTAATATTTAAACAATACAAGGAACTTGTAACAAACAATAAAAAAGATCTTGACCCAGCAGAGAAATAGGCAATAAACAAAAACATACTTGTTTCCCATTAGATCAAATTGTAAGATGTTAAAGATTTGATAGGTAATTTACAAAGAGAAACCCCAGTGACTAGGTGAAAGGATGGATATTCAACTTTATTGGGAATCTGAGAGATGCAAAATAAAATGAGGTCTCACTTTTGAAACATTCCATTTAGCACAGATGAAGAAGCTAGATGGTACCAGTGCTGGTGAGAGTATGGCTAAATCCAGTTTTCTCATGTATGTAGTGGAATTGTAGGCTGGTGCAGTCATTCTGGAGGGCAACCTGATCGTTCTGGGTAGAGTATATGCCTGGGATTTAGCACTCCAACTTCTGTTATATACCCACCGAAAAACTTATGAAAAGTCAATAAGCGAATTTATAAAGATTCGGGTTTTTTTGTTTGTTTGTTTTTGAGACAGAGTCACACCCTGACACCCAGGCTGGAATGCAGTTCAGTGGTGCAATTTTGGCTCACTGCAATCTCTGCCTCCTGTTCAAGCAATTCTCCTGCCTCAGCCTCCCTAGCAGCTGGGACTACAGGCACGCACCACCACGCCTGGCTAATTTTTTGTATTTTTAGTAGAGATGGGGTTTTGCCATGTTGGTCAGGCTGGTCGTGAACTCCTGGCCTCAAGTGATCCACCCACCTCAGCCTCCCAAAGTGCTGGGATTACAGGCTTGAGCCACCGCGCCCAGCCCAAAGATTTTGAAATAGAATTAGGGCCAACCATTCTGCTATAGTAATAGATACTATGTAAAATGTGGCTGCATGCTAGGAAGTACTACACAATCAACAGGATAACTTACTGGAGCTACACACTGCAGAAGAAACACACCTTAATAAAAGCATTGTAAGAAAAAAAAGCTCTATGGTATAAATCTATTTAAACACACAAACAGGATTTTTCTACATATCCAAAATTACAAGAATGGGTCCCTATGAGGGCAATGGCAGAAATGGGTAGTCTGGAGATGAAGGAGAGCATGTAATGGTGGATAGGATAAAACGCCCAAAGCATTTATTGGGGCTGTGAGAAGCATATGGCACAATACACATAAAGGGACCTTCAAAAATATAAATTGCGTTGGGAGGCCGAGGTGGGCGGATCACGAGGTCAGGAGATCAAGACAATCCTGGCTAACACGGTGAAAGCCCGTCTCTACCAAAAATACAAAAACAAAATTAGCCAGGTGTGGAGTCGGGCGCCTGTAGTCCCAGCTACTGGGGAGGCTGAGGCGGGAGAAAAGCATGAGCCTGGGAGGCGGAGCTTGCGGTGAGCGGAGATCGCGCCACTGCACTCCAGCCTGGGTGCCAAAGCGAGACTCCGTCTCAAAAACAAACGAAAATATATATATACACACACACACACACACACACACACACACAAATTGTTATGTACTCAGAATGTATTGTATTGACAATCTTAATGGTAAAAAAGAATTATTGACTAAGAAACTGCTTTGGTGGCTGAACAGATTTTGCTTGGTCTTATTCAAAGGAAGGGATTTCAAGATAAATCAGGCAACATATAATAGCCTGAACATGAAAACATTTTTATTTTGAACTCAGCATGAAACTTGGAGGATTGTTTTTCAAACCTTTAAAATCTTATGCTTTGATCAAATGAAAAACAAATGTGTATTCTTCATTTAAAGAACAGACTAGCATAAAATAAATAAGGCATTAGAACATTTCATCATGTGTTTCTAGTTTGTTTTTCCTTAAGTTCAAAGACTGGACTCAGATTAAACAGACAATAGTGAATAACTTTTGAACCTGCAACTGCATATTCAACTTAATGGTATGTTCAGATTTGTTTGATAAGCTAATAGACTGATCAGGATAAATAAAACAATTTATGTTGACAGCATTAGCTCTATGACCATTCAATACATCTCTTTAGAATTGAAGTTCATAGGCATTTGGATTTTCTGGGAGCACTGGCTGCCTCCACTGCTTAATGAATACTGCATTTCTCAAAGCCGTTTTGTTTTTCAAGCTACTGATATCTTTTAACTATTACTTATAAATAGAAAATAGCTTATATTTTCAAGATAGCTCTTACCATGATCCTTCGATTTTCTTGGGTGACCAAATACTCCCAATGCTTCCTCCATTTGGCAGGGTCATGGTGAAAGGGGCAGCATATCCAATGTTTTCATCTGTCTGGATGCAGCAGAGCTCAAGTGGCTTATAATACTACTACCAAGTCAACGGCATGCCCTTACCTTCTTAACACTTACATGGTGCGGTAAGGGACCACTGGTCGTTTTATGTACATCTTTGAGTTGACCCTTTCCCCAATAGTATTAGATATTTCTTTCTTTTTTAAATGCAAACACCAACTTGAACCAGATAAATATTTCTTTTAATCTGTAAAAGAACCAGCACAGTTCACAAGAGAAAAAACACAGATGATCCATATGAAAAAATCAAACCCTTAAGGAACTGTAAGATTGATGCCACTTTCACTTACAAATATGAATCTTCTCCATCAAAGGTTGTTTTTTCCTTTAAGAGATGAGTGGTGGTCTGTGATTTTTCTGAAAATGTTGGCCTTGTTCTACTGTCTTGAAACTTAAATTTATATCCACTAAAACATCTCTACCTCTTAACGTTTTCGTTTACTGCTTTTTTTTGTTTTTGAGACAGGGTCTCTGTCACCAAGGCTGGAGTGTAGTGGCAAGCACCACCATGCCCGGCTGATTTCTCTATTTTTTGTAGAGACGGGGTTTTTGCCATGTTGCCCAGGCTGGTGTTTTCTGCTTTTTGAAGTCTAGAAGAAACTCTAAGAAATCCTGTCTTTTGTGAAGCAGTATCTGAGATTCAGCAATTTCTTCATTTTTGTGCATAATTTTCTTGTTAAATTTAAATAAAAATAAACACTTTTTACGAAAAGTTCTGTTTGCAGGTGGACAAATGGGTGCTTATAAATTTGGTTTTAATATGACTTGGTATAAATGTTCTGAAAAATTATTTGGTAATATATGTCAAGACCATGTGTTCATAGAGTAACCTAATTATTACATTTCCAGATACTTCTCTATACAGAATTCCATGAAGACATAACCAGTATGTGAAAAAAAAATTTATGTTGACATATGTTAGTCATGGCATTAGAGGTAATAATAAAAAATGGGAACAACCTAAATGTCCAGTAACAGGGCAGATGTATTTTGGGTAATTCATATGTATTAAAAATGTATAACTTATGAATTGACATGGATCACATATTCGTATATTCTATGTATTTTTTAATTTTAGAGACAGGGTCTCACTCAGTTATCCAGGCTGAAATGCAGTGGTAGGGTGATTGTAGCTCATGTAACCTTGAATTCCTGGGCTCAAGCGATCCTTCCGCTTCAGTTGCATAGCTGGGAATGCAGGCGTGTACCACTATGCCCAGATAAGTTATTTTTATAGAGACAGAGTTTCGCTATGTTGCCCAGGCTGGCCTTGAACTCCTAGCCTCAAGCAATTTTTCTGCCTCAGTCTCCCAAAGGTCTGGGATTACAGTTGTGAACCACTGTGTCCGGCCTTCATAAATAATATTAATTTATACTGATTCACTCTGTATCCATTAATAGAAATCAGGGTTTCATGGAATGTTTATGATACAATATGAAGTGAAAAAGCAGTACACAAAACTGTACAAATAATAGCCCAATTTTGAAATACAAACACAGAAGACTTTTAAGTAAGTTTTGAGTTATTATTTGGCAACATAAGTCTCCTTTATTTACCTTTCAAATTTGCAGTTGTCAAGAATTCCTTTCCTTTTTGCTGATTCAACAGATTGTAACTTACTGGGTTAGGTACTATACCTCCTTCCATTTGTAATGGACATTTCAGCTTTAAAGTGCTTTCATACATATATGTTCTTACTGCGCAAGCAAAATCCTATGAGGGAGACAAGTATTGATTTTCCCATTTGACAAATGAGGAAATAGTCTTCAGAGAAACCGGACCAGTTGTCTTGGCATAACCACATGACTAGTAAGTACAGAGTGGGGACCGGAGATTTAGCCGAGTGCCGTTTTCTTTATGCTTTTAAACTTACCTGTTTTATGGGTGGTCTACATAGAGTCACCATGTGGCACAACTCCACGGAGCCCCATTTGTAGTATCCTAAGGGGATGGAATCCCTTAGGGGTGAACACTGTGTGATCACACATAGTGCATAATGTGGGCACCTTGCCTGTGTGGCACTTCAGTGTATGCCTGCTGGTTTTCGTCTACCAGTGTCTGCATTTCTTTGCCTGCAGGCTTGCTCAGAAGCCAGCAAAGGCTGCTTTGTCTATTGTACATGCTAGGGAATTACTACCATTATCCCAGAGTGGTCTTCCAACCAAAGTCCTGGCCCTCAGCTGGGATAAGTCTGAATTGTTCGTTCTAGTTTTTCCTACACTGTTTCTCAGCATTTTACCACAAGAATTAGGCTTTGGCAGCCTATACTGTTATGCAGCTAGATGACACGCCCTTTACTGGCACCTTCTCTTCTTCTCCCCGTCTTTGCCACTCCACTATCCCTATTGCCTACATCTCTCAAATAAACCACCTGTCCTGGAATCTTCATTTCAGGAAAATACAAACAAAAATGCCATAAATGACAGCCTGTGCTTAAAGGCTAATTGGGTACCTGAAATGTGTAGCTGGTGTAATAAACAGAGAAATGTGCCAATTAATGTCGTTTTAGGACATAGAGAATAAAGTCTCATGATAAAAGGCACATTACCTGTTAAAACTTAGAAAACAGACAACTCTCACATCTGCTACTATATCAAGTTTTTATTAAGAAGTAAAGTGCTCAGTATTACACATTAATAACATTCTTGATTGTCGAGAAAGACTTGCATATGTAACATCTTTTTAATAATACCAGTACACAGGGAAAGATAATAGGGAAGAGATGAGGGGGGAATTCTCCATGACTAAAGAAGAAAAATATATGTAATTTATGGGTAGAAAGGAGGAATTCTGTGAAATTTTGCAAGTGAAATGAAAAATGGTATAATAAAAAGTATCATAAAAAGACTTTCTAGTGACCATAATTGATATACGGCACATGGTCGGTACACATGGATACCACATAATAGTTGCGCTTCAAATTGAAGTTTGTTTACATGTAACAACATGGTACATATACATAAATATGTACAGTCAATATCCCTGGAATGCAAACTTTAGTATGTAGTAATAAAGAACTTTGTGTAGCATATTCAAGAGAAAGTAAAGATAGAGATGAAGCCATGAGGAAAAAACTTAACAGAAACCCAGTATGTTTCACTTTCGAACTGGAAAGGCCTATTTGCTCATGTTCTCATTGGAGATTGGACTGACATTCTACCAGTTAAATGAACAACTTGTGAATTTAAAATATAGCATTAAACGACAGGATTCTCTTGGTTCTCCGGGTGAGGGTTATTCAACAGCACTGCATGCTCTTCTGCTTATTAGCTCTCAAAATGTCACCTTACTCAACATTTCTGTAAACAATTTTCTTTTTGAGAAATAGATTTCTCCCCATAAATTTGGGTGAGACCCTCTCATAAAGAAAACAGTGTTGCTAACTCAAATTTTGGCTGATACTGTCTAATGCATGAACTTTCAATACCAAAACCTCTTTCTTATTAGATTGAGCTCCATTTGGATTATACATTCTAGTTTTGAAACACAGGATCAAGAATACTTGAGTACTGTATTTTTTATTTTTGCATTTTTTGTGGAGATGGGGTTTCGCCACATTGCCCACATTGGTCTTGAACTCCTGGGCTCAAGTGATTTGCCTGTCTTGGTCTCCCAAAGGGCTGGGATTACAGGCGTGAGCCGTCATACCTGACCGAGTACTATATTCTTAAAATAATTTAAAACCAAATGCTTTATGGATTTCAAAACTTTCTTAAGATTTTGCTTAAAATGAACATATTTGTTGAATTAAAACTTTCAGTGCATACTAAAAACTTAGTAACTTGTTCTTACTAGATTCGTTATAACATTAAACTCAGTTGCAAATGAGTAGAGCCACATGGGAAAAAGAACATGTAGATTGGCTGGGCGCGGTGGCTCAAGCCTGTAATCCCAGCACTTTGGGAGGCCGAGACGGGCGGATCACGAGGTCAGGAGATCGAGACCATCCTGGTTAACACGGTGAAACCCCGTCTCTACTAAAAATACAAAAACTAGCCGGGCGAGGTGGCGGGCGCCTGTAGTCCCAGCTACTTGGGAGGCTGAGGCAGGAGAATGGCGTAAACCCAGGAGGTGGAGCTTGCAGTGAGCTGAGATCCGGCCACTGCACGCCAGTCCGGGCGACAGAGCGAGACTCCGCCTCAAAAAAAAAAAAAAAGAGAACATGTAGATCAATCTTTATGCTAAACTAACCATTAAAAGAAATTAAACTTAGTGACAACTTAGGGCTCCCTCCAATTCTCCTGTGTTATGGTTAGAGATGCCATTTTATCCTATAACTGACCTTTGGTGGTTTTACTCAGCTTATTCAAATTAGAGCCAAAATAATGTAAAAATTAAGTGATACAGGTAGTCCCACAGACATCAGATATGATAAACTTACAAAAAAGCACAGTATTTAACATTCATCTTAACCATTCACACAGATTCTATCCTAATGACTACATACCCATTCTATGATTTGGAGTTCTGTTCCATTTTATCTTTTAGAAAAGTTTACCCCAGGAAGGTAGTTGAAATAAAAGGCTCCTTTCTTAAAAGAAAACTATGTATTAAGCTCATGAACTATGCCAGAGTGGAAAGGAATGCCCCATTCTCCTTCACACACTTGGAAAAAAATAACAATACTGATTTTTGTGACTGGAAATGAAACTCAGAAGCCCTTTGACAGTTTTCTAGCTTTAAAAGGCTACTTCATTGTCAACTGAGAAGACTCAGGCATGGTGGCAACTGGGCGCACCACTCAATACACTTCACGAAGATTTTTTTTTCTGTACTCAGTATTTACACCTAGATTTCTTATATGAGAAAAAGAAAAAAAAATCTTTGAACCATGGGTAAAGTTTATACAAAATAAATTAAAGTGCAGAAGGTTAGCAATCGGTCACAAAGACTTGCATCCTATGGTGGTCAGGGCATATAAATAGTGTGCTTGTTACAGCAACTCAGGACAGCTGCTTCCTCACTTATTAGAAACACACATACTAACACACACATATCATACGTGGACATTAGAACTCCCATTTCCACCTGCACCTTCCATGCCTTCTGTAGACTGGGAGGAAGATGGGCGGGAGCTTCTGGGGCGAGGTTGACCATTTAGTCCCACTGGCGTGCCTAAACCATGACTGATCTGGGAGGCTGCATCATCGGACTCCCAGCGTTCCAACTCTTCACGCACTAGCCGTTCCATCTGTTCCCTATGGATTTCACTGTCACGACCCAGCCTTTCATCCTAGAAAGGGAAAAAGAAACCAGGGTGTTGTGGGCAGTAGAAGGAAATGCGTTAGGAAGTCCAGGGACCAAATAATGTGCAGTTTGGTAAGGCTGCAGATTTACAGCATATAATAGCAAATCTCAGAGTTGCTGGAGTAATTTTTCACTTAATTCTACCCTGCAGTGAAGGCAGGACCATTAGCATATGGAGTATTAAGAAGGTAACATCTCCAGATTATAATTTTACCTGTAGTTATGAAGATAAACATCCCAGCGTAAGGGTTAGACAATAAGACTACCTTGATGTTTTATAGAAAGATATCTTATAGAAAGAGTGCTTCTGTTTCAGAGAGAAAAAAAATCTGAAAATGCGAGTACATGGAAACATCATTGTGAATTTCTATAAATGTCAATTTTTTTTTTACTCTTCTTCACTACTTCACATACAACTGTCACCAACATATGTTTTCATTAATAACACCATGCTCAGCAGTGGTGTTTTCAGCTCATGACTACTGACCTCGGCTACCCCATCCAGCAGCCTTCCCAGCACCTCCCTCCTCTTCAGTTTGGCTCGCTCCATAATCTCCAGCTTCACGATCACGGCGTCGATCTTGGACACTATGCTGCCGATGGAATGCTCCATCCGGTCCACTCGTCTCACCAGGCTGCAAGGAAAACACAGTACAGAGGGACAAAGCGCTTGTCATTCATTGTCTTCTCAGCCCCACTGGCTTTTCAAATGGAAGTGCTAAGATTTTTCTCTTAAGCAACACAATCATTTGAAACACTTTCTAAACTGTCTCAAGCTTTACAGATTAAACTCTTGGATGCTGCTGGAGGAAGTGTTAACTGGAACAACTTTCCTGCAAGTCAGCGCATATCAGAAGTCTTAAGAATGTACACCTAACCCTTTATTTAGACATTCTATTTTTAGAACATTTTCTAAAGGAAAATTGTATATGTGTAATTTTTGGCTATAAAAGAGTGCTGCTTCTTAATAGCGGATCACTGAAAAATGGCTACATGAAACAACCAGTGGGGGGGTGGGGCATGGTGGCTCACGCCTGTAATCCTGGCACTATGGGAGGCGGAAGTGGGCAGATTGCTTGAGGCCAGGAGTTTGAGCCAGCCTGGGCAGGATGGCAAAACTTCATCTCTAAAAATTCTAAAAAACAGATGGGCATGGTGGCATGTGCCTGTACTCCCAGCTACTTGGGAGGCTGAGGTGGAAGGATCACCTGAGCCTTGGGAGGTTGAGGCTGCAGTGAGCCGTAATCATTCCACCGCACTCCTGCACTCCAGCCTGGGTGACAGAGTGAGACCCAATCTCAAAAGCAAAAACAAAAACAAACAAACAAACACCCAACAACTGATAGGAAATTAAATAATCATTGTTCATCCATAGAATAAAATTCTAAGGAGACATCAGACATTATACTGTGGCAGACTATTTAATGAAATAGAATTAGGTTCACAATATGTTAAATAAAGCTTGAAAAACAGTATGAAAACAGCATGTTCACTTATAATTCTATTATTTTGAACTTAAAAAATGTATACAAATACTTTCCAAAATTTTAAGCTGAAGACAACCTCTGCAATGGTGGCAAGAGGGTTCTGTAGACTCTCTCTTTAGTGGAACAACTGTAACTGTTGAAAATTATTTTTTAAAACTCAAATATTTAAAATTTCCAGAAACTTTTAAGGGCATACAGCAAATGAAAAAGCATTTATTCAAGAAAATCTACTAAATGTTAGTATGAAGAGATTCTGTGGCATTGAAGCCAAAATCTGAGCCTTCTCTCCTGTCCCCAGCTCATGTGATAGAAGCACAACTTCACATGGGTGCAGCTAAGAGCACAGGGCTCCCTCCTCCCCCAGCTTCTAGTCCAGGGCTACAGTATCTCCCAGGGAGAGGCAGGCTGCCAGCATGTCTCACCCTAACATTTCCACTCTTTTTCCTTTTTTTGAGACAGAGTCTTGCTCTGTCACCCAGGCTGAAGTGCAGTGGCGCAATCTTGGCTCACTGCAACTTCTGCCTCGCAGGTTCAAGCGATTCTCCTGCCTCAGCCTCCTGAGTAGCTGGGACTACAGGTGTGTGCCACCATGCCCAGCTAATTTTTGTATTTTTTAAGTAGAGATGGGGTTTCACCATGTTGGCCAGGTTGATCTCGAACTCCTGACTTCAAGCGATCCGCCTGCCTTGGTCTTCCAAAGTGCACGTGAGCCACCATGCCCGGCTTTCTCACTCTTGTTTAAAAAAAAGTTTTTTAAAGTTTTTTTTTCTTTAAATAGAGACAAAGTCTCACTATGTTGCCCAGGTTGGTCTTGAACTCCTAACGTCAAGTGATACCCCTGCCTTGGCATCCCATAGTGCTAGGAATAAAGGCATGAGCCACCATGCCCAGCCTCAATGTTCCTACTCTTTTTTTTTTTTTTGAGACAGGTTTGCCCAGGCTGGAGGTACAATCTTGACTCACTGCAACCTCTGCCTCCCAGGTTCAGGCAATCCTCCCACTTCAGTCTCCCAAGTAGCTGGGATTACAGGTATGCACAACCACACCCAGTTAATTTTTCTATTTCTTGTAGAGATGAGGGTCTCACCATGTTGCACAGGCTGGTCCTGAACTCCTGGCTCAAGCAATCCTCCCACCTTGACCTTCCAAAGTGCTAGGATTACAGGCGTGAGCCACTGTACCCAGCCTGCTCCCATTCTTAAATACATGTTGCAGAGGTTCTAATCCTGGTAAGAGTGGCTAAGAGGTATGGGGCTCTCTTCCACTCAGTTCCCACTTGTAAGGTAGAGTTTCCATGCCAGAAGGAGCAAGGTGAGAAAATCAGAGGCTGCCATCTGAGCCCAGTGACTTGTTCATAAAGCAGGATGTCACAGAGAGGTGGGCCACTGTCCCTGGCTCTGTAAAGCAGTGGCACAGTTTTGCTCATGGGGAGACACAGGTCATAGGAATACAGAGCTCTCTTCAAGTGAACTGACTTTATTTGGAACAAAGTGTGAGGAAATTAAAGACTAAGGATGCTCTTGAAAACAATAGAGATTGTGCGGATAAGCATTTAGGAGGAATCTGGTAGCCTCATGAGATCAACAAGTTACCTGCTAGTTCACCGGAGAGAACCAGGGAAAGAGACAGCTAAGAAGACGGTTAAAGACTGGCCTCAGGGGCCAGGCATGGTGGTGCATGTCTGTAATCCCAGCCCTTTGTGAGGCTGAGGTGGGTGGACTGCTTGAACTCAGGAGTTTGAGACCAGCTGGGGCAACATGGTGAAACCCCATCTCTACAAAAAATACAAAAATTAACCGGGCATGGTGGTGTGTACCTGTAGTCCTAGCTACTTGAGAAGCTGAGGTGGGAAGATTGCTTGAGCCTGAGAGGTTGAGGCTGCAGTGAGCTGAGATTGCACCACTGCATTCTAGCCTGGGCAACAGAGTGAGACTCTGTTTCAAAAACAAACAAACAAACAAATAAACAAACACAACTGGCCTCTAAAACTAGCCCTGCAAAGAGGCCTGAATTTCAGTGGATCGGACTGTGGAGCAAATTATATCCCAAGGCATTTTTGAAAACAATAGACCAATCAGTAAACAATGAAATATAATAACTGGGTCTAATACCCACAGAGGCAGAAGGTATAACAGAGAGGTCAGAGACAGTCAATGAGTACCCTGCTAAAACCACTGTCTTCCCAGAGTGACTACGTACGTGGCCATAGCTGCACCCTCTAAGGAATAATGTCAGAGGCAGATACTGTGGGGAAACAGACTGTATGAAAAAGTAAACAAGCAAAGAGCAATAAAAACAAGTCCTGGGGAGAAATGGGAATCACTATACAGAGTTCCTACAATATAATATCTAACATGTCCAATCTTTAACAACAACAACAACAACAACAAAACACACACACAACACACACACACACACACACACACAAACAGGAAAATGTTCCCATACACAAGAAAAAAAAAGACAACTGAAACTGTCTTTGAGAGGGCTCAGATGTCAGACTTAGCAGACAAAGACCTGAAGGTACCTATTATAAATATACTCAAAGAGATTAATACAAACAAATAATAAAAAAATCCCATTATGGTTAAAGAAATAAAGCAGGCTGGGTCCAGAGGCTTATGCCTGTAATCCCAGCACTTTGGGAGGCTGAGCAGGGAGGATCACTTGAGCCCAGGAGTTTGAGACCAGCCTGGGCAACTTAGACCCCATCTCTACAAAAAATAAAAATTAGCTGGGTACAGTGGCTCATGCCTATAGTCTCAGGTACTTGGGAGGCTGAGGTGGGAGGGTTGCTTGAGCTCAGGAGTTCGAGGCTGCAGTGAGCTACGATCATGCCACTGCACTCTAGCCTGGGTGACAGAGAGAGACCCCATCTCTTAAAAAAAAAAAGGAAGCTATGATAACATTGTCTCATCAAATACAGGATATCATCAAACACAGAATAAAAAGATAGAGATTGCTAAAGAGAACCAAATAGAAATTCTGGAGTTGAAAATTATAATAAATAAAAAATTCAGGCTAAGTGCAGTGGCTCATACCTGTGATCCCAGCACTTTGGGAGGCTGAGGTGGGAGGATCACTTGAGGCCAGGAGTTTGAGACCAACCTGGACAACATAACAAGATGCCATCTCTACAAATTTTTTTTAAAAAAATTAGCCAGGCATGGCAGCATACGCCTGTAGTCCTAGCTACTTGGGAGGTTGAGGCAGGAGGATCATTTGAGCCCAGGTGTTCAGGCTGTAGAGAGCCATGATCACACCACTGTACTCCAGCCTGGGTTACAGAGTGAGATCCTGTCTCTATAAATAAATAAATAAATAAATAAATAAATAAATAAACTACAGGAGCTCAACAAAGATTTGAGCAAGCTGACAGAAGAACAAATCAGTGAACTTAAAGATAGATCAACACAGACTATGCAATCTGAAGAACAGAGAGGGGAAAAAAATGATGACAAATCAACAGAGTATAAGAGAAATATGTGATACCCTTACGCATAGGCATAATGGGGGTCCCAAAGGAGAAGAGAAAGTGATAGAAGCAGAAAAAACACTTTCCAAGTAGGATGAACTCAGAGATTTATACCCAGACATATCAGTAAAAATACTGAAAGACAAAACCAAAAAAATCTTGAAAGCAGTGCGAGAAAATTGAGTCATCATGTACAAGGGGACCACATTAAAATTAGCAGCTGTCTTCTCATCAGAAACAATACAGGTCAGAGGAAATGAAGGAGAAAGAAAAACATTCTCGGATAACAAAAATGAAAGAATTCATTGCTACCAAACCTGCTTTACAAAAAATACTAAAGGAAATTCTTTAAGCTGAAAGCAAGTGACTCCAGATAGTAATCAGAATCCACATGAAAAGACAACACTGGTAAAGATAATTGTGTAGGTATAAAATATAGTATATATGCATATTTCTCCTTTTGTTCCTTAACTGATTTAAAAAGCAATTGTGTAAAAATATGTACATAGTTGGATCTAAAGGTCTATAACAGAAATGTAGTATCTTTGACAATAATAGTAGGTAGGCAGTAGAAAAGCTGTATTGGAGAAAGAGAATGACAACAGATGATAACTTGAATCCAGAGGAGCAAAAGAAGAGAATTAGAAATGGTAAAAAAGTAGGTTAATACACAAATTTAAAAATATATAAATATATACTTTCTCTTCTCTCAGTTTCATTAAGAGATATAAAACTATATACTATATATTACACAATGTGTTATAAAAATGTAATATTATTGTAACAATGTGATTTGCAACATATATAGATGACTATATACATATAGATAGATGAATATATAGCACAAAAAGAAGGAAGAGAAGAAAGCTAAATAGAAATGATATTTCTATATCTCACTGGATTCAGTTAATATATATCTGAAGTAATTTTTCATAAGTTAATTGTATAAATCAAGTCTTAGAGCAACTCCTAAGAAAATGACTAAAAAAAAGTGAAAAATCATTAAAAGGATTTAAATGTTATACTGGAAAATGTTCACTTAATGTACAAGAAAGCAGTAAAAGAGGAACAAAAAAGACATAAGCTAGAAAACAAAAAATAAAATAGCAGACAGAAATCAACTAAATCAATGATAACATTAAATGAATGGATTAAGCAATCTAATCAAAAAACAGAAATTGTCAAACTGGATAAAAAGATAAGATCCAATTATATGCTGTCTACAGGAGAGACATACTTTAGACTCAAAGATATAAATAAGTTTAAAGTAAAAGGATGGAAAAAGATTTATCATGCAAACAGCAACCAAAAGAAAGCTGGAGTGGCTATAGTAATGTCAAACAAAAAATACCTTAAAACAAAGAATTTTACTAGAGATAAAGTGGATAACATCTTGGAATGAAAAAAGGGTCAATTCTTTTTTTTCTTTAGCCTCATCAAGTTGAGAGAGAAAATAGTCAATATATTAGGAAGATATATTAGTCATAAACATGTATGCACCCAGCAACAGAGTTCCAAAATACACAAAGCAAAACTTCACAGAATTGAAGGGATGAACTCCAACTAATAATACTTGGAGACTGTAATACCCCACTTTCAAACATGAATACAACATCTAGGCAGAAGATCAACCAGGAAATGGGAGACTTGAATAAAACTATAAACAAACTAGACATAACAAACATCTACAGAACACTCCATTCAACAACAGCAGAAAATTCATTCTTCTCAAATGCACAAGGAACATTCTCCAGGACAAACCATACGTTAGGCCATAAAAACATATAAAAACATTGATAAACACATGCAAATAGAGACACAAACACTGATATATTAATAAACATTTTTCATTAGTAGAAATAGGGGAAACGTTAATGTTTTCTTTTGCTCTTATTTGCTAATTCCTATAATAAACATATTATGTAAGAGACAAAACACCAATTGACAATTTTTTTTTTTTGAGACACAGTCTTGCTCTGTCACCTGGGCTGGTGTGCAGTGGCACAATCGCGGCTCGCTGCAACCTCTGCCTCCCGGGTTCAAGTGATTCTCCTGCCTCAGCCTCCTAAGTAGCTAGGATTACAAGTACCCACCACCATGCCCAGCTAAGTTTTTGTATTTTTAGTAGAGACGGGGTTTCACTACATTGGCCAGGCTGGTCTCAAACTTCTGACGTCATGATCTAACCGCCTTGGCCTCCCAAAGTGGTGGGATTACAGGCATGAGCCACTGCGCCGGCCAATACAAGTTATTTTTAAAAGCCGGATGATTAATAATGGAAAGGACTGAATTCAGAGAGATGAGGGAAACTGCCTGGTCTCATGTGGATCTTGTCAATGTAAATTCTGCCATTTATACTTACACTTGAAACTCTTCGTAAGAAACGCCACTAGAAATGCTTCCTCTCCTTCTGGAGCTATGTCCGCTGTCTTCATCGTCATCCTCCTCAGAGTCATCCAGGCTTCGAGGGAAACTTCGGCTGCTCATGGGACGTGGTAAAGAACTGTGATCCAAATCCAGGTCCTCCTGAAAAACAAGGAGTCACTGAGTGAGGAGCAGAACACTGAGACCCCACAGAAGCTTATCCAAGGGCTTGGGCAAACAACTGGGGGTGCGTACCATTTGCCTGGGATTTCTTTGTATTTAACACCAGGCTGGGAATTCTGCATTTTTCAGTTTCATAGATTGGCAAATTTAACAAACAGCAAGGAGTAGCCAACTTTTTGTCTGAACAAGAAAGAACATTTAAAAACACAACAGGCAAAGAAAAAACTAAATGAAGAAATATGGGCCAGGCATAGTAGTCACACCTGTAATCCTAACACTTTGGGAGGCTGACATAGGAGGATTGCTTGAAGCCAGGAGTTCAAGACTGGCCCGGGCAGCAAAGTGAGACCCTGTGTGTCTCCACAAAAAAATTTTAAAAAAATTAGCCAGGCATGGTGATGCATGCCTGCAGTCCCAGCTACCGGGGAGGTTGAGGTCGGAAGATCACTTGAGCCTAGGAGTTTGAGGCTGCAGTGGGCCATAAGCCATCTTAAAATAATAATAAAATAAATAAAGAAATGAAGAAATATATTACAGGTTGAGTATCCCTTATTTGAAATGCTTAGGACCAGAAGTGTTTTGGATTTGGGATTTTCAAAAATATTTTGGAATGTTTGCATTATACTTACTGGTTCATCATCCCTAATCTGAAAACCCAAAATCCAAACTGCTCCAATGAGAGCATTTCCTTTAAGCATGACCTTTGAGCATCATGTTGGTACTCAAGAAGTTTTAGATTCTGGAGCATTTCAGACTCACATATTTGGATTAGGGATGCTCAACCTGTATCTCCTTCTTTTCATAGAAGATAATACATTCAATAGCTCCAAAGTAGGAAGGATGTAATGTCAGAATAAGAACTGTGTCTAAATATAGCCTTGTAAAAATTTTCCTCATTATCTTTATGCTTAAATTTCCCCGTGACTGGAGAAGTCTGTCACCTACTAGCACTGTTCTATGGAGCGGCATTTAGAAACCACTGTCCTAGACTTCCCCTCACAGGAAAGAGGCTTTTGTAATAACATTCATCTGTATTCTTTGTACCTCAGTTACCACAGATTTTTGTTGTTGCTGTTTAACCATTTATTTTTGAAAGTTAATGGTAAAGCTTTGAATTATTTTTTTTCTGATTATAAAAGCCCACTTATGTTTACTTTTAACTATTTTGTAAAAAGTATTCAAATGGAAGGTAGTTGCTAATTTTATTTTATTATAAATGTTAATAATTTAGGAAAGGCAAAGTGGCTCTCGTCTGTAATCCCACCACTTTGGGAGGACAAGGCGGGCGGACTGCTTGTGGTCAGGAGTTTGAGACCATCCTGGCCAACATGGTGAAACCCCATGTTTACTACAAATACAAAAATTAGCCAGGCATGATAGCATGTGCCTGAAGTCCTAGCTACTTGGGAGGCTGAGGCAAGAGAATTGCTTGAATCTGGGAGGTGGAGGTTTCAGTGAGTCGAGATTGTGCCACTGCACTCCAGCCTGGGAGCAAGACTCCATCTCAAAAAGAAAAAAAAAAGGTAACAATTTAAATACCTACTAAATAACCAGAATAATTTCATATCTCTTGGTAAGTCCTTTTTTGTTTTCTTCACTCTCATGGAAATTGTGGACTCTGCAGCTAATCAGGCTTCTCTTTTCAAATGATTACCAGCAAGCTTAGGGCCCAATTTGTAGCCCAATCTTAATAAGCATATGTGTTTTTATGAATGCATTTTACGCTTCATCAATAATCTATTATTTTTACTTTTGTTTTGCTTGCTTTTCATTTTGACCTTTTTATATCATGCTAACCATCCATTTTTATACATAATTGTGTTATATATTCTTTCTGGAATAAACAGGGTACTAACAAATAAACTGACTGAGACAGAAAGAGAGGGTGGCGGGGATGGGCAAGAGACTCAATAACCTATTACTTCTATAGTGTTTGATACATCTGTGGTGTTGTAGGTAGCAAATCAAATCCTGTTCTCCTAAACCAGACCCACCCTCTCTTTCTCCAAGTCGTCTCTCATCTGCTGATGTTCATGTTCGGTCAGTTCTTGGTCTCCATCTTGGTCGTACTTTGTGAATATTGCCTCAATCTCTGCATCAGTATGGCCCTTCCTGAAATTAGAGAGAGGATACAGATAAAATCATTCTTGTACCCAGTTCACCCTAAACACAGAGACATCAAAATGCAGGAGGAAAGGAGAAATCGCCAAATGGGGGCAAGTTTTCCTCTTATAACATGTTCTAGAAAGATACCTGCCTCTGGAAAAAAAAAAAAAGTACCTCTATGAGCACTTGGGCTAGAAATACCCTTATCAACAGGAATTTATCTTTAGAAGCAGGAATTTTTCAGAACCCCAGGAAGCACGATTCTTACCCTTTGAGATCTTGTCGAAGTTCGTCAAAGTTTAACTTGCCTCCCCCTTGCCGCAGACTCTCTGAAATGTCATCCACAGTGTTTTTTTTCAGTTTTAGTTTGACCAAAGCTTTATGGTAGCCCTATCAGAGAGAGAAAAAAATAAAACACTTGGTTTAGTGTATTCTCCTTTTGCATTTGTTTTACTTTCCATTCACAGTAGTAACTACTATAAACCTGGTGTACACTGGCCATTCAATGAGTATGTGCTGGATGAATGAATAGTTTTGAATGTATCCAATTTTCCGTAAAACACTTGTGGAAGAGTTACATTGAAAAAGTCAGGGTCTTTCAGTAAGTCATGAAGAACTCATATGTGTATTCAAGTTTATGTGATAGAAACAAAAATTACTATATATGCTATAGCTGTCTGCCTCAGAGCATAAAGGACTGTGCAACCGTTCTTACGAATACCAAGAAACTCGAATCACGAATTGTGTCTTTATTTTTTATATTATCTATCTTCTAGACAGTAATTTCCTTAAGTGTGTATAAACAAACAAACAAAAAACCCAGTGAAATGTAGATGAATATTTTCCCTTTTTTTGAGACAGGGTCTCACTCTGTCACCCAGGCAGGAGTGCAGTGGCGTGACTCTGGCTCACTGCAACCTCGACCTCCTGAGCTCAAGTGATCCTCCCAACTCAACCCCCAACAAGTAGCTGGGACTACAAGTGTGAGTCACCACGCCTGGGTATTTTTTTTTTTTTGTAGAGATAGGGTCTCACCATGTTGCCCAGGCTGGTGTTGAACTCCTGAGCTCAAGCGATCCGCCCGCCTCGGCCTCCCAAAGTGCTAGGCGTGAGCCACTGCCCCGGCCAAGGATTTTTCACTAGCAAACTTCAGACCTGACCTTGCTTTGCACATGGTGCAGCACTGCAGGTGACCATGCAGGCTGAAATTGTGCAAAATGATCTGAATAATCAGTGGGAAGAATTACAATTGTTCTGTGATCTATAAAACTTTTAATCAAAACATTAAACACTCCCTTAGTGTCAGTTATAAATGTATAGGGAGTTTAAAAAAGATGAAAACTAATACTGCTTTAATACACTAAAATGTAAAACATTAGAAACATTAAAAATTAAGTGTTGGCCGGGCGCGGTGGCTCAAGCCTGTAATCCCAGCACTTTGGGAGGCCGAGACGGGCGGATCACGAGGTCAGGAGATCGAGACCATCCTGGCTAACACGGTGAAACCCTGTCTCTACTAAAAAATACAAAAAAACTAGCCGGGCGAGGTGGCGGGCGCCTGTAGTCCCAGCTACTCGGGAGGCTGAGGCAGGAGAATGGTGTAAACCCAGGAGGCAGAGCTTGCAGTGAGCTGAGATCTGGCCACTGCACTCCAGCCTGGGCAACAGAGCGAGACTCCGTCTCAAAAAAAAATTAAGTGTTTTATTTCTTTGTAAAAAAATGTATCCAGAGTAGTTTAAATAGCACTTGCCTTGTTTTCATTGGATAATATTACATTGTACACTTCACAATGTGTGAACTTCTTTTCTGTGCATTAGTGAATTGTCATATTCCTTCTTAAATGTGGACTAGCTTCCAACATATTTTTCTTTTCGTTTTTTTGAGATACAGTCTTACTCTGTTACCCTGGCTGGATTGCAGTGGTGCAATCTTGGCTTACTGCAACCTCCGCCTCCCTGGATGTCAAGTGATTCTCATGCCTCAGCCACTCGAGTAGCTGAGATTACAGGTGTGCACCATCACGTCTGGCTAATTTTTGTATTTTTAATAGAGACGGAGTTTCACCATGTTGATCAGGCTTGTCTCGACTTCCTGGCCTCAAGTGATCCACCCACCTTGGCCTCTCAAAAGTGCTGGGATTATAGGAGTGAGCCACCATGTCCAGCCCCAACATTTTTTCTTTTGGACTTTCATTATTGTGAATTATCTCTAATAAGAGTTCCCTTAATGTGAAGTTTTTTTGCAGGCATCATTTCGTCAAGACATCTTCATCCATTTCGTCATACCTATTTTCCTCATTCAAGTTGATAGACCTGCCCTAAGTTCTTCTGGTTCCATATCTGGATATCTTGAATGATCGCAGTGTCAACACTCTTGTTTCTTCTTCACTCAGCTATTTCTTCTATAAATCCATTACTCTGTTTTGAATTTCACTTCCAGTGTTACCATTTTTCATTTCTTTGCTAGCCCATTCTCTTTTTCTTTTCTTTTTTTTTTTTTTTTGTTTTGAGACGGAGTTTTGCTCTTGTTGCCAGTGAGCCTGCTCAGCCTGCACATCTGTTACTCAGGTAACTGATCTATACACTGAAGAGCAAGCAGTGGAGTTTGTACTTTGTGCTGTTACTCACAGTTAATATACTGTGAACTCAAGCTGAAATGTGAACTGTGTTGTTGAAGGTGGTGTCACATAACAAAACTGGGGTAACCGAAGTTTGTGCGTATCAGAATTGTGCCAAATGAGGAGTGCTTGCATACACACTGGAGATTTGCTAACCTGTAAGCAACTGTTATGCAGAATCAAGATAATGTGACTCTTAGGTCCCATCCCAAGGACTTTGTTTTAAGAGGCCTAAGTTTTCTATCGCAACATAAATCACAGATAACATAATCCTAAGGCTTGGCAATAAAAAAAAACATTAGTTCAGGAGTCACTATGGCTTAGCAAAATGATGTTGGGAAACAAACTATGTATTTTAAATGTGGTTATTTGTTGTTGTATACGTTTTATACTTTAAACCAAATAAAGAAGTTACATTGAGAAGAACAAAGAGGCCCAACTTTCCTGTCCTGCCCTTCTATTTAACAATGAAACCCTTCCTGAGAAGGTGCATAAGTAAAAGTTCTCAGGCCCCAGGCTAGGACCTGAATTCATGAATCTTTTCCTTTGCTTATTTTAAAACTGCCGTGGAAGGTCAAGGGTAAAGGGTGAACTACTAAGTATTTTCCTCTAAAACTTATTTTTTTTTTAATGGTAATTGAGATAGAAGAGGTGGGAATTCCTTTAGGTAATCTTCCCTTCTAGTTTATTCTCAACTCAGGATCCTGAAGTGAGAGCCAGCTAGAGTAGATGTCAAAATAATAAAGGTAATGAATCTTCAGCTCAGCTCTTAAAGTGTCAAAAGATTATTGAAAATTTAATTCCAGGACACAAAAGGATTCCCAGAATTAAAATTCAAGATAGCAGTATATCCATCAAGACTCTAAGATAGGGAACATTTAAATTATTCCTGAAATATAGCGATGTATTCTTTATTTCAACAATTTCAGTGGATCAATGTTGATTTGAAAATCTGGCTGAGACAATGCTCATTTTATGTCAGAAACAGAAGAATTCTGAGAATTAAGGCTCTTCCTACCTTTCTGATAAGATCTGAGAGTTCCATTTCAGCTTTCTGCTGTGCCAAGTCAGATTTCACTTCAGAGTAAGTATCATTGATGATCGCCAAAAACATATTCTGTTTGTGAACGAAAGGAGGGCAAAAATTAAAGGAAGAAACATAATTTGGAAATATCAATAAAAAAACTGACACATGCCTTTTTGTTTATCCTTTTTTTTTCCTGAGTGCTTTATGAAGACATAAATTCATACTTATTTACTAAAAAACACTTTTTTTTGAGACAGAGAATCACTGTATTGCCTAGGCTGGAGTGCAGGGATGTGATCTCAGCTCACTGCAACCTCTGCCTCCTGGGTTCAAGCAATTCTTGAGTCTCAGCCTCCTGAGTAGCTGGGATTACAGGCATGTGCCACTACGCCTGGCTAACTGTTTCATTTTTAGTAGAGACGGAGCTTCACCATGTTGGCCAGGCTAGTCTCGAACTCCTGGCCTCCAGTGATCTGCCCGCCTCGGCTTCCCAAAGTACTGGGATTGCAGGCGTGAGCCACTGTGCATGGCCTGATGTCATAAATTAATAGTTTTGCTGCCACATGTTTTGGGAAGATTATTTTCTCCCTTAAGTCATGCCACAGGAAAAATTTTGTGATATACTTTGTGAAAAGATACAATAATAAAATACCACAAAATACTAGTATATTTACCTATGAATGGTGAGATTATTTTATTTAATATTATTTTTGCTTACCTATGTTCTCTATATTTAGAAACTTTTACATACACTACTGGAGGGTATAGAATTCTAAAAAGCTCTTCAAATTTCAACGGTTAACACAGATAAGTAGAATTGTAGGTTTATTCCAAGCTTTTTTATATAATCATATATGAAATTTACAGGACACATTTTTAAAGAGTTTAAAAGGCTGTTGCAAATAGGAATACAGCAGGCCTAGTAGGAAGATAGTAAAGAAAAAGTTTCTGGAAGAGAGATAGACTTTGGAGTCAAGCAAACTTGGGTTTCAGTCCTAGCACTGCTAAGATTGTCGCTTCACTTTTCTAAGTCTAATTTTAAAGAATTGTTTTACATTAATAAAATGGGAAAAATAATAGTATCTCCCTTACATATTTGTTGGGCTAGTTAGTGAGACAATCTATGTAAAGTGCTCAGGACAGGTCCTGATGCAGGTAAGTGCTACCTAATTGACAGCTACTATTACCATTTGGTAATGGTGAGTTCATTTTTCTGATCTTTCTCTTCCCCAGTAGTAATGGTCTGCATTTCCAACAACAGACTTTCTCAAAGCACTGTATCCAGGAGATCAGGTCCCCCCCTTTTTTTACATGCTCTTCCTTTGTTTTTCCTTTTTAACATATAACCGTGGTTTGCAAGTATTTCTATTTGATAATGTCTGTTTTCCCCCAAGTCTGAGGAATCTTCTTAAGGCTGAATCAGGCTGTTTTCCTTACCCTGGTACTGGCAGTATCTAACATACTACTCATAGTACACAATCCACAAAAAACACTACAGGGTGTATTATACAGTATATATTATATAGAGATTATATATACATGTGTATATATAATATATAATCTATATATAATAGATTATATATTACATATGTGTGTATATATATCTGTATATATATACACACGGATATAGTGGCTCAGTAAATACTTATTAAATGGTTGAGAAATGAACAAATGAGAATGCTCTTATTTTAGTTGGCTATTAACTTCTATATAAAGGAAGAATATTGTTTACAATTCTGTAGCAGAAATGAGATATAATATAGAATACATATAAGTTTTTGACTAAATGCTCAATTCCAAGTGCAGATAACTGCAGTCCAAGTAACATCTTCTACCTTCTCTCTTCCAGCTCAGGGATCTAATGTTCTAGTTTTGCTTCCAAGTGGTTGTTAACTAATGCATGCCAATATCTTAATTGAAATGGATCAAAGGCTGGGACCTCTAAAGAGATTTCAAAAAATAGAAAGTGCTTGAGAAAGGCTCTTGAAGGTGTGGGAAGAGGAAGCTCAGCCTCCTCTCCATCCTGTCTCCCAAGGTTCGCTTAATTATCAGATGGACATCTGCACCAGGATGTCTTTCCTGTTGATGTGGGGAAGAGTGGGGTTATCCTGGTTCAGTTGAGCCACTTCATAACACTGTGCCTTCTTGTTAAACAGGGGCAATCAACTAACACCAGGCAATCAGCTCAGAAAAGTGGCCAACCCCATGCTCAGCTTGTCATTTCCTTAAAAGACAGGTGTGTATTGAAAGTAGACTTCTATCTATGTAGCTATTTATGTGTCTATGTATGTATGTATGTATCTATCCATCCATCCATCCATCCATCCATCCATCCATCTATATCTCTGGGAGGTGCTAGGAGAGCAATTCTTTTTTGTGCAGTCATCCAAAAAACAATTTTAGTATAAAGATAGAAACTAAGAGCTTCTTGTCATGTTCTGGTGACTAATCTGGTAAGGTGACTGAATACTCTAGATCTGGTAAGATGGCTGCCTACTAAAGGACCACATTCAAACAACTCCACATTTGAGCATTTCCAGTTGCCACGATTCTATCCGTCCTTTGTTTGGCAGACTGATAAATGGAGAAAACTAGGTGGCCTGAGATCAACTGAAGGGTCCGGTGCAGGACTCTCAATTCCTGGTTTTTGCTTTCTTAGTAGAGATTCAGGTACTCTAGAATACAAAGTACTATCAACGGTAGAGTAACAAAGGCTTATTCTTCTCTCTATTGTTTTCTTTAATATATGATAGGAAGAAGAAGCTTAAGAGGTGTAAGTTTAAACATGAGCCATAATCCATGCATACAGCAAGATACATATGGACTTGAATAATATTCCTGACCTTTTCAGTCCTGTTAAAGTACAGCTAGGGAACATGCCTTTGTTTTACACCAGAGGCTGTGTCTCCCCAGAAAAAAAATAGTTAAAAAAATAGGAAATTAATACAGTACATCTAATACCCAATTACACTTAACCAGTACCATACACTTAACCAGTAATACCTGGACTGACATTAGAGTTATTACACTGAATTGCTGAAAATGTGATCACTCAACCTTCCTCAAGGGATCTTTACACAATTTATTGAAATGAAAAAATGTTATTTTCTTAAGAAAATTGTTCTTAAGATGATTGTTAGTGTTTAGATGAAAAATACCGCCTAAATTAAGCTGGCTTAACACCTTCTCAGTAGACAAGTGAATATATAAATGTTAAGAAAAAGAACAAAACACCTTAAAAAAATCTTAATTAACTTAGGGCAAAAACATTAAAAATGTTCATTTGTACCAAATCAAGAGAATAAAATTATTTTTGAAAATAATTTTAATGCAATTTCCATTCATTGTTACATTTAGTTTTAAACTTAATTATTTGAATATTCTCTGTAGGCAGTCTCTAGATGAATGGGATATAAATAATTTAAAACGGAATATCCTAATTTTGACATGTGATGATTCACTCAACTATTACTCTTGACATCCTAGACCTAGCTTGCTTTTCAGTTCTTATTTCTTAAAAAGAACAGAAGAAAGAGAAAAGTCATGCTAGCAAGTGACTACAAAAGTGCTGACACATGTGTTTAAAAAGCATGTAAGCATATTCTACTTTTTAGGCAAAGCACTATTTTAGGTATCTTTATAAATTTGTATTTGAACTAATTTCTTTTTTGCGTTGAATAGATACATATAGAGAGAGAAATGAAAGACCATGGAAAAGATCTAATTTTTTTTGCATTGAATAGACACATATATACGGATCAATGAAAGACCACGGAAAAGGTATTTGATATGAGTCTTAAAACTGTGAATAAAAGGAAAACAAGTTTTCCAACATCCACACATTTTTCTACTTCCTGAGTCTTTATTTAAAAACGATAGGACATAGAGTGTGAGAGAAAAGAGAAGACAAGGATTTATGAATATGACGTTTAAATTGAACCTCACTATAAGTAAAAATGTACATACCAAAAGAATGAAGAACATAAAGAACACAAATGTAGTGAAATAAATTGGTCCCAAAACTCGATTAGCTTCCTCAATCTCTGCAAAGTTGATATCGCCCAAAATGATACGGAATTGAGTGAAGCTATAAAAATAAAACAAAACACCACAATACAAAAACAAAGAATGTCCAGTAGTAGATGCAACATTTCTTAAAGATGATTTCATATTTTTGGACCTTTTTAGCAGTATAGGTAGCTGCCAAATAACAGAAAATTGTCAATCCCATTTAAAAAGTCTTGCTACTTATATCAGCAATTAAAGCCTTCTGCAATAATAATAAAATGCTTTCACGCTACAGAGGTTATTTCCATTTGGTTAAAAAGAAAATACAGGCCGGGCGCGGTGGATCACGTCTGTAATCCCAGCACTTTGGGAGGCCGAGGCGGGCGGATCATGAGGTCAGGAATTCCAGACCAGCCTGGCCAACATGGTGAAACCCCGTCTGTACTAAAAATACAAAAATTAGCTGGGCATGGTGGCAGGCGCCCGTAATTTCAGCTATTCGGGAGGTTGAGGCAGGAGAATCGCTTGAACCCGTGAGGCAGAGGTTGCAGTGAGCCGAGATTGCACCACTGCACTCCAGCCTGGGCGATGGAACGAGACTCCATCTCAAAAAACAAAAAAAAAAAAAAAAAAGAAAAAAGAAAATACAATTATTATTCAATAACTTATAAAGCAATTGGCTATAACAATTCAACACATAATCTAGGTAAAACATGTTAACTCTAAACCTTGACGACAGTTACCCTGGGTCTAAAGTTAAAAATTTCTTAAAAAAAAAAAAAAGGGGCCTGGTGTGGTGGCTCATGCCTGTAATCCCAGCACTTCTGGAAGCTGAGGTGAGAGGATAGTGTGAGTCCCGGAGTCCAGTACCACCCTGGGCAACACAGTGAGATCCATTTTCACAAAAAAATGTAAAAACTTGGCCAGGCATGTTGGCATACACCTGTAGTCCCAGCCACTCAGCAGGCTGAGGCAGCAGGATTACTTGAGCCTAGGAGTTCAAGGCTGCAGTGAGCTATGATCACACCACTGCACTCCAGCCTGGGCAACAGAGCAAGACCCTGCCTCAAAAACAAAACAAAACAACAACCCCCGCCCAAAACCCAAAATGGTTTGTGCTCAAAGATCCAATATTCTGACATGTACTTAAAATGGGGTCAAAGTGGCTAAGTGTTGTCAGTGCTGGGTCTTAGTAAAATCGCTTTTATCAACAGCAATATTAATTAGAGATATCTATGCACAAACCTCTATCACTTCCATTCCTTTTTAAACTAACTCCTTTCTAAATGGCATAGAAATCTGACACTGGTTGCTTTTTGTTGTTTCACATTTGGGATCTTTGGAAAAAAACCTGAAAATTCTTGTACTGGTCTGAGTTTACCCTAGAATATTAGAAATATCTTGCTTTTTTCCTTAGAAAATAACTTGAAGTTCTAAATATATGGCAACAATATTCAGCAGGAGTAAGAATATAGGCAAACAGCCTTCTAGAAGCTACCATCTGCATTTGGTGCAAAGAAAACCGCAGTCTTCAGAACAGTGTTGGTTTCCTACAGCTGTTAACT
The DNA here is from genome assembly GCF_009764315.1 of Trachypithecus francoisi. Taxonomy (NCBI): domain Eukaryota; kingdom Metazoa; phylum Chordata; class Mammalia; order Primates; family Cercopithecidae; genus Trachypithecus; species Trachypithecus francoisi. Next base: position 44,833,109 of record NW_022681454.1, read on the forward strand.
GTATCTTACTACTTTGGGCTGCTATCGTAAGCATTTCAGGATGCATTGTCTTCTTTGCATTGGTAGATCAATGTTTTGGGAAAAGGTAATTAATTCTTATTTAAAATAACTAGTTTTAAACACTTGGTGGTCATATAACAACCTCATATGAAGATTTATTCTTCAGAAGCAGTGACAACTCTGATTAAATTATTCTTCTTAATTTCATATATACTTACATACACTCTTGGAAAGTACTGAAGTCATCGACCTGAGTGCCAAAGACAAGGTATGCCAACTGAGCATATGCTAGGAAAATAATGAAGAACATAATAGCAAAGCCAAACAGGTCTTTGGCACATCGAGACATGGTTGTCGAGAGCTGGCTCATGGTCCTGTTAAAATTGATGAATTTGAAGAGCTGTAAAAGAGAGAGAAGACTGATCAATAGATGAATGGATAAACAAAGTGGTGTGACTGTATATAATAAAACATTATTTCATTCTGAAAAGAAATTAAATTCTGACACGTTACAACATGGATGAACCTTGAAAACATGCAAAGTGAAATAAGCCTGACACAAAAGGACAAGTACTGTATGATTCCACTTACATGAGGTACTTAGAATAGTCAAACTCATAGTGACAGAAAGTAGAATGCAGGTTACCAGGGACTCGAGGGAATTGGGAGTCAGTGTTTAATAGATACGAAGTTTCAGTTTAGAATAATGAAAAAGTTCTGAAAATGCATAATGGCAATGGTTGCACAACACTGTGAATGTACTTAATGCCACTGAATTGTACACTTAAACATGGTTGAAATGGTAGGTTTTATGCTATGTGTATCACTACAATTTAAAAAAAAAGGCTGAGTGCAGTGGCTCACATCTATAATCCTGGCACTTTGGGAAACTAAGGCAGGAGGATCGCTTGAGCCCAGGACTTTAAGATCAGCCTGGGCAATACAGCAAGATTCTGTTTCACTAAACAATAAAAATAAATTAGTCAGGTGTGGTGACACACACCTGTGGTTTCAGCTACTCAGGAGGCTGAGGTGGGAGGGTTGCTTGAACCTGGGAAGTCGAGGCCGCCATGAACTGTGACTAGTGATGCTTATTCCCCCAGAAAGGATTAAAGTAAAAGAGAGGGAAAAAAACTCCACGCAAATAAAAATTAACTATAAAACCCCCCAGGAAATTCTTGTTGCATAATATTGTCATTTGTTGTGCATCAGTTATGTGTGGAGGGCTTTATGTATATTGCCTCAAATCTCTGCAGTGTCTGAAATATTGGCAATCTATCCCCAGGAGTCAGCTGGAGCCTGCAGCCAGCTGCTCTGCCTGAACTGCAAAGCCTGCTCTGCCTGACTGCAAAGCCATATTGAGCATGTTGGTAGATAGTGAACCCTACTGGTAGACAGTGAACCCTGCAAAGCCATATTGAGCATGTTGGTAGTGAACCATGCTCTGCCTGACTACAAAGCCATATTGAGCATGTTGGTAGATAAGGCACTGAGGATGGCTGCCCAGATTGTGTAGCTTTAGGTAGAAGCCTCAGTGGAAGAACACATGATGAGATATTAGAAGTGGAGTCATGATCCCTGCCTTAAAGACCTTAATGATAAAGTATGGAGGGGCAAGACATTTCCAAGAGAAGCACTAAATAAAACACAACAGCTTGAGACACATGTTGCAGGTAAATCTCTAGAAGTTTACTTAAAGGTCTGTTATACATTGTTTCTGGCCACAGTGAAATATTTTTTGAGGATTGCTGTAATCACATTACTTAATATAATCCCAATTCATTTGAGATCCTTTTTTTTTTTTTTTTTTTGAGACGAAGTGTTGCTCTGTTGCCCAGGCTGGAGTGCAGTGGCACAATTCAGCTCACCGCAACCTCCGCTTCCTGGGTTCAAGTGATTCTCCTGCCTCAGACTCCCAAGTAACTGGGATCACAGGTACATTCCACCACACCCAGCTAATTTTTTTTTTTTTTTTTTGTATTTTCAGTAGGGACAGGGTTTCACCATGTTGGCCAGGCTGGTCTCCAACCCGACCTCAGGTGATCTGCCCGCCTCAGCCTCCCAAAGTGCATAAGCCACTGTGCCCAGCTGAGATCTTTATTATTATTACTATCCTGATTATTATTATTAAACTAATAATAATCAAGGAAACTTCAGTAATTCTCAGGCAGCACCTGCCATCCTGTCACCAGCACAGGCTCTGACTGCGCTATCCAAACATGTGTGGCTATTTAAATTCAAATTTAAATTAATTAGGATTAAATACAATTAAAAATTCAGTCCCTTGGTCCCACTAGCCATATGTTAAATGTTCCATGCCTATACGTGGCTAGTGGCTGCTGTCTAGGACAATGGAAATATAGAACATTTCCATCACCACAGAACATTCTTATTACTATCATTATTTTTGCTATTTGATTATTATTATTATTATTACTATGCTGTAATCAAGGTTTTGTGCTTTAGTGATGGTTTCTCTTGAACAAGCATGTCAATAAATAAATAGCATGAGAAATACAGGATAAAGTCTATGCATTTTTTTGTTTTTTTGAGAGAAGGTCTCACTCTGTTGTCCATGCTGGAATGTAGTGGTGCGATCTTGGCTCATTGCAACCTCCGCCTTCTGGATTCAAGCAATCCTCCCGCCTCAGCCTCCCAAGTAGCTAGGACTACAGGCAAGTGCCACCACCCCCAGCTAATTTTTGTATTTTTAATAGAGATGGTTTTGCCATGTTGCCCAGGCTGGTCTTGAACTCCTGGGCTCAGAGGACTCGCCTACCTTGGCCTCCCAAAATGCTGGCATTACAGGCATGAGCCACCGTGCCTGGTCTGGGTCTATGCCTTTTGATAAACCTCAGGCCTTCTAGGTATGAATACCAACTCAGGAAAGTACATAATGGGTAAGTACCTTCTAGAACAGTGCTGTTCAAGAGAACGTTCTGTGATGATGGAGATGTTCTACATTTCCACTGTCCTAGAGAGTAGCCACATATAGCCACTGAACACTTAACGTGTGGCCAGTAGGACCAAGGAACTGCATTTTTAATTGTATTTAAGCTTAATTAATTTAAATTTGAATTTAAATAGGCACATGTGGCTAGTAGTTACTGTCTGGACATCACAATCAGAGCCTGTGCTGGTGACGGGACGGCAGCTGCTGCCTGAGAATTACTGAAATTTCCTCCATCTCTAGAATTGAGGCTCATTGTATATGAAATGTCATAACCTTTCACACACATGGAAATGTACATTATGTCTTGAGATAATAAGGAAATGAGTGAGGAAGGAACTATCTGGAAGCGGTGTCTGTTCCAACCTTAATTCTAGGTAAAGCTTCCCTTACAGCCTCTACCTGGAAAAGAGGCGATTCCTTCCAGCAAGCACTTCCAAGTGCAGCAACTCTCCCCTTCCCTCCACCTGATCCTTCCCTCTCTCTGAGTTCCTTTTCCTTCACCTGTTCATCTCATATCAGGTAAAACTCAGACCTGCCTCTGTCAGAGCAGCCCGGGGCCCCAGGCCCAGCTAACACACTGAAAGGCCTCTTACTGCATTTGTTAAACAAAACCTATAGGGACTGATCTTGCACTAATTCAGATAGCAGGAGAAGTGTATCATTGACAGTGAGAGGAATGATCACATGAGTTTCAATAGTTTACTTCATATGTAAAATATGAGGCCTGGCATGGTGGCTCATGCCTATAATCCCAGCACTTTGGGAGGCAGAAGTGGGAGGATTACTTGAACCCACGAATTCAAGACCAGCCTGGGCAACATAGTGAGACCTTATCTCTACAGAAAAATTTAAAAATTAGCTGGATATAGTGGCACATGCCTGTAGTCCCAGTGACTTCGGAGGATGAGGTAGGAGGATCGCTCGAACCTGGGAAGTTGAGGATGCAATGAGCTGTCATCATACCACTGCACTCCAGCCTGGGTGGCAGAGTGAGACCCTGTCTTAAAACCAAGTAAATATGGAGCAGCTCTGGCCAGTCACTCGAATTTCGAATTCAAGTATTCCATGATTTTGTGGAACTCAATTATTTTTGAAAGAAATACTTAAAATGTAGGACATGAAATTTATAAATTACCTTAATCCAGACAAAAAATACTGTGACAGCAGCTATATTGTTGAACTGTATTTGCCAATATGCCAGATGCTCAAAGTTGGGGAAAGTATTTTGATCTTCCAGAAACTGTAACAGCACCTCCACATTTGATGTTCTGTATATGTTAATTCCTATAGCTACCACTGATAGCTGGAAAGCAAAAGATTTAAATTTTATTACAGTATTTTAGAAATATAAAACATACCTTAATATGACTAGTATACTTTTCTTCACCAATGTATTAATTGTAGGGTTCACCATTATACTTACCCAATGTCATTCTTAAAAGTCACTCACTCAAATGGAAAGTGTTAAGCCCTGCCATAAAATAAGTAAAACAATATATTGCTTGCATTTCCTTAGTTCGGAATAGAAACCCAATGAAGGCATGCATGCATGCATTGTGCACATATGCATTACACACACGTACATCCATACACAGAAGAGATCACACTATAACAGACTCAAACTCCAAGAGGAATGCTTTCTGTTTTTTCTGCCACCTTCATTTTAATCACTTTCCACCCTCTTGCTTTCTTGCCTTAAACCTGCTTTCTGTTTTTATTTGTGATTTTTAAATTTAAAATTTTCCAGTTTGTCTTCATTCTCCAACTGCCAGCCATTCTTCGCTCTGCTCAACAAAAATATAGTATGTATAATGTGTCTATGTATACAGCACCGTGCAAGGGGCTAAGAGGAATAAACAGAAGTAAACCGCATAAATCCTGCCCTTAAGACATTTATATTCTGGTTTAAGAGCAGATAAACACATGAAGTTAAATAATACAAAAAACCACTGAAGAGTTGGCATCACGCAACATAAAGTGAAGAGGGGCACAAGATATCCTAAAAGGGAGTGCCCATGAGAACAAAGAATGAGCTTGGGCTTGAAAGACAATGGGAATGATGAACACAGAGGGCTTAAGAAGGCCTGCAGTGGGAATAAATGAGCCAAGGGCTTCTCTCTTGCTCATTTATGTCCCTTAACTCATGACCCTGCAACTTTCCACATATGCTTTGGTTCTAGGCTTTACAACCAGATCCAAGGGGACACTGCCCCCTCCTTGGCATCCATCACCACTAAATGTAGACAGTGCTAGGGGTTAGTCATAACCACCTGGCCCCACTGGGGGGTCTGAATCTGCAGCAGGTGGGCTGTGGCAGGTGCTGCAATCTTTGCTGTCCATTCTCTCCTCTTAGGAATGATGGCCAGAGACCACTTCATTAGCCCTCCCTTCCTGAGATGGCCATCCAGCTCATGGTCCCCCATGTGATTCTCATAGCAAAGACCAGCCTGGTTGCTGATCACAGCTAAAAAGCCAACCTCCCCATCTTCCTTTTCTTATCTGTGAAGGATTTCCAGAGCCAATTTTGTATTTTTGTGTTGGTGGTGGGAATGATTAACACAGTGGGCTCAAGAAGGCCTGCAGGGGGAATATGTGAACCAAGGGCTTTTCCTGAGATGAGGAGCTCATCTCAACTAATCCATGTAGAAAAACATTTGGATTGGTGGACTGGATCCAGTGGTAACTCTTTACCCAACTCTCACCAGGTATAATTTGTTATGCAGTCCAGTTGTTTTTACTCTGCACAGGACAAATGTTTATAAAATTATGAAGAAGATGGTCATTAATACAACAACGTCATGATATGCTACATTTCTTTGAAACCTTTCCTTCCAGATAGGGGATGAAAGAAGAGATGAGGAAAGAGATTTTGTGAGCATCTGCAATGTTACATCACTCCTGAGTTTTTTGTGGGATTCTCATCCCTGTCTATAAAAGAACTTTCTCTCCATATCAGAAAATTAGGAGGGCAGAGATTTGGGCTATTTTATTCATTCTTATATCCCCAGTGCCTAGAACAGTGCCAAGTACATAGTAGGTGCCCATAAAATACTCGTTGAATAAATGAATTAGTCGGGCCGGGCGCGGTGGCTCGTGTCTGTAATCCCAGGACTTTGGGAGGCTAAGGCAGGCGGATCACGAGGTCATGAGATCGACCATCCTGGCTAACACGGTGAAACCCCACCTCTACTAAAAATACAAAAAATTAGCTGGGCGTGGTGGCGGGCGCCTGTAGTCCCAGCTATTCGGAGGCTGAGGCAGGAGAATGGCCTGAACCTGGAAGGCGGAGCTTGCAGTGAGCCAAGATCGCGCCACTGCACTCCAGCCTGGGGGACGGTGGGAGACTCTGCCTCAAAAAAAAAAAACAAAAAAAGAATTAGTCATTTTACCCTGTAAAACCTAGCAAGCAGTCAACAAATTATTTGAGTTTAAATTCCTTAATAGTCTTCTTTTTTCAAGTAATTCTGCTAGTTTTGAAAGACTATTGCTCAGGACAAATGGCTGACTGATGCAGCCTGTGTACTTCAGAACGTGTTGGAGAAACAAAAAAGGAAAACAAAGAAAATTTCAAAGTGATTTCAAGATGTCATTATATTTATATTTAAAATATAATTTCTTTTCAGGTTTTGGTAAACATAAGCAAATTTTGGCTAGATAAAACAAAAAGTGTTGGCTCTTTTCATTGGTTTGAAGGTCCAGTAGAGCACAGGGTGTGTTTTGTGGGTGACCAGAAAGCATGCCCTCACTTCTACACTTGATCAGCAAATGTTTCAAAGGACAAGTGGGATTCCAGTAGCCCTTCCTTGTTCTTTATAAACAAAAAGCACACTGTCTGAATTGTTGTCTGGCAGTATTAAGCGTTGTTTAAAAAAAAAAAAAATGAAAAGCACAGTGAAGTAAGTTTTCAAAGAAATACTTGCAAAATGCTGTGGCTGCTGAGTCAAAGAGACAATTTCCATGATATCATTCCCTTTTCTCCTATTGGTAGCCAAAGCGGCACAAGGCAATTCACTGGGGTATGGGAAGAAAATGTTACAACTTCTAGGTAGGTGGTAAGAAAGTGTTGGAATTCTATTTGTATTAATTTTATCCCAATCTTTAAAATTCTATGTATGTGAATATTTTACGGATGTACCTGTTACACCAATGTATGCATACAATTTACAAATAAAGATAATACAATAGGGTGTGTAGTCAAAGCTTTCACTGATAGGTGTGTATGATCAAAAAGGGTGAATACCACTGACTAGTCTTTTGTTGATACTGAGTTCTTTGGTTAAAAAATAAAAAGGAAGTCTGTTCTTAATTAGCATACCATACTTACCTTTTTATCATTATTTCAATGGCCTAAATATAAATAAATCCATATAAGCCAAAAGGCAGGGTTTGCATCCTTATAGTTCCAAACAATAATTGTGTTCTGGGATAACTGTCAATGTATATGGCCTGCACTCTGCCATCACTCTGAACAGAAATATTCTGAAAAATTATTTCCAGTATTATTGTCTCTCCTGTTTCCTTAAATGCTAAAATTCTTGTGTAACTCTGTTCATTGTTAATACATTGAGAATTTGGGGATCAAGGGTTTACCTTGATTTATGTGATGTTATATGGCCATCATAAAAGACGGGATGCACTTCTAACTGCATCATGACCTGATGGGGTCAACACCATCTATTCTATAGGAATTTTTACTTTAAGTAAAAACTCTTTCTAAAGTGCACATATCCATGACTTGAGAGGCAGTGTTACTATGAGGAAAAAATGAGTTCTGTACCATGAAAAGCACCCGGAGATGCCTAACACAGTAGCTTCTAAAGGGTTAGCCATTATTATTATTACTATTACAATTATTATCACTGCTAATATTGTTATTGCCATGCAATATATGGCCATGTAGTTCTTTATACCTTAAGTGTTCTTTCACTCACATATGAATAACATATTTTCCATATTTTATCAACTATTAATAATTCTAGTGGGGAAGAGTTTAATAATTTGATGTAAATGCCTCACAAAGGCCAAATAAATTTTTAGGAGTAGGATAAGGGAAAGAATAATTCTCATGAGGAGGGCTAACAGAAGAGAGAATGCTAATAGGGTAGTGCATTATTTACTGAGATTTGAGAAGGTGATGGCTATCATAGGCAGTGGGAAGGAAAGACATAGAATAACACATGGTACATCTATGCCAAGCAAAGCTTGTGAGCATCTAACAATTAAGCACGTTGTTATATGCTTAAATGTAAAACTGGACTTAGCGAAAGGTTACCTGTTATTGCTGAAGGGAGAAGAGCTTGTAAAACGTCTTCTATACACTGAGGCCATAGGAAGGAAGTGACTGATGTTTAATTAAGTGATAAGGATGACAGGAAAACATCTTGAAAAAATATTAGAAGTTATAATAGAGTCAAGGGCAGACACAGAATTTACATGGTGTCATGGTCTTGATTATGACTCTGCCTTTGATTTATTTTATATTTTTATTTTTTAGAGATGGGGAGGGGTCTCACTATGTTGCCCAGGCTGGTATCAAACTCCTGACCTCAAGTGATCCTCCCACCTCAGTTCCCTAAAGTGCTGGGTTATAGGTATGAGCCACCATGCTCATACCTATATGATTTCTTATACCTCATACAGAAAACTTTGATGAATATAACTTACATTTTATACTCTGTAGACTATTTGCAGAAAATTTTAAACTACAGAAAGTTTTCTCTGCCGCCCAAAATATTTTCAGGATGATTTTTCTTTTTTCTTTTCTTTTCAAGGCAAGGTCTCATTCTGTCACCCAGGCTGCAGTGCAGTGGTACATTTATAGCTCACTGCAGCCCCAACCTCCTGGGCTCAAATGATCCTCCCACTTCGGCCCCTGGAATAGCTGAGACTACAGGTATGTGCCACCATGCCTGACTAATTAAAATTTTTTTTTTTTTTTGTAAAGACAGAGTCTCACTATGTTACCCGGGCTAGTCTTGAACTCTGGGGCTTAAATGATCCTCCTGCCTCGGCCTCCCAAAGTGCTGGGATTACAGGCATGAGGCCTCCCAAAGTGCTGGGATTACAGGCATGAGCCACCACACCTGGCCGACAAGGTTTTTCTTGCTGTAACTTTACACATGTACAGGAAAATATAAATTGATTTTTACTAGCAGTTGAAGAAAAATAACATTAGTGAAAAAAAAACAAAGAAAAAAACCTCTTTTCTCCTCCACACCTCATGTGGCATACTAAAGCCAAATATGAATTACTGAGATATTCTCATTAGCGTGGTTAAGAGCATATTGTAAATACCTCTCCACTTCATACTCAGAAAAGTTACTCATGCAAAATGAGAAAATAATTAGTAACAGAAGTTGATATAATTGAGGGGGACTTTCAGATTCTTTTTTGGGAATATCAAGATCCACACGGCTGAGGAGATCTAAGACTCTAGCTAACATGCTTGTAAGACAGAATAGGAAATTTGATGTTGTTCTCAAACCTACCACAACGATCACAACATCCAGACAATTCCAGAAACTCCTGAAATAGTGTAGTTTGTGAATGCGAATTTCCAATATCTCTTCCACCACATAGTAAAGGATAAAGAAACAAAAGATAATCTCACAGGCTGCCAGGAAGAAATCAAAAGTTGTGACATATCGGATCAGCTTTAAAGGCTGAAATTGCCAAGATGGGATCACACCGCCTGTTGCTGGGAATTCAACCAATAACCTGCATGGAAATAAGAACAATTAAAACAACAATAACAACACATGAATATAGCCAGGAACGGATGTCCATCTATTCTGTTTGTGCATTACAAGGTAATTAAACTGCTACCATAAGTCCCCTAAAACTAGTGGCAAAACATTTTGATCATAGCTAATAATTCCATACTTATAGAATTTTGTGCCATCAAAGGAATAAGACTTCCTGAAGTCTTTCAGTCCCAAAGGAGTACTTCCTGCTCAGTCTTCCCTTTACTTCTCTGTATTTATGCTGCTCAAAATGCCAGATACTTTTAATGTAAAAGTAAATCAACACACAAACTTTTCTAGGACTTCTGTTATTATTTTTTTAAGAGCTAGAGACTCGCTGTGTTGCCCAGGCTAGAGTGCAGTGTTGCAATCACAGCTCACTGCTGCCTCAAATTCCAGGGCTCAAGGGATTCTCCTGCCTTAGACTCCTGAGTAGCTGGGATTATAAGTGTGCAGTACCATGCCCGACTAATTTTTTTTTTTTTTTTGGCAGAGACTGAGTCTTGCCCTTTTGCCCAGGTTGGTCTCAAACTTCTGGGCTCAAATGATACTCCTGCCTGGGCCTTTCCAAGCGCTGGAATTACAGGAGTGAGCCACTGTGCCTGGCCCTAGGACTTCTATTAAATTCAAGTCTTTCTCCTATGCAACATGAAGAATATAAAGAAGTACAAGCTATCCACTCAAAACTTGTGTGATCTCATTGAGAAGTAGGATATATTTTGTACATATGTAAAGATAGGAACTGAGTCTCTCATTCATTCATTAGGTAACACCTAAATAGCATCACATATTTTGTCCTCCCGGGAAATTTTCTCTCTTCTTCCCAGAGCCTTATAATGAATAGGTGGGTACTCAATAGATGTCTGATTGTCTAAAACATATACTGTTTTACATCCATACTGATGGCTCTGATCTTTACTGCTTTACCATAACTGGACTGAGGGTTTTTTTGTCAAATGCCCATTTTGTGGGTGTCACACTGAGAAAGTTGGGTGATTCAGTTAATGATACAGACTCCTTATCTAACTAGAAACAGAATCTCTAGCTGTTTCATTTTAAGACATTTAAAAGCCCTTTAGTCAGCTACTAGCCATCATTATCTCTGCCATTACAGGACAGATAGCCGCACCTGGAACCTGAGCATCCAGGACACATGCATGAGCAATAATCAAGTAAAACAGGGACTATGGTAAATTAGAACCTGTCAGAGAAGTGTGAACATTTTCCTTCCTTTTCATTGTCAGTTTTTCTGTTCTTTCTTTCCTATTTGATGTGTTGCAGAGTAGGGGTGAGAACCAAAAACTCAGGAGAGCAACACTGAAGCCAAGAGCCTTGTATGTGACAGCTTCATTGGGAACTCAAAAGGGAAGGAAGTGGCCTTCAAGAGTCAAGTCATTTCTCTGGTCCATTCTGGCCCTGCCCTTCCAGAAACTTAGAAAAACAGTATAGAGAAATGAAGCAGTTGTCTTAACAATGCTCATCCTTAAAGTAAAGAAGGAAGCAAAAGAAATACTCAAGATCTTCTATAAATAGAATTTACTAAAATATCAGAGTTGCCTCTCTGTTTTTATTCTCTTCTTTTGTATTCTATTCTTTTGATCTTCACTGGAATACTTAGGAAAAACTCAATAATAACTGCAATAGATTTTCATTAATTTCTAGTGATAACTACTACTGGATTACTGGTTGAGTATTTCCTTCCTTCCTTCCTTCTTTGTTTCCTTGTTTCCTTCCTCCCTCCCTCCCTCCTTCCTTCCTTGTTTCCTTCCTTTCTCCCTCCCTCCCTCCCTCCCTCTCTCCTTCCTTCCTTCCTCCCTCCCTCCTCCTTCCTTCCTTCCTTCCTTCCTTCCTTCCTTCATTCCTTCCTTCCTTCTCTCCCTCCCTCCTTCCTAGCTTCCTTCCTCCCTCCCTTTCTTGTTTTTTTTTTTTGCCACGGTGAGCAAGGACAGGTTGAATGTTTCTAATCTGAAAATCTGAAATATAAAATGCTTCAAAATCCCAAACATTTTGAGCACCGACATGACAGCACAAGTGGAAAATTCCACACCTGACTTCATGTGACAGGTCATTGTCAACATGCAGGCACACAACAGTTTATTCAACATCCCTAAGGGAAAAATAAAATTTCCTTCAGGCTATATGCATGAAGTTTCATTTATGAAACATTAATGAATTTTGTGTTTAGACTTGGGTCCCATCCCCAAGATATCTCATTTTATATATATGCAGACATTCCAAAATCTGAAAAAAATCTTAAATCTCAAACATTCCGGTCTTAAGCATTTTGGATAAGGGATAATCTGTAATTGATTTAATGTGGTACTATTTTCTGCAAACATTGTTAAATACAATGACTGGGACAATCCAACAAGCCATGTAAAGCATAATTGAGCTTAACCTCAAGAATGATGACCAAGACTATTATGAGAATAAACCCTTCTTATCTTGTGTGTAAATATACATGCAATAATCATGTTAGCGATGTTTGGGTATTGCTGACATGCTCACCAGGAAGATTAAAGTGGGTGAACTCTGACTCCCTCTTGCTCTGCTTTTTCCTTCTTTTTAATAGTACCTATTACCTTCTAATATTATATATATTATACAATAAAATAAATACTGTATTATTTGTATTGTTTATTGTTTAATGTTTATTCTCTATCTCCTCCTGGTTGGATGCAAGCTCTGCAAAGGCAGGGATCTTTGTTGTGTTTGCTGACATGTCCCAAGAGCCAAGAACAATGCCTAGCCCATATTAAGTGTCCAATAGATGTTTGCTGAATAAATGAATGAAGAGGAGTCCCAGACAAGCCAGTGGAATCTTTGTCAGTTTCGTTACTGTCTCCCAGAGGGGTCATCATGGCAACATCCCAGGATCTGAGGAACGAACTTTATGTGATTCTGACAGCCCTGAGCATGAGCAGGTACCTGGGTATCCTACTGAGCCTCCTACAAGCACTCCAATTACTGTGCTTGTGTGCTAATAGTAGAGGCTCATCTGAGAGTGAGAAACTTCACAGAAAGAATCAAGATTTGATGGGCAGGGGACTTGGTGATGGAACATGTGCCACTGATCATCCTCATAATGGGTAAGGACAGATGTTAGGAAAACACAATATTTATCTGGAAAGGTTCCAGCACTGAGATGAACTTGGACCAGAGTTAAGGTTCTTTCCAACTTGTAATATTCTAGGATCCCAACTTCCTTCCTCAAATATCCTTTATTTCAATAAGCCTTCAGTTTTTACCCCTTCGTTGCTATCCGTCTGGATCCTTGGCATACTCATTTAGCTAACTGCAGGCAAAGGTTTTTCTAGCCAACCCCAGAATAGGATGTACATACAACTACGCAAAAACAGGAGGGATGCATGTCCTCAGTACACACCTGACCACACAGAACAGGTTAATGTTGGCGTTGTACACTGAGAAGTCAATAAAAGTTGCCCTGGTTCCTCGGTCCAGCCAGACATTTTTCTTGAGGCTAGCAACTTGTGCAGCTGTTTCCTCTCTTGTTCTTGACAAATCCAGATAATAGCCAGCTCCACTATAAGTTGCAATGATTCCCCAGTGGCTACTACCATTCAAGTCTTTTTCACTTGTGTAGATCCAACTGATTAAAAACAAAACCAAAAAACAAACAGTTAAAATCAGTGGAACACTTGTGGCAATTACAAGGACAGCTGGTTCCTTGTAAAATAAAGTATGTATTAAGGCCTATCAAGCTGGGTAATGTGCCTGACGTGGCACTTCATAAGTGTTTTCTTGGTTAATTCTCACACTGTTATTAGCCTCACTTTAGGAATGAGGGCCCTGAGGCTTAGTGAGGTCCATGTAGTCCCAAAGCTTTTGAAGGTAGACTCAGGAACCAGTGCCAGGGCTGTCTGTCCCTAGAGCCTCTGCTCTGCTCTACAGCCTCTGCTCAGTTTATACGGCTGCCTTCTCTGGGTAACTGTGCTCAGGGACTAGATAACTTGAGGTCCCCAGAGAAAATTACAGCCAAAAGAGGGACAAGTTCATCAAGTGGTATTGTCAGTATTTGGGAATTTCATCCACAAATATTCAGAGGATCTCTTAGAAAACAGATGCTTCTTTGGCACTAATGGGGATAGAAAGGTCCTTTCTCTCCCAAATTTAAAACAAGTAGGGAAACAAAAGTTGTAATTAAACAAGTAAAATACAAGGTGGATAATAATAAGAAGCAAAAGAGTAAAGAAATTAGGCTGGCAGATCAGAGGAAAGCTATCCTTATTTGGGGATCTGGCAATGAAGGGATGGATTAGAAAAGGCTTTAGGAAGAAGCTGTGTTGGACCTGAGCCATGAAAGGTGAGTAGGACCTGGACTTGCAAAGGTGAATGCTGATATGGTTTGGCTGTGTCCCCAACCAAACTTATCTCGAATTGTAACTCCCACGATTCCCATGTTTTGTTGGAGAAACCCGGTAGAAGGTAATTGAATCACAGGGGCAGGTCTTTTCCATGCTGGTCTTGTGATAGTAAATAAGTCTCATGAGATCTGATGGTTTTATAAGGGGGATTTTCCCTGCACAAGCTCTCTCTCTGTCTGCTGCCATCCATGTAAGACATGACTTGCTTCTCCTTGCCGTCCACCATAATTGTGAGGCCTCCCCAGCCATGTGGAACTGTAGGTCCATTAAACCTCTTTCTTTGGTAAATTGCCCAGTCTCGGGTATGTCTTTATCAGCAGCGTGAGACTAAACGGGAAGGGCATTTTTAACCGTGAGCCATTGGTCGAGAGAAGAAGTAAGTAGTTCAGTTTGGCTCCCATAAGGTAAAGAATGGTAGATCGAAAGGTAGTCTGTGGTCAGCTTGTGAAGGGCAAACATGAAGGAGTCTGTGAAGGGAAAGTTCTGAGAGGCACAGAACAGGGCTGCTCTGGTGGCAGCAGGGAAGACTAAAGTGGGGAGGAAGAGGGCTCACGTGCAGAAAAGAGTTAACACAGCAGGCCTGAGATGGTCTTTCCTTAGGAAGGCATGTTTGCAAGGTTGGACTTTGGCTAGCATCTGGGAATCTGACTGATAAACAGCTCCCTGCACTGGTATACAACTTTCCCTGACTGGTAAGAGAGGCTTGCTGTTGCTGTGCTATTTGTACAAGCAATGTGGCTTTACACTCAACACCTGCTTTCCCTCTGGGAGTCAGGAATTTTGGCACATGCTAGTCATAAACCAGCACCAGTATCCAGTGAACACCCCAGGCACTGAGTCTCTAATTAACCTCTCTGATAAGACATTTCACACATTGTTACAACTTGCTCCTGGAGAAATTCAGCACATCCTATGTGACCTCACTGGGAGAGGGCTCCTGGAAGCCTACACTGGGTTTTCCCCATGTACCTTTTCTTTTGTATCCTTTCACCATAATAAACCTTAGCTATAAGGATGCCTCTATGCTGAGTCCTTCTAGTGAATCACTGAACATGGGGGTGATCTTAGGGACCCCTGACATATCTCCATTAGCAAAGTCTGCAATAACCAAGAGATAATGAGGCCTGAACTCACTCAGTGAAGATGGGAAGGGGAAGAAAGGAGTGAGAGAGTGTCACCACAGTGACTGCCGGCAGAACTTGGCAACTGATTTGGAAGCTGGGGCAAGGAGGAAACATGGCTCAAAAATGACTCTGGAGTCTCTTTCAGGGCAATAGGAAGATAGTAGTGCCATTAACAGAAGGAAGAGCAGATCCCACAAGAAAACGATGAGTTTGATTTGGGGCATGTTGAATCACAAGAGGTGTGGGACATCCAGGTGAAACACAGATGTATCTTGTATCTCTGTGAAGAAAGGACGTTTGCTTCTGTTTCCTGCTGCTTTGTTTCTTCAGCATCATGGGGACTAGAAGAGGGGTGACTTCTAGCAACGGGAACATGCCTGGCACATTGTTAAAGAAATGACGAGTCACCAAACAAAGATGCCAGTGGAAGCCATCTGATTGTCATGGGAAAGAGGGTAAAGAAAGAAAAGATGGAGATACAAACATAGAACCTGGGAATAAGACAGGAGAAGTAAGAGAAAGGGGTTTTAGAGTTAAAAGAACCCAAAGTGTAGAGTTCTTCATGGAAGTCAAAGGAATGAGCAGTCAACACTGCCACCTTCTGCAGACAGGATGAAGGGGATAAAGACTGAGATTTGTTCAGTGGATTTGCTAACTAGAGGTCCCTAGTAGCTTCCTAGTGAGATGTCAAAAGCAAGAACCTAAGCTTTAAGAGGTAAATCGAGGGTAAGGAAATGGAAGTGGCAAATGAAGACTATTCTTCCAAGAAGTTTGGAGTGGATGGGAAGAAGAAATTGGAGTGACTTGAGAATGTAGAAGAATAAAGGGATGGTTTAGATATGACAGGGAAGGTCCCCTTTGGCAATCCACCCGGGAGTAGAAATCACTCATTCATACATGCATCCAACACATATTTATTAGTATCTTTACATATGGGGCATTGTTCAAGGCTTTGAGGACACAGCAGTTAACAAAATAGAATCCCTGCCCTCAGGAAGCTTGAGTACTGATGGGGAGCTGAGAGCATCGAGAAGCCACCCTAACGACGTAATTAATATGGAGGAAGAATTAATATGGAAGAGGTTTAGTAGACAAAACATGGGTTTTGGAGTCAGGCTGCTTAAATCTTGGCTCAGTTCCATTTGCTAGCTGTGACACTTTGGGCAAGTGAGCCTCAGTTTTTTCATCTATAAAATGGAGATGATACCTATTTTAGAGTTGTTTTGTGAAGGTAGATGAGACAATGCGTGAAATAACTTCTTAAATAATGTCTGGCACAGAGCGGTGGCTGTATAAATTTATCTTCTTAGTGATGTGAGATAAATAAAATATTGGAAAGGGTACCACAGATAGAAGGCATGCTTATGCTTTGTGGGAACTACAAAAAGGCACACTAGAAAGCAAAATAAAGCTGGGCATGGTGGCATATTCTTATATCCTGGCTACTTGGGAGGCTGAGGCTGGAGGACTGCTTGAGCCCAGGAGTTGGAGGCCAGCCTGGGCAACATCAAGAGGCTCCATCTCTAATAATTTTTTTTTTTTAAAGAAAGCAAAATCACTAATATAACTTGGATGGTAATGTCCTATAAGATTATTTAGTACCTTTGTTCTAAAGCTCTGGATTTTTATTAAATTTGTTTTTTTTTTTTCTGAGGTGGAGTCTTGCTCTGTTGCCCAGGCTGGAGTGCAGTGGTGAGATCTCAGCTCACTGCAACCTCCAGCACTTGGGCTCAAGCAATTCTCCTGCCTCAGCCTCCCAAGTAGCTGGGACTATAGGCACATGCCACCACACACAGCTAATTTTTGTATTTTTAGTAGAATCAGGGTTTCAACATGTTGGCTAGGCTGGTCTTGAACTCCTGATCTCAAGTGATCCGCACGCCTTGGCCTTCCAAAGTGCTGGGATTACAGGCATGAGAAACTGTGTCCAACCTGGATTTTTACTAAATTTGTTTCTTATGGGTTCTGGTATTAAATAGAGTATACACTGGATGGTACAAGAAGAATACACTAATTGAAAAGGTGATTGCCCATTGTATAGTAACAAATGTGGATTCTGGGCAACTCAGTTTCCAAGAAAAGAACCTAGATGAATCGACAGAATTAGCTGAGCAAAGCTTAGAAGATGACTCTGACCAGTGACGAACCCAGGGACAGCAACCCCAAAGGCCCACACTGAAACGGCCTGGGAGGTCTTCCTATTTCTTTACTAATAACTACAATACTTCTAAAATAGTAAGTGCCCACCCCTTAATACACAAGATGTTTGAAGTATGGGTACCAAAGTGTACAAAAAGCCCCTGTAAATATGCATGCATACAAATATATACTTAAAATCTCAAACATTTGAGTAAAATGGGCTTTAAACCAAACAAAAAATGGCCTCACAAGCTTACACATTAAATAACTCCATTCTGAACAAAAACCTGTTTGTAAGACCTATAAAAAAAGAGTTCCTGCACCTGAAAACTTGCTGTTAAATAACTTAGTGGATGATGTTACTGGACCTACAAAAACAGGGCCCAGGGCATCTTAAATGAAATTTTCAAAGGCTCAGATAATTAATTTTTTGTGGGTCATACGGTCAACGATTTAGTCTTTTGAAAAATATGCATGTAGAAACTGAAAGAAGGCTAAAAAGTAGTGAAAACTTGAGAAGTCAAAGGTCAGGTTGGCCAAGGTTTAAATATAAGCACTGAAGAGTCACTGAACTTCTTTTTGCCTTGGTGAAGGTGTCAGGGAATGAATGAATGAATGGTGGGAGGTCAGAGAATGAATGAGTGAATATCACCGAGTGGCAATGAGTCACAGACACTTACGCGGTTCCATTTCGGGGCCCGAAGGGAGCCCTATCTTCACTACTGACAGAGTAGACATCATAGCACTCTTTAATTTCATCTCTCAAGTCCTGGGGGATAGAGCAGGATCCATTTCTGACTCGGAGTTGCCGTATTCGTGGTACCCCTAACAACAGGTTCTCATAGAAGATGAAACTTCGGTTGTCAGCTTCAGTCTGGTTACTGGGCTGCATCTTCCAGTACAGCCCATCCAATAAGGAGCCTTCTGTGAACTAAAAGCAAAGGAAACATCTTTGAAAAAGTTCCAAGCTCAGCTGCTGTCTTGCTCCTGCCTGGAACGTTTGCATAACCAAGCATTTGGCAACTCTATGAAAATAGTAGAGTGATAAGAATGAGTTTTGTTGTCAGAGAGATTTGGGATAGCATCTTGCCCCATCACTTGCTAGCTATGAGGCCTTGAGCAGGGTCCTCCGAACCAAGGTTCCTGCATCTGGAAAACCCATCTTTTATGTAGTCACTGCACCTGGCACAGAGTGGGTACTTAATATGTGGCAGCTCTGATTTTTGTTCTTGGGCTAAAGGTGGGGTCATAATTAACTCCACTTCCCCTTATTAAAATAATGTCTCACATAATCATGGTTCTAAACTTGTTTAGAGAAAAGGCTACAGTTTTTATTACCAGCCTGGCATCTGATAGACCTTTCACCTGTCTGGACTATTTTGCTGTATGGTGAACTCTCCAATCCCTCCTTATCCCTTTAGAGATTGGCATTTATCATCATGGAATGTGTATACAAAAGTCTCTTGTTAGTTTGTACAACTAGCTATGCCTGTTGGGAAAACAGATCTATTTTTCAGTGTGCTATCCTTATCAGATGATCAACAGAGATAGACCGATTTGCCCTACTCAGATGGTGAAAGATCCATATTATACAAGTGTGGCTTTGGATGCCAAGTACTTTTATATATGAATAGGTTCCTATGACCCAGTTGTCTCTATCCTTAAAATTAATAGCTCTGACCCCAGGGTTTAGTAAGAATTTTAGAAACTATCTCCCTAAGGAGAAACAATAATTTCCTTTTCAATTTCCCTTCCAATTTTCTTAGATTCCAAGCCCCATATCCCTCAGATGAGTTTAATATTTTTCCTGTGGTATCACTCATTGCTATACTGTTAACTATGTTGGAATTTGGGAAGGGGCTGGACTGGGTTGAACTTCATAACAGCAAACCTTTTGCTTGTTTTTGGGGTTTTTTTTTTTTTTGGATTTTTTGAGACAGGGTCTCACTCTGTTGCCCCGGCTGGAATGCAGTAGCATGGTTATGGCTCGACCTCAAGCAATCACTCAAGTGATCTTCCCACCTCAGCCTCCTGAGTAGCTGGGACTACAGGTGTGTGCCACCCCACCCTGCTAATTCTTTAATTTTTTTGGAGAGACAAAGTCTTACTATGTTATGCCCAGGCTGGTTTTGAAATCCTAGGCTCAAGCAATCCTCCTGCCTTGGCCTCCCAAAGTGCTGGGATTACAGGCGTGAGCCACCAAGCCCCACCAACAGCAGACCTTTGAAAGAATGTCCTTACTTTGTATCAAGCACTGTTCTAAGAGCTGGGGATACATGCCATCATCAACAAAGAGACGAAATGCAAAAGGCGAAGCTAGACAGAAGAACCACACTGCCCTTAATTGGCCTTACATTCTAGGAGATTCTCAATAAATATTTATTGAATCTTGACTCATGGAATGAATTATGAACCAGGATGAAGAAGTAGCTGTCAGGCTAGAAAAAAATCGATTTTTCTTGTTCCCTAGCCATGTGACCATATGATTTAAGCATCCTGAATCTCATTTTCCTCATTAACAAACTAGGGCATACTCTTAGTACTTACCTTATAGAGCTACCATAGAAATTAAATAAGGTAAGGTATGAAACACTCAGCACAGCGCAAGGCACAGGCAAAGTTCTCAGTGTTAACTTTACCCCTCTTTGAGAGTAGAAACAGTAACTTCTAACAACTCACCATAACTTACGTCTCACACAGTGTTAAATGCAAAGCAGGTCCTGTCGATACTCATGCACTGAAATGATGAAGCCAAATGAAAAATTTTCTGTGATAAAGAAGTACTTTCAAAGTTATTTGCAAATACCTTCCAGAAGTCTTCCATGGAAGACAGAGTTTTAAAGTTAGTGTTCTCTGTTTTGGACACGGGGGTGTCTAGGAAGAGCTGTGACATCATCCGGGTGTAGTAGTACACATTGGAGCTCATCATGCCGTAGGTCACTGGAACACAGAAAGATCCAAATGAACGCCCCAAGGGAATTGGCACACATTCACACACCAGCAGCCTTCACGAAGGGATTGTTCCTGTGGATAAACAGTTTGGACAAATATCCACACAAGGTCTTCTCTCACCCCTGCCTTCCTTCTCCCTATCATTCTTCTAGGATATCTCCCTATATCTCTGGCTTATAAAAGAAATATGTAATATTAATATTGGCTCATGTGAAACAAAATTGGCTTACTATTTAGTATCAGTGTAAGATCAGGAACGTTTACTTGACATTTGGGACTTCCAACATGCCTACTCAATTTCATCTTCCACCACCTCTCGGCTCAGATCCTCCATACCAGTGAGGCTGATCTGCACAAGATCATAGCTATGCTGGGCTCCCCACCCTCCTGCTGTGCACACTGCCTACTCTCCCTGCAGTAACATGGGCAAGCCATTGCTTGTTTTCTCCAGATCAATTCTCCATTCTTCTCTGCCCTGTTCTGTGCCCTGAGGCTAGCCTTTATGAACTGTACCAACTGGAATCCTTTGCCCTATGGGGATACCAAGGACAGAGTTTGTTCCCCTACCCTCACCATCTGGATGCAATTTGGCAGTGGAGACTCTAATCTTGGCCATGGGTGCTGAGGGAATCCCTTTTCTCACAACCACACTGGGCTCCCACTATGCCACTCCCTCCCCCCAGTTCCCTAAAGCCTGGAGGTGGTGACTTTTTTTGAGTGCATCACTTCCCCTTTTTGGTTCTCTTAACCCCACCACATCTCTGTAAATAGTCCCTTCATTAAACTTCCCTTAATCACCACTTGAGTTCATTCATCTCCTTTTTCTAGGATGCTGACTGACACAGACATATCTGCTTCCCACCTACCAATCAAATCTTGAATGGAATGCTATAACTCGAACTACATCCCTGCCATGGACATTTACTGATTATTTTGAATGGTCTTGGAAGGAGGTGGGAAGATCCTTTACAAGCTTAGTAGACCAAAGGAGATCAGGGTCTGACTCCTAGCCATGCTCCTTACTTGCTATATAACCTGTGCAAGTTGCTTAATCTTTCTGAGCTTCAGTTTCCTCTTCAGTAAGATGGGGATAACCAACTATCCCATGGATTTTTTGGTGCCTAAATAAAAACAATAACTAAAATTTATCTAGTATAGTAGTTGACACTTAACAAATGTTCAATATGGTGGCTCTTCCTCCTTAACTGGATTGCTATAATGCATTTATTATAAATTTCAGCATTTTACCAAGTACTTTCTCATTCTGGACTTTAATGATTGCAGGTATAATATAATTCCTATAATTAGCTGATAAAAAGTTTCAAGGGGAAGGAAACATGTTCTATACTTTTTTAAAACTACAGTTCTGAATACCCATGATTAATACTTACCTGAAACTATAATACATTTCAGGGATCATATTCAAACCTATAGAAATTATTTTGGGATTAAGTACTATTTAGTAAATCTCTCCTTCATGCAGCTGTCTTCTCCCCACTCTGCATTCTTCTTTTTTTTGAGACGGAGTTTCACTGTTGTTGCCTAGGCTGGAGTGCAATGGAGCCATCTCGGCTCACTGCAACCTGTACCTCCCAGGTTCAAGCAATTCTCCCACTTCAGCCTCCCCAGTAGCTAGGATTATAGGCATGTTGCTACCATGCCCAGCTGATTTTTTATTTTTAGTAGAGACGGGGTTTCACCATGTTGGTCAGGCTGGTCTTGAACTCCAGACCTCAGGTGATACACCTGCCTTGGCCTCCCAAAGTGCTGGGATTACAGGTATGAGCCACCATACCTGGCCCCTCTTCCCCTTTCAAGCATCATAGGAAATTAAGATTATTTAAGAAGGGTAGGTAATAATGATCCAAACACGAGTGTGTTTGGGAGTTCATCTCAAGCAACCAATTAAGCACATAAATACACATAATACACACAATTTGTATGCTGTATCTAGAGACGTATGAATAATGTCCAGTCCTCCTGGTTTGGCTCCCTCAACTGCCATCCTATAACCTAATGTAATTAGGACAAGAACAGTCCTCTTCAGGTGTTACATGAGTTACTACCTCTCAGAACTGTCTTGGGGCAGAGTTAAGAGTTTAGAATTCTAATCCATTCATATTTATGGTACAAGCTATTGGGCATGAAGATGAACAAGATGTGATCTCTGCACTCAGAGGAGTTCATAGTGTCCCCAGCGAGAGTGCTGCCTAGCCAACTCCCACAAAGGATGCAAAGGATGGACATGAGTACACTGTCCTCTGCAAAGGCCTTCTGTGAGTCTACAGTCAATCAAGGAGAGAAAGGGACATGACACAAGAGCAAGCAGTGAAGGCTGCTAAGAGCCAATCAAATAATTAAGTTGATTATTTTCAATTAACTTGGAATTGGAATGTACTTTGGATTGACTGATTAATATAGACTGTTGTGGAGTTTTTAACCTGTGGGTTTACTGTGGTTGTTGTTGTTAAAAAGGAATTTTGATAAGTTACTTATATATTTTTATTTATAAATATGGTGTAACTATATATAAGTATGTAAATATAAGTATCTTAGATACTGAATTGAAAATGTATCCCTTTATTTTCCTAGACCACTCATAATCCAGTACTGATTTTTGCTTTTGAAATTCTCAAGATCTATATTGGCTTTAATAGCTTCCCCAAAGGGCAAGCAACAGACTCCCTTGGTTATGTAGCACCATCTGCTGGACAGCCAGGCAAATAATCCCTTCCAGCTTTGAAGGGATGATTACTGTACCCTTTTTTTTTTTTTTTTTCTTTTGAGACAAGGTCTGGCTCTATGGTCAAGGCAGGAGTGCAGTGGCACCATCTCCGCTCACTGCAGCCTCAATCTCATGGGCTCAAGTGATCCTCCCACCTCAGTTTCCTGAGTACCTGGGACTACAGGCATGCACCACCATGGCCAGCTAATTTTTAAATTTTTTGTAGAGATGGGGTTTCGCCATGCTGGCCAGGCTTGTCTCAAACTTGTGAGCTCAAGTGATCCGCCCCGCTTGGCCTCCCAAAGTGCTGGGATTATGGTCGTGAGCCACCGCGTCCAGCCTGTAACAGATATTTAATCATCAAACATTAACTCAGTCCTTCTCCTGTGTCAGGTCCCAAGGAAGTCCATGGCACATCTGAGTGACAGCTCTACAAACTCTGGTGGTCAGCTACACCATGAGCCCATGCAGGTGGCAGCTAAAAGCCCCCTGAATTTGGAGTCATACTGATTTGGTTTTGAGTTTCAGCTTGCCTCCATCCTGAACATCTGCCTCTGTTCATGATTGTGGGTCTTGCATCTTGAGATCTTGGACAACTATTTAACTCTTCTAAGTCTGATTTTGGAATCCAAAAAATGAGAATAATACCAAGGGCTTTTGTAAAGCTCAAATGGAGAAATATATGTGAAGACATTTGCACACTGTAAAATGCAATGGGAATATAAAACTGTTAACATCACTTCTCCTTTAAGTCCCTGAAAGGAAACTGGAGAAAGCCCACTTGAAGGTAGCATTCACTCTCTAAATGAAATGAATTGTGAAGAAAAATTTAGTGCATGAAATAGATAACCTTGAATGAGGACCAGAAAGGAGACAAGAGTATTAAAAAATACATAAAGGACACATACATCTGTACATATGTACACATCTTTCTTCTGCTATTTATTCCTTGTCTTAACCCCTGGATTTCCATTTTCCATAAAATAAACTAGAGCAAAATACAGTAAAACACAGTATCGGCCAGACATGATGGCTCACACCTGTAATCCCCGCACTTTGGGAGGCCAAGGTGGGCAGACCGTTGAGCTCCAGAGTTTGAGACCAGGTTGGGCAACAGGGTGAGATTGCACCACTGCACTCCAGCCTGGGCGATAGAGCGAGACCTTGTCTCAAAAAATTAAAAAAAAAAAAAAAGAAAAAAGAAAAAGAAAGGAAAGAAACTATCACCAAACAATCAGCATGTGAACTAACAAAAGCTGCCTTAAATACATGGTCTATCATTTCAAAATAGCAACAAATACTATTTTATTAATATTGTTGAAAAATATAGGTTCAAATATTAAAAACAAATAAAGGGTATTGTAGAATAGTATACATTATATAAATTCCAAATCATTAGGATAAAAAAGCAAAGAAAAAATTTCCATCTAACAAAAGAATATAAATGGAAAATAACAGGAACATATAAAAGAGAGGAAAATACTAAATAATATTAATTTGACAAAAATACATGAAACATGAATGGTTTAGACTCTTACTAAATGACAAAGTTTTAAATATTGGTTAAAAAATAAAAATGCATCTCTAGAATTGTTAGAAGAAACCCACTCAAAGCTAAAAATAAATGAATGGGAAAATATATCAGGGATAGAATATTTTTTAAAAGGTTTTAAGTGGTATTATAATCCTCTGACAGAGGACATTATAAGGTGAACACTCAGTTTGATTAAAAGGTTATTTTACATTGGTCAATTATACTATACATAATGACTTAACTGTAATGAATTCTTATGTATTGAATAACAGAACATCAAAATATATAGAGCAATACTTGTTAGTAATAAAAGAATTATCAAAACTACAATTGCAGTTGGAAACTTAAAACCCTGTATCTTTCAATCTTTGACAGAGAAAGTAGACAAAAATTACCTAGGAATATTAAGGGTTTGAATTAAGTATATGACTTGACACAGATATATATATCTGTTAAGAAATTAAATTTTTTCCCTCTCTTAATAACCCTTGGGCCAAAGAAGAAATCAGAGCTGCCATAAAAATATAACCGTACTAGATGCAAAGACAGTAGAGCCAAGATGCCTTGGCTGCAGTATTTCAGGTAATCTGCCACAAGATGAAGCTATCACTTTGCACAGGAAAACGAACTGCTTTGCTATGATATCCTCACAGGGATGCAGTGGAAATAAAATGCAAACAAACATTTGAAGGGACTCTATAAACTCAAAGTGCTATACAAGATGATAACCTTGACTTATAGTGGAGGTATATCCTGATAAACCCATTGTAAATTGAAAATATCATAAGCTGAAAATGCATTTAATATAACTAACCTACTGAATGAACAACACAGCATAGCCTGGTCTACCTTAAACATGTTTAGACACTTACATTAGGCTAGTTGGGCAACATCATCTGGCAATACAATACACCGTAGAGTACTGGTCACTTACCCTCATAATCACATGGCTGACTAGGAGCTGTGGCTCCATCTCTAGAGTATGTTAGCCTGGAAAAAGACCAAAATTCAAAATTGAAAGTATGGTTTCTATAGAATGTGTATCACTTTCACATCACTATGAAGTTGAAAAATCATAAATCGAACCATCGTAAGTTGGGGACCATCAGTATATAAATGCAAAGCACTATACACAAATCAAGGAATTATTAAGCTTGAATTGATTAAGTGGACATACTACAGGAAATTCTGTGTGTTAGGAAATGAGAAGTGCTAGTGAACAAGAAATGGAAACAGGCAATGTTGTCAACAGTTCATGAGACTCTCCAGTTGTCGGCACTGAGAGGTGCACAGCTGCATCCCATCCCTCCGAGGGGGGTGAATGCATGAGCTGGTCTGCTCTGATAATCCTGTGTGAAGAGGTGGGCCCGAATGGCAGCACAACTCGGAGGTGGGGGCTGGTTTGGGTGGGCACTGCTAAGTTTTTCTGCCTAGATCTGGTTCTTGAGCTGATTTTGAAGGATGAGGAGGAATTAGAATGACAGAAAGGAACAGTGTACACTGAGGCTTTTTGAGATCACAAGTGGTTTGATGTGGTTGAAGAACCAGATATTTATAGGGAGTGGCAGTTCTGAAGAAGTAAGCAAACATCGTTTGGTAAAATGCCAGCCTATTGTCTAAAGATTTTAAAGTTTATCTTGACGATGAGATACCATGTTAAATGGAAGAGTGATCCCAGCACTTTGGGAGGATGCTGCAGGAGGATCGCTTGAGCCCAAGAGTTCAAGAACAGCTTGGGCAGCAAAATGAGATCTCATTTCTACAACAAATAAAATTAGCTGGGTGGTGTGTGCCTGTGGTCCCAGCTACATGGGAGGCTGAGGCAGGAGGATCTCTTTAGCTCCCAAGCTGCAGTGAGCTGTGTTCACGCCACTGCACTCCAACCTGGGTGACAGAGTGAGACCCTGTCTCAAATAAATACATAAATAAATAAATGGAAGAGCGACTTGTATTAATCTGGTTCCAGAAACAGCAGTGCTTGGAAATTCTAAAAAGTCCAGACACAGAGAGAGTAGCTTCCATCTAATCTGTGGTTCATATTTCGAGGCCTCTTAAAACTTAAAGGAATCTTGCCCTTTCATACTTAAACCATGGGGTATTCTACTGTAAATCCCTCACCAAGGCCCACCAGAACTACAGGTCTGGCCCCTGGTCACCTTTCCATCTTCATCTGATGATCTGATCTCCAGGAACTGGCTTCACTTGGCTTCTGAGTGTTTCTGGAATGATCTGAGTGTTTTCCTGCCTCAGAGCCTTCATTCATACAATTCTCTCTTCCTCTGTTCTCAATCTTGCTTCAGGCTTCAGAGAGGCCTTCCTTGAGGGAAACCCTTTTCCCCAATCATCTCCTTTCATATCACTTATCACATTTAAGGACAGGGCCTAAATCTGTTTTTAATTAAATTACTGACCAACTTAAGGAATGAATAAGTCAGGAAAGAGATGATTAGGATTAAAATAGGGACAGGAGCGATATAGGAAAAAAGACAGATTAGAGAGTCTCTGAAGAGGCAGAATGATCACAGAAGACTGGGAAGGGAAAGCATCCAGGATGACACCCAGGGTTCAAGTGAACTAGAGCATGGCTGGATGGATGGGTGGGAGATGAGTTCAGGATGGGGCATGTTACCAATGAGAGAGGGCTGTGAGAGATCCCATCGTAGATGTCCAGCAGAAGCTGGTACCAGGTTCAGAGCTCATGAGTGGGACATGGGAGTCACTGGCATGCGAGTACTAGTTGAAGCATTGTCTGTGGAAAAAATGACCCAAAGAACGTCACAGGCCCAATCAGAGAAAACATTTGTAAACATGCTGCAGAGAGAAGAAAGTCAAGCAAGTGAACATAGCAAGGAGGAACATAGGAAGAGAGGGAGTTATCAAAGCTAAAGAGGGAAGTCCTAGAATGCCAAACTCCACTGGACCAAATGCCAGGAAGAGAGGCTGAAAAGAGCCATCCCCAGTGACCTTTGTGAGGGCTTTTTTAGGAGGCAGAAGTGAGACTGCAGAATCAATAAGAGAGTTTGTGAAATACAGTCACTAAAACCCCCAAATCTTTTAATCCAGGTTTGGTCAACATTTCAAAGAAAATTGTAAGTAACAATTGTAAAATTGTGAGGAAAATCTTTAAGGGGTAAAGGCTGTTGACACAAGTGCTTCTGAGAATGGTAGTATTGGCTGGTATTATTGTGTTTTAAAAGTGAGAGAAAGATGTATAATATTTACATACAGACAATCTTGGATATATGATGGTTCACAACTTACTGATTTTTTGACTTTAAAATGGTGCAAAAGTGATAAGTATTCAGTAGAAACTGTACTTCGAATTTTGATCTTTTCCTAGACTAGTGATAGGCAGTTTGATGCTCTTGCAAGGAGGGGCAGTGGCAATAAGCTCAGCCACACAATAGCAAGGGTAAACAACCAATACTCTACAGTATACTGTGTTGCCAGCACTTTTGGATATTGTGTCTTGTGTTTTCACAACCCATTTTGGTCACATTTAAAGTACATCTATATGTCTTCTATTTCCTGTCATTTTAAAATTGAGTTTTTGTCCAGTCAATTTATCAGAAAGGGTGAGGAGCCCTCCAGCCACAGTCCAGGCTTAATAGTTACTTCTCATGGATTGCAACATGTGATCTTAAGACTGAAACTGTTTGTTGTGAAAAGATATGTGGGGAGCTATCAGGATGTTTTTCACTGGAAATGGAATTAGCTTGCAGCTGCTGTGAGATTAACTTACTGACCTTTACTTCACTGATCTTGATACCAACTCGATCTTCAGGGAATCTCTGGCAAATTAGGAAAACTATATTTAGACTAGCATCCGTGTAAGATTTTCACAAGTAAAATAAAATATTCCTTTCCTTTTCAGAATACAAGGCAAAGTTTCCTTCTTTCAGAGATAAATAAATGGAAATACATCGATCTCTTCTTACAAGGGCTCTTCCTGTCCTAGTACACACCACATTGTACTATGATTTTGTTGTTCAGTTCTCCATTTTCATTACTTCTTTGATACTATTGAGTTTAAAGTTAAATACTTTCTGTAGTAGTTCATTTTCACACTGCTATAAAGAATTGCCTGAGAATAGGCAGGAAGAGTCTTAATTGACTTACAGTTCTGAATGGCTGGGGAGACCTCAGGAAACTTAGAATCATGGCAGAAGGCAAAGGAGAAGCAAGTACCTTCTTCACAAGGCAGCAGGAGAGAGGGGGAGAAGGGGGAAGCCCCAGACACTTACCAAACAACCAGATCTCATGAGAACTCCCTCACTATCATGCCAACAGCATGGGGGAAACTGGCCCCATGATCCAGTCACCTCCCATCAGGTCCCTCCCTTGACACATGGGGCTTACAACTGGAGATGAGATTTGGGTGGAGACACAGAGCTAAACCATATCATTCTACCCCGACCCCTCCCAAATCTCATGTCCTTCTCACATTTCAAAGCCAAACATGCCTTCCCAACAGTCTCCCAATGTCTTAATTCATTCCAACATTAACTCAAAAGTTCAAGTCCGAAGTCTCATCTGATATAAGGCAAGTCCCTTCCGCCTACGAGTCTGTAAAATCAAAAGCAAGTTAGTTACCTCCAAGACACAACAGGGGTACAGGCATTGGGTAAATATTCCCATTCCAAATGGGAGAAATTGGCCAAAACAAAGGGGTCAGAGGCCCCATTTAAGTCTGAAACTCGACAGGGCATTCATTAAATCTTAAATCTCTAAAATCTGCTTTGATTCCCTTTCTCACATCCAGGGCATGCGAATGCAAGGAGTGGGCTCCCATGGCCTTGGACAGCTCCACCTCTGTGGCTCTGCAGGGTACAGCCCCTACAGCTGCTTTCACAGGCTGGCATTGTGTGTCTGCAGCTTTTCTGAGCACAGAGTACAATCTGTCAGTAGATCTACCATTCTGGGGTCTGGAGGATGGTGGTCCTCTTCTTACAGCTCCACGAGGCAGTGCCCCAGTGGGGATTCTGTGTGGGAGCTCCAACTCCACATTTCCCCTCTGCATTGCCCTAGTAGAGGTTCTCCATAAGGCTCTGCCCCGGCAGCAGACTTCTGCCTGGACATCAAGGTGTTTCCATAAATCCTCTGAAATCTAGGCAGTGGCTTCCAAAGCTCAACTTTTGTCTTCTGTGCACCCAAAGGCCCAACACCACATGGAAGCTGCCAATGATTGGGATTTGCACCCTTTGAAGCAATGGTCCAGCTGTACCTTGGCTCCTTTTAGCCACAGCTGGAGCTGGAGTGGCTGGAACACAGGGTGCCATGTCCCAAGGCTGCACAGAGCAGTTGGGTCCTGGGCCTGGCTCATAAAACCATTTTTCCCTTCTAGGCTCCAGGCCTGTGTTGCGAGGGTCTGCCCTGAAGATTTTCTGAATCGCCCTGGAGACATTTTCCCCACTGTCTTGGCAACTCACGTTACTTATGCAAATTTCTCCAGCCAGCTTGAATTTCTCCGCAGAAAATGGGTTTTTCTTTTCTACCACATGGTCAGGCTGCAAACTCCCTAAATTTTTGTTGCACTCTGCTTCCCCTTTAAACATAAGTTCCAATTTCAAACCATCCCTTTGTGAGCACATATAACTGTATGCTTTCAGGAAAAGCCAGGTCATGCTTTGGTGCTTAGAAATTTCTTCTGCCAGATACTCTAAATCATCTCTTTCAAGTTCAAAGCTCCACAGATCTCTAGGGCAGGGGAAAAATGCCACCAGTCTCTTTGCTAAAACACAGCAAGAGTGACGTTTACTCGAGTTCCCAATTAGTTCCTCATCTCCATCTGAGAGCACCTCAGCCTGGACTTCATTGTCCATATCACTATCAGTGTATTGGTCAAAGCCATTCAACAAGTCTCTAGGAAGTTCCAAACTTTCCCACATCTTCCTGTCTTCTTCTGAGCCCTCCAACTGTTCCAATTGCTGCCTGTTACCCAGTTCCAGAGTTGCTTCCATAATTTCAGGTTATTTTTATAGCAGTACCCCGCTCCTGGTACCAAATCTCTATATTAGACCATTTTCACACTGCTATAAAAAACTGCCTGAGACTGGGTAATTTAGAAAGGAAAGAGGTTTAATTGACTTATAGTTCTGAATGGCTGGGAAGACCTCAAGAAACTTAAAATCATGGTGGAAGGCAAAGGATGCAGGAAGCACCTTCTTCACAAGGCAGCAGGAGAGAGAAAAAGAAGGGGTAAGTGCCAGACACCTATCAAACAACCAGACCCACTATCATGAGAACAGCATAGGGGAAACGATCCCCATGATCCAATCATCTCCTGCCAGGAACCTCCGTCAATACATGGGGATTACAATTGGAGATGAGATTTGGGTGGCAACACAGAGTCAAACCATATCACTTTTGTATTTGAATAAATTGTATTTATTTTTATTTTCTTTTATTTGTTTTGAGACAGAGTCTCGTTCTGTCACCCAGGCTGGAGTACAGTGGCATTACCACAGCTCACTGTGGTATCCATCTCCCAGGTTCAAGTGATCCTTTTGCCTCAGCCTCCTGAGTAGCTGGGACTACAGGCATGTGCCACCATGCCTGGATGATTTTTATTTTTTTACTTTTTTGACACAAGGTCTCACTCTGCAGCTCAGGCTGTAGTGCAGTGGTCCAATCACAGCTCACTGCAGCCTCAAACTTGGGCACAAGCAGTTCTCCTGCCTCAAGCTCCCAAGTAACTGGGAGTACAGGTGTGCGTCACCATGCCTGGCTAATTTTAAAATTTTTAATAGAGACAAAGTCTCGCTGTGTTGCCCAGGCTGGCCTTGAACTCCTGGCCTCAAGTGATCCTCTCACCTTGGCTTCCTAAAGTACTGGTATTATAAGCATGAGCCACTGTGCCTGCCCCTGGATTTTTTTTCTTTTTTTTTGTTGAGACAGAATCTCGTTCTGTTGCCCAGGCTGGAATGCAGTGGCGTGATCTCAGCTCACTGCAACCTCCGCCTCCCGGGTTTAAGGGTTCAATCAATTCTCTGCCTCAGCCTCCTGAGTAGCTGGGAGTACAGGCACCTGCCACCACGCCTGGCTAATTTTTGTATTTTTAGTAGAGATGGGGTTTCACCATCTTGGCCGGGCTGGTCTTGAACTCCTGACCTTGTGATCTACCCTCCTCGGCCTCCCAAAATGCTGGAATTACAGGCATGAGCCACTATACCGAGCCTATTTTTTCTACTCTGTAAAATATTTATGGAAGTCTACTGTTTTTCTCAGTGATTTTTGAGTTTCACGTGTTAAAATATTAATCCTTTGTGATGTTTCTTATAATCATTCTTTGTAATTGCTTTTCTGCTTTTTAATGTTGCCGGCATATTTCTTTGACAGAAATATTACATTTCTCTAATGTTGACTCAGCTAACTTCTGTGGTTTCTATTATTGTGTTTAAATTTACAGTTTTTTTACTCAATTTTATAGAATGAGTAGAGAACACAGAAAAAGGAAATGGTAAATATATTTTTATTATACATTCACCAAATACCTTCCTTTCATTTTTTCTTTTTCTTTCTTTCTTTCTTTTTCTTTCTTTTTTTTTGAGACAGAGTCCCACTCTACTGCCCAGGCTGGAGTGCAGTGGTACAATCTCGGCTCACTGCAACCTCTGCCTCCCAGGTTTAAGTGATTCTTGTGCTTCAGCCTCCTAAGTAGCTGGGATTACAGGTGCATGCCACCATGCCTGGCTAATTTTTGTATATTTTGCACAGACAAGGTCTTGCCATGTTGCCCAGACTGGTCTCAAACTCCTGACCTCAAGTGATCTGCCTGACTCAGCCTCCCAAAGTGCTGAGATTATAGGCATGAGCCACTGTACACAGCCACTGTTTTCAAAGATCTTCTAAATATTCTTTATTCCTTTCTTTAACTTCAACACCTAACTCACACAATAGCAATACTATTGCTATTTATAACAGTAACCCATGTATATTAGTAAGTGCTTAATGGTGAATTCATAGCAACTCTCAGGTTTCTAGTAGGAATAAATCCTAAATTACAGAGAAAGTTAGATTACTTAATTCTCATGTCATTTCTGTTCTCTTGGTTAAGTAGACTGATTTTTAAAACACAGGGGACACAACTTTCATTGGTAAGATGGAAAATAAGCTCTTGGTGAGCAGTTAGCTGCCCAAATCAATCTGAGTCTGAGCTCCAGAAACTATAGCTCTTCGAACTGAGATACTTCTGTCATTCTCAACAATCTTTGGCAAGAATAACTTCTTACTACTACTGCTGTATGACAGACAGCATCCTAGGATCTTTTCACGTATTATTTCTAATCTTCACAATGATATTTCCAAATACTTGTTTTACGAGTGAGGAAACAAAGGCTTAGAAAGGTTAATTAACTTGCCCACATTTGCCTAGCATGTTAGCGGTGGAGCTGGGATTTGTACTCTTCTTACTATGTCAAATTGCTTTCTAAAACCCTACCTACCCTAAAACCCTAAAATCACCTTCTATGCAAGGTGATATAGTTTGGATGTTGTCCCCATCCAAATCTCATGTTGAAATGTAATCCCCAATGCTGAAGGTGGGGCCTAGTACAAGGTGATCAGATCATGGGGGTGGATTTCTCAGGAATAATTTAGTACCATCCTCTTGGTACCGTCCTTGAGATAACGAGTGATTTCTCATGAGATCTGGTCATTTAGAAGTGTGTGGCTTCTTCCCCGCCCCACTCTTTCTCTTGCTCCTGCTTTTGCTACATGATGTGCAAGCTCCTGCTTCACCTTCCGCCATGAGTAACAGCTTCCTGAGGCCTCCCCAGAAGCAGATGCTGGAGCTATGCTTCCCCTACAGCCTGCAGAACCATGAGCCAATTAAATCTCTTTTCTTTCTTTTCTTTTTATTTATTTATTTATTTATTTATTATTTATTTATTTTTTGAGACAGGATCTTGCTCTGTCACCCAGGCTGGATGGAGTGCAGTGGTGCAATCACGGCTCACTGCAATCACTGACTCCCAGCTTCAAAACAATCCTCCCACTTCAGCCTCCTGGGTAGCGGGGACTACAGGAGCATGCCACCATGCCCAGCTAATTTTTGTATTTTTTGTAGAGAGGGGATTTCACCTTGTTGTCCAGGCTAAGTTTGAACTCTTGGCTAAAGCAATACACCTGCTTCGGCCTGACAAAGTGCTGGGATTACAGGCATGAGCCACAGTGCCTGGCCAAACCTCTTTTCTTATAAATTACCCAGTCTCGGGTATTTACAGCAATGCAAGAACAGCCTAATACCCAAGGCATAGGGGTAAATACACTATTTCATTTACATACAGAGTAATGAGTTTGATATTCTTGGTAATTTGATATTGACATTGCTGGCAAGATTTTAAAACTAGTAATTAAAAGGATAGCTGGTAAGCAATGGGGAAAGGACTCAGTCACTAGAAGCTAGTAAGGTTTTGCTAGGAGTAAACCTTGCCTGGTTATTCTCACTTCCTTTTTAATCTGGTCAACAGCTCACAGATCAGAGGAATGGTGGAATTACACAGACAGGCATTTGGAGAAGTCTTTCCTATCATCTTGTTTATGAACACTCTGAGCTGGATGATAATATAATGAAGTGAACTCCAACCAAACAGCCTTGATTAATGGACTGATGTTCTTAGACCAATCTTTTTTGGTTTAGTAATTTACAAGGATATGGATACAGATAATAACTCTGCTGATACTGTGAGGCTTCGGGGAGTAGCTGATGTTGAGATGAACGAATCCAGATCCAAGATAACTTCAACAGAATGGAAAAATGGGCAGATCCTAACGAGATGAAATTTAACAGGGTTGAAAGAGGAGTCCTCCACTATGGTCCCAGGCTAGCTCACATATAGCTGGGGGATACAGTGCTTCACAGTTCTTGGTGAAGAGACTAACGAATTATTTATATGATGAGACAGTCTCATGAGTCTGGCCATGGTAGGTTGCACAAGCCACAGTGTAGCGTCTGGTTTAGGAATCTCATGGCCCCACTCACCGTGGTGAGGCTCGTGTGCTTTCTCAGGGACTCTGATGAACAGAACATGCACCAGAGGGACTTTCCATCAAGGGAGTCACTCAAACTTGTGTCTCTAATCACATAATCAACAGTTGGATGAACTAGAAAGGCTTAACCTGAAGAAGGCTTAGGGGAGATTAGGTATTTGTCTCCAAACTTCCGAAGAGCTGAATTGGAAAGGCAATATGGAAAAAAGATACTTGGTATAGGTAGGTTTGGAGGGTGCAACTGGGTAGAAGTTACAAGAGACAGACTCTGGCTTCACTGAAGGAAGAACTTTCTAACATAGCTATAGAAAAATGAAATGAACGATTTCAAAGAACTAAGTCCCTTAACTTGGGACTCTCGTTCAATCAGAGGCAGGATGAGTAACCATACGAGAGGGATGTTTAAGAGAGTTTTAGCATTCAGTAAGGTCAGACCATATGATTGCTAGGATATCTTCCTAACCAGAGATTCTACCATATTCCAAAAACAAAATTTTTAAATATATAGCTACTCACATAAGAAATAAAATGGGATTCGTGTGAAAAAGAACAAAAAGCAACAATATTATCAAATAAACAAGAAAACGAATGCAAATGTGACTTTAGGCATGTTTCCTAAAACTGTCTGTCTTCAGCTTACTTCTCTGGCTTACTTTCCAAATTTATCACTGTATCTGAAAACTTGTTTCTCTAGGCTATATTATGGAGGCTCTGTTAGTAGAGCTGGGCAAACCACATGTGTATTTTAAAATCACTGAGTGATTCTAATGCTCAGTCAGTTTGGGGGACTGCTGAAATTCTAGACTTCTGTACAGGGGTTACCTTCTATTTTGTATAAGAAATGTGTCTGTATATGTAAAGCTTGAAAAGAACTTAGTAATTCTAATCAACTTGTTAATATTTAAGGCCTCTGCCGTTTAATATTTAAGCACCATTTTAACGCAGGCAACAAACTCAATCTCAGTTTCTAAACTCTAACAATTTAAAACATAAAAATATCACATCCAGGCTGGGTGCAGTGGCTCATGCCTATAATCCCAGCACTTCTGAGGCAGGAGGATCACTTGAAGCTAGGAGTTGGAGACCAGAATAGGCAGCAAAGTGAGACCCCACCTCTACAAAAGTTTTTAAAAGTTAGCTGGGCATTGTGGTATGCAGCTGTGGTCCCAGCTACTTGGGTGACTGAGGTGGAAGGATCACTTAAGCCTAGGAGTTCCAGGCTGCAGTGAGCTGTGATTGTGCCACTGCACTCTGGCCTGGGAAACAGAACAAGACTCTGTTTCTAATTTAAAAAAAAAAAAAAAAGGAACCCTTTTATCAGAGGAGTTTGGTAGGAGGCTCTGGGGTCATAAATCTGCTTATTCATCTGTTCTCGTGAAGACTTTAGATGAGACATGACAGAAATCCATCATCAAACGCCCTTTGATTCAGAGGACAAATCCATCACCTGTGGCCTTCTGTACTTTGAGACAAATGGTTCCTACAGCTAATCTAGCTCAGGCGTCCCTCCCCTCCCCCTACCAGAGGATGGGAAGACAAACTGAAAGAAGAAAAGAACAGGAAAGAGACTGGCCTATAGCAAGTTTCTTGTGGAGTAAAAGTCCAGCAATTATTAAAGACTGACAAGAAATAATGAATTAAAATGAGGCAATGACACAACCTATCCAAATCTAAAAGAGGACTTTTACATGTATACGCCAATAAAAGCAATATTAGTAGGATTATTTGTATTTTCTGAAAGTTAAGTTTGGAAAGTCATTTTTCTGGAAATAATTCTTATGCAGACTTTATGTTACCTGATATAGTAACAGTATGACAATAATGATGATACTGTAATAATAGTGACACTGTATTCATTGTTAAGAAATCTAATACAAAAATCCTCTAACTTGGTTTCTTGGTGTCTGGCAAGTTGCCACAAGTATCTCATAGTGAAAATCGTCACCACTGACGATGAACTGGCTGGTCAGATAATGCTGATTTTTAATTAATGTTTACCAGAGTACAGAAGAGAACCTGACCAAATTCTAAATTGGAATTGAACTTAGCACTTGGTCAAATTCATTCTTGCACATTTTTCAGAGCCTTCTGTTGCCATCCACAGTTTTGGGAAATGGGGTTATAGCAGAGAACAAATCATGTCCCTTTTCTTATAAAGCTTGCATTCTACCATAGGAAGACAGTCAATAAACAAATGCCTAAATAAAAAAAAAATTCAAATTAAAAAAAAAAGGTAAGAAGGTAACTTCCGAGTTGCCCCTCTGGTGCATAGACACTTCCTTTTAATGATGATTTGGACAGGTCAAATCTTTTCAAAACTTTCCCATTAGTGGAAGGAAATATTGTACTTACAGATGCACAAGACTAAGAGAAAAAGGAGGTATGTGACCAGTTCCCGTAAAACACTTTTAAGGTATTTCTCTCGGTTAGTGCTGCTTTCCTCCATGAGTCTTGTTCCCCAGAGACCTTTAAAATAATAATGAAAAAAAGAAGTCATTTTATTTAAGAAATCTCATGAATGGCAAAAGGGAAAATAAAGAACAAGCTAAACAGTATCACCTGTAAGGGAGAGTCTCCCTTTTTTTTTTTTTTTTAAATCACATTTTTAATGCAACCGAGAAACTGGTTTTGTAGGTCTACCTTTTATTTAAGACTACATCTGGCTCCACTGTTACCCCAAACATGCAAAACATAAGGCAACAATCCTGATCATTTTATAGGCTCCCAAGCCCATTAGGAGTATCTTAGTCAAATTTTAAAAAGAGAACAGGAAATAAGGAAGGCCTAATAGAAGAGTTAAATAATTGTGCAAAACGTATCAGTTCTTCCCATTTGAGGTGGATACAACCTTGTAATTATCCCACTACTAAACCCAGTTAAGAACATGATGTAACTATATTTCAAGTAATACCTTTTAGGTCACCCCTGATGAAAAGAAGTCCTTGTTGGAGAATCGTTTCAACATAGAAACATGTTATGCTTCTAACCCACTGGCATAAAAGCTCTGCTCTGTAAGAGCAGAAGCTGTCCTATTAAAAAACTCCATGGTGACTGATTACACTAAGCGTGCTTGGCTTAGCAGATTTTTAAAACAGCAATTAACACACAATCTTTAAAAGCAGCAACTCATCCATGTTTCCTCTCTCTGTAGAAAGAGTAGAATCAGCAACCATGTTCTACATTTTAGCAGATGGAAAAAGCGTTGGGCTGGCTGAGTGAAGATGACGTAACCCTCCATGAGCTTGCTGGAGAGAGTGACCGCAGTTTTGGACTCAGTCAGCAGGAGACACGGTGGTCATCATCCAAATCCCCATTAATGAACAGTGTGGTAAAGTCACATTGCTGGTTACTTGGAAGAACCTTAATATTTTCCAAAAAAGACAAACCTCTCAATCCTTTCAGTTACATTAGGTTGGCTGTTAAATGGAAACCAACCTGGTCCCTGCATGTTGTCTCACACTTTGATTCCACAGACCTTAACTCATTCAATAATGGAAACTCACATAGCCACTTTCACCATAATCAAGCCACGCAGAGAAATGGGAAACAGAGCATAAGGTCTTTTACTTCGAAGAAATGAGTTCATCATTAGTGTTCATGTATTTTTTAAGTCTTATAATAATATATAAGTTCTATTCCTGAATTTGGGTATTCCCTTTTCTTTTCTTTTTTCCTCCCAAATGTCCTTTAGGAAAATCAACACTGAATTCAAAAACACTGTGTTACGCATCACACGTTTCACCAACACTGAGAGTAGAGCATAACTTATGACCAACTTTGCTTCTGCCAAGATCTGGTAGTTGTCAGGGAATTACTCACTCAGAAGAAATGCAGCAAGCAGAATGTTTGTTCACTGAAACACTATCATACTAAAGAATTATTACAAATTTAGATGACACGGAAAATTACAACTTAGAATAACACAGAGGCAGCCAAAGATTAGGCTCGGTAGCCCTGGACACAAACACACCACTGCTTTGGGTAAATTTCTTTTGGAGGCCAGGCCTAAAATATATGTCAACAGAGACTGCTGTCTCTTTACTCCCAGGAAAGACTGTTGCCCTGTCTCACTTCGTCAATGATTTCATTCTTTCTCATGGTTTATAAACAACTAGGCACTAAGGAACAGCCATGATTCTTAGTATTTATACATGGTATTGCTTGGCCTATAAATAGAAAAAACAAACTCCTATCAAATTTTCTTCAAGCTAGGCTGGGTGCGGTGGCTCACGCCTATAATCCCAGCACTTAGGAGGCTGAGGCGGGTAGATCACTTGAGGTCTGGAGTTCGAGACCAGTCTGGCCAACATGGTGAAACCCCGTCTCTACTAAAAATACAAAACTTAGCCAGGTGTGGTGGTGGGCACCTGTAATTCCAGCTACATGGGAGGCTAAGGCAGGAGAATCACTTGAACCCGGGAGACAGAGGTTGCAGTGAGCCAAGATCATACCACTGCACTCCAGCCTGAGTGACAGAGTGAGATTCCACCTCGAAAAAAAATAATAATAATTTATTCAAGCTAAACTTGTGATGGCCTATGGCAATTTAATTGTAGCCTTTGAATGAAACACTTCAAATGGAAAGAAACAAGTCCTCATATCTATGTATGTATGAATTTATTTATTTTGAGGCAGGGTCTCTCTCTGTTACCCAGCCTGGAGTGTAGTGATGCAATCACAGCTCACTGAAGCCTTGACCTCCTGGGCTCAAGCCACCCTTCCACCTCATTTTTTGATTTTTTGCAGAGATGAGGTCTCAATATGTTGCCCAGGCTGGTCTCAAATTCTCGGCCTCAAGTGATCCTCCTGCTTCAGCCTCCCAAAGTGCTGGGATTAGAGGCATGCCACTGCACTCGGCCTCCCTTATTTATATTTTTATATTATATACATTCATATATTTTCTTTCTTTTTTTTTTCTTTGAGACAGAATCTCACTCTATCACCCAGGCTGGAATACTCTGGCAAATCACGGCCCACTGCAGCCTTGACCACCTAGGCTCAAACAATCCTCCTGCCTCAGCTCAGCCTCCCAAGTAGCTTAAACTACAGGCACATACTACCAAGTCCAACTAAGTTTTTAATTTTTGTAGATGTGGGGTCTCACTACATTGCTTAGGCTGGCCTCAAACTCCTGGGCTCAAGCAATCCTCTCGCCTTGGCCTCTCAAAGTGCTGGGATTATAAATGTGAGCCACTGTGCTTGGCCCTGTGTATTTTCTTTTTCTAAATTACTCTATCTACTTCCTCAAATATTTACTGCTTTAAGTTTTTCATCCCATTTTCCCATTGGGTGTGTATGTAGGACCAATCTTAGCGTACAGGGACCTTTTACATCCAGATGGGTGAGAAATAGTTGCATCTACAAGTAGGAAAAATAGCTGTCCTGCAGCCAACTGTTCTCCATGTTTGGCAGAGCTGTTAGGATAAGAATGGTTAAGGACGGAATCATGCGCAAATTGATGACATTCTTCAAAATCAATTGTTGTCTTTCCCACAGCTGTTCTAGTTGTGGTGGGAGTAACTTCCCAGCATTGCAGGTATTCAATGTTTCCAGCTGTTAGGGAGAACACGGAATAAGTACAGACCCGACTTCCTTTAAGAGAGTGCTTAGCTAATGCCTGAATGCAAAGCCAGATTACATCATCTAAAGCACGGTCCTCAGTCCCCAGGCTGCAGATGGGTACTGGTCCATGAACTGTTAGGAACCGGGCCCCACAGCAGGAGGTGAGCTGCAGGCGAGCAAGCATTACCGCTGGGGTCCTGCCTCCTGTCAGATCAGTGGTGGCATTCGATTCTCACAGGAGTGACAACCCTATTGTGAACTGTGCATGTGAGGAATCTAGATTGCCCGCTCCTTATGAGAATCTCACTAATGCCTGATGATCTGAGGTGGAACAGTTTCATCCCCAAACACTTCCCACCCCAGGTCTGTGGAAAAATTGTCTTCCGTGAAACCGGTCCCTGGTGCCAAAAAGACTGGGGACTGCTGATCTAAACAGTGCATTCCTCTGCACAGTTACTTCTTAATATGAACACTGGGGAACTCTGTAATGGAGAACTCCAAGCACAAAAGATACTCCAAACATAAACAGTTGGCTTTGAACAAAAATGTCATTTCCCCAACTATTTTATCTAAATCCTTTCAAAGACTTTTTATTAGCTGGGTGCGGTGGCTCATGCCTATAATCCCAGCACTCTAGGAGGCTGAGGTGGGTGGATCACTTGAGGACAGGAGTTTTGAGACCAGCCTGACCAACACGGTGAAACCTCATCTCTACTAAAAATACAAAAGTTAGCTGGGTGTGGTGGCGAGCTACTCGGGAGGCTGTAATCCCAGCTATTCAGGAGGCTGAGGCAGGAGAATCGCTTGAACCCGGGAGGCCGAGGCTGCAGTAAGCCGAGATCACACCACTGCATTCCAGCCTGGGCAACAAGAGTGAAACTCCGTCTAAATAAATAAATAAATAACTACAACTTTTTATTTTAGAAAATATCAGAAATATCACAAAGAGAGAATGATATAATGATAAATCGTCACCTAGACCCAACAATCTCAACTCAATGCCAATCCTAGTTCATTTACATCCTCACCCATCTGATGCCACTGCTGATCTGACAGGAGGTAGTAATGCTCACTAGCCTGCTGCTCACCTCCTGCTCTGCGGCCCGGTTCCTAACAGGCCACAGACCATTACCACCCCGATTATTCTGGAATTATCTTAAGTAATATTGACTCCTGAATCTTGAATTTCTTTTTTTCTTTTTTTTTTTTAAGACAGTGTCTTGCTATGTTGCCCAGGCTGGTATCGGATTCCCAGGCTCAAGCAATCTTCCTGCCTCAGTCTCTTAAGCAGCTAGGATTAAAGGTGTGTGCCACCATGCCTGGCCTGAATCCTGAATTCCTTTTTTTTTTTTTTTGAGACGGAGTCTCGCTCTGTTGCCCAAGCTGGAGTGCAGTGGCGCGATCTTGGCTCACTGCAAGCTCCACCCCACGGGTTCACGTCATTCTCCTGCCTCAGCCTCCTGAGTAGCTGCGACTACAGGTGCCCGATACCGCGCCCGGCTAATTTTTTGTATTTTTAGTAGAGATGGGGTTTCACTGTGTTAGCCAGGATGGTCTCAATCTCCTGACCTTGTGATCCGCCCGCCTCGGCCTCCCAAAGTGCTGGGATTACAGGTGTGAGCCACCGCGCCCGGCCGAATCCTGAATTCTTAATCAGTCATCTCCTGAGGTGCAGACAAGTATATGCTACAGTTAACATGTAGTTCTACCTGCATATTCTCTAGACAGCTCACTTACCTCCCCAAAAATTGGTTTCTTTTTCTTTCTCTGAAAATCTACTCTTTCTGTCTGGGTTAATGGTACCATGCCAGAAATTTGGGTTTCACCCTAGAATAGGCCTTCTTCTTATCCCTCCCATGGAGTTGGTTCCACAGTTCTGACGGTTTTTATTTCTCTTCTATCTAGCTTCTTTCCATCCCAGCTCATATGTCTTGGTTCCAGCCCTCGTCACCCCTCCTCCTCTTGGTCAGCCCTCTCCTGACCTAGTCTGTTGGCCACGGCCACCAACCTATCCACCTCACCCTATCCTCTACACTGTTGCAAGAGTCATCTTCAGATTGACAAGTGATCGTATCAGTCCCCTAAGCTTGAAGCCCACACTTGCTCCAACTGTCTACAGGAAAATGTGCCCATTCCATGGCGGGAGTTACAGGTTTGCTGTAACAGGAACAGGTCTTGTTCCTGTCATTTTTCCCTCCTTGTATTCCCCCTCATTCTTCAAAATGTAGCTCAAGTTTTATTCTCTCTGGAAACCTTCTCTGACCTCTCCAGGTAGATCTGATCCTCTCGCTCTCTCTCTTTTTTTTTTTTTTTTTTTTAGATACAGGCTGTCACTCTGTCACCCAGGCAGGAGTACAGTGGTGTGATCACAGCTCACTGCAGTCTCAATCTCCCAGGCTCAGCTGATTCCCCCACCCCAACCTCCCAAATAATTGGGACTACAGGCATGTGCCATCCTGCCTGGCTAATTTTTGTATTTTTTGCCACTCACTATGTTGCCCAGGGTAGCCTTGAACTGCTAGGCTTAAGTGATCCTCCCATCTCAGCTTCCCAAAGTGTTGGGACTACAGGCATGAGCTGCTGTGCCTGGCCTGATCCTCTCTTTGTTGGAATCCTCCCATATCTGGGAACTGGCATTGCAATGACTTACTTATACTTCTGTTTTCCCTACTAAACCCTGAGCACCTTGAAGGTCAAGACCTTGTACTATTCATCTCTGCATCCCTAGTACCTATCACAAAAGAAAGTCCCATAAATGTTTTTTACTGCATGAATTCTGTTACTGACACAACCTTATCACAACCCCAAAGGGTAGCAAGCCTCCCTCAAAAAAATCCCCAGAGTAATGAAAATACAAAGTCTGCTTGTTCAAAATTATGGTGCAAATAAAAAAGGAAAGGGAGGAAGTGATGGAGTAAAGTTCAGATTAAAAATAAAGGGAAAGTCACAACAGTCAGAAGGTAGAAAAAAACTGTAAATGCCCATGAACTGATGAATGGATAAACAAAATGTGTGTGTGTATATGTGTGCAAACTTCCTTGTTACGACCGAATAGGATTTCACTGTGTGTGGCACAATGTGTGTGTACACACACAATGAAATCCTATTCGGTC
The DNA here is from genome assembly GCF_009764315.1 of Trachypithecus francoisi. Lineage (NCBI taxonomy): Eukaryota > Metazoa > Chordata > Mammalia > Primates > Cercopithecidae > Trachypithecus > Trachypithecus francoisi. The sequence continues at coordinate 44,876,329 of NW_022681454.1, forward strand.
GTAAAAAGGAAGGAAATTTTCACGCATGGATAAACCTTGAAAATATTATGCTAAGTGAATAAGTTAGACACAAAAGATCAAACATGGTCTCATTTCACTTATATCAGGTAGCTAGAATAGGGAGACTCACAGACAGGGAAAGTAGAATGGAGGTTACCTGGGACTAGGGCAAGGGGGAATGGGGAAACAGGCAGTTATTGTTTAATGAGTACACAGTTTCTGTTCGGGATGATAAAAGTTCTGGAAATAAATTGTGTTAAGTCATTTACATAATATAATAAATCTCCTAATGCCACTTAACTATATACTTAAAATGGTTAAAATGGCCAATTTTAGGTTATGTATATTTCACACCAATTTAAAAAAAATAGAGAGGCAGGCTCTCCCACTGCCTAGATCAATTAGAATTCTGGATACACGGACTGTGTTGGTATGATTTATCCTGCATGTCCTAATAAATAAATGTTCATAAACTAAAGAGATGCAGACAATTGCTGGCTAAAGTTAGGTTTGGGCACTACTGGCATATAGCACAGTGGGTGAGAAACACTTTGAACACAAAGTGCCTGGAATTAAGTCCTTACTGCAACATCTACTAGTTGTGGCCCTGGGCAAGTCATTTAACCTTTAGAAGGCTTAGTGCCCTCAACAGTAAAGTGGTGATGGATGACAGTTCTTTCTTCACAGGTTGTTGTGAGGATAAAAATGACACTATGAATATAAGGATTTTAACACAGTGCCTGGCACACAGTGAGCAATAAACCATTATTTCTTTTTGAATTTAACAGTCTGGGGCAGGGTTTCTCAAAGTCTTCACTCCTGGTAATTTGGGTGGGGGAATGCTTTGTACGGTGTGTGGGGGGGACTGTACCGTGCATTGTAGATTAGTAGCATCCTTAACCTCAAACCAGGAGATGCCAGGGGCATCCCCCCAGGTATGACAATCAAAAATATCTCCAGAGATTGCCAAATACCCCCTGAGGGGCAAGACTGCCCCTCCCTCCCACTGAAAAGCTGTAATTTAGGATAATGCTCTTCTGGTGATGGCCTAAGACTAAGTTCTGAAGCCTCAAGACACGCTAAATTCATCAGTCACTGTGTATAGACTATCACAAGCAGCAGCTAAGAGCGGGGAGTCAGATGTTTGCAGTTTCTGTGTGGTAGCATCAACCAAAGCCAAGTTCAAATCCTTTTTTTAAGTTTCAATAACCTTTCCAATAATTAGCTATGCTTCCCTTTACACATCAAAAGGGAAGGCAGAAAAAATAAAAATTACATAAATTGTGGCAAAATAAAATAATTGCACTGGAGGTCACTTATTAAACACAATCAGCACACCAATTTCAATGTCAAGACCCAATTATTTTAGGAGAAATAAGAGTCGACTTACTATTTCATTTGAGTCTGAGCACTAATAAGGCCATCGCTAGCCATCTATTGAAATTCATTTTTTCCCTCCTGGGCACATGGCTACATTACATTTTCCAGCCTCCCTCGTAGGTATCCTTGGCTAAATAATTAAGAACTTTGTCCAGCCTGTAATCCCAGCACTTTGGGAGGCCAAGACGGGCGGATCATGAGGTCAGGAGATCGAGACCATCCCGGCTAATACGGTGAAACCCTGTCTCTACTAAAAAATACAAAAAAACTAGCCAGGCGAGGTGGCGGGCGCCTGTAGTCCCAGCTACTCCGGAGGCTGAGGCAGGAGAATGGCCTAAATCCGGGAGGCGGAGTTTGCAGTGAGCTGAGATTCGGCCACTGCACTCCAGCCTGGGCGACACAGTGAGACTCAGTCTCAAAAAAAAAAAAAAAAAAAAAAAGAACTTTGCCAATGGGTCATGACTGAAAGTGATGTGGGCCATTTCTAGGACAAGGCCTTTAAGGAAACAGCAGTGGCAAGCCTTCTTCACACTCTCCACCAGAACCTACATGTGGCTGTTAAGCTTTGACCACAGAGGCAATGACAGGACCCTGGGAGAGCCAGCAGGGAAGAAGCCTGGATCCCTTAATAACCATATGGGGGAAAGCTGCTGCTAACCTGGAATACCCTCTCCGAAATGTTACATGAGCAAAAAATTAACTTCTTGTTCTTCAGGGTATTGAAGGGGAGGGAGGTATCTGTTTTAGCAGCTTGGCCTACCCTTACTTGTACAGCTAGTACTTCATAGTTTCTCTAGGAAAAAAAAAAAAGCCCAAGAACATATGCCTAAAATAACAAACAGGAACTGACTTTAACAGGTTGATACATTCAGAAAAATATTCAACTTCTGAAATTCAGAAAATTTTATGACTCAGAGTGCCACATTTTATCTTTGTACTGAAAGAGTTTGTTAAGAAAAGAATAAACAAATACCTGAGGATACTTTTAAGTCTGGGCTTCATCTTTAAATCTTTCAATCATCCTTGGCTTCCTTTGGTCTGGGCCCTCTTCACCTCCTTTCTGGCTGCCTCCTACAGGTCTTCTTGCCTTCTGTCTCCCTCTGCCAAGCTCTCCTGTATACCATGCTGCTGACTCAATTTCCTTTCAGCATGTTCTGTTCCTGCTCAGAAACTTTCAACTCCTTCCTAATATTTAGGGATACATTCTCAATTCCTTGATGAGATAAAATGCATCCTGCAAACAGGCCTCAACAGGCCTCAAACATGTCTTCTTTCTTTACTATTTTACTTCTCCTAAGAAGATAGATCTATCTACTGTAGAAGAAGCAAAATTGACCATTTGTCCATCTTGGATTGATATCATTAAACAACAAACCAGAGCATGGTGAGGCTAGAAAAGACCTTGGAGGCTAGGTTCAACTCCTCCATTTTATAAATGAGGAGCTCAGGTAGTCTGAGTGAGTCATACAAAGTCACAAAGGCAAGAGACTTCCAGGGAAACTCTGACCACTCCAAACTTTGGTCATTTCTCTTACCTTTAAAAATTGCAAGTTACTTTCTGTTCTGACCCTAGGGCACTGCTTACATAGTGCATATAAGATTTCTGTCATTAGTATTCAAAGGGGGCAGGGGGAATCTCAACCCATTCATGGCTACTTATTTTACTTTTCTGGGTTTTCGTCCATAGGAAAACAGTGATATGCTATTCTAGTTTATTTCTTCATAGCAGCTAGCACAGTGCTATCTTCACAGTAGGTGCTAAATATTTAACAAATGTGCTTATTGAATAAGTGACAAGAATATCAATTATATTTCTTCATAAAAGAAAGGAATAACAATTTATTTTAAAATTTTATATAATTAAAACTCTTCAGCTAGGAGCAGCAGCTTGCACCTGTAATCCCAACTACCTGGGAAGCTGAGGTGGGAGGGCAGTTTGAGCCCAGCAGTTTGAGGCTGCAGTGAGCTACTTTCGCTTCCCCGCACTCTAGCCTCAGTGACAGAATGAGACCCTGTCTCTTAAAAAAAAAAAAAAAAAATTCCTGAGTCCTGAGCCTGCTCGCCTACAAATCAGACCACTGACACACTTTCACTAGAGGTTTTATGACTATGAGCTTATTCATTTTGTTTCCTGAAATTTTTCTTTAAAAGAAATAAATTTACATACATACTCATATGAAATATATATTTCATTTCTCTATATTCTATTATTAAGTTTATTCAAACAAAGTTAGGTGTGTTATCAAATTCTTAAACTGAGTTAAAAGATCATGCAACTTACCATTATTTATTAATTTAAAAGGAACTTCTGTCTCATTTCAGTGAATATTTTTTAAATGCACATTTTAAATGGTGTAAAATAACATATAATTTAATTAATCCAGTTTTGAACCTTAAAAAGTGTGTTTTATTAATCATTAATCTACTAACACAGGTTATCCGAAAAGAATCTTTTGTTCCCCGCCATGTCTTGAATTAACTAGTGTAAGTACCTCCATAAAAGAAGTACCAAAATGTTTACATTTATATTTCTGAAGCGCTAACACAGGGCAAATACATGCTGCACATTTTATGTCTTCACTCATTTAATTCTCTCAACGAGTCAAGGACTAAGCGTTATGATCATCTCTTAAAAAAAAAAAAAATCTGGCCGGGCGCGGTGGCTCAAGCCTGTAATCCCAGCACTTTGGGAGGCCGAGACGGGCGGATCATGAGGTCAGGAGATCGAGACCATCCTGGCTAACACGGTGAAACCCCGTCTCTACTAAAAATACAAAAACTAGCCGGGCGAGGTGGCGACGCCTGTAGTCAGCTACTCGGAGGTGAGGCAGGAGAATGGCGTAAACCCGGGAGGCAGAGCTTGCAGTGAGCTGAGATCTGGCCACTGCACTCCAGTCCGGGCGACAGAGCGAGACTCCGCCTCAAAAAAAAAAAAAAAAAAAAAATCCAAAAAATGGGGCTCAGAGAAGTTAAGTAACTTGCTCAAGGTCATACAGCAAATGAGTGGTGGAACTGGGATTTGAGTGTAGGCCTGACCTGGTTTTAATCACATTGCTGTAACAACACCTGGATTGTTTTTGTGCAAGACTTTCAAACCTGACAGGAGGGGAAGAACAAGAAAAACTCAAAACAACTGAGAATGGAAACTCTTAAAAATATCGATTAAAATAATTTGGAGGGTAAAAGCAAACGTGACACTTTTCCAAGGATACCTCTGACAAAATTTGTAAAAAGATAATTTCCTCTGGTATTGGAAAATTCATGTCCTCTTACTGGGCACTGACAAATTTGAAAATTCCTCTTCTGCCTTTTGTAGAGCTGGGCGCACTGGACTCATACATTTATCAGCTGCTATCTGGTGACTTCATCATTTTGGTGGAATTTCAAAGAACAATTAATTTAGTTATTTAAAAACATACTTCAAATTTTTTTAAAACAATGTAATCTTTCCTTTGCAACTGTTTTTAGAAAAATGTCTAGAATCAGAAACGGCCAAATAACTTCACGGATATTATTTTATTCTATTTGTGGTGTTCTCAACAGCTCCCACTCCCCAAAACAAACACACACATCACCAAAAAAATTCATCAATGACAATCTGCCACACTCCTCCCACAACTTGACATTGTATGTTTTGTACTGCTGCCCTTTTCAGCCCGGGACAACGCAGCATCCAGGTAAGAAGGAAGAAGGAAACCACGGGTGACTGTAATATTTTCCTTTACATTCTCTGACATTATCAAATATGCAGTTGCAACCATCAGTTATACTACAAGTAATGTTCATTTTTTCCCCTACAAGAAAAAAAAAAAACAAACCCAGATGTACTCTTTCACTCTAATTAGGCTTTCACTAATTTTCAGTTTAAAAAGGACTATGGTGACATATCCTAAAGAAGGAGGTATTCAATAAATGAGCACCAACAAGAGGGCAGTGGAATTCCGCGCTGGGTACCGGAAATTGGGCAGGATTAGCGGAGGTGGGGAATGCGCTTCCAAGCGAGGCGCAACGCAGAGGGCATGCGAGATGGAACCCGGGGAGCGGCCGCCGCGGGAGATGGCCCCGGCTGGCGCCGGCCGTTCAAGTTTGTGCATCGGCAGCTGCGGGTCGCGCGCTCTTACCTCGCAGCCCGCGAACCAGTCTCTCCGCCCAGGCCACTCGGGGCGCCTGCCCGTCCAGGGGGAGGTGGCGATGCAGCGGGTCCCCACCGCCGGCCGGGCTGGGACACGGCGGGCCCTGGTCCTCTCGCCGGCGCCGCCTCCCGCTCGGGTGGCCCGCGCTGTGGTAGCCCCCAAGCCCCCGGCCCCGCGCGCCTGCGGAGCTCACGGCCGACGAGGCCGCCGACCTCCGACTGCCCGGGCGCCACTCTACGTCCATCTCCACCACCATTCCGCCTTCTTCCCCTTCCACCTCCTCCTCCTCCTCCTCGGCCTCGAAGCCGGGGTTATCGCGGCTCCACGCCTGCCGGGAGCACGACGAGAGCGGAGGAGAAGGGGAGGCCGAGGCTCCGGCCGGGGGGTCCCGCGCAGCAGCCTGCCTGATGCGCTGCATCTCGATCTCCAGGCCCCGCTGCTCGCGGAGGCCGCCGGGGGCGGCGAGGCTGGCACCCACGGCCGCGCAGCCCGCCATCAGCCGGCCGGGGTCCGGCGCGCGGGGCGCGGGCGGCCGCTTGGCGTCCCCGGGCTGCTGAGGCTGCACGCGGCTGGAGTTCACCATCGCGGTCACTGGCGTCCGGCGCACGGCTGCCCGGCGCCGCGCTCGGCGCTATGCGCCTCAGGAGCCATGTTCCTTTCTTCACGGCGTCCGCCGCCTCCTGCTCCCCGCCCCCGACCTCCGCGCGGTCCCGCGTACCCTCTCCCGCCCCCTCGGCCCGCCTCCCTCTGGCCTCGCCCCGCCTCGCCCATCGGCCAAGGAGCGCTGAGGGGGGAGGCGCGCGGGAGCCGCCCCCGCGGTCTTCGCGCTTGCCCTGCGGCTCCAGGTCCCGCATTCCAAGTGGAACCGGAGCCCGGGCGCGGGCGCCCACATTCCATTCCCGGGAAGGCCTGGGAAGGGCGGGAGTCGCTGACCCGACCGCTCACCCGCCCGCCCTCCTGCAGGGAAAGGGCTCCTGGAGCTGTCGCTGCCTGCCCGACGCCGAGGTAACTCTTGGGTCCCCATTAACCACTAGCCACTTCTGCCTCGATTTACCAAAGTGCAGGGAAAGAACATTTTGGTGAGATGGTGTGAATTAGCGACATCCAGCCTGAGCTGAAGTCTCCAGCGGGGCAAAGAAATCTTTTCATTTGCAAACTACCAAGGCTGACTTGCTGTGCATTTGACGGGCCTCCTGCCCCTGATTCTGGTGGTTTGGACATGCTTTCTCGATCTTTGGTTGGCTTCTCTCTCCACACATTGTGGGGATCCAGGGATTCGTCTTAGGACTCTCGGATCGCTGGTGCCTCCAACGTGATCTCCGGTCTCCCCGCGGCCAGCACTGACTTATAGCAACAGAATCCTGCATGAGGGCCTAGGCACAGGACTTTGTTTCCACTCTTCTGAACACATCTAACGAGATGCTCTGCAATTGTCTGAAACTTATCCTACCCTAAGCCATTATCTTGTCCCCTTCTCTGGAACCTGCTTCACTTCCTTCCTGTATCCCCAGGTGAGGTTTGGGGCTTCGCTGTCCTCCTCACTTCCCAGGCCACTCTTCTTCATGGGAAGGCTCGCCGTTTATCCTCCACCGCCTACACCTCATCTTCTTGTTACTTTTGTCCCACAAATATCTCTCTGATGTGATCGCTGTTACTCACTCCTGCTGGCTTGATCTTATGTCTTGCATTATTGCACATTAGAACAATTGATCCCTGTCAACTCCATCCCTATTCTCCACGTCGGTGTCCTCACTATTTCCAGGTTATATTGCAGAACCAAAGCTGCTTATTTGTCACGTTGATGCTTAGACACCTCTGTGGGCTTCTGGCAGCTTAAAGGATACAATTTAATTTCCGTGGTTTGGTTTAGTAAATTCTCGGATTCTGCTCCTGTATTTGTTTGTTAGGGCTGCCATAACAAAGTACCAGAGACTGGGTGGCTTAACAAAAATTTATTTTCTCACCCCGTCTCTACAAAAAATACAAAAATTAGCAGGCTTTGTGGCGTATGCCTTTGGTCCCAGCTACTCAGGAGGCTGAGGTGGGAGGATCGCTTGAGCCCGGGAAGCAAAGGATGTAGTGAGCCCGAGATCAGGCCACTGCACTCAGGTGACAGAGTGAGACTCTGTCTCATAGAGAAAGAAAGAGAGAGAGAGAGAGAGAGAGAAGAAAGAGAGAAAGAAAGAAAAACAGGAAGGAAGGAAGGAAATAAAAAGAAAATAAAAAATGTATTTTCTCACGAGGTGTTGGCAGGGCTGGTTTCTTCTGAGGCCTCTCTCCTTGGCTTGCAGATGGCTCTGCTTCTGTGTCCTCACACCCTCTACCCTCTTCCCTCTGTATGCGTCTGTGTCCTAATTGTCTATTCTTATACATCATATTGGATTAGGGCCTACCCTCATGACCTTGTTTTCACTTCATTACTTCTGTAAAGACCCTGTCTCCAAGTATGGTCATGTTCTGAGGTACTGGGGGTTAGGACTTCAACACAGAAATTTTGGGGAGGACGCAATTTAGCTATAACAGCTCTTAATCTAGTCCTCTACCATGGCCTCCCATGCCATCCATCCACCTTAGCGAATTATTCATTTGTTCCCTAGGCACATATAACATGCTGCTAATATTTAGGTAGTTATGGCTATCTATTACCTGATCCTGCAGTTTGTTAATTTAGACATTCATGTTCTTCTCTTAACTGTGAGCTTCTCAAAGGCAAGACTGGTGGGTCTGGAGCACAGCCCTGGCTCATGCTATTCATCAGTTCATTCTGAAGACATTTCCTGTGCCCTGAATTAAGATCTGGGCATGTAGAGCGAAGTATGATACGGCCCTGGCCCTCAAGAGGAGACAGACCAAAAATGAGAGATTACCAAGTGGATTAAGGGTTATGGTGCCTGTCATCCAAGGAACTTCTAAAGCTGAAGATGCCCTGAATAGCACCACCATCACTGCAGAGTCAAAGGATTATTACAGACACATTCCAATAGAGGAGAGCCAGGCCTGGAAAGAGAATGCAGAATCTGAGCCAAAGGGCCCTCTGGAAAATAGGCCTAGTACAATGTTTTCAAATTGTGATCAGAAGATCTCCAGCATCACTTGGAGCACTTGCTAAAAATATAGATACTGGGTCCCCATTCCAACCTTATTGACTCAGAATCTTCCGGATTCCAGTCCTGAAATTCTGAATCTTCACAGGGGAATCTCAGTCATCCAAAGTTTGAGAAGCACCAATGTGTTCCAAATGGAAGAAGTTTCATAAATATTTCCCCTGTGTTTCTATACTTCACTGTGAGCACTAGTGAAGCAATCATCTGGAATCCCAGACTTAGAAGAAACTTCAGTGGTCTTTGAGTCACACTTACTCTGGGCTTGTGCCTGCAGTCACCAATTCGTGGTAAGGACCCTGGAACCAGACTGCCTGGATTCAGATTTTGCTCCCTACTTCCTAGCTGTGTGACCTTGGGCAAGTCACTTCATCGCCTTGTGCCTCCAAAAATGAGGATAATGATAATACCTACCTCATAGGGTTGTTGTGAGGATTAGGTGAATTAATACATGTGTTTTAGTTCATTCGGGCTGCTATAAAAAATATTATATACTGGGTGGCTTATAAACAACGAACCTTTATTTTTCACAGCTCTGGAAGCTGGACGGTCCAAGATCATGCTGCTAGCTGATTTGTTGTCTGGTGAGAGTCCACTTTCTGGTTCACAGGCTGCACCTCCTAGCCTTGTCTTATGGCAGAAGGGGCAAAAGAGATCCCTTGAACTTCTTCTCTGAGGGCACTAATCCCATTTGTGAGGGCTCCACCCCCATGGTGTAATCACCTCTCAGAGGTTCTACCTCCTTATACCATCACTTTGAAGGTTAGGATTTCAATGTATGAATTATGGGGGAACACAAACACCCAGACCATAGCATGTGGAACAACACCATCTGACATGTACGTGCTAATAGTGTTAGAACTAATCTTAGCTCTTATATCTTAATTATGATAACTATTTTCATCTATTATAATTGTTTTTGTGGATGTCTTTGTTCCAGCTAGGCTGTGAGTTTCTGTGAGGCTGTGAGGGCTCCATGCCCATCCTGGAGGCTTCCATGACAAATACTTACTAAGCACCTACTATATGCCAGGCACAATACTAGGAGAGATGGCAATTCATTAAATAGGGGGAAAGCCCAGCTCTCATAGAGGTGAGCTTATATTTTACAGGGTTTGAGGGGATTCAGAAGAGAGATTGCCCAGGCTGGGATGGGTAGGGAAGGTAGGTAGGGCCAAATCATGGGAAGCCTCAGATGCATATTAAGGAATACAGACTATCTATAGTTAATGATATCATAAATAGGCCTTTTTTTTTCTTTCTACAGTGTCAGTTCCTATTTAAAACAAAATCTGGAATCTTCTTCCTGAAACTATATCCTCACCCTTAAAAGAATTCAAATTGATTGGAAATGTGTCTGCACATACATAATTTAGAGTTATATGTGTGCTTACCCAAAATTTTCTTTACAAATTATTGCAAGAAATGTAATCATTAAAAATTCACAGCAATTTGTGTATAATACCACTTAAATAGCATTTGTTTCATTGCACCCTAAATCTTACATTTTGGAGTTTCAATATTAATTTCAATCTTAAGTTTCATAAACCCAGCACCAGCCATCTCATGTACTTCCTGTTCAAATACTTATTCATTCCTTCTGGCTTAGTAAGGTTCCCTTTTGTGATTTTATGTTAATTTGTTTCTCCCCTTTAGAGTGCCCAGCTTTTGCTCAAGCAGGCCCTGAGGCTGTAAATTTCTCTCCCTACCCACAGAATTCCTTCCTTTAATACCCATCTGAAGACATTACTTCTCATAAGAAGTTTTCCATTATTAAATAAGTGACATGCACCAAGTTTTTTTTCATCTCATTGCCACAATCCTGTTGTCACATTACAAACTTCCATCGTCTGCAGGGTCTGGAACTATCAAGTGGGATAGATAACATGGCCTGGCTGCTGTTTTTTTTTTTTTTCATCAGTGTGCTAGATCTTCCTGGACACGCTGCACAAATCCCACCTCAGTCTTAGTGCCACCGTGGACTCTGGAATGGGCCGTTTTAAAAGGCAACCTTAAGCACTTCAGTCTAATTTAATATTAGTGGCCTCCACACTTCTGACTCTTGTATTATTAGAATTGCCTGTTTGGCTTTTATTTTCCAGTGTGAACTAATGAAACAGACACGAACTGAAGTACCCGTTGGTTTCGCGGTCTCCACCTCGAAAGGAAATCCAGAAGGAGTTTCTGGCATGTGTGGTGTTGCTTAGCAATTTACCCAAACAAACATGTTTCCTCCTCATTTTTTTCCCCAGTACTTATTTATTCAAGAACATTGTAAAATCAGTTTTTACCACTTGACATCTGAAATCATTAGAAGAAAATCTGGTGTTTTGGGCTTTGTGAGAAGAACTGCTAACCACAGTAAGACTTTACTTTGTTTCTCATTTTGCTGCTTTAATAACATAAAGCTAGAATGTATGGCCTTCTTCATGACTAGATTTTGGTTTGGATTGACCTGCATACATCCCTGTCTCTGTGGGGGTTATCTTGGCACCATAATTGGCAAGCACCGTGATCTTAATGACCTAATCTCTCTATCTCAATTTCCTTCTGTGGATAATGAGGTTAAATACTCATCTTATAAATCCTCCACGGGATTTTTGTTGAGAACTAATGAAGGAATATTAATACATTTATAAACATTTACTGAGTGTCCACTACATGCCAGGCAGTGTGTTGCATTCCAGAGTGACAAAGATAAGACATGATTCCCAACTTCAACAGGATCAAATCTTATAGTTAAACTGCCTGGAAACATCCTTAGATCATTCTCAACTTCTCTACCCACAAAAACTTAGGAATCTTTCTAGACTCAGACTTCGTCTCTCCCTGGAACCTTCCATAGACACAATCTTGACCCCTAGCCTGAATTTACATGCCTCTCTACCCTGTAAACCTTTATTCCAACATTTTCCACCTTATACTGAAAGTATCTGTTCACATAGACATCTTCCTGAGTGGCACATAAGCTCCTGGAGAGCAGGGACCCTGGCTTATTGAATCCATCATTTAGCAGCTCGGCAGCCAGTCCACTTTCTAGTGCAAGTTTTCTTGGGGACAGCCCCACCCTCCCACCCCAGCTGCCATTCTTAGCCTATGTGTGTCTCAGGTGGGGCTGACACCACCACTAGCTCCCAAGTGGTGATTGTGGAGCTCAGGCTTGGCCAATCAGCATCACGTCCCCTTGGCCCCTGTGAATGGTATTTCACAAGTATGTTATCCTGTTCTGTTAAAAAAGATTAGGCCAGAAATTTTTTTCCAGTTATTGGAAAAGAAAAGCTTTTCTTCCCACCAGATTTAGAGTTGTAAAGATATAAGTCCAGACGAGCTGGCAGCCAAAATGTTGATGCCCAGGGGAAAAATGGCACCGACACTAGAGATGCAAAAAATATTTATAACATGGATACTGGAACAATACTAAAATTGAACTAATGTTTGGGTGGCCATGCTATTTAAGAACATTATGAAATACATTTTTATTATGTGCCATCTCCTGATTTTGTCAGATGCAGATATGATATTTATTATCTATATTTTTATCCAGATTCAAAAGAATTTTGAACAATGTGGGGTCAAGAATGGAGTTCTTTGAAATACTGTGTGAGGCTCTTCTCTTCATCAACTCTAGTTTATTCACTAATACCCTTTGGGTATAGTTGTTTTTTAAAAAACTTTAAATCCAATTTTCACTAGCCCAGATTTTTCCAAAGCTTATCAGAATTTTTTTTCAAATACCTTTTGATGCCAGCATGAATGAGGCTTCCAGCATTCCCAGATCTACCAGACTTTTCAGAGTATCTGTTTTATGTCCAATCTTAGATATGATTAGTACAATCATTGTACAATCTTAGATATGATTAGGATGCTAAAGAAGTTGTTTATGCCCGCAAGAAGCTTGTAACTAGCTTGCTATACATGGATAAAACATTTAACCAATAAGAGCTGTATGACATTCTTCCGGGAAGGTTTTTTTATTTTGTTTTATTTTAAATAAAGATTCTGGGGATTCTGATTCATTATGTCTCAGCTAGGTCCTAGGAATCTGTATTTTAAGAGAGCAGAACAAAGAGACAGAGAAAGACCAGGTTCTCAGGACATCATTTGAGCCACTGAGTTAGCACTGATTGAAGCTAGATCCACCCCTGGACTCTATGAACCAAAAAATATCCTTTTAAAAAATTTAAAAAAAAATTTCAACTTTGCCCTTGCCCCTTTCCCTCCCTCCCTCCTCTTGTGTTCCCCACTGTCTATTGTTGCCATCTTTATCCATGGGCAGCCAATGGTTAGCTCCCATTTAAAAGTGAGAACATGTGGTATTTGGTTTTCAGTTCCTATGTTAATTTGTTTAGAATAATGGCCTCCAGCTGCATCCATGTTGCTGCAAAGGATATGATTTTGTTCTTTTTCATAGCTGCATAGTATTCCATAGTGTATGTGTACTATGTTTTAAAAAATCCAATCCATCATTGATGGGCACCTAGATTGATTCTATGTCTTTGCTATTATAAATAGTGCTGCAGTGAACATACAGGTACACATGTCTTTGTAATATTATTTACAGCATTCCCACCAGCAATAAATAAGGGTTCTTTTTCCACATCCTCAACAGCAGTAGCATTATCAGTGTTTTGGATTTTGGCCATTCTAATGGGCAGGCAGTTGGATCTCATTGTTTTAATTTGCAGTTCCTTAATAACATATATGTGAGGTACTTTTCATATGCTCAGTTGCCATCTGTATATCTTCTTTGTTGAGGTGTCTGTTCAGGTTGTTGGCTCATTTTTTTTCCTTTCATTTACCAGGGAAAAGCATGACTACAGTATGCTACTACCACAAATTACGCAGCTGAGTTTCCCACATTTGGAGAAATCACAGGGATCAGCAAGTCTTCAGTGGACTAGAGAAGCCTTGCCCTAGGAAAAACTACCCTTGTGGTCATGGTATCTACCCTACCTGGGAAGTCTTTGGGGCCTATTTTTCAGTCGGGTGGCTTATTTTCTTATTGAATTTTAAGGGTTCCTTGTGTATTTTGAATCACAATCCTTTATCAGATAGGTCTTTTGCAAATATTTTCTCTTAGTCTGTGGCTTATCTTCAGTTTTTTTTTTTTTTTTAATCATCTTTTTTCAGTAGCTGATATAGTTTGGCTCTGTGTCTCCACTCAAATCTTATCACCAATTGTAATCCCCACATGTCAAGGGAGGGAGGTGGTTGAATTATGGAGGCAGTTTCCCCCATGCTGTTCTCGTGACAGTGAGTGAATTCTCATGAGATCTGATGGTCTTATAAATGGCAGTTTTTCCTGCATCCTCACTTCTCTCTCCTGCCACCAAGTAAAGAAGGTCCTTGCTTCCCCTTCACCTTCTGCCATGATTGTAAGTTTCCTGAGGCCTCCCAAGCCATGTGTAACTATGAGTCAATTAAACCTCTTTTTTTTTTTTAATTATACTTTAAGTTCTAGGGTACATATGCACAATGAATTAAACCTCTTTTCTTTATAAGTTACCCAGTCTTGGATAGTATCTTTATAGCAGTGTGAGAACAGACTAAAACAGTAGCCTTTGACCTTTCTTCTAAAGATAAGGATATTAGCAAATGTAAACTTTTTACCAACAAACACCTTTTAAAATAAATATCTGTTACATTGCCAAAGTCTATAAACTTTCATTTTGTTGTACAACAGTAAATGTAACTTATTTTATATATTTTAATTTTTCTTTTTTTTTTTTTTTGAGACAGAGTCTTGCTCTGTCACCCAGGCTGGAGTGCAGTGGCCGGATCTCAGCTCACTGCAAGCTCCGCCTCCCGGGTTTCCGCCATTCTCCTGCCTCAGCCTCCCAAGTAGCTGGGACTACAGGCGCCCGCCACCTCGCCCGGCTAGTTTTTTGTATTTTTTAGTAGAGACGGGTTTCACCGTGTTAGCCAGGATAGTCTCGATCTCCTGACCTCGTGATTCGCCCGTCTCGGCCTCCCAAAGTGCTGGGATTACAGGCTTGAGCCACCGCGCCCGACCATTTTAATTTTTCATTGTTCACTACCAGTACTTTTTTAAAAGCATATTATCTTTATAGATAGTCATTAACACATTTGTTAAATTTCTGTTTTATGGAAGATAGTTCCTAATATTGTTTAATTTACAGAGATAAAAGAGAAAATACGCAAATCCAACTTCCAAGAGCATTCAATATTATACACCAAGCTTATTCCTGAAAACAATGACCCAGAAAACCACACGAAAGAGTTTTATTATGGATATCCTAAAACAAGTAACTATAAGTTTCAGATATATGTAGAATATTCCACAGTTCCTATAATCAAAATTCATGAGTTTTCTGTTCACCTTCAATGTTTGTACTGAGTTATACACCACTGTTATATCAAAGCAAATCTTTAAAAATAAAGCTAGTTTTCTCTTTTTTTTTTCAACTTTTATTTTAGACTCAGAGGTACATGTGCAGGTTTGTTACCTGGGTATATTGTGTGATGCTGAGATCTGGGGTGTGAAAGATCCTGTCATCCAGGCCCTGAACACAGTACCCAATAGTTAGTTACTACCAGTACTTTACAAACATGAATTTTTCTTCCTTGAATTTTTTTCTCTTGATTTAATCCTTCTTGAGTAGATTTTTTATTAGGTGTTTTTTTTTGGTTTGTTTTCAAAGAACAACCCATTAAAGCTTCATTATTCCCCAAATCTGTTCAAAATTAAGAAAGCCTTTCTGTTACCATAGACATAAAATGAATGGATTGGGCATTGTATTTTTGGCTCAATCTTTTCTCCTTCTCTTTAGGATTTTCTAAATATTCCTCCACTTTCCTCTACCATTAAATGTTGTTATGGGAAAAGTAGGAGGTCAGATTAAACCCATTGTTTTTCTCTCAGGCTGAGTAGATGACTTTATTTTATTAGTAGTATTTTTTGGCCCAAAAGTTGTGTCTGTTTAGCGAAATTATTATTAATACTTTTGTTATTGTTATCCTGCTCTCAGATACATCTTTCTGTTGATTATTCAGCATAATTATTTACCTAGGAGGTATTGTGCATTTTAATCAGCAAATTCAAATTTCCACTTATTTTAACAAGGTTTTCTTCTTTTATAATTTCAAATAATCTGCTGTTTCATTAATTCTGTAAATTTAGCAATACCTATTATGCATATGTTGAGCTACTGTGTCATGTTTCTGTATTATCTCCTTTCTAATTTCTCTTTTTGTCGTTTTCTATTTTTATTTTTAATAGGATTTTTATAAATCTTGACCTTCATATTATTGTACCATTCATGATTTTGTGGTTTTAAAGTGGCTTTTCTTTTCCTAATTATTTATTTAAAATCTTTAATTTCTCCTGTGAATTCTGCCAGCTCAGTTTTCATTTTTCCATGGTCATGTATTTTATTTTATATTTTTCATTCTTTTTTAAAGTTAAAATTATTTTTAATGGATTTCTGTCCCTGGATGGAGCAACAGGGACAGATTTACCCTCTTACTTAAAAAAAATACCGACAAAATTTATAAAGGATGGTTCTCAAACATAGGACAACAGGGAGCATAAACAGTAATTTTTCAAAGAAGATAAACAAAGGAAGTAAACCCTATGGTTTCTCCACTGATTCCCTAGAGAGAGATTCCAAGCTACAAGTCTCACTCAATTGAGAAGACAGAGTTTGTTGAGAATTTGGGGAAAATCAAAGTGGACAGAATTCACAAAGAGCTAGAAAAAAGAGTATTGGCACAGAGAAAGAGCTCCGGCTACCTCCAGAGAGTTTCCCTTGAGTTTTCAGAGCATGCGTTTGGGGAACCCACCTGAGGCAAGGGAAAGAACTACCAGAAAGAAGCAGGTAGAAAAACTCCTGATGTTCACGTAGACCGAGAAATTTCTCAAGTTTTTGTCATCTGAGGTGGAGAAATCTTATACTATATGAGATGTTGAGGAGAATACTCAGAAGGACAATGCCTCCGTAGTAGGACCAAACCAGTCTAGAGTAAAGGCTGATCTGTCTTGTACGCCTCCTTGTGAAACTATTCTGCTAAGTATGTCACCAATTTTCTAAGTGAATCTAAGTTATTCCATGTAATAAGTTAAAAATTTTCACTCTTTGTATGTTTTTATTATTCATTGTGATTGTAATAGTTTTTGCTTTATAAAGTTTTGTTGGTCTTTCATTTGGTGCATAGTGGTTTATGATATTTATATCTTTATTGGATCTTTGACAATGTAGAGTAAGTTCTTTGTTTCATTTCATGCTATTTGTTTTTACATTTTACTTCTTATTTGACAGTAATGTTGCAAATCTTTAAAAATGTTTTAATTTATTTGTAAGGAAAACACCTAAACCAAAGTGAAACAAAAAATGATATAGGATCTATTATTATTATTTTCCATTATGTGAATCTTTTTCTTAATGCAGGGGCTTCGTCTATTTATATTTGTTGTTACAATTGATTTCTTTCATCATTCTGTTATTTCAGTGTTTTCTCTTTAAAAATATGTTCTTGTTATTCAATGATTTAGTTTCGCTTTATGTACCATTTTCTTTATTTTGTCCTTCATATTTTGCAAGCTATATAGCCTCTGTTAAAATCTATTAATGGACATCTTTAAGCATTCTTTGACATGTAACTTTCTAATGTCCCAGTAAAGAAAGAATTTGTCAACATAAAGTATGTGTGTAGGCTGGGTGCGGTGGCTCACGCCCGTAATCCCAGCACTTTGGGAGGCCGAGGTGGGTGGATCATCTGAGGTCAGGATTTTGAAACTAGTCTGACCAACATGGTGAAACCCTGTCTCTACTAAAAGAATACAAAAATTAGCCAGGTGTGGGAGCACACACCTGTGGTCTCAGCTACTCGGGAGGCTCAAGCGGGGAGAATCACTTGAACCCAGGAGGCAGAGGTTGCAGTGAGCCGAGATTGCACAATTGCACTCCAGCCTGGGTGACAGAGCAACTCCGTCTAAGATAAGATAAGATAAGGTAAAATGAAATAAAAAATGTGTGTGTAAAATCCTTGCGCATACTGCTACCAGGGTTATTTTTATATCTAATCCACATATATTGGTTTATCTGCAAGAAAATTAATTTTCAGAATTTTATGTAGGCTTATTTCCTTCTCTATTTCCTGCTCAACTGTTTTCTGGGATTTGGCATCTCTGCTCTGATAAATAAAGATATCAGGGAAAGGGTACAGTACAGAACATTACTGTCTTTTAGATCATTAATGGAAGATGGAGGAATTACTGCAACTCTTTCTTGTTGGCACAAGTTCTTCATCTTTGAGTTAGCCATCAGACGGTGGGCAGGTATGAAGTGGTTTTGTCTTCTCTCCTCTTTTTTTTTTTTTCTTGAGACATGGTCTCACTCTGTTTCTGAGGTTGGAATGCAGTGGTGCAGTCATAGCTCACTGAAGCCTTGACCTCCTGGGCTCACAGGATCTTCTTGCCTCAGCCTTCTGAGTAGCTAGGACTATAGGCATGACATCACCCCTGACTCTCTTTCTTTTGTTCCCTCTCTCTTACCTCCTCTTCCTGCTTCTTCTCTTTATCCTCCTTTTTTTCCTTTTCTCCCTCCTCCTCCTGTTTCTTGATTTCTTTTACCTTAAGCAAAATCTAGGGAAATCTGGAGGAAAAATCTGTGTACACTTTTTTGTCCTATAGTTAGGAGAGATTAGGACATACTCAGATGATTCATTGGTGTAAATCTTCATCTTTATTCTCTGTCTTCATGGGCATTTTAGTGAAAGTTAGAAAAGGCGGTATGATGGGATATTAGTTATGTATCTTTTTTGTAATTAAACTTTTTACTTTGAAATAACTATAGATTTACAGGAAGATACCAAGAAATATACAGTGTTAACATCTTACAAAACCAGGTGCAATACTGGGACCAGAAAATTGACGTCAGTACAATCCATAGAGCTTTCTCAGATTTCAGTTATTACATGTGTGCATAGCTTTATGCAGTTTTATCACATGTGTAGCTTTGCGTAACTGTCACCACCATCAAAATACTTAAAGGTATCATCACCACAAAACTACCTCATGTTACAACTTTATAGCCACACTGTTTCATCTCCTCCATCTCTAATCTCTGACAACCACTAATCTGTTCTCCATCTCTATAATTACATTATTTCACAAATGTTATATGAATGAATTCTTGCACTATGTGTCCTTTTGTAATTGGTTTTCTCCACTCAGCTTGATTTCCTCAAGGTTCATCCAAGTTGTGTGTATCAGTAGTTTATTACTTTTTGTTGCTGAGTAGTAGTCCATAGAATGCATATGGCACTACAGTTTGTTCAAGCATTTGCTCACTGAAGTACATTTGGTAGTTCTAGTTTTGTACTATTACAAATAAAGCTGCTCTAAACATATACAGATTTCTGTAGGAAAATAAATAAGTTTTCATTTCCCTAGGATGTATAGCCAAAAGTGCAATTTGTGGATCATAGGTAAGTCTGTTTAAATTAAAAAAAAATGCCAACATATTTTCCAGAGTCGTCATGCTGTATTACGTTCCTACCAGCTGTATGAATGATCAGTTTCTCCACATCCTTGCCAGCATTTGATGTCAGTAATTTTAGTTTTAGTCATTCTGATAGGTATGTTGTAGTGATATGCTGTTGCGATTTTAATGTGCTTTTCTCTGATGGCTAAGGATGTTGAGCATCTCTACATGTGTGTATTTCCCATCTGCGTATCCTCTTTGGTTAAAATGTCAGGGCATGTCTATTGTCCATTCCCTAACTGGATTGTTTGATTTTTAAATTTTGACTTTTGAGAATTCTTTATTGTGGTTTAATAAAAAATATATTTCATCTTTGTCCTTGGTTCCAGGTATACAGCTCGTAAAACACTTTACTGTCCTGAGTGGCAAGTATCTTTTGTTTGCTAGTAAGATGACTGGTGGCCAGGGTCCCTGGATAGCTTCAAGACAGGGGCTGGTAACCAGAAAGAGCAAACCATGGTTATGAGGGTTGAAACTTTTAGTCCCTCTCCCTGACCTCTGGAAAGGGGAGAGGGGCTGGAGACTGGGTTCAATCACCAACGACCAATGGTATAATCAATCATATCTGTGCAATAAAACCTCTATTAAAAACTCCTAAAGCATAGATTTCAGGAAGCTTCCAGGTTGGTGAACAAATCAAGGTGCTGGGAGGGTAATACACTCAGAAAGAGCATGGAAGCTCTGCACACCCCTCTTTCCCCATACCTTGCCTAATGCATCTATGTCATTTGGCTGTTCCTCAGTTGTACCTTTTATAATTAGCTGATTGTATTAGTCCATTCTCATACTGCTAATAAAGACATACCTGAGACAGGGTAATTTATAAAGGAAAGAGGTTTAATTGATTCACAGTTCAGCATGGCTGGGGAGGCCCCAGGAAACATACAATCATGGCAGAAGGGGAAGCAAACACATCCTTCTTCACATGGCAACAGCAAGAAGTGCAGAGCAAAGGGCGGAAAATGCCTTTTATAAAACCATCAGATCATCCAGATGTGGTGGCTCATGCCTGTAATCCCAACACTTTGGGAGGCTGAGGCGGGCGGATCATCTGAGGTTGGAAGTTCGAGACCAGCTGACCAACATGGAGAAACCCTGTCTCTACTAAAAATGCAAAATTAGCTGGGTGTGGTGGTACATGCCTGTAATCCCAGCAACTTAGGAAGACTGAGGCAGGAGAATCTCTTGAACCTGGGAGGTGGAGGTTGCAGTGAGTCGAGATTGTGCCACTGCACTCCAGCCTAGGCAACAACAGTGAAACTCGATCTAAAAATAAATAAATAAATAAATCGGATCTCTGGAGAACCCACTCACTATCATGAGAACAGTATGGGGCAACTGCCCCAATGATTCAATTACCTCCCACTGTGTTCCTCCCATGACACATGGGGATTATGGGAACTACAACTCAAGATGGCATCTGGGTGGGGACACAGCCAAACTATATCATGGGTAAACATGAGTAAACGTTTTTCTGTTTTTTTTTGAGTTTTTTTTTTTAGCAGAGTATTAAACCTGAAAGGAGGTCATAGAAACCCCTGAATTTGTAGCCAAGTTGGACATCAGTTATGGGTACCCTGGAGACCCAGGACTGGTGAGGACTGGTGTCTGAAATGAGGACAGTCTTGTGAGTCTAAGCCCTTTAACTTGTGGATTCTGCACTATGACTAGTTAGTGTGTAGACCTTTATATTCTAGATAAAAGTTCTTTGCAGGATGTGTGGTTTGCAAATATTTTCTCCGGTTTATAAATTGTCTAATCATCCTTTTTGTGGGAAGTTTCACAGAACAAAGGTTTCAATTTTTATGAAGTCTGATGTATAACTCTTTCTTTTTATGGATTATTCCTTTGATATGAAGTCTAAGAACTATTTGCCTAGTCCTAAGTCTGAATATTTTCTACTATTTTTTTCTAGAAGCTTTATGGTTTTAAACTTTACATTTAAGTCTCTGATCCAGTTTGAGTTAATATTTGTACAAAGTGTGAGGTTAGGGTTTTGTTTTTGTTTTTGCCTACGGATATTCAATTGCTCCAACACTATTTATTGCAAAGACAATCTCTTCTTCTTTATAAGATTGTTTTCCTTCTTTTGTCAAAAACAATTGGGCATGTTAATGTAGATATATTTCTGGGTTCTTCAGTCTGTTCCATAGATCTATGTTTCCATTCTCCTGCCAGTACCACCCTTTCTTGATTACTGTAGCTACATAGTAAGCCTTAAAATCATAAAGAGTGATTTATTATTCTTTTTCAAAATTGTTTTGGTTATTCTTAAAGCCTTTACCTTCCCATACAAATTTTAGAATAAGTTTCTCTATGTCTACAAAAAATGCTGATGATTTTTGGATAAAAATTTTGTTAAACCTACAGATCAATTTAGGGAGAACTGACTTGTTTACTATATTGAGCCTTCCAATCAGTGAACATGTTGTGTCTCCCCAAGTATTTAGGTCTTCTTTTTTATAATCAACATTTTGTAACTTTCTTCATACAGATTCTGTACATGCTTTATTACTGGGGTCTCCAACCCCCAGGCCACAAACCAGTACTGGTCTGCGGACTGTTGGGAACTGGGCCACACAGCAAGAGGTGAGTGGTGGGCGAACAGGCATTACCACCTGAGCTCCACCTCCTGTCAGATCAGAGGCATTAGATTCTCATAGGAACACAAACCCTGTTGTGAACTGCTTATGGGAGGGATCAAGGTTGCATGTTCCTTATGAGAATCTAATACCTGGTGATCTGAGGTGGAGCAGTTTCATCCCCAAACCGTCCACCCCACTCCACCTCCTGCCAGTCCATGGAAAAGTTGTCTTCTATGAAATGGGCCCCTGGTGCCAAAAAGGTCACTGCTTTATTAGACTGACACTTACATATTTCATTTTCTTTGAAGCAATTATAAATGATATTGTGTTTTTGATTTTGGTTTCCATTTGTTCATTGTTAGAATATAGGAATTCAGTTGATGTTTGTGAGCTGATCTGTATTCTGCAATCTTACTGAACTCTTAGTTCTAAGAGTGTTTTTGTAGGTTTCTTAGAATTTTCTGCATAATCATGTTATCTGAAAATAGAGACAGTTTCATTTTCTTTTCTCCAATCGGTGTGCCTTTTAATTCTTCTTCTTACCTTATTACAGTTCATGCAACTTATAGTGCTATGTTGAATAAGAGTGATGAGAGGTGACATTCTTTTTTTTTTTTTTTTTTTGAGACGGTGTCTTGCTCTGTCACTCAGGCTGGAGTACAGTGGCATGATCTCAGGTCACTACAAGCTCTGCCTCCCGTGTTCACACCATTCTCCTGCCTCGGCCTCCCGAGTAGCTGGGACTACAGGCACCCACCACCACACCCAGCTAATTTTTTGCATTTTTAGTAGAGATGTGGTTTCACCGTGTTAGCCAGGATGGTCTTGATCTCCTGACCTTGTGATCCGCCCACCTCAGCCTCCCAAAGTGCTGGGATTACAGACGTGAGCGACTGCTCCCGGCCAAGAGGTGACATTCTT
Organism: Trachypithecus francoisi; assembly: GCF_009764315.1. Classification (NCBI taxonomy): domain Eukaryota; kingdom Metazoa; phylum Chordata; class Mammalia; order Primates; family Cercopithecidae; genus Trachypithecus; species Trachypithecus francoisi. The sequence continues at coordinate 44,898,954 of NW_022681454.1, forward strand.
GCTTTTTTCCCAGTCTTAGAGGAAAAGCATTCAGCCTTAAGTATTCATCCTTAAGAATGACGTTAGCTGTAGGTTTTCCCAAATGCTCTTATTTATAAGGCTGAAGAACTTCCCCTCTGTTCCTGAGAGTTTCTGGGCGTTTTTGTTTTTGTCTTTTGGTAAATTTTGAATGGATGTTGAATTTTGTGAAATACGTTAGCCACATTATTGATATTATCATGGTTTTTATTCTTTAGCTTCTTGATATAATAAAATATATAGTTTGATTTTTAAATATCGAACAAGCCTTGCATACCTAAGTAAATCCCCCTTGATCGAGGTGCATTATTCTTGCTATTGTTGAATTTGATTTGCTAATGTTTTTGTGTCTACACCTGTGAGAGATATTGATCTATGCTATTCTTTCTTTTTCTTTTGATGCTATCTTTGTCTGGTTTTGATATCAGAGTAATTCTGGTCTCATAAAGTGTATTGGAGAATGTTCTCTTCTATTTTCTGGAAGACAGACAGTGTGTAAAATTAGTGTTAATTCTTCTGTGAATGTTTGGTAAAATTCTCCAGTGAAACCATCTGGGCCTGGAGATTTCTTTTTTAGGAACTTTTAAATTATGAATTGAATTTCTTTACTACTTATAAGGCTATTCAGGTTATCAACTTCCTCTTGACTGAGTTTTGATAGTTTATGGTTTTTAAGGGGTTGGTTGATTTCTTCTAAGTCATTGAATTTATGAGCATAAAGTTTTTCATAGTGTATTAGATTTCCAGGGCTGCTGTAATGAGTACCACAAACAGGGTGGTTTAAAACAACAGAAATGTATTGTCTCACAGTTCTAGAGGCCAGGGCCTGGAATCAAGGAGTCAGCAGGGCCATGCTCCCTCCAGACCCACGGGGAGAATCCTTGCTTGTCTCTTTCTAGCTCGGGTGGCTGCTGGCAATCTGCAGTACTTCTTGGCTTGCAGCTGCCTAACTCCAACCTCTACCTTCGTTGTCACATGACATTCTCCCTGTGTATCTCTGTCCTCACATGGCCTCTTCCTATAAGGACATCGTCATGCTGGATTAGGAGCCCACCCTGCTCCTGGATGACATCATCTTAACTAATTCCATCTGCAATGACCCTGTTTCCAAATAAGGTCACATTCTGAGATATTGGGGGTTAGGACTTCAACATTTCTTTTTGGGTGGGGGGAATACATTCACCTCATAATAGTAGTCTTCTCTTATTAGCTCTTTAATGACTGCAGGATCTGTTGTGATCTCCCCTGTTTAATTCCTGATGTTGAAGATTTGTGTCTTCTCTCTTTTTATCTGTGTCCATCTTGCTAGAAGATTTTCAACTTTATTAATTTTTTAGAAAAACCAGCCTTTTATTTAATTTTCTCTGTTGCTTTCCTGTTTTCAATTTAATTGGTTTTCATTTATATCTTTACTATTTGCCTTCTTCTGCCTGTGATGGTTTGTTTGGCTTTTCTCCTGGTTTCCTGAGATTGGAACTTGAATTATTTATTGGACCCCCACCACCACCCGAGGAGTCTCAGGAGACACTGCGAAGTCCAGCCTGGCTGCATTCTGCATGGCGTCAGCACCTGCTCTGCTTCCTCTCCACCGCCTGTGTCTGGAATGATAAAGAAGATGATGTATGGGAAAGTCAAGTATTTGAGCTGTACCTAGATAAGGCCTCCCCTCCCTCTTTCTCCCAACCTTCAAAAAGTTGGATGTATCATGTCCTTACAAGAATTTTGTTCTTTTACTCAATAATAACTTCAAAATGAAACCTCGATATATTATAAATGATGTCGGTAATACCAAGGACACCTCTGGCACCCTACTTTTAGATTTCCCCTTAGGTCTGCCCCTCATTTTTTTGGTGGAGGCTCAGAGGCAAACGCTCTTTTCTCTTTCTGGTTGTTGATCTATGCTCTTTCAATGTGACTAGAAGAGCAGATTCAGCTACATAGGTCTCTGGGACTTATGTGTTTGCATCTTTGGGGAATATTATCAGAAATTTGGATCTAATATGCAATATCTATCTACACTCTGGATTAAAATAATCACATTGGATTAGTCAAACACGAGTCACTATGGTATTTAGAATAAAATAGATAAGTCAAAGAGAGTACATTGAAATACTGAAGTTCAACTGGCAATGTTTTAGAGAATGCATGCTGTCTGGATGTTTTGAGTGGAAAATATAATTATGCTTCAGTAAGTGAGCTACCAAATTGAAGAAGTATAAAAAATCACCTCATGAAATTGTGAAGTAGAAAATAATCTTTTCTTTAATCTTTGCAAATAAGTTTTTAAGGTCCTTTTTGCAAGGTCAGTACAGGTCAATATCAGAATTGCTCATTATAGTTCTTTGCCTCTGCCTTGCTCCACTGACAAAGCTGAATCCCGTGGAAACTTGGCCGTTACGCTATAATTGCAATCAAACAGTATTTGGAGCCATTGTTACCAGAAACTTGAAAAATTGGGGGTGGCAGAGGAGAAAAGGCCATGCCAGGAACCAGGAAAAATACTCTGATTCACAGTTAGGCCGTATCATTGCCATGGGCTGGGGATGAAAAGATTCTCTCACTAAAGAAGACCTGCATCAAAGGGAATGTCTACAGGGTTATTGAAGAATACATAGGTGATGGGAAATTGGTCTTGACATTTTTTTATTTATAAAAATTTATGAATGCCTTTTTTATGATCTTATGAGGTGAATAATGAAGGAATTGTTCTGAGACTTTTATATCAACGGCTGAGACACTATCTCATGGACATTATTCATCGTACATTTTTCTGTTCTCCCTGCTCTATCCTCCTCTCCCAATTTTTGGAACATTTTTAAACCTTGAGAAAAGTTAAAAGAATAATATGCTTTGCCCATAGTTTCTTCTCTTTCTGTATACCTTTTTTCTGACTTCTTAATAATTTTTTTCCCCTCATGACAGCCTACCATTGCATTTTTTTTTTTTTTAACACTGTAGAAACAGCCTTTATTGGTTGCAACATGGATTGGAAGAGGAGGGAAGATGATAGCTCCCACTCCTGGGGGAGCATCTGCAGACTCAGTCGCCACTTTCCAAAAAGCTAAAAAGAAATTTTATTGTGTACATTTAAGGTATATAATATGTTATGGGATACACATAGGCAGTAAAATGGCTTCTGTAGTGAAGCAAATTAACGTACCCCCATTATCTCATATAGGTACCCTTTTTTATGTGTGTGGCAAGAGCAGCTAAAATCTACTCATATGACAGAAATCCCGAATACTGTACAATTTTATTAACAGTCGTCCTCATGTTGTACACTGGGTCTCTAGACTTGCTAATTCCTCATGTCTGCTACTTTGTAACCTCTAACCTACATCTTCACATTTCTTCTCCCAGCCAGTATTTTCTGAACCAGTGGAAAGTAAATTACAAAATCCATGGCACTTCATCCCTAAATATTTCATTATACTTCTCTCAAGAGTAAGAACATTCACTTTCATGTACAATACAATGATCACATCTAAGAAAATTCTCAATAATTCCACAATATCATTTAATATACTGTGTATATTTGGATTGCCACAATTGTCCCCAAAATGTGTTTTATGACTGTGTGTCTTTTTCAATCCAGGAGCCAATCAAGGTTCATGTTTACCTTTTTGTTTTTGTTTTTGTTTTTTGAGACAGAGTTTCGCTCTTGTTGCCCAGGCTGGAATGCAATGGCACCATCTCGGCTCACCACAACCTCCTCCTCCTGGGTTCAAGTGATTCTCCTGTCTCAGCCTCCCAAGTAGCTGGGATTACAGGCATGTGCCACCATTACAGGCATGAGCCACCACACCCAGCTAATTTTGTATTTTTGGTAGAGAAAGGGTTTCTCCATGCTGGTCAGGCTGGTCGCGAACTCCCAACCTCAGGCGATCTGTCCACCGCAGCCTCCCAAAGTGCTGGGATTACAGGTGTGAGCCACCACGCCCGGCCTATGTTTTACCTTTTATACCTGGTATATTTTTAATCTAGAATACTATCTCCTCTCTTGCCCTTTTTCTCTTATCAAATTGTCTTTTGTTGGATTGGCAGATTTGGAAAATGTAGGAAAGGATGCTCAATGTCAAATAAACAATGAATCATCTTTTAGCATAAAATGGCCTGTACTCATACTAAAAGCTGATTTGTTATTTATCTGAAAATCAGATTTAACTCAGTATCCTGTATTTTATGTAACAACTCTGCTTTTTAAAAAGTTCAGACTGCCGGGCACGGTGGCTCATGCCTGTAATCCCAGCTACTGGGGACGCTGAGGCAGGAGAATCACTTGAACCCGGGGCAGGGAGGAAGCTGCAGTAAGCCAAGATCGCGCCACTTCACTCCAGCCTGGGTGAAAGAGCGAAACTCCATCTCAAAAGAAGAAAAAGCTCGGACCAGCTCTATTATAGAGTAGTTCAAATTCTGGATTTGCTTGTTAGAAAATTTGATTTGATTTTGTAAACATTTTTTACTAAAATTTCTAGATGATGTTGCATATTTCTTATTGCATCACACTGGGTGGTACATATCTACAAGTCTCATTTGTGAAATTAAGTTTGGTTACTAACTAAAGATGGTAACTACAAATCTCTCTGGTTAAAAGTGCTTTCTTTCTTTGTGAATTATTAAATAATTGTGGGGTAATATTCTGAGAGCAGGTGAATATTCTGAGACCAGGTGAAATGTTCTCAATCATCTTCTGCACAATAATTTTAACATTCATTAGTGATCGCTTCCTGAATTATTTCCTTGCAGGTTATGAAATAATTTTTTAATGTTAGCATTCCTTCTATTTTTATTGCTAGTTGACATTCATCTATAAAGACGAATTTTCCTTCTTTAATGCTGTCTTTCTTGTAGTATCACTATATACTAATGGAATTTTAAAAATTCAATTTGTTATACTTCGTTACTGTCATTATTCTGTTATTGCTCAAATTACCCCAGTTTTGGCCAGTGGAAGCCCCTTGCAAGTCTGCTCTGTGGTCCCTTGGCTATAACCCCATTTTGTCCTTGCGTGCTTACTTTCATCCTATCATGAAAAAGTGTCCCAGGCTCATTTTTGTACTCTTGTTGTCCAGGAGGAATCAGCCTTTTCCCCAGTGACCTGTGCCAGCTGTCAGTTTTGTGCCTCCCTGCTCCAAATCCGTTGTCTCGGCCCTGCTCTGTGATGCTGCTGGAGTTGGACCCTGTGAACATGCTTCCTTTGCCAGCTGGCACGGTGGCAAGCTTTGTCAGTAGAGGGCACTGGAGGGACACTGCTGTGCACACAGAGCACCTTGTGGTACTCACCCTCCAGCTAGCCTCCTACTCAGCTGGCCTGCCCCATGGTTTTCCTTCTTTGCTGGCCTCAGTCACCCCTGTGGGAAGTCGCTTGTTTTCCAACTTGACCCCACCAGTTGGACCACCGTGGACCAGCTCTGACTGAGGATAACACAGCAGACTTCTCTGCCATCCCTTGGACTGTGACTGTACTCTTTCCAGTGAAGTCTGAATCTCAGCTTGGGGAGAGGGCCCCTCCTTTTGCAAGTTGTTCCTTATATGGGCACTTTCAGCCCCATGGTACTGTTAACCTTCTCTTATTCTCTCTGGTTAATCCCCTTTTTCTAATTAATAATTCTTTAAATTAAGTTTTCCCTGTTCAAATGACTGGTCTCTTTTCTGTCTTCTGAATGAACCCTGACTAATAGAGAAGTGGTGCAGGGAATGGTTGGTAAATAGAACCACTATTCAAATAAGCGATTCCAGGATGAATTTGGTCATGCCCTTGGATTTGGGCACCGTGCCAAGCCCCTTGCCAAGCTTGTGGGAACAGCACCATCAATCCAGGCATCTCCTGCAGGTGAGTGTGAGGAAGCGCCCACTGAAGCAAGGACGCTGGGAGCCTAAGGGGCTGCTGCACCTAATGATGTCTGTGAGGACTGTGGCATGGCATGGTCTTCTCGTCTTTACAAGAGGTTTCCCCACACCCAGACTGTGAAGTTACTCTCTCATGTGTTTATCTAATGTCTTCATAGTTTCCTTTTAAATGTATTGATTATTTTAAAAATTGATATGTAATAGTTGTCCATATTTTGGGGACATGTGATGTTTTGGTACGTGCATATAGTGTGTAGTGATTCAGTGAGCAAAACTGAGATATCCATTTCCTCAAGCATTTATCTTTTCTTTATGTTGGGAACACTTGAATTCTTGTCTTTTAGGGTTTTCAACAAATGTATATACAGTAAAGTATTGATAGTTACCCTACTGTACTGTCAAATGCTAGATCTTATTTCTTCTACCTAACTGTATATTTGTACCCATTAATCAATCTTTCTTCATCTGCCGCTTACCCTCACCCTCCCCAGCCTCTTGTGGAAACACCGGTTTACGGTCTATCTCTGTGTGGTCCACTTTTCTAGCTCCACATATGGGTGAGGACGTGTGATATTTGTCTTTTTGTGCCTGTCTTATTTCACTTAATGTAATGACCTCCAGTTCCATCCATGTTGCTGCGAATGGCAGGATTTAATTTCTTTTTATGGCCAAATGGTATTCCATTGTGTGTATATGCCACATTTTCTTTATCTATTCTTCATGAGGCACATTTACATTGATTGCACATCTTGGCTATTGTGAATAGTGCTGCAGTAAACGTGGGAGTTCAGATATCTCTTCCACATTTTGATTTGCTTTCTTTTGGTTATATGCTCAGCAGTGGAATTGCTAAATAATATAGTAGTTCTATTTTTGTTGTTTTGAGAAGTCTCCATACAGTTTTTCAAAGTGACTGTACTAATTTGCATTTCTTACCAGTGTAAGAGTGTCCTTCTTTCCCCGAATCCTGGCCCGTGTCTGTTATTTTTTTTCTCTTTGATAAAAGCCATTTTAACTTGGGTGGGATGTTATCTCATTGTGGTTGTGATTTGCATTTCCCTGATGATTAGTGTTGTTGAGCATTTTTCCGTATACCTGCCATTTGCATGTCTTCTTTTGAGAAATGTCTATTCAGATTTGTGCCCATTTTAAATTGGATTATTTGGGTTTTCTTTTCTTTTTTTCTTTCTTTCTTTCTTTTTTTTTTTTGATGTCAAGTTGTTTGAGTTCCTTATGTATTCTGGATTTTAATTCCTTCTTAGATGTATAGTTTGTGCATGTTTTCTCTTGATATTTTTGACAACATAGGTGAATCTAGAGGATGTTAAGTTAAATAAGCCAAGCACAGAAGGATGAGTACTGCATGATCTCACTCATGTGGAATCTAGAAAAGATGACCTCATAGAAGTAGAGAGTAGAATAGTGATTACCAGCAGCTGGAAGAGTGGGAAAGTGGATGAGGGGAGGTTAGTCAATGGGTACAAAGTTACAGTTAGCTAGGAGGAATAAATTATAGTAATCTATTGCAACGTAGCTTGGCTATAGCCAATAATAATGTATCGTATACTTCAAATTAGCTAGAAAAGAAGACTGAATGTTCTCACCACAAATAAATGACAAGTATATGAGGTGATGGATATGATAATTACCCTTTGATAATTATACAATGTATGTATATATCAAAACATCACACAGTATCCCATAAATATGTATAATTATTATGTATCAATTAAAACCAAAATAAACCTTTAAAAACATTATATAGGCAGTAAAAAAGATTATGTTTTATTAATTGCTGGACAACTGTGGGAAAACAAGTAAGCAATTGACACCACCAGATTCTTATTACATTCAAGATAAAAGATTTATTCACACCACAAAAGAAAGATAATCACAACAAAATATACACTAACTTAAAAAACAGAAGATTATAGTGACATAAAATGTTATATTCTCTTTTTAAGTGGGTAAAAGTATTTTGTTTGCTTCTACATAAATTTCTATTCATGAAAGAATAACAAATATTAAAATACAGTGATAGTTTGCATTTCTTCTATAGAATGAACGTAGACATAACCCTGAAGCTTTTCGTTTACAGGGAGTTTCCATGAAGCCACGAACTAAACTAATTATCAAACACATTAGTTATTTCCAGATTCACATAGGTACACATTCAACCAATAAACTGAGAAAGAAGCATTTCATGTTCTCTTTCATTTTGCTATAAAGCATTTTTTCTTTTGACTAAAAGCAAAGTGAGAAATTATATTTTTTTCTCCTTTTAATTGACCTCAGAAGATGCACTATCTAACTCATGAGAAATGCGAAATTTCAGGTGTTTATCTTCTTCCTTACTTTTAGGGTCTACAATCAGCATATCTTCATGGCTGTGAAATTCATGGCTGTGGAATTCACGGCTGACTTTGGAACCTTCCTGACTGTCAATCACATCGGAATGCTCATTGCTGTCATCACTGGCTTTCCGCTTATATAATCTGGACTGCTTGTGGCTGTGGGTTTCAGCACTGTGGTCATCCAGCTGACTTGTTTCATGACTGTCCTTCCCACGGCTGTCCCAATCAGAAGGCGCGTTCAGGCCCTGGGCAACTGGGATGGCCTTGTATGCACCATTCAACTCCTTGCTTTCCATGTGTGAGGTGATGTCTTCGTCTGTAGCATCAGGGTACTGAATCATGGCACAAATGAAGAAGAATTATATGAACAACTAGGGATGGGAATATGGTAATCCTTTTCTGCTCTCTAGCTTTTAGGCCATCTTATACTAAAAATTGGCTAAATCTGGCTGAAATTATACTAGCATGTTACTTTGTATAGTACCTTACCAAGCCGTTTCACATAGTCGTCTCCTTTAGTTTAATAAGGAGTTATTTACTAAACTTATCAGGTAGGTTTGAAACTTATCAGGTAGGTTTCATTATATTGAATGAAACTTATCAGGTAGTGATAAGTTTCTACCTGAAACTTATGAAACTTATCAGGTAGGTTTGAAATTTATCAGGTAGGTTAATGAAACTTATCAGGTAATGAAACTTATCAGGTAGGTTTCATTATATTGAAACCTACATAAAGAGGAAGTGAATTGGAAGTTAAAAAATAAAGAGAATAGTAAATGGCAAGGCTGTGTGAAACCCAGGTTCTGTGACTAAGGATTCAGTGTAATTTGCAACTACGACTCCTCTTATGTATTTAACTTCGAAACATGACCATTATATTTTTTTAAATAATTGGTGTTTTCCATTTATTTTAATCTAAAAATAAGTGATCCAGGATTTCAAGAAGTAGAATTGTGTTTGAGAATCAAATCTAGAGAGAAATTATGTACTTACAAAAACCACCAAGCAGAAAAAGATTTGTATTCAATGATCATAAAGTAGAATATGAATGAATTCTTGCTGAATGGATGAATGAATGGATGAATGAATGAATATTCAAACTGTGGTTTCCTAGACTTGAGCTCTAGTCAGAACCATCAGGTGTGTCTGTTAAAGGATTTACCTGGATGTCAGGTCTGCGAAACTTCTTAGATTTTGACCTCAGTCCATAAGCCACACTATCACCTCGGCCATCATATATGTCTACTGTGGTTGCTGGAGTGAAAACTTCAGTTGCTGGCAGGTCTGTGGGAAAATCAGTAACCAGTTCATCGGATTCATCAGAATGGTGAGACTCATCAGACTGGTGAGAATCATCAGTGTCATCTACTTCATCAGAGTCATTCGAGTCGATGGAGTCCTGGCTGTCCACGTGGTCATCATCATCTTCATCATCCACATCGTCCATGTGGTCATGGCTTTCGTTAGACTTACTTGGAAGGGTCTGAAAATTAAAATGGCCAGGAAAGTTAGTGTATGGGTTTTCATTTTCCCTTAGTCTTCATAGCACATTAGTCTTTTATTATCTTTCTTTTTATTTAGTTTCAGAATCTTTGCATTCACAGTACACACCATGGCTTTTAGGAGCTAAAGTGAGCATCTTCCAATTTCTCTTTTAACACAGGGATTAATAACATTCTGAGGAACTTTTCTTACTTTCCAACAAAAATTATTTTCATAGATATTTTCAAGCCAAATATGTGAGTATAATCTTCATATCAATAGCATTGTTTTGCCTTATACATATTAAACATTATTTAATTTACTAAATTCAATGATGTAATAGATACAGACACATAATTATGAGACTTTTTAAAATTTGAAATGAGATTTATCAAAAGAGAAGATTATCCCTATTTTAATGTGTGTACCAAAATCTGTAACCACTTTCCTATTAGCATGGATAATTGAAAGGTGACTGTTATGCATGTGTGTATAAACCGCAGCTCAAAACTGTCCTTGAATTAAACAACTAATGTCCATTAAATTTCAGATTGACAAATATATTGGGTAATTTATCTAACTTGATTTAATATTCTTAGTATATTCAAATTGAATCTTAAGGAAAATAAATTTACTCTTTGCTTAGCAAATATATGAATGATCCTAATAAAAAGAATAGTTGTCAAATAAACTATTTTATTAGGAAAGAGAACTTTCCTAAAGGCAAAATCTTAGCTTTGACAGGCATTAATTAGATGCTTATTAGATGATAGATATCTACAAAATACCTTAAATAGCAATCAGCTTAATGTTTCAAATAACAGGCATTAATGAACATTTTCTGTAATGCTAAACTTATCTGAGAAAACCTAGTTTTTCTGATATTTAGTAAATACATGTTTTCTTTCTGAGCAAGTTTTTTTTTTTTTTTGAGACGGAGTCTGGCTCTGTTACCCGGGCTGGAGTGCAGTGGCCGGATCTCAGCTCACTGTAAGCTCCACCTCCTGGGTTCCCGCCATTCTCTTGCCTCAGCCTCCGGAGTAGCTGGGACTACAGGCGCCCGCCACCTCGCCCGGCTAGTTTTTTTTTTTGTATTTTTTTAGTAGAGACGGGGTTTCACCGTGTTAGCCAGGATGGTTTCGATCTCCTGACCTCGTGATCCGCCCGTCTCGGCCTCCCAAAGTGCTGGGATTACAGGCTTGAGCCACCGCGCCCGGCCGAGCAAGTTTTAAAGACTGCCAATTTACTGGAAAATTAGCTAATGAAATTTCATCAGAAGAGAATCCAGGCAATGGCTTCTTTCATTTCTTCAAGGTATGATGGGCCTCTGATGAAAATGAGAACTTACCTCTTGTTTAAAGTCATTGGTTTCTTCAGAAGACACAGCATTCTGAAGAAGGAATGGCACATGTTAGTGTGTATCACACATGCCTAGCTTTTTTATTCAAAAGTTAACCTTTTTAATCCAAAGCAGTTTTTATTTTTCAGCCTCATCTGTGGATGGCTTAACACGGGAAGAAGCCAACATGGTAGATCAGTCAATGTCCTAAGCACATGCTTGCCAGCGGGCAGGCAGGATTCATCTGAGCAGCCCAAATGGCCTGCTTGTAGCTATCTTTCATCGTTGCAGTTTAATTATGAGAAGATTAAAAATACCTGTGGGGCCAGGAGATTCTGCTTCTGAGATGGGTCAGGCTTTAGCCATGTGGCCACAGCATCTGGGTATTTGTAAAGCTATAAAAAAGTTGCATGTTTATCATTATTAAAAAAGGAAACGTAGGCATGAATGGAAAAAAACAACCATTCTTCACCAGTCTTGATGGATAAGCATAATATGCATGCATATAGTCACCCAGACCCTTAGGTACCTTTCTGTAATTTTTTTTTTTTCTTGCAGATTCATTTAATACACTCTTATGTAGCACTTACTGTGGGCTAGGCACTCTTTCAAATTGCTTTACAAATATGAACTGATTTGATCCTCTCATTCCCCTATGAGATGGGTATCATTAATATTCCCACCTTACAATCAGCCACAATGCAGTTAAGTGGTAGGAAATGGCAGAGCCAGGCAGGGTTCAAACGCAGGCAAACTAGCTCTTAACCCTGAACTTCACACTGTGCTTTCTTTTTGTATGTTTGCTGGCTGAATTTTCCTCTCAGATAAAGCACAGCTAAACCAGACGTGCCTTTAATTACTGTTGATCTTCACTGTGTCCAGTCCATGGAACAACAAGGAACTCTCTAAGGCTGTGCTGTCTAATACAGTATACTCTAACCACATGGGGCTATTTACATTTAAGTTAATTAAAATGAAATGGCCGGGCACAGTGGCTCATGCCTGAAATCTTGGGAGGCTGAGGCCAGCAGATCATGAGGTCAGGAGATCGAGACCATCCTGGCTAACACAGTGAAACCCCCTTTCTACTAAAAATACCAACAAAGAAAAAAAAAAATTAGCCGGGCATGGTGGCCGGCACCTGTAGTCCCAGCTACTCAGGAGGCTGAGGCAGGAGAATGGCGTAAACCCAGGTGGCAGATGTTGCAGTGAGCCGAGATCGTGCCACTGCACTCCAGCCTGGGTGACAGAGCGAGACTCCATCTCAAAAGAAAAAAAACAAAGAAATAAGATAAAAATTCAGTTCTTCAGTTGCACTAGCCTACATTTTGAGTGCTCAATAGCCATATGTATCTGGCAGCTATCTTACCAGACAATGCAGAAATATAATATTAAAATCATTGCACAAAAGTTTTATAGCTCTAAGGTGCCAAAGATGTAAATGAAATGGATTTTTCTTTAGCCGAGTTATTTATCTGGAAAATACTGATAATATGCTACTGCAGAGGAGTGGAAATTGCTCTGTGTAAGTGTCATCTGATCTGCTGAATCATCCAGGGCCAATCATTACATGTCCCTGTCATTCAGAATGAGAACTCTGGGGGTTGTACAGAGTCCCTTCTGCAGCCACCTAAGGGGTGGATGGGTAGAGAGAAAACCAGTCAGAAGTACTAGAGTTTCTCTCAGGCTGGCTCTAACCAGAGGAGCTTCATACTGGGCTTCTCTGAAAGGTTTTGCTGAAAGAAGGGGTTCCTTGCTTTAAGAAGATGCAAAAACAGCCGGGCGCGGTGGCTTACGCCTGTAATCCCAGCACTTTGGGAGGCTGAGGCCGGCGGATCACGAGGTCAGGAGATCGAGACCATCCTGGATAACAAGGTGAAACTCCGTCTCTACTAAAAATACAAAAAATTAGCAGGGCGTGGTGGCGGGCACCTGTAGTCCCGGCTACTCGGGAAGCTGAGGCAGGAAAATGGCGTGAACCCGGGAGGCGGAGTTTACAGTGAGCTGAGATTGCGCCACTGCACTCCAGCCTGGGCGACAGAGCAAGACTCTGTCCCAAAAAAAAAAAAAAAAAGAAGATGCAAAAACAATGGGACTAGATGCGTTCAGAGGTTTTCCTCTTCACTTTTTCATATCTATCTATCTATCTATTCTCATGACACATGTAATACAGGCTCAGAGAGAATGGATTTATAAGTTAAATTTATAATTTTTAAAACCTAATATGAAGAAAATAAAGGCAAGCAAAATGAATAGACTAAAAACCACCCAGTAATCCTAACACTCACAGATAACCAGTGTGTATTTTCAGGCATATATCCTTAGAGACTTCCCCAATTTTTTACTAGCTTTAAGTTTCTGGGATTCTAGAAGGCTGAGCCTTGAGCTCTTCACTTATTTCTTAAATTGTTATGACTCTACGTGCCTTCTAAAATGCATCTTTGCCATGTTTTCATTTATTAAAAAGGCACTAATTATTGCCTCATATAGTATGACCTCTATCTTCTCTGGAGATGTAAATTTTTCTGCTTTATTATTAGGATTCAACACCTGTGTTTTCAAATCAGTTGGAAAACAGACACACACACACCCACACACAAACACACAGAATACTTCTTTTAATGTCTTCATTAAGAAATCTAATTGCAGTGACCCCCAAGGCAATTCTATTTTGGCCTTTATTCTGTTCAACTGGAATTGAACTCTGTGTGCCTTTTTGTCCAAGCTTCTGGGGACAATGCCCATTTGTTGTTTGGTTGGCACGGTTTCATCTGTTGTGGAGGGGTAGGTACATCTTTAGTGCTGATCAAATAATTATAATAAAGAGTTTGGTTGGTCTTATGTTTGATTAGAAAATGTGATCTAACATCAGCTGACAATCACAATAGATACAAACAGCACACATAGACTTTCTTTTCACAATGGGCTTCTCAGCTAATATCTCAGACGATATTGTGAATATTATGGTCATACAAACAGTTCTGACTAATGTCCGATGTGAATTTTAAACTTAGCAATCCACTAAATAAAGCAAAAGCTGGAATTTTCTGCTTTTAGATCAGTATGTGGACTAATGGAAAAAAAGTCACACAACTTCGTATAACTCATCTTACATGCGATACTGGCCTAGACATTATTATATTTAAAATATCTGGGTTGGTTTTACAAACTTATATTTATTAAAAACCATACTGTGCTTGGTACTGGCCTAGATTCATAGCAGGCAGTCAGTAAATACTTGTAAACCAATAGATTTGACTGAGAAGATAAGTAATTTTGCAGCAAATATGTTTGTTGCGCCTCTTGCTGTAATTGAGTAAATGATTTCACTATGTAATAAACTTAAAAGATGCTTACCTGCTTTTCCTCAGAACTTCCAGAATCAGCCTGTTTAACCTTTGAAACAGAAAAGATGAAGAAAGATTACAAGAATGTCCTCCTAGCACATAGAAGCACACAATTCAGTTATTTTCAGGAATTTTCTTTAAGATTCAGCTGTACTCACTGGCAGGGCATAGGCAATGCCTAAGAGGCAAAAGCAAATCACTGCAATTCTCATGGTAGTGAGTTTTCCTGCAAAACATTTCATAAGGAATAGCTGACATCTTCATAGGTTAAAACACTGATACCTTTTTGTACTACCACGTTACAAAATGATCACAAATAAAATATATTTTCTGTAAAATCTTTTCTACTTCTTAGAGAAGGCTTTTCTTTTTAGTATTATGGTCTTTCAAGTTAATATTTATATTACCACCTATTCTCCATCTTTCACTATTAGACAAGGGAAAGGGAAATTTTACAAGTCTATATTTATTCAACTTTTAAATTTAGAGTTCCAGAAATTATACAATTACTACCTTATATATCTAGCTCTACTAAACCTACAAACAGATCAATAGTAACTTAATTATACTAATAAGCTAGTATGGGAATACTTTTTAGAGAAGAAAAAGCACAGAGAAAAAAATGCAAAAAATTTGCTTTATCCGTTTTTCCAATATGTATTTTAAATGTTGATTTTTAGCTTAAATTATTAAGCTACTTAGGTGAAATGAAACTATCTCTGAAATGTGTGATTTAAGTAAGATGTTCTAAAATTTTGAAATGCCAAGGAAAACATTGAAAATAGCCAACAACTTTTCTATTTTCTATAAGCCTACATAGTGTCATGCAGGTATCTTGGTAAATATTTTAACAGCTAAATTTAGCAGTAACAGATTCAGAAAGGGTTTTCTTCCCCTTGAAAACAAGATACATCATTTAAAAAATAGCATTGTAATTGGCTTAATTAGTGTAAAAGATCCCTTTTCTTTTACATTCCTGCAGTCACCCACTGAAAATGATATAGGTATAATTGTTCTAAAGGGGAATTGAATTTTACTATTTTCTGATTAGCCGCGGTAGTTTCCGTTCTTTTGAGGACCCAGTGGAAGTATTTTTAAGTTTTATATTTGATTGGCATTCCAAATATCTAGACACCTTTGTTCCAGGAGACCTGCAATGTATCTAATCTGCTTATTAAAAAGGCTAGAAAATTTAAATCTGTTTAACAGCATTACAATTAAAAATATTTTTCCTTAGAACTTGAACTTCCCCATGAAATTCAGCTGAATGCACAACCTAATAGCAAACTGAAGGCATACCTTGGTCGGCGTTTGGCTGAGAAGGCTGCAACTGGCCTGAGAGGAGTCCGGTCTCAGATGATGCTGTGCTCTCTGCCTCCTCCTCCCGCTGCTGACAAGTAAGCCCTCCCAGAATTTAAATGCTGCTGCAGACATCCTCCACCAACACAGGGAGGCGGAGAGATGTGTCATGAGGTTTTCTGCCACTGCCCAGCCCACCTGCTCCCACACTTCCCCCTCTGGTTTTGTGGTTAAAACAAAACAAAACAAAAAAACAAAAACGCACACACACACATCTACAGTTAAAACATTACTTATATACAATATCATTAACTAGCTTTTTCATTTACAGGATGGGCATTCAGCATCCAGGAAGAGCACTTAGGGATCCCATGGAAAAGGGAGAAAGTAGGGAAAAACATTAATGTAAAATTAAATAGAATGGATTTTTGTTTCTTTCAGTTTAAATAACATAAAAGTAATATCTGCAACTACTCTTGCCTATGTGATTATACTTATTGAAGAGCTAGAAGGCAATTGTTCAAGGCTGCAAAGAGTTCAGAAAACCTGCCTCTGTCCTTTACTACTCAAGCTTAGCTTTGTGATTTCAAGTATGCAGTAGCTTGTTACTTAGACAAAAGACACTAGTAACATTAAAATACAAAATTCGATATAAAAGAGAAGAATAGTATTTTATTCTAGATGTTGCAGAAGTAAAGCAGTTTCTGACTGAGAGCAGGATGACTGCTTGAGAGGGCTGCTTCAGGAGCCAGACTGTGGCTCTGAATTCAGCTGTGTCACTGCTGACCTGTGCAACCTTGGGCAAATCGCCCAGCCTACCTATCCTTGTTTCCTCATCCATAAAATGCAGATACTATTACCTAGGTCATGGGATTTTTGAGAGGTTTAAATGAATTAGTATGTTAAACTAACAATGCTTAGCACATATTTTAGATGCAAATGCCCTGCGTATCTTAAGGAGTGTATGTGTGTTAACTAGTATGAAATTTTTAAGAGGGGCAGGCAGTCACGAATTGTAATGTCTTTAAAAGGAATAGGTTATTAAAATGAGAGTAGATGTAAGATCTTTAAATGGTATGCATCAATAAGGAAATTTTGCACATTTCTAAAGGAACAGATTCGATTTTGGAATCATCTTTTTTTCTAGTTTTTCTCCCAGGGTATGTAAATTAGGCTACTTAAAAAGAAAAAGATTTTTTAAAATTTCTGTATTAAAAACACTTTACTAGGTATTTAAAAGGTATTAGAATAAAAGAAAATTACAGGGGAAGTCTGAATATTCAGGGATAGCAGAGCTCTGGGTCCTTTTAAAATATTTAACATTGTCTTGAGATTACTTATCTTCATCTGCTTTCTCAGTTGTGAAATGCAGGTTGCACTGTTTATTTACCTTACATCTTTATTGTAAGACTTGTGTGTAATTAAGATGAAAAATAAATGGTCCTATTTATTATTAGGTTGCTGCAAAAGTAATTGTGGTTTTTATTAGTTCTAAAGTGTCAGCTTCTTTTTGCCAAATATTACTTTATTTTTTATTTATTATTTTTTTTTTTGAGACGGAGTCTTGCTCTGTCGCCCAGGCTGGAGTGCAGTGGCCGGATCTCAGCTCACTGCAAGCTCTGCCTCCCGGTTATGCCATTCTCCTGCCTCAGTCTCCCGAGTAGCTGGGACTACAGGCGTCCGCCACCTCGCCCGGCTAGTTTTTTGCATTTTTTAGTAGAGACGGGGTTTCACCGTGTTAGCCAGGATGGTCTCGATCTCCTGACCTCGTGATCCGCCCGTCTCGGCCTCCCAAAGTGCTGGGATTACAGGCTTGAGCCACCGCGCCCGGCCCCAAATATTACTTTATTATTATTATTATTATTATTATTATTTTTGAGACGGAGTCTGGCTCTGTCGCCCAGGCTGGAGTGCGGTGGCTGGATCTCAGCTCACTGCAAGCTCCGCCTCCCAGGTTCACGCCATTCTCCTGCCTCCGCCTCCCAAGTAGCTGGGACTACAGGCGCCCGGCTGGTTTTTTGTATTCTTTAGTAGAGACGGGGTTTCACCGTATTAGCCAGGATGGTCTCGATCTCCTGACCTTGTGATCCGCCCGTCTCGGCCTCCCAAAGTGCTGGGATTACAGGCTTGAGCCACCGCGCCCGGCCCCAAATATTACTTTAAACATAAATATAGATTAAATAATTTCTTGCAGTGTTAATATATAGCTAATTCATAGGTTTCATGAACATTTGGTAGGGGGAAATATGTCTCCCTTAAATTGGATGTATTCCAGATGAACTGATATTATTGGCTTGTAGGTAATAAGCACCCTTTTTAATAAGTAAGATGACGACTATCTCAATAAAATAAAAAGCACACAGATTATAAGGTTGCAAAATAGACTTCTTTTTTCTGCTTTTAAAAACTATTTTTTTCCTTTAAACATATTACCCACATAAGCTTGTCATGTTGTCAATTTAGTGGAGGGAAGTCCGAAAATTCTAAAAACAACAAAATTTCCACAGGATTTACTGTAGTTTACTCTGTGCCCACGGGAATGATTCAATATGAAGCTAGAATTAATTATAGGAATAGATTATGCTGTAGCCCAACCATGTTGAGATGAACCATGTGACCCTTTACAGGACTCTTCTGGTCATAGCTCCACAGTGCCACACGATGGCAGCATTTCTGAAAAAAGATTTCAGACCACAATCTGGTTCTATGAATTTTCTTATTCCAGCGGGATAGAACACTCATGTATTTAATGACAGACCTATATACAGCTGTAGAGCGCTCCATTTCCTGGAATGCCAGGTGAGGAAATATTTCCCAACAATGATCCACTATGCAATCAGGGACAGAGACCCAGAGAACCAAAGCGTTCTTGTTTTGCTCTGTTGTTGCCTTAGGCAATCCCAGGTTGACACTATTGTCTCCTTCCGGACTTCTACTCTCATTCAAAAAGTTCCTAGTCCCAAGGCCTCTCTCAGAGAAAAGTCTTGTGAGTTCACGGGTAAAGAATGTGTCTGGGATGCTTCAGAGTTGAGAAGATAAAGTGATTTATAATGGGAGGCAATTCTGTAAAGTAGGGAATGTATGCTGCGTCATTGTGACTATTGGGGAGGCTCATGTTTCTTGATGTTTCATGCTGTTTGCACTCAAAAGTGCTGCTGCTGGTTGTTTTTCTGAGTAGGATTTTCTGTCAGAATTGACATGTTAAATGATTTAAATCACAGTGGCTCTATCTGTAATATTTCCAAAATTTCCATTCTTGATTGGCTAATGATTGGTTGTTAGAATCAAAAGGTCAAAATGCACAAACTCCCTGTAAATCTTGTATGTGGAAAGTAAAAAATGTTTAGTTGTCAAACTAGAATGCGAAGAGTAATTTGTGATCTTAAATTATAGACACTAAGAGGACACATGGAAACAAAGAGCCTTATGGTCTTTTTCCTGAATTACACGAAAATTCCCATATAATAAAAAGTAAGTGTTCAATGTCACTACTTTGGTGGACAACTTTATTAAACTGACTTCTAGTTTATTTGAACATTTCTAATTATATTTTACTTAGTAAAGTGTAACCAACTATTTCAGCATTTTCAGCTCTACAAATAATTACTTTTTCCCTCGAGTCAAGGTTCAGATATGACTTTGATATCTTGGTAACACCACAAATCTGTCATAAAGAAGTTGGGCATTAAAGCTATTTGGAAACCTAGCACCATTCATCATATATAGACTGGGAAAGGGGGCATTATTTATCACAGGGTAGCAAGCAAAAGTGGATGATAAGAGGGTGCTATTTTCAAGTTCAGACATGAAATTAGAGCATTTCAGAAATACAAAACAAAAACAAACAAAAAAAACCCATAAAACCTTTTATTCCATCGCTCAATAACATAGACAACAGAAGTCAGCTCCTGAAAAAGTAGTCTTACTATTGGTAAACATTAGTTTCAATTTAAAACAAATGAAAAAAAGTTTTGCTTTAGATCCATAGAACTGTTATGGAATGAGTGCTCAATAAATTGTTGGTGGTTACCTACTCAGCCCTGCATCTATGACAACGAATTCTGACCTTAGAGTTTTTGCTTATGAATACAATGCACAGGCACTATGCTTGAATTCAGAGTACATCTCATATATTGATATCTAATATCTGCCAGTACTCTAGAAATCTAGCATTTCTTCATTAAAGTAGTATTAGTAACTCTGAGGGCATTCTAATGCTCTTTAAATGGTAGATTCTTTAAAGTGGACTTAAATTACTAACTTTTTTTTCTTCAATGACACCATTCTTACCCTCATGGAGCCCATTTATTCATGAAAATCAACTAGGAAATTTGAAACTTGAGTAACCAATGAGATTAAGAGGTGTGGCTAAACAGTAAACTTGGCAGCACCCTGGGTAGAGAAGGCATATGGTAGAGACCCTGTGTCCACATTGGAGTTGAAGGGATGGGTATTCTGGGATTGGATTCAAACAGAAAGCCCCCTTCCCACTCAGCATCAATCACAGCAACATAAACTCTAGACCTGTAACAACCTGGGGAACAATAGAGGAGGCTGTAATCAGGGAAGACCCAAAGAGGGAGGTAGAACAGGGTGGAAAAACACAAATAGAAAGTCTAGCAGCTGCAGGAGGACCTTGTTTGTTCAGAAAAAGACATTTTGTGGCAATAAGCAGTCAGTGACAGTCATTTTGCAGAATGTATTTGAAGGGAGAAAATCATTCTCCGAAATTGGTTTATGAGAATTCTTACTTAAAATCTGACGTTTGAGTAATTTTGGTAGAGAATCTATCATAAGGTTGATGTGAAAAGGTGACAATTTCAGTGCAAAAGAGAAAACAAAATCAGAAGAAAGGGGAGCAAAACTAGGCAACAAAAGCAGCTCAATCAGATATTTTTCTGGTCACATTTGGCTAAGGATTTTTGTTTCGACAATTCTTGTCAAGGCGTAATTTACATTAATGCCCCGATCCCGTGGCATAACATTTATGTTTCTTAAACCTGTAATTTAAAATATTCTATATTAAAATTTGATTTCTTCTTTAATGTTTGAATTCCTCATAGAGTGTACG
This sequence comes from Trachypithecus francoisi, assembly GCF_009764315.1. Taxonomy (NCBI): domain Eukaryota; kingdom Metazoa; phylum Chordata; class Mammalia; order Primates; family Cercopithecidae; genus Trachypithecus; species Trachypithecus francoisi. Next base: position 44,919,714 of record NW_022681454.1, read on the forward strand.
TTCCATGATATGCTAATCCCTCTGCAGTTTATGCGCCAAAAATATTTATTCAGTGAAGAAATTTAGCCCATTTATGAAATGCATATAATTCTTATATAAATTGAGTTATTCTTGCTGATTATTTTCTGTCATTTTCATAAAGTCCCAAATTAAACATATTTATTTATTTTTTGAGGCAGTGTCTCACTCTGTCGCCCAGGCTGAAGTGCAGTGGCACGATCTCGGCTCACTGCAACCTCTGACTCCCGGGTTCAAGCAATTCTTGTGCCTCAGCCTCCCAAGTAGCTGGGATTGCAAGCATGCATGCACCACCATGCCCAGCTAATCTTTTTTTTTAGTAGAGATGAAATTTCATCATATTGGCCAGGGTGGTCTCAAACTCCTGGCCTCAAGTGATCGGCCCACCTCAGCCTCCCAAAGTGCTGGGATTACAGGCATGAACCACTGCCCCCGGCTCCCTAAATTAAATGTCTTTAGATTCAAACAGAGGTAATGTTCAGCTTGAGTGAATTACACCTGAGAACTTCAGGCATGCTTTCTGTGCCCAGAAAGAACTGCCCAGGTGATTGCTACTTTTTACATAGCATGGAGGTCCTCTGGGGTCTGGCATTACTCTGTCTCTCCAGCCTTATTTCTGCCCAACGTCTCTCGTTGTACTCCCTAAAACAATCATGCAGAGCCATGTGGGTTCCTCAGTATGTTGTTCTATTTCAGGTCTCCATGCCTTTACTCACATTGCATGGTCCTTATATCTAGAATATCCGTCCAGTCTCATCCTCATCTGTCTCTGAAATATTTGCACATCATGCCCCAAAGCATCCCCTATAAAGCCTTTTCTGGTCTAAAGAGAAACAACCAACTGCCACTTTTTAACCCCTCCTACAGCCTGCACTTGATCTATAGCACCGATGATGCTTTATTGCCCTAAATGTTTGTCCTCCTCACGCCAAAAAGTAAACTCCCAGCAGTCAGGGACTGGGATTTATTCATGTTTGTATCCACAATTTCCTGCTAGGCACTCAGTAAATGATTAGAGGAACAAGTGAATGAAGAAGCATTATTTTAATATTGTTTAATCCTATGGTAGCCACAGGTAGCACGTACATTTAGTATAAACTCCAAGAGGCTGGAACTCTTACTGGGTTCTTAAAATAATTTATATATTCATATTAAAAATGCCATTGCAGAATTTGAAGAGGCTAGATTTTCTTGTCTCCTATCTCAAATTCTTTTCTATGGGGTTCTGGCATATGCTTTCTCTTGTCTGGGTCTCAGGTTCCTTGATAGAGTTAATCTGGATTATTTTAGAAGTCAATTTCAGCTCTAAAATTCTGTGATTTATGTTTCCTTTTCAAGTTCATGAGGAATAAAATACTGACATTACAACAAGAGGAGTAAACAGATAGTAGGAGTAGAGATGGTCTTGAGAGAAGTTCACATTGAAGAAAGATTTTAACACAAAGAGTCTTTAATAGACCAGTGGACAGGTGAAAGTTGAAGAGTTATGATGTTTTTAAGTAAAATATCATGTATTTTGCTTTATTTTAAACTATAGATAAAAATTAATGAACATTATTTTAATAATACTAGTAAAAATAAAACTTTTTTTTTAAAAAAGGACTTAAATCAATCCCAACATACAACTTTAATAAATCAATCTTTCATGTTCTGAGAATTTTTTATTCTAACCTCCCACAATATGGGTTTTCTAGAGGCATTTTCCCAGTATGGGTCACATGAATTTCTTTCAGATTTCATTACCCAGAGTGGGAGATCAAGGAGAAACTGAGAGACTGGTTTGCCTCTTTCCTGGAAAATGCCTCTTGTGGTTTTTGGGGGTAGTTTTACTGCCAAACAGGTCAGGCATATAGGGCTTCACCATAATCTGGAGATGTTTTTAGATTTTTCTTTCCCGCATTCACATCTCCTTCATTTCCAAGCATCTGTGGATTTTACTAGTCTAGACAACCCATTAATTTCCCTTTGTATCTAATGATATTGTTCACGAGTCATTCAGAATCAGTTTGTCCTCTTTTCACCCATTTCATGCTTAACACAATTTCTGCTGCTTGTTTTTTCCCTAAGAAACAAGGGAATTTTCTTGTAATTATTATGCCCTTAACATTTACTTTTTCTACAGTAGCAAAGAGCAAGCCCAAAACTTCTGTCTTTGCCTTTTAAAAGGAGAGATATTCAAAATAATAACAATAACAGCAATAATAATGGTAATTGTATATATATTTATGGGAAACCTGTAAAGTACTAGATTTAAAAATATGCATTTTGTCTAATATTCCTAACGATGACATAAGTTTAGTATTATGATTTCAATTTTTTCAGATAACTACAATAGAAGCCATTTAATGTGCAAGTCACTTCTGTTTACCTGATTGCATTTACTCTTTGCACAAATATTAGTTATATATTTACAGGGTCAGTAGGGTTCCAGGGAAGGAAGTGTTTAGTTCTACACATGAGTGTTAAGAAAAGCTTTCAAGAGGATGCTAAGATGCAGCTCAGTTGAGGAGCTAATGTTTAGAGACAAATTTATTTATTTATTTATTCGAGACAAGATCTTGTTCAGTCACCCATGCTGGGGTGCAGTGGTGCGATCATGACTCACTGCAGCCTCGACCTCCCAGGCTCAGGCGATCTTCCTGCCTTGGCCTTCCCAGTAGCTGAGACTATAGGTGTGCACCACCAGACCTGGCTAATTTTTAAATTTTTATAGAGACGAGGTCTCCCTATGTTGCCCAGGCTGGTCTCAAACTCCTGGACTCAAAGATCCACCTGTCTCAGCTCCTAAAATGCCTCCCAAAGTGGTCTTGGGTTGAAAGCACAAGCCACCATGCCTGGCCCCAGAGGCTAACTTCTAAGATGTGAATCAAAATTGCAAGCATCCAAATTCGATCAAACATGGTTGAAATAAAAGAACAAAAACAAAAACAAAAACAAAAATCTAAATAACCATACAACAAAAGCTGTAAGTTCCAATGATACTGATGAGAGAAATTTTGTAAGGATTTTCAAAAATCTTGCCTCTAACAAGTTCAAATCTAATAAGAACAAAAGCTTATTTTTTTCACATATGCCACCCAGCTAATGCCATGCTATGGTCATGAGTCATACAGTGTGGGAGAATGTCAGTATGTCTCTACTAATCTCAAACTGCTATGAGTCACCTGTTCAAAACACACACCTACTGATTGTGGGTTAATATCATTAGCTTCATGCTTAATAGAGATAAAGATCTTAAATATTAGTTTTCTTGACTCTCTAAACTTTGAACAAATTGCTCATTGTATTTTAACAGGTATATTTCTACAGAAAGGCACCTTTCATAGTCTTATGTCCTACTACATTTGAATTCTTTGTAGCACCTACAATAATAATTGTGCAGGTACTGTTGGCTGTACACCAAAGATGTGTTGTCTTCAGAGTAGTTGCTGGGAAGCAGCTGAAACTACATTTCTCAGCCTCTCTTGCATTTAGATGTGGCCATATGTCTAGTTCTTGCTAAGGGAATGTAAACCAAAGTGATGTTTCATTTCCAGGAAGAAGTGCCTAAAAACTTCAAATAGTGTGCCTCCCCCACAGTCTTATTCCTTACCCTTTCACCAGATGAAGAGGACTCAAGCATTTTGGATAGCAGAGCCCAGGGGGAACATGGCTTGAGCTGTCTGCTGATCTGGAACCCTAGCATTAGATACCATATTGTTATAGGATCTTTGGAGTGTTGCTTTTTTGGCCTGAAACCTGCAGCCGGTGGTGCCTTTGCCTGAGTTTTGCTCTGGCCCACTAGACTCATTCTGCCCACTCAGCCTGGCAGGCTGCTTTCAGCTCATGCTACTGGTCTGGATCCCACGCCTCCAAGGGAGGCCACGAGTCAGGCATGGAGTGGCAATGGGGTGTGAGTGAGCATAGGGTCTGGCCACTATGCAGTCAGACACGCCAGCTGCTGCTGTGGGGCAGGAAGCTCCAGGTGCTGACATGGGTGCGAGCTCTCTGCAAGGCTGCAGCTTTCCTGGCTCATACTAGGGAATGCGGTGGTGCCCAGAGGCTCAGAGACACCGGGAACCACAAGGTCTCAAAAAGGGAGTCACAGCCCTAGCTCGGGAGATCCCAGGTCTGGGCTCCCTGAAAGGCTGCAGCTCTTCTCTCCTCCTTACCCACAAAGTGGTGAGCAAGGGGCATATTTCAGCTCTGTCTGTGTTACAGCTCTTTTAGCATCACCATTCCACAAGTCCTGAGTTCTTGTCCTGTGACCAGGAAGAATGAGGTACGCAGACAAGTGGAGGGTGAGCAAGACAAAGAGGAGTTTTATTAAGCAACAGAACACCTCAGAGAAGACCCACAGTGGGCAGCTCCTCTCCGTAGCTAGGGTGTCCTGATAAGTGTTCAGCTCCTGTCAGAGATATAGGCAGGTCATCCCGAAAAGTGTTCAGTTCTCAGCAGAGTGGGTAGGTCCTCTCTGCTGTTGGCTGTCCCATTATCTCTCCATCCTCTGCCCTTGTGTTGCTGAGCCCAGGGCATTTACAGACCTCAGAGGTGAAGAAGTGCATACCAATTGGTCCATGGGCAACGATGGACAGGCCTGGAAAAGGTACCACAATTCTCCACTCCAGTCTGTGGGACTGGCAGCCTGGCCCCCAGCCTTCAGGCTCTCCCTGGCCTGAAGGTGGGGCCTCACCCGGATCTGCCCCCTTCTGCCCAGGAGCTGGTCTGCCTCTTGTGGCTGTCCATGGCACCCAGGCTGCTTGCACAAAGGGGCACCTGCAAGTCAGCACTGGGCTGCTTTCATCCTCACCTCCACTTCCCTCCCGGCAACACTCATCAGTGCCTACAGTCTAGAGGAGGCCGAGGTGGCAGGGGGCTGGTGTGTCAGCACTGTCCTGAGCATGTGCACACCCGGCTGGGCTGTGACAGCTCTCCGGCTTGGCCCCAAACCCACTCCAAGATTGGAGTGGGTGCCAGGAGTGGGAAGAGACCAGGCAGCAGGAGCAGACAGGCCCCCTAGGGTGCAGACTGCAATTCCTGTTCCTGGGAGGGCGGGGATCCTGCCCACCCAGCTCGCAGCCCTGTCTGAGGAGGACCTTCTGGGAGTGGATTGGGGACCCGGACCCGCAGTCGACAGTGTCAGGCCTGGTGGTCACTTAAATGCTGAACGGACACAGTCCCAGCCCCAGTCAGCCTGTGCAAAGCCTTCTCCCAAGGTGCAGGAACCTGGCTTGGTGGGGTGGGTGCTGTCACTGCACCATTGGCCGGGTCCTGAAGCGGGCACTGCTCCAACTTTCAGCCATGGGGCCCTGAAGTGCACCCCAGGTCAGCGCCTTGGCCTAGCCACCACGCTCTGTGTGCAAGTGTCACACTGCCCCGGACCCAACTCTGCCTTGGGGACCCTCTCTGCCTCACCGCTGCTCTGCTGCCAGCGGACTACTTGGCCTGGACCCACTGTGGTGGCCCCCAGGGCTGTGGGCCTCGGGGACTGTCCACCTCTTCCACACATCCTCCCTGCAGCAGCAGTGAATGAGAGCAGCAACGCGGGGCCAGGGTCCGAGCTAGGGAGGCTCTGGGCCTGGGGTTGTGTCCTGCCCGGCCGTGCTAGGGTGGGGGTGGCGCAGTCTGCTACCTCCCGGACATTGGACACAGGGCACAGGGGTACCCCCTGCCGCTCAGGGCTGCTCCTACAGCTGCTCCTGCCACCACCGCTGGCGCCTCCCAGCTGCAGCTGCCAAGGTGACAGCAGCTGCTCCAGATGGCCCACCGTTGCCATCAGTATGAACGAGAAATAAGTTTCTATTGCCTTAAGTGTCTGATATCTGTTACGATAGCAGATGTTAACTTAATTGACACAATGTCATATGCATAATATTGCTCAGTTCATAGCTTTTGGGTTTCATTATCTGTGTTCCAGGTCACTAGACTCATGAAACTGAATTTAAGTTATGGTGCTGTAACTTTATATGTATCTATTTTCTATTAAGTTTTGCTCCCCCATTTCTGAAAGCCAGAATAAGCTCATGCGAGGTTACTAATACGCTAAAATTGAAGTTGATTATTTTATACAGTAAGTATGTGACTCATTTATTTCCACAAGAAGATGGTATGCAATATCAGGAGATAAGTGATTAGGATAGTGGGCTTCTCTTGATCCCCTGTTTTTGTTTTTCCCACTTTTGCAAGAAGAGAGTCAGCTTTGATATAGGTTTTAGTGGATAGTGTCCAATGTTGGGAATCTGGGAACCTGAATTTTATCTTGCCTATACCACATAATTAAATATTGCTAAGTTGGCTTGTTTCTGAGAAGAAAGAGGCTACAGCTGCCTTCCACTAAATGATAAATTCATCTCACAGCTTCTGAATTGTTGGCACAGCATCATTTGCTTTTACTTCTTAGTTAGGCTACCTGTTTTTTGGACACCTTTTGCTTTTGGACCTGCTAACAAGTAGACAGTGGCAGTTAGAGAACAAGTTAAATTGTCCAGGCTCCGTCCTCAAGTCTGTAATCCCAGCACTTTGATCACTTGTGCTCAGGAGTTCGAGACCAGCCTGGTCAACATGGCAAAAACCCTGTCTCTGTGTAAATAAATAAATAAATAAGAGATCAAGTTAAAATCAACCCATCTAGTTATATTTGAGAACTTAAAGTCATGTTCTCTGAAGGTTTTGAATGACTTCCGTTTACTAGTAAAGATGTGTTCATAGATTAATTTTAGTTTTAGTTGCCTCTCACCAGATCAGATATTGTGTGGGAGGTAAATTCTAAGAAACTTGAAGAATTTTAAAGCGCTCTACCATCCTCATATGGAGATGACCATAATTAGAGGAAACAGTAGGTTATGTAAGAAACTGTTTATTGTTGGGAGCTGAAGTTTTGATCCTTTCCTGTATATTTATTTCACTGATATTCCTAAACCTTTGGTGGTCTTTTGGTCTGTGGGTCACAGCTGGGCTAAGGGGTTAGCCAGAGTTCTTAGTGAAGTAGCAAAAGAGGTTATGTGTGGCATATCAGCAGAGTGGGTACACCCATTTGTCTGGGTTGGGGAGGAAGTGGAGGCTGCGATCAGTGAAGTGGCCTTTTTCTGTTTTTAGACAGTGCCAAAGCATCTCAGACTGGGGTTTCAGGTCTATTTTTGTTTACGAGGAGTCGGTTCAGACACAAGTGAAATTGTGGTGTCTTAACCTCTAGTAAGATTTAAAACATACATGCTGTTTCATCAAGCTTGGTCTCTTAGGAATCCGGTTTATGGTAGAGATGATGTTATTCTGAATTTAGAAGGAAAAGGGTGACAGAGTTTCATTACAAAGATTACAAAGATGATGATTACAAAGATTACAAACATTTTGTAATCCCTGACTAGAATACAAATGAGTATAAAAATTTTACTTTTTAAGAAGGATGGAAATCCTACATACAGTAAATCTATTTTTCTAAAACATGTTTTACTTCCACGGCAGTTTTACAAAATTGGCACCTGACTTATTATTTTTTGTGGTCCTATCTTCTAGTCTGAGTGTTAACCAGGTGGACAGGCAGATTAGGACTAGGAAATAAGATTAAACTTTTATCCTACTGTACCAGTTTTGAGTGGGTACACGGTTGTGTGTAGATCTTTCACACACAGGATTTGAGTGGTTTTTTTTTTTTAACAAAAATGTGTGAAACATAAAAGTATATAGTAAACAGTTGAGGAATTTACTAAAAGAAAGCTAAGAATTCAGGAAGAATTCTAAAAGAAAGCTAAGTGTTGAAGTAAATATTGCACAAAATATAAAACATTTAGTTCTATACATTGGCATGTAAATGTTAATTTTAGTTGCTTTGAAACAACAAAATAAAAATATCAGTTTCAGTTGTTACGATTTAAAAATATGCATTGTATGTATCTATGCAGTTAACCAAAATGCATTTTTGAAAAAAAGGGTGATAGGAATCTCAAAAGATAAAAATGAGACCTCTATTAAAAACAATATTTCCTATCTAGCACTATGATTCCAGTTCTAGACTCTCCCAGCTGGAAGACAGATGGTAGGAAGGCAGCGCACTGAGAAAAAAGGGGATGGTTCTTGACTTGTGGCTTCATTTCAGTTCTAAGACAACTTAAATTCTAAAAGGGCAGAAAATCACAAGGAATGAAGATTACAGCAGATTTAGTTCAAACAGAAAAAGATGCCTTCAGTGATAGGCGATTCCATGTACTCAGAAAGCAGGACTGGAATTGACATGATGAGGTGGGGAGATGGGTTTCTTCTTGGCATCTGGGTCTTTTCTGATATCTTCAAGCTTTTAATCATATGAAACTAAAAGACTTCAGCTGCTTGCATCATTTGTCTTTATCTTTGTAGATCAGGAGCTCAAAAGCCCTTAGCCCAAACCCACTCATAGATTATTTTTGTAAATAAAGTTTTATTGGAACATGACCACACCCATTCATTTACGCATCGTTTATGGCTGCTTCAGTGCTACAATGGTAGAGTTGCACAGTTGTGATAGAGACCATATGGCCTGCAAAGCCTAAAATATTTGCTCTCTGACCCTTTACAGAAAAAGTTTGCTTACCTCTCTTCCAGATGAAATATCTTCTTAATTTTAGTCTATTATTTAGCTCAAGTATATGAGTCAATCCTTCACCCTCATCCCCACCCTGTCATTTCTAGTTACATCAAGTCAGTTTTGTGGTGCAATGGACACATATACTGTGTCAGATGCATGAGCATAGCTTTGAACCATTCAATACAATGCTTTGTCTTTTGTTTTCATGCATCCTGATAATGCCTTGCATTGTGGTCAGCATGGGTCACTGAATCAATGATATTAGGGATAAATATTTAATAATTGTTTGATCCCTTTCTGGTAATAAGTAACAGTTCCTTTTACAAAATCTTGTAAATGTACTTTGAATTTATACCAGGTGTAAATATTCCCACTTGCATTTGACATGTAAATTATCTGACACTTATCTGTTACTTACCTGCTAATTTTTTTGCCTTTTCTTTATAGTCTCTTGTGAGATAGTTCTGTAGTTATCCCTGTTGTCTTCACTTTCTTTAACATTTTTTTGTATTTTTTGAGACAGGGTCTTTCTCTGTCATCCAGCCTGGAGTGCAGTGGACCAATCATGACTCACTGTTGCCTTGACCTCCTAGGCTCCAGTGACCCTCCCACCTCAGCCTAGCAAGTAGCTGGGACTACAGGCATGTGCCGCCTTGCCCAGCTAATTTTTTTGTTTTGGTAGAGATGAGGTCTAACTATGTTGCCCAGGTTGGTCTCATGTTCTCACTTTCACTAATCAAAGATCTTAGAATCATCTGTAAATCTCTGTATTGTAATAAGAATAGTATCAGTACCTTTAATATGCATGGTCCTTCAAAAATCTGAAGCGCTTTCAGATTGACTATCTAAATTGATGCTTGTAACAATGTTTGTTTGCTTCTGGGAAAGGGATCTGATTGGCTAGAGAAAAGAATGGGAGGGAAACAAATTTTCAGAGAAATAATTATTATAGCTTTTAAATTTTGTATAATGTGTGCATGAGCTACCTACTGCTGAGTAGCAAATTACCACCAATGAAACAGATTAAAGCAACACACATATATTATCTCAGAGTTTCTGTGGGTCAGGAATGCAGGCACAGCTTAACTAGGTTCTCTGTATCAGAGTGTCTCACGAAGCTGGTATTAAAGTGTCAGTCAGAGTTGAGTCTCATTCAAAGGCTTGGTTGTGGAAGGATCTGCTTCCAAGCTTACATAGTTGTTGGCAGGATTCAATTCCTTGAGGACTATTGGACTGAGGGCCTCAGTTCCCACTTATCTATTTGCAGGAGGCATCCCTAGTTCTCCAACATGACAGCTTGCTTTATCAAAGCACACAAGCCGAGAAGGCAATAGGGGAGTCTGCTTGCAAAACAGAAGTCAAAATTTTGTGTTACCTAATCATGAAAATGTCATCCCATTATTTTTGCCATACTCGATTCCTTAGAACAAGTTGTTAGGCCATCCCACATTCAAGGGGAGGGAATTACACGGGGGGCATGAATCCACAAATTGGGGGTCATGGTGGGCTATTTTGGACTCAGCCCAGCACAAAGAATATGTATTACCTATTTAGTAAAATTAAGTAAATAAAAGTGCTTTTAGATATCCAAGACTTTTAAATGAAAATGCAAGTCTCAATACGATATGTAAAATATAATTCAATTTTTGTAAATAAAGAAGAACTTGTGCACATACACACAAATATACAAATGTATACAAAATGGTGAGAATGCTACACATCCAATGGTCAGCAATGATTATGTCTATGGAGCAGAGTGAGAGACGAATGGGGATAAAGAAACTTTCACAATTGAATCTACCTCTTTCCTTCGCAACACGATAAGAAAGGAATTATGTTCATTTTATTAATACAAAGTTGTAGAGGATAAATGGTTTTCCAATGGCATATACTTACTTAATTGCAGGACCAGGTCTCAGAAGATGGTTTGCCTGAACAGCCAAGATTTTTCTATCCAAGTTATTTATTTTTAAACTAAATTGTTTTATTCAAATAATTTATTAAAAAGTTTAAAAGATTATAAGGATGATCAATATTAGTTTCTCCACTGATACCTGGCAAATCTTATTGGGTGGCCATCACCATTCAATATGTCTGATTATCAAGACATTTTTTAACCCGTGATAAAACAGAAACTTGTATTTAACCCTATGGTAAGTACTATGGTTTGAATGTGTTTGTCTCCTACAAAACTCACATTGAAATTTATCCTTAATTCAACAGTATTGGGAGCTGTGGCCTTTAGGTGATTGAGTCATGAGGAGTCCACCCTCACAAGAGTGGGATTAAGTGTCCTTATCAAAGGGTTTGACAGAAGAAGTTTGCCCCTCTTGTGCCCTTCTCCCTTCTACCAAGTGAGAACACAGCATTCCTGTCCTCTGGAAGATGCAGCAACAAGGCACCATCTTGGAAACAGAAAGAAGCCCTCACCAGACAACCAAACCTGCCAGTGCCTTGATCTTGGATTTCCCAGCCTCCAGAAATGTGATAAATAAATGTCTGTTCTTTATAAATTATCCAATTTTAGGTATTTTGTTACAGCAGCACAAATGGACTTAGACAATAGGGATGCCAGATTTAGCAAATGAAAATATGGCATTTTCCACTTGTTGGTAGTGAAGGGATCTCTTCCAGCAAACCCATCAGCTTTCCAGTTTCCCCTTTTGGGGAGGAAAAAGCTCCTCATGTCCCATGGTCCTGTACATGCCTAATTCTGTTACCCACAGTGATCAGCAAAGAGTGCAAGGCAGATTAATCCAAAGAGGATAGTAGTTAACATCCCATAGTGCCAAACCCATTCTTAGCCAAAGGGACTTTACTGAGAGGGGACTCTAACTCCCTATATCTTAGGAAGTACTCTAACCTTCCTAAGTTGGGCCTCAGACCCAAGTTTGGTCAAGCATCCTTGCATTTTCTTAAGAAGGACCTTTTACCCACTCTGTTTTAGGAGACACTGTAACTCCCCTAAATTTGGCCTCTAACCCAATCCCATCCTTTACATGTCAGGCAAGAAATAATTCATGGCAAGTCCTTAGAGTGAAAGCAAGTTGTTATAAATGTCCATTGTTTTGACTAAAGATAAGAAAGTATCAATTGGATAAGAACAGAGCAAGTTGCCGTGAATGTCTATTAGCTCATAAACTTTACTGTTTTGGGGGTGGTTTTTAACACATCCTAGAATTTTCTTTTTAAATAACATATAATGAGTGCTTAAGGTAAGAATATTTTTGAAACTGAGAAGTTATTTTAAAATACTTTATAAAAGTTGAACATTACATTTTTTTGAGTCTTTATCATCTTTTCTATTCTTCTAAAATAGTCATTAAATATCTCTGTGGGAGTATAAAGAAATAATGTAATGTGGCAGAATGTGATTTACCAGTATAAGGTTGTCAAATTTGGCTTTATGACTATATGCCAGGAAAGCAGAAAAGCAAAACTCAACAAGGAAATAGTCTGCAACTAAATTTCAATAAATGTCCCAAAGCATGGAGCATTTGTGTCAAGGTCCTTTGCACATTAATTTAATATATTTTCTGTTGCAATTTTAAACACACTATTCCTTGAAGCTTATCCTCATGATGTAATATCATTGGATGACTGACCTGTTACTACATTTCTGCTTTTTTGATTGAGTAATAGCTCTCTGATGGGAAAGGATGACTATATGTAGCCACAGAAAAGTGGAAGAGAAAATGGGAATGTACTGATGTCTTAGTCCATTTCTGTTGCTTATAACAAAATAACTGAAACTGGGAAATTTATAAAGAAAAGGAATTTATCTCTTACAGTTATGGAGGCTGAGGAGTTCAAGACCAGCCCTAGTAATGTAGCAAGACCGCATCTCTACAAAAAATTAGCCAAGCACAGTGATGTGTGTTTGTAGTTCCAGCCACTTGGGAGGCTGAGGCAGGAGGATTGCATGAGCCCAGGAGTTTAAGGCCTCAGTGAGCTATGATTGTACTACTGCGCTCTAGCCATGGTGAGTGAGCGAGACTCTGTCTCAAAAAAATTTTTTTTCATAAATCACGGATCCATTCACTACTCTACATTTTATTATAGCACTACCGTTAGGAGCAAGGGCTTTGTGGTCAGGCTGCCTTAGTTCGAATGTTGTATTGGTCACTTCCTAACTGAGGCACCTCGAGCAAGCTATTTACTTTCTCTGGGTCTCTGTAACCTCTCTGGGCCTTTCTGTCCATAGGGACAGAAATAGCACCTCCTCCAGAATGTTGTTGTAAAGATTAAATGAGCTCACACATACAAAGATTACTTAGTTCCAAGTGCCTGGAACTTAGTAAGGCCTCACTGAAAGTTGAATGTTAACTCTCAGAAACAACACCTGAGATTCTAGAGTTTGTGCTAAATTCAAAGTGTAGGAAATATGTTTCAGATAAATGCATAGTTATATATGACATTAAATGTAGGAAATCATGTTAGTTTATCACGTGTTCCATCTTACAAGCAAAGAAGAGAAAACCAGTTATAGCTAGGAAATTGGACAAATTGGCAGCAAGAGAAAAACATTTAAAAATAAAAGTATTTTAATGGGGCACACTCTGCACATACATGATGAGAAATGCTACTATATGTAATAATAGCAGAGAATGCAGAATAACTGGGACTTGGGAATCTGCAACAAAATAAAGTTACTGCATTTAAATGGGCAATATATTGGGAAATAGCAAATCTAAAACCGTGGTCAACATTCAGCTTATGTTCCCTTTGTTTCTTGAGTGTTTTCAGCTTACTGAAGTCAAATGACATTTTTTTGCAGATGGAAAATTATGAGCTGTTTAGGGAAATAAGCACATGTCCTAATTATGCTACATCATCTTTTCCATGAGAAGTGCAAATGCAACTTTTAAAAATAGTTTAGATAGAAAACAATTGATAGAAACTGTTTCTTTGTTTGTCTCTTTCTCTATGTCTCTCCCTTGCTTCCTTCCAAAGGATAGTGGTACCAATCTTTGCATTAACAAATATCAACTCAGCAAAAAAGGCTGCCAGCTGCATTTTTGAAGGGATGTCCATTTTGTCATTGTTGGGACACCAATTTTGCAGCAGGCTGTAAGTTCTGCTAAAATGACTTTGATAGCTGGTAAGGTCCATGCAGGATTTCCCCTATAAGAATTCTGGAAACAAAAGACTTAACTGAAAATAGCTAAATGGCACTATTTATAAATGTATTCAGGTTTAGGAAATGGTAAATAATCGTGTACACACTTTCAGGGAATTTATGATAAGAAAATAAAGAAGAACTAGAATATCCGTCCAGTCTCATCCTCATCTGTCTCTGAAATATTTGCACATCATGCCCCAAAGCATCCCCTATAAAGCCTTTTCTGGTCTAAAGAGAAACAACCAACTGCCACTTTTTAACCCCTCCTACAGCCTGCACTTGATCTATAGCACCGATGATGCTTTATTGCCCTAAATGTTTGTCCTCCTCATGCCAAAAAGTAAACTCCCAGCAGTCAGGGACTGGGATTTATTCATGTTTGTATCCAGCAACCACAGTAGTTTAACTTTTTCCCTCCAGAAAAAGGTTAAACTTTGTGGACTCAAATGCATTGGTGTTCCCTTCTCGCTTGATTCATGTGGCTGGGAATGAGTTTGCATGCCAATGTGGGGCTGGTCATGTGACTCTTCTTGGAAAAGATAAGAAGTATATCACTGTGATTTTGAGCTAAGAAGCATGAAACAGCAGCACATTTTCCTTTTATGTTTTCGTAGCAAACCCACTGATATACCTATGACAATTTATTTCAAACACAGGCCATGTTTTGACACTAACCTCTTCTCCTCAGAATTTGGAGACAACTATGGCCTTTGGCTAGTTTAATGCCCTCACCTGCTCAAGTGTGACAGAACATTCATTAGAGGCAATTAGAGAGCAACATTTATAGAACTAGAAAGAAACGCACAGGTTGCAAGTGAAAGTAATGAGAGGCAATGTCCATCCTGTGCCTGGGCCCGAAGGGAGGTGGGTTGCTGTGGGGTCTCCAAAGCCCAGATCTCTGTCTTTCTTCTGGTTTTGTTTATGTAGTCAGTGAAATGCTACCACATCACTATCCTTGGACTCCCTCCTACCATGAGACTCTCCACCGTTCTACAAATACTCAGAGGGGTGAGGAGCTCAGAGTAGCTAAGGTAAATGTGATTAATCACAACTTTTAGGGGAGTTCACAAGTTTATGAGCAAAGGAGGGGAAAACATGAACATAGTGAAAGCAGGAATTTTTGACAAATGGGCAGCAATTGCACACAGCTGATAGAGGAAAGGAAGCTGGAATCAATGGGTAACTATTCCCTTTTCCCTCAGTGGTCACACTGGTTGTATGAACTAGCAGCCATCAGAAGGAATGTTATTTATTCCATTGTGGTGGAAGGAAACAGCATGTGTCCTGCAAAACCTACCTGACCATCCCAAAAGAAGTATTATCTTTCTCCTCTAAATTACCATAAAGCTTGAAATAGGCTCCTTTTCATGGGAAATAATATCTGTTCTTCCTTTCAGTTGAATGGGGAGAGGGAGGAGAGGAAGAAAAATAATACAAAGAAATACAAAGAAATAATTAGGTTCAATAGTTAAAAATGAATTACTTAGATAGTGTGGTCAAGGAAGGCCTCTCTGAGGGGATGCATATAAGCTGGGACATAAAAAATTCGGGGGAACTTTGCTACAAAAGCAAGGAAAAGAATGCTCCAGAAGACAGAGAACAGTAAATGCACAATCTGCAAGAAAAGAAAAGACCTGGGGTGTGTACTTGAGGAGCTGAATACAGGCAAGTTTGACAGGAACTTGGTGAACATTCCTTAGGAGAAAAGAGCCTGACTACTACGTCTAATTTCATTGGTCAAAGTGGTTTTAAAAAGTACCTTTTTTTTCCTGGAATATATTGCTTTACCAGACACAGTAGATTTACTCTTACCGTTTAGCATACTTTGTCCAACGCAGAAAATATAAAAACTGTTTCTTACTTAATTACTGACCACTGAAAAGCTTAAATTATAAAAGGTGTTATCAGTTAAAGATATTTCTACTTAAATTTTGGTTTAGTTCACAATACATATGAAAGTTTATACATGCATTTCAATTTAAAAACATACATAAAACCCAATACAAGATAATTCCTTATTTTTGAAAAATATACCCTTTTTGTTATCCCATCACCATGGGAAAATTATGAACTTACCAAGTGGCTTTATTATTATTCCTTCCATTTATTTTCCTTTGTATTTGAAAATCATAGAATCCAAAACTAGAGAAACAATAAGTAAGCCATGTATTGCTTAAAGGAGTAATATAATTTTTTTGGATTAGTTCTGTTAAGGTTTGTAATTATGAAACAGCAGGAATGTTTTATTTTCCATCTTCATATTATGATATAATCAATTTAGTTATTTTTATAGAGTGAAAGAAACATGAGACGTAAGTATGTACAGGTAACAATCAGAAATTCACTCATTCAGTTAATGAAACTGCAGTGAAACCAAACAAAGCTCCTGCCTTCAAAGAGTTTGAATTCTAGCATGAAAGCTGATTGTGAAAAAGTTGACAACTAAATATATAACACAGCTGGGGTGCCGTGGCTCACGCCTGTAATCCTTATACTTTGGGAGGCTGAGGCGAGAGGATCACTTAAACCCAGGAGTTTAAGACCAGCCTGGGCAACAAAGTGAGACTATGTCTCTACAAAAAATACAAAACAGTTAGCTAAGCATGGTGGCACAGGCCTGAATTCTCAGCTACTCAGGAGGCTGAGGTAGGAGGACCTTGAATCCTGAGAGGTCAAAAGGCTGCAGTGAGCTGAGATCTCGCCAGTGCGCTCCAGCCTGGGTGACAGAGTGAGACTCTCTCTCTCTCTCTCTCTCTCTCTCTATATATATATGCTCTCTCTCTATATATATGTACACACACCCATATATATATAATACATTATGTTATAATAAATGTATTACAATAGCTTATTGTGTTAATAGTGTTAAATAGCAAAATACTTATGTTCAAATTAGGCTGTTATGAAAATTTCTATTTTAGTCTATTTTAGACAATCATGGAAAGCATACTCCTGTATAAAATACAATCAACATAGTTTATTTCCTGTTATAAAAAGGTATAATTTGGAAAGTAACTTGGAGTTAAAGAAGAAGTTATCAGGCAGTTATTTCTGGCTCTGGTTTATGCAGTTTTAAAAAAAATACATGAAGTTAGATTTGTGAAGAAATTTCTTGTCTCTTTAGCTTCCTGTTTAAGTAGTAAAAAAGAAGTCTAGGAAAGTCCACTGTGACCAAGCTATAATGACAGTTTATTCATTGGAGATCTTTTTTTCTCCCCTGCCCATAAGCATAACCTCAGGAAGATGAAACCCTCACCACAGCACATGTGTACATTTTGCTGAATTGATAAAAATTGCATCATTCAAATCCCAATCTTAGAAGTCAGGAATTACACTGGAGAACCTAACTGAAACTGATGAGACTACAATTATAGAAAGATCAGTATTTGAGCCCTCAAAAATCAGTTGTTTGGAATAATAATTACTACAAATTCAATAATTTTAAAAATTCATTCTTCAAAATCTGGTCACTAGATGGAAAATTCTATTCTTCTTACATAGAGGTCCTTCTTTAGCTGGCTGAAAAAATAAAGTGAAATGTTAAAATAAGTAGCCCCGTTCCACAGTAATTTGTTTTGCATGTTAGCTAAGACGGTCACGTGTGCTTTAGAGGTAATGAAGTATTTAGAATGTCAAATAAAGAATCTTTTCAGTCCATTTTCATTCTTTCTAGTATGTTTCACATTAACGTGCCAAGGTATTTATTATTGACCATGTATCAGCGTATTTATTATTCAGCACATGACAATATATCAAGGCAAAGATGAGTATTGAGACACTAGCCTAATTCTAATCAGGGTTATCACCTGTTAAATTCGAGAACACAGATTTAACATATAGCATCTAAACTCCTATTTTCTGCTAATGTTAAATCAGAAAAGCATTAACTGTCTACTACACAGAACCTTTTCAGAAGGTATCTGAGCTCAGTCACACTGGATACATTTAATTGTCTTACTTTAATGTGAAATTCAGTGTAAAGTAGTACACCAAATGACAACTCTGTATTAAACATTTTCCTTTCTTCTTGTCTAGTTAAGATTCACTTTCTGCCTGTAATCCCATTGCTGTGGGAGGCTGAGGCGGGCAGATCACTTGAGGAATTTGAGACCAGCCTGGGCAACATGGTGAAACCCCACTGCTACCAAAAAATTAGCCGGGTGTGGAGGTGCTTGCCTATAGTACCAGCTACTTGGGAGGCTGAGGTGGGAGGATCCCTTTGGCCCAGGGGATTGAGGCTGCAGTGAGCCATGATCACACCACTGGCATTTCAGCTTGGGCAACAGAGCAAGACCCTTGTCTCAAAAAATTAAAAATTAAAAAAATTAAAAATTAAATTAAGATTCACTTTCTAGGCATGCCAAAATCCCTCGGGGCCCTTCAAGGCAGAAACCAAGCATCTCTCAGGGCATTCATTCCATGCTGTCCAGTTGCACCAGTGGTCCCAGGAGCAGCTGCTTGGATAACTTAGGTCTCCACAGTCTCCTCTTGCTCTGATATCTGTAGCTGTTGAAGTTTTGGTTTTCACCTCCCTCTTGCTTCTTGCAATTGCAATCTTTTTTCTAAATCATTTTGCCCCCCGCTAGACAATGCCTTGATTCCTTCATTGACTAAAACAACAACAACAAACACACAAATCCCTACAAGATATTTATATGTAGCATCCTATTACTGAAGCTTTGGAGTTGTACAGTAGAATTACAGTATTACTGACTACCAGCCAAAGGTTAAAATTTAATAATAGTCATTATGGTTCTACCGTGGCCTCCATTGGCCATCTATCCACCATTTCTTACTGGCTGTTTCTCCCTAGACTTGCTTGCTTTCACTCTTGGTCACTGCATTGCCCACTCCTGCTCACGTCCTTTCCCTGTCATCTCCAGTATTAGTCTGCTAGAGTTGCTATAACAAAGGACGCAGACTGGGTGTATTCTGTGAAACAACAGAAACATATTTTCTTATAGTTCTGGAACTAGCGTCGAAGATCAAGGTGTAGGCAGGGTTTATTTCTCCTAAGGCCTCTCTCCTTGGCTTGCAAGCGGCTGCCCTCTTTCTGTACCCTCACCTGGCCTTTCCACTGTGCACACACATCCTAGTGTCTGTGTGTCCTCAGCTCTTCTTACAAGGACACAATCAGATTGGATTAGGGCCACCCTCATTTAAGTGACCTCGTTTAAGCTTAATTATCTCTTTCAAGATGCTATCTCAAATTAGAGTCACATTATGAGATTCTGGAGGCTAAGGCTTCAATCTGTAAATTTTCAGGGACACACAATTCAGCCCATAACAGCTTCCAAGTCCTTTCTCCTCTTTTGTTTCACCCCTCAATCCCCCAAATTTTAGTTCCATTTCTAAAGCAGAACAACTTTGCTTTCTATTCAATATCTCTCTGTATGTGAAACACAAAATGATATCTACTTTCAGACTTCAGATGAAAGTTACTAATTTTTATTTTTTTGAGACAGGGTCTTATTCTGTTGCCCAGGCTGGAGTGCAGTGGTGTGATCATGGCTCACCGCAGCCTTAACTTCCCAGGCTTAGGTGATCCTCCCACCCAAGCCTCCTGTGTAGCTGAGACTACAGGTGCACTTCATCATGTCAAGCTAATTTTTTTGTAGAGACAGGGTTTCACCATGTTACCCAGGCTGGTCTTGAACTCTTGGGCTCAAGTGATCCTACCACCTCAGCCTCCCAAAGTGCTTGGATTACTGTGCTTTGCCCCCAGATAAGTTTTAACATTACAGTTTCTCCTGTAATATAAATGAGTTCTGTGGTAGGATTCTTTTCACCATCAATCTTTGTGGGGACAAATGTGATTTATTCTCTTTGTGCTGAAGTTCTCACAGGGCCATCAGATGGGTGGGGGTTGGTTGAGGTTGGTTTTCCTTTTGCGTTTTCACGTATTCTCTCTTGAGTTTACTTACTTGCATTACAATAAGAATTTGTAGAGGTACTAATTCTGAAAGAAAAGGAAATATCTTGTCAGCTGGTCATACACTGGTTTCAGGATTCTTTTTAAATAAAAGGTTTAAGCAAAACAAAACGTTATTTTTTTTTTAAACAGTCCATAGCAGTTACTTTACATGAATAAGCCAAGGAAATGCAGTTGACTCTTCAAACCTCTTCTTCCCTAATCTCTCCCATCCTGATAGCTGCTCCTTCAATTCCACCCTTTTGGGGACTTCTCTTGCAATTCCAGGGCACTCTCAGCACTCATTTACTCAAGTCATCTTTATTGAGCCATTGGTCTATATTATCTTTAATCTTTACAACATTCCTGTAAGGTTGATATTATTAAAAATATTTTACAGATGAGAAGTTGTAGCAGAAGGTCTCAGTCAAAGTCACAGTCATATGCTACTTAGTGATAGAACCTGACTTTGACCTATGTCTGAACTGTTTTGAACAGTTTTTTAGTTTGTTAATGTTCCATTTCTTTTCCAAGCCTTTCAGCAGCTTGCTGCTTCCTGAAACAGTGTCTCCTAATTTACACTCCTTTGGCATTGACCCAGATCTCCTTCACCTTGGTGCTTCCCACCAACTACTGTACACTTCCTCTTGCCATGTATGACCCTGACTGGCATACATGTTCTTATGCCAGGTTCTTATGTCCCTGCTGTTTTCACTGTACAAGAATATCAGATATAAGATACTCCAGCTTTTCAAATTCTCACAAAGAGCTGGAATTGTCAAAATCCTTAGTTGTGTCTTCAAACATTTGAAAACTGTAAGGTCTATCCACGTTTATACTCCTTCCCCTGACCCT
Organism: Trachypithecus francoisi; assembly: GCF_009764315.1. Lineage (NCBI taxonomy): Eukaryota > Metazoa > Chordata > Mammalia > Primates > Cercopithecidae > Trachypithecus > Trachypithecus francoisi. The sequence goes on from NW_022681454.1 coordinate 44,940,156, forward strand.
TTTTAAAATCAAAGAATGGCCGGGTGCGGTGACTGGCACCTGTAATCCCAGCACTTTAGGAGGCCGAGGCGGGCGGATCACGAGGTCAGGAGATAGAGACCATCCTGGCTAACACAGTGAAACTCCGTCTCTACTAGAAATATAAAAAATTACCGGGGCATAGGGTTGGGTGCCTGTAATCCCAGCTACTCGGGAGGCTGAGGCAGGAGAATCGCTTGAACCTGGGAGGCGGGGCTTGCAGTGAGCCAAGATCGCGCCTCTGCACTCCGGCCTGGGTGACAGAGCGAGACTCCGTCTCAAAAAAAAAAAAATCAAAGAATATTTGCAGGGGTGGGTAATCATCCCCAATCTCATATTCTTATAAAATGACTCTTTTAAATTTTGCGTTTTACCTCCCTATCCTGGTTGACACAGGTTTACATATTGGCTAGCTCCTTGTCCAGCTCTTTCTGGTTTAGGCAGGGAGAGAGGTGATTCATGCCAGTCAGGGTCACACATGGCAAGAGGAGGTGCTCGGTAGTTGGTGGGAGACACTGAAGTGAAGGAGATCTGGGTCAATGCCAAAGGACTGTAAATTACCAGACACTGTTTGAGGAAGCAGCAAGCTACTGAAAGATTTGGAAAAGAAATGGAACATTAACAAACTAAAAAACAGTTCAAAAGTTGAATCAAGATGAAAAATTCATTAGGAGAGGCAAGAGAATGAAACAAGATGGCCAAGGGCCAAAGGAAATAAACATAGATTGAAGAGCAGTTCAGGAAGAAAATCTTTGATTGTGATTATATTGTCCTTTATGCATATCTTAGCATGTATCATCAGGGCCCTGTTAAAATGTCACTAGGGTTGAACTTTTAAAATTTATCTTTCTATAATAAGATGATTAACATCTAGGTATTTAACTGCTTGGTGAGTCTTGTTTGGTTCTTCTGAATTCCTTTTTTTTCCTGAATGTTTTGTGCAGAAGAGAGACACAAATATAATCAGTGGTTAATTTATCAAACATTAAGACATCCTAACAACTCTGTGATATAACCTTATTGTTATTCCCATTGTACAGATGAGAAAATGGTGGCACAGAAATGTGACGTACTTTTCCTATGGTTACAAAACAAGTAAGTGGCTAGCAAGGATTTGAAATGATTACTATGCAATATGTTAAGCGATAAAACGATACCGTATAAACAAATGAGGAGCCAACAAATTCTGCCTGGATGAAGATCAGGGAGAGATGTACTTATGAAATTACATATTTCCTTTTGGGTTATTGCACAATTTGGTCCCCATATAAACGTTAATATTACCTCTGATTGTGCTCTCACGTAACTATTACTGGTGCAACTGCTCTCATAACCCAGATATTGAAAGTAATACATGAATAAGGATTTTTTCCTGATTTTTTTAAAGCAAATAATCCTAAATCTTGTTCTATTTGTTTGTTTTTTGAGACAGGGTTTCACTCTGTTGCTCAAGCTTTATCACGATTGAGCAGGGGCATGATCATGGCTTACTGTAGCCTCAACCTCCCCAGGCTTAGGCGATTCTCCCCACTCAGCCTCCTGAGTAACTGGGACCACAGGCATGGACTACCCATGTCTGGATGATTCTTGTACTTTTGGTAGAGACAGGGTTTTGCTGTGTTGGCCAGACTAGTCTCAACCTTTTGGGCTCAAGTGATCCTCCTGCCTTGGCTTCCCAAAGTGTTGGAATTACAGGTTTGAGCCACCTCTCCTGGCTGACCCTAAGTCTTAAAGACATCCCCACTCCACAGGGCTGGGGTGCTCCATTCCAGTTCAGGTTTGTTTTAGAAATTCTAAATATCAAGTACCATTTGTATAAACAAGTTTTAGTAAACAGATATGAAAGCAGTTATTCAACCTCATTCAGTTATCTGTCCTTTTGTCATTCCACAAGATCCACTTTATGGAAGCCTTGTTAATATTTTAACTGAGTTTTTTTTTGGTAAGAACTAATAGTGTGAATAACATATTAAGAGTCCAATAATTATATTTAGACTTCAGGGAGTTTGGATGGGAGAAGAGGGTATTTTCTGGACAAAATGTTTTTCTGTGAAGAGTTCTCCCTATACACATAATCCTAAGGATAAGAGTAAACTGGGTTAGAAAGATGAGTTAAATTTCCTTTTAAATGACATGGTTCTTTAATAAAACTCCCCTAAGAAAGTTCAACAGAACAAGGAAATAGGATTCATTTTCTTCCCAAAAGATTTATCAGCTAGTGGGAAAGGTCTAGTTTTTCCGATTTTTCCATTTTTTATGTTGTATGACCATAGGAATAAAAAGTGACAAAAATTTCTTATCCAAATGAAATTAGGGAAAAACCATGGTGAATTCCAGTCCTCAGGGAACACAGGGTTCTAGCTAATGGAGGGTTTATTGGAAAGTGTTTTTATCATTCTGAATACTAATGACACCTTATAGCAATACATTGCCTGTAGATATAAAAACTGAAGACATTGAAGGGATTAGTTATCAATACATCAGATCATTTCTGGACAGAATTTTATTAAAACAAAACAGAACAAAAATATAAAGTTATTTTCCTTATTATTTATATTTTTCTAATTATGTAAGGGAAAAACCTTTTATCAATTGGATATTTTTATTGTGTCTTTGTTTTTACAGCTTTGTTTTAATGATGTTATGATTTGAGTTGGTAAGGACATTCCACAGCAAGCTACTTTCATTTCTCTGAAACCCAGTTTCTCCTCAGAAAAATGGAGAAAGTAGTCATCTCTACCTCATAGAAATGTTGTGAAGATCAAGCTAAGGCACATACGGCACTTAGCAAGTGCTGGGAACATGGCAAAGGCTAAATGGATGTGAATTATTATACTACGATCCTTCTTGAAACAGGTTATAATGGCTGTTTTGAACTGCATGTTTGTGTCTTTCCCCTCACCCCAAATTCATATGTTGAAACCATAACTTCCATTGGGATGGGGGAGCTTTTCAGGGGCAATTAGGTCATGAGGGTGGAGCCTTCATGATAGGATTAGTGCCCTTTTAAGAAGAGGCAGGAGTGAGCTCACCTTCTCTCTTCTCCTCACCAAGTCAGAACACGGCAAGAAGATGGCCATCTGTGAACCAGAAGGAGAGCCCTCAGCAGAACCCAACCATGCTGGCACCGGATCCTGGACTTCCCAGCCTCCAGACTGTGAGAAATAAGTCTCTGTTGTTTTTGCCACTCCTTTCTATGGGATTGTGTTATAGCAGCCCAAGTGGACTAAGATGATGGCACTTATGTCAAGTCTGTGTGCAGCATACCCATATTGACAATATGGTAAAAAATATAATGTTGCAGATTATATTTTCCAAAGATGGCTGCAACAATATCTTGCAGTATCCCATGTGTGCTCTCCTTACAGGGTAATGTTGCCATGCCTGCCATCAAAGGGGACTCAAAGTCCACTCTCCTTGAAGACGGAGGGCCTCCGTGACTTCCTTGACCAAGAGAGTTGGTTGAAAGTGATGCTATGTGATTTATGAGGTCATAAAAATGCATGTTTCTATCATGTTTTCTTGGCACATTTGTTTTCAAAAAAGTCAGCTGCCATATGAACAGTCCATCTTCCCTGAGGTGCCATACTGTAAGGAAGCCTGAGCTAGCCCATGCAGAGAGACCACATGCAGAAACTCTGAAACTGAATGGACAGAGTGGAGGTGGTGGTGCCTGGTTATCACCCAGGTGCCCAGTCCTCATTATACCAGCTCTAGCCATTGTTTGGCTATAACCACAGGAGAGATCTCAAGCCAGAACCACCAAGCCCAGCACTTCCTGAATTCCTGACCCAGAGATTCCAGGTTGTAAAAAATATTTTAGCATAATTATTTGTTTTGCAGTAATAGTCATGAAACATTCTGCTTTTATCACTTGAGCCTTCCTAGTGACAGAAAGAGGCTCTCTGTGAAGTGTGAGATAACAGAGTAAATAACATGATACTGAGAAAGTCTTGTTTGCTCACAGAAAATCACTGAAATGTGAAATATCTTTAGTTCTGGAAGGGTTTAGTGTTCTCAAAAGCGCAGGCCTTCTGCACAACACCCATTTCACCCACATATCAGTCTACTCATGTCTACTGTTCCTCAGCAAAGTTTTCTCCTCAGAAGGGGATGATTGTTTATTATAGTTCTATTTTATAAAGAAGTTTGAAGCTTATGTGCTAATTATTACTGAACACTTTTAAATATTCAAAAATTAATAAAGGTCACTCTAAATGAGAATTTAAAATGCAAGTTAGGCATGTTATCATGCTGCCCAACAACTCCCTCGGGTTTTCCACACATTATACCACTCCCATTAGATGTGGATGAGTGCCATTCATCTTCGTCCCCATAGCTTCACTCCCTGGTAGGGTATGGGAATGTTCAGAATTCTGCCACACGTATAAGCAACTACTAGCAAACAGATATAAAAGTACTTATTCAATCTCGTTCAGTCCTTTGTCCTTTTGTTATTCCACAAGATTCACTTTAAGGCAGCCTTGTCAATATTTCAGTGTAGGATGAGCCAATCATCTACTAGTATTAGGTAAACAGTCTTGTATTAAATGTAAGTGTGTGTATGTGTGTGCACTTAGGACAGAAGGGGATGGGGTGGGATGGGGAGACACAGGCCTGATGAACAGAACTTCAGAGCCACAGCCGTGTCCTGGAAATGTTAGACTGTTGAGTCTGCCAGATTTTTACACCTCTTTTCTGCAAGGAAAAGAGTGTTTATACAGACTTTCTAGCCAATTATATTTATTAAATACTACTAATCACAGCAACGTAAGATTACTTCTAATATCCCTAACGCTATTTTTAAACGTCTCGGTGAAGATTTAGACAGGGAAATTTGAAGCACTTGCTAAAAGCAGCTCTGAAATGTGTACTCCTGATTATGGTTTTCCAAACACTAAATGCGCCTGTGTGTGAATTACTGCTCAGAATGTTACAAATATTAGCTAACTGCACCCAGGGTGGTGATTAAAGTTCACACACACACACACACACACACACTCATTCTGCTTTGGTGAAATATTGCAAACTGTTTTTCCGACAACTTGACAACATCACATGCACAAGATGAAATCAAATCTTTTCTTTGGCCTTTAAGTTGCTATATAATCTGTCCCCATGCTATGCTTTCATCTCATGTACACTCTTCCCCTAACGTACCTCACTCCAATCATATGTATGACTTTCTTATTTCTCCAACATGCTTGGACTCCATGTGCCACATCACCTGTGCTTCTGTGGTCCGTTCTGCCTGGAATATGCCCTTGGATGGTCACGTGACCGGTCCCTTCCCCTCACTCAAGTGTCTTCACAGACGCTGCTTCCTCAAGAAGGCTTTCCCCATTATCTTCATACTTCTCAGTCTTTATTATTTTGTCTCTGTTTCTTCATAGAATTTATCCTTACTTGGCATTTTGTAAGACAGTAATTAATTATTTAGTTAATTTTTTTGCCTGTCTCTACCACTAGGATGTGAGGCCTATGTTGGTAGAAAATTTTCTCCTTGGTTCACTGCTTTATCACTAGTGCCTGGAACATGACAGGTCCTTCAAATCTTTTTTAAATGGATGGATTGAATAGCATTCATCCAAACTCTATCTTTACTTATATTCTGTTGTGTTATAGCTTTCTTTTTAAAATTATATATATATATATATATTTTTTTTTTTTTTTTTGAGGCGGAGTCTCGCTCTGTCGCCGGGCTGGAGTGCAGTGGCCAGATCTCAGCTCACTGCAAGCTCCGCCTCCCGGGTTTACGCCATTCTCCTGCCTCAGCCTCCCGAGTAGCTGGGACTACAGGCGCCCGCCACCTCGCCCGGCTAGTTTTTGTATTTTTTTTAGTAGAGACGGGGTTTCACCGTGTTAGCCAGGATGGTCTCGATCTCCTGACCTCGTGATCCGCCCGTCTCGGCCTCCCAAAGTGCTGGGATTACAGGCTTGAGCCATCGCGCCCGGCCTAAAATTATATATATTTTAAATGTACAATATGGTGTTTTGATTTATGTGTGTTGTAGCTTTCTTAATTCATTGAATTCTGATAGGTGACTTTTGAGTGATTCTTTGAAATTCAACCCATAGTGCAGAGTTGGCTGGTTCATTCTGGGCAATAACACAAAGGCTGGCTCTTGGTAGCTAGTGCTGAGACCAGGGCTGGTACCTATGACATTTGTTTATCCATTTTGTTCATTTGTTTATAAAACAAAATTCTGAAACATGATGTGTGAGGAACTGTGGTAGCTCAAAAGCAAGGTATAAGCAATCTCTGCCCTCATCAAGAATAAAGTCTATCAGGGAAGAAAGACAATTAAACAAGCAATTAAAATCAATCATGGTAGTGCTATGGTGAGATAAATACAGGATGCTACGGAACAGGGATAGGAGGAAGAGGTGGCATCTGCCAGTTTATGGGAGCTGATTGTTAAATTTCCAGAAATTTTGCAAGCTCATTTTAAACACAGACATTATTAAAGATTGTTACGTAAACTTATAATTAGATAAATTATATTAAAAATAAATTAGATAAATGAGACTAAAAAGCAAAGGTAATAAATGCCACATCATTTCCTGATAATCTTGCTCCTGAGGTTCTTTATGACTGTCGTATCTGTGTGGTGAAATTGTTCTCAATGCTGGCTACTGCATGCATTTCCCTAACTTTTCATTCAATGACATCATGTTGGTAGCTCGAGATAAACCGTGGTGTGAATATTTACACCATGGAAATTGCTACAGATCAGGCTTTTTTCTTCAAAGAGCCAGTTATAGACATTTACCAGCATGCCATTGCTCTCAGAGCACACAGCACGACGCCTAACCTCACCTGGGGACATCAGACAAAGATCCTGAAAGGGGAAGCAGGAGTTAACCAGGTGAAAGCTGTATGGATGATAGAGAGTATCCCCTCCAACATCAAGGCCAAACAGGTGAGATAGCTCTTATCTGCATTCAGCACACCATCATTCTGCCTCTGTATGCCTTTTTTCTTCAGGTTACCCTTCTAAAAATACATACTCCATGTATATATATGGATGTATAATTTATTGATATATATAGCTAACACTGTTAAGCTTCATTAAATTTCTTTTCTGTTCATTTAGGACAATATTTAATTAAAGCCATGATAGAAGTGCCCTAACAGGCCATATTTCACCTTGTTCACTCAGTTTAATTATTTTTTATTTTTTTCATTTAAAATTATCAAGGTTTTATTAATTATAAATTGGGAATATTGTGTTTATAACTTGTGAGATAAGAAGAAAAAGAATATATGTACCCAAATTTGACATTTATTTGTATCTTTTTTTAAATTTTAAAAGTTTTTATTATACTTTAAGTTCTGGGATACATATACAGAATGTGCAGATTTGTTACCTATAAGAGTTGTATATTTCAAAAACTGAAATCTCATAAAAAGTTAAATTTTTGTCTGACAAAAAAAATTCTTTAAGAATGTTGAATATTGGTCCCCCACTCTCTTCTGGCTTGTAGGGTTTCTGCAGAGAGATCTGCTGTTAGTCTGATGGGCTTCCCTTTGTGGGTAACCCGACCTTTCTCTCTGGTTGCCCTTAACATTTTTTCCTTCATTTCAGCCTTGGTGAATCTGATGATTTTGTGTCTTGGGGTTGCTCTTCTCGAGGAGTATCTGTACGATGTTTTCGGTAATTCCTAAATTTGAATGTTGGCCTGCCTTGCTAGGTTGGGGAAGCTCTCCTGGATAATATCCTGAAGTGTGTTTTCCAACTTGGTTCCATTCTCCCCATGACTTTCAGGTACACCAATCAAACATAGGTTTGGTTTTTTCATATAGTCCCATATTTCTTGGAGGTTTTGTTCATTCCTCGTCATTCTTTTTTCTCTAACTTTGTCTTCATGCTTTATTTCATTAAGTCGATATTCAATCTCTGATATCCTTTCTTCTGCTTGATTGATTTGGCTATTGATACTTGTGTATGCTTCGCGACATTCTCGTGCTGTGTTTTTCAGCTCCATCAGGTCATTTACGTTCTTTTCTAAACTGGTTATTCTAGTTAGCAGTTCCTGTCACTTTTTAATCAAGGTTCTTAACTTCCTTGCATTGGGTTAGAACATTCTCCTTTAGTTCAGAGGAGTTTGTTATTACCCACCTTCTGTAGCCTACTTCTGTCAATTCATCAAACTCATCCTCTGCCCAGTTTTGTTCCCTTGCTGGCGAGGAGTTGTGATCCTTTGGAGGAGAAGAGGCATTCTGGTTTTTGGAACTTTCAGCCTTTTTGCGCTGGCTTTTCCTCATCATCATGGATTTATATCTACCTTTGGTCTTTGATGTTGGTGACCTTTGGATGGAGTTTTTGTGTGGGCATCCTTTTTGTTGATGTTGATGCTGTTGCTTTCTGTTTGTTGGTTTTCCTTCTAATAGTCAGGACCTTCTTCTGCAGGTCTGCTGGAGTTTGCTGGAGGTCCACTCCAGACCCTGTTTGCCTGAGTATCACCAGCAGAGGCTGCAGAACAGCAAAGATTGCTGCCTGTTCCTTCCTCTGGAATCTTCATCCCAGAGGGGCACCTGCCAGATGCCAGCTGGAGCTCTCCTGTATGAGATGTCTGTTGACCCCTGCTGGGAGGTGTCTCCCAGTCAGGAGGCATGGGGATCAGGGACCCAGTTGAGGAGGCGGTCTGACCCTTATCAGAGCTCAAGTGCTGTGGTGGGAGATCTGCTGCTCTCTTCAGAGCCAGCAGGCAGGAACGTTTAAGTCTGCTGAAGCTGTGCCCACAGTCGCCCCTTCCCCCAGGTGCCTCAGTTTCTTTCTTATAGTAGTAGATTCAATAGCTTCTCTACTAATGCTTTTTATCATGCTGATTTTAGTTATATCTTTCTTTTTTTTTTTTTTTTTTTGAGACGGAGTCTCGCTCTGTCGCCCAGGCTGGAGTGCAGTGGCCGGATCTCAGCTCACTGCAAGCTCCGCCTCCCGGGTTTACGCCATTCTCCTGCCTCAGCCTCCCGAGTAGCTGGGACTACAGGCGCCCGCCACCTCGCCCGGCTAATTTTTTGTATTTTTTTTTTAGTAGAGACGGGGTTTCACTGTGTTAGCCAGGATGGTCTCGATCTCCTGACCTCGTGATCCACCCGTCTCGGCCTCCCAAAGTGCTGGGATTACAGGCTTGAGCCACCGCGCCCGGCATTCAGGGCCTATAAAGTCCTTCACATTTTGGCTGAAGGAAAGAAAGAAAACAGATATTGATTTACTGAATCCTGGGAGAAATGACCTCCTATAGACTTATTTATGTGTAGCCCTAATCTTTTGCTATCCCAGAGGATAAGCCTGGACTATTGACTCATTGCAAAACCTATAAATGTGTTAACAAACTCCTCTTTGAGATATCCCACACTGGACCTCTAGGTTTTCTGGAAAACACCACAGAGAACATTGTTTTCAGGTTTCTCTACCATTTGTCTTCTACAGAAACCACCAGAGTATCATATTCTTAAGGGTGTCTTTTAAAATTTTTTTACCTTCTGAAAATCACAGATCTAGAAACGTAGTCAGCTTCTGCTGTCTGATGCATGAGCTCCTGTTGATGACAAAACCTTCACCTATCATTTTGGTGAGTGATGTATCCAGATCCTGTTACATTATGAGGCCACAAATGGAAAAGTAAAAACAAATGTGAGTACAGTATAGAAACAATGTTTCCAGAGGCATTTAAAAAGCATTTCCAGTCACTCTCTCTCTTTCTTTTTGTTTTTCTTTAAATCTTCTCCCAGAATGTACCATGTACCATATAATGACATTGATGCCTGGTCTTCATTTTGTTTTTTAATAGAGGACATGGCCCTTGTATAGTTTGTGGCCATGACTTTAAAATTTTTGTATTTCCATGAGTATCTTGCAGGACAATTTAAACAAAATAGAGGGATGGGTGCAGTGGTTCATACCTATAATCTCAGGACATTGGGAGGCAGAGGCAGGAGGATTGCTTGAGCCCAAGAGTTTGAGGCCAGGCTGGGCAACATAGTGAGACTCCATTCCTACAAAAAATGTAAGAGCCAGATATGGTGGTGCGTGCTTGTAGTCCAAGCTACTTGGGAGGCTGAGTTGGGAGGATGACTTGAGCCTGGGAGGTCAAGGCTGCAGTGAACCATGATCACCGCACTCCAGCCTGGGCAACAGAGCAAGACCCTGCCTCAAAAAAAAAAAAAAAAAAAGAAACCACTTTTTATAGAATTTCTTTTGGACAATTATACACTTTAAAAATATGCTTGTGCTGTTTTCAGTGATCTGAACTAAGAATAATTCCCTAGGGATTTGTATCTTTTTTTTTTTTTTTTTTTTAACTCCTAAGAGGAAAGTGTGGACAGGCAGACTTCAAGTATAACATTCATGTAGTTAATTAAGTTGCTATTTATTTTGCTAACCAGAGAGGAACCATTAATTTTGTCAAAAAGGTGTAACACTTGAGTGTCTTTAAAAAATCCAGTAAAACATAGCTTCCCACTTCATACTGAAGAAAATTGTCCTGATAGTTTTTTCTCTGTTATGCAACTGGGAAGAGCCAAACAGAGAATATTTTCCTTGTGCTGGGGCTGGAATAACGAAGAAAGCCACAGACCTTGGGCAAATTACTCTATTTCTCTAAGAGTGTTGAAAATCTGTTTTAAATTAAGTACTGATGGAATGAGCAGCACTATTTTTATAGTAAGTGTGATTTAAAAAAATGTTCCTTGTAAAAACATTACATGAAAAATTTTAGTTTTAGTTTTTGTTAAAATAAGATTTTATTGCCTTTCTACCAGAAGAATAGAAATAGGAAATTGCAAAAGGCAGCAATTTCTCCTTTCAGTACAGTCTCCCAAAAGTAATCCCTTTTAACAATATGTAATAAGTGATGTGTTGATGTGATTGTTAAGACTATTATGAAAAAGCTAAAGAAAGCAGCATGAAAGCAAGATTGACAGACTCATGCAGGGAAACAAAGGCTAGTTCCTGGCTCACTCTCCAAAGGGCACTCCTGCATGATCCTCCCCAGGTTTAAACTCATTCTTAGAGTATGGTTACCCTTCTGCTTTCTGGGTACTTTTATATCAAGGCTTCAAAGTGCTTTATAAATATATGCACCAGAAAAAAAAGTACTTTTAAGGGTCTTATTGGATAAAGTAATTTGCCTTAGCTGTGGGCTGTCTAGACAATGGGACATCCAAATGCAATGCTTTTTTTGTGGACTCTGGAGATTGCACAAGAACCAACCTCTGTTTTTGGTCCATCCTGCTCACCATTAAAATGTGAATTGTCCAAATTCTTTTGCGCTGGCAGCTCTGTGCTGAGCTCAGCCATCAGGACCTTCCCTGCATGAGGTGAGGGTGCTTAGTGATTTTTTTTTTTTTTTTTTTTTGAGACGGAGTCTCACTCTGTCGCCCAGGCTGGAGTGCAGTGGCGCGATCTCGGCTCACTGCAAGTTCCAGCCCCCGGGTTCACGCCATTCTCCTGCCTCAGCCTCCGGAGTAGCTGGGACTACAGGCCCCTGCCACCGCGGCTGGCTAATTTTTTTTTTTTGTGTAGTTTTAGTAGAGATAGGGTTTCACCGTGTTGGCCAGGATGGTCTCGATCTCCTGTCCTCGTGATCCACCCATCTCGGCCTCCCAAAGTGCTGGGATTACAGGCGTGAGCCACCGCGCCTGGCCGGTACTTAGTGATTTTGTTTCACATCCACATTGCCACTCCATTCAGAAGTTTGGCAGTTTCCAAGGGTGTTTCCCTGGACAGGATGCAGAACTCTGCTTTTTATGGAAACTGCCACCTAAACATCCTTTTAAACTCAGGGAATCCGACTCCCTCCTGGAGCGAGACCAGATCTCCTTTTGACCTCAAAGCCTCAAATACCCCACCAACCACTAATAGGACACTATTTTATTCCCACTCTAACCCTGAAATCCACAAGTTATTAACACTTCTCTGAGCAAGAGTGCCCAGCATTCAGAAAAGATTAGCCAGGTGTTATTTTCATTTGCGCAAACAACCTTCTCATTCCTTGGCTAATGAGTCCACATAGCAGTGGAGAAAATTTTATTAATATATTATTTTGGAGGGATCATTTGTCAATGACTGTAGATTACCATAGATATAAGATGGTAATGCCACTTGCAGTTGATGTGGTATCTTCACTGAAACAGCAAAATAAAACATAGCCCTTGGCTCGTATGTAGTTACTGATCTAGCAAATGCTTTTTGACATCTCTATCAGCTAAGTTAATAAGAAGCAGTTTGTTTCCAAGTTGTAGGGATAGCAGGATACTTTACTGACTTCCCTAAGGGCTATATACATCAACTCACCTGTTTCTCTTATAATGTGGTTTGGAGGGAACAAAACTTTATGCTAGTCCATTACTTTTATGAAATTTTGCTACTTGGACTGTATGAGCAGGAACTATCAAGAACCTATATGCCTTAAGTAAGACACATGAATGCTAGAGGGTGCCAATTCAGTTGCAAGGACCTGTCACATAGGCAAGGTTATTAGGTATCCAGTCATCTTGTTTGGGTACTTTGGGATATCCCTACTAAAGTGAGATATAAGTTTCTGCATCTTGCCTGGTCCACTGCAAGGAAGGAGGCACAGCGTTTTGTAAGCGTCTTTGGATTTGAGAGGCTTCATATACCACATATGGAGATACTGCTCCTAATATTTGCTGGAAAATCTGTAAGGCTGCCAGTTTTGAGTAGGGTCACACCGAGAAAAGCAACAAAAGGCTCTTCAGCAAGTCTAGGCTGCTTCACTCTTATAACCTATTAGACTCAAGGCACTAAACTTTAGTTTCAGACAGAGATATTATAGACAGCTTCTGGCAGACTCACAGAGCAAGACTCTCAGGTGTTTGGAATAAGACTTGGCCTCTTCTGACAACTATACTTGACCTGAAAAACAACTTTTAGTTTGCTGCTGGGTGAGTCAAAGACTGAACACCTGACTTTTGAAAATAAGAAAATATGCATCATAAATTTAGATATGCACATATCATTCCAGTGTAAAATGGAAGTGTTATATATGAGACAGGGCCAAGACGGGTCAGGAGGCACAAATAAACTGCATGAGTGAGTGGTTCAGACTTCCGCAGTAGCTGCTCTTACTACTCTCCTGCTTTTCCTTTGGACAATAGCTCCAATTCGTTGAGGGAATTCTCTATGACCAGCTGAAGGAGAAGAAAGAATGGGCCTGGCTTATGGATGGATGGCATGTGGACCTCTAACAGAAATGGATAGCCACTGCATTACAGCCCCGCATAGGTGGTACTGAAAGATAGCAAGGAAAGAAAATATTCTCAGGAGGCAGAATTTGGGGCAGTCTTTTGGGTGTCTATTTAATGTGAAAGGGGAGATAGCTCAAAGGGTGAATTTATACAAACTGATTGGCCAGTGGTTAAGGAATTGGAAAGAACAAAATAAGAAGAGTGGTGACAAGGTCTGGGGAGATGTCTGTGATGGGCCTCTCAGCATGGGCACAGAGTGGGAAGATATTTGTGTCCCATGTAAATGCCCATTAGAGGGCATCCAAGTGGTGAATGAATGCTTTGAATAATTAAATGGATAAGATGATCTCTCTTAGCGATGTCAGTCTGCCTATTTCCCTAGCCATTTATATGATTGATCAATGGAGGTATATAAAGTGAACATGGTGGCAGGAATGGAGGCTACACATGGTCTCACCAATATGGGCTCAGTCTCACCATAACTGATTTGTCTATGCCATCATTGAGTATTCAATCTGCCTATAGCAATATGAACCTGAAATATTGTCCCGTCCATCAGGATCGTTAACACAGACCTTGGAGCAGGGGGTGGGAATTTAGAGAGACATGAGACACAAGAAATGGAGACAAGACAGTATCCTGATCAAGTCTCGTTTAATGGTGGCGGTGCAATGCCTTATATAGGCTGGCAGGGAAGAGGAAGTGCGGCAGAGCAGGCGGGGAGGAGAATAATGAGAGATGTCACCAGGCGCATGCTCGGTAGACTTAGTCTTTCCCCGGCGCGGGAAGTTATCTACGCGCGGGCGGGAAAAGTTCGCGCGCACGGGAAAAGTTGATGATGAAGAACCAGGAAGTGCGCCATCTTGTCTCGCAATGCGGAGCTTAAGCAACAGAGGCAGCGGCAATTTCCGGGCCTCACGCTCCGGACAAAATATAACACCATTCATGATATTCAGGTAAGTCTCCTGTGGAATAGCGTATGTAGACTCATTTATGGCACCGTATGGAGACAAATCTTGTGAAGACAGGGTGTTATTTATATAATGCAGTATATTCCTTAAACAAGTGGCTAATATAAGTTCCCAAGCATGAGAAATCATATGTCCAAGATTCAAGGGCTGGAGGTGAGAATGGACTTTATTATGCCAAATATTTGTTTTGGGGAATGTTTTCCTCACATCCTTGCAATCTTGGATTCTGTGGGTTTATAGTACCAGAAGGAGAAATGAATCCGTAAGGAAATACAATAATAGTTTCATTGAATTAGAAGCTGAGATTGCCCACTGGCCATTTTAGGCAGATGAAGCAAAGACAGAGACGAGCTTATTGCATGTACTGGCTGGGTAATTGATTGATCCTGATTACCAAGGAGAAACAAATATGCAGTGGGGATGAGGAGGATTATTTATGGAACCCCAGTGGGATTTGTGGCTACTTAGGACTTTATCACCCCGTGGCCCTTGGCAATAGAAAATTGTGGCAGTATAGTAAAGATAGGACCACCAAAGCGCTCAGCTCCTATAGGACTAAAGTTTGACTCAGGCAATCAGGTTAAAAACCCATTCAACTAAGATACTTTAATAGAATAAGGAAACAAGAAATGGGCGTTGGAAGAAAGATGCTGTGGTTAACAACTTAGACATACTGACCAGTTACAGAAGCAGAGATTTTAACAGCTATGTCCTCTAGTGATTTTTTCTTGTCCCCATGTTTCCTCCCACTCCTTTTATGAAGAACACTGCTGATGGCTAACATTTTTGGGTTGCAAGTGATCTGGCCTTGGAGATACGGTAACTGGTTGAGAACACAAAGTTGTCACCCAAGCAAAGGATGACGGTGGATGTCAAGAAGCAAGACTATGCTGGATCCTTTCTGCTGTTCTACCAGATCCATCCTCCACCCTCATCTATCATTGTCTGTGTGGATCTTGATCAATGGACTTTGCCTCTGGCTCCTGATTGGGTTTGCACAATGGGAAGCAGAAGAGAGTGAAGTTGTGGCTCCTTCTTTTCATAGGGCTGCAGGTTGGCCATGCCCTTTTCAGCTGGAATTCACCACCTAACAACTTCCTCCAGGTTTAGATAGCCACTAAATTATCTTGCCCCTTCAGGGTTAAGGGGCAATGGGTTCCCCTCTATTAGTAGCCAGTGGGTAATGCACTATCTCTGGTTTGTTCCTTAAAACATGCCCATAATAGTCTCTTTAAATAATTCTCCTCAAATTACCTGGCCTGAGTAGGTCTCACTGGAACTCTGATTCATGCATACACTTAGTTCGTTCTTTACAACCACTCAATGGCATAGATGGGTACGTGATGTCACTTTCTTGCTTAAAATGTTTTAGTGCCTTGTCATTGTAATTGAAATAAAATCCAAAGAGTATGGTTTGCAAGGCCATACTTGACCTGGTGTCTGCCTCCCTCTCCAGGCCAATCTCTCCCCACTGTCCTTCAACCCTGTTGCACAAAGTCACGTTAAGATCCCCGGTGGCTCTTTCTCTTGAGGTGCTCATCCCTGAGATCTGCCTGCCTGTGCTTCAAATTTCAATTGAAATATCACTTCCTCAGAGTCTTTCCCCAGCTATTCAGTCGAAAGCAGTCATCTAAACACTGTCACATTATCCTATATTAACTCTTCTCACAGGACTTAATAACAAGCAATTACTGATATTTTCTCGTCCATTTTTATACCTTTAATCATCTATCAATCATGTCTGTCTTCCTTCCTTCCTTCCTTCCTTCTGTTCTTCCTCTCTCCCTCCCTCCCTTCCTCCCTTTCTTTCTTTCTTTCTTTCTTTCTTTCTTTCTTTCTTTCTTTCTTCCTCTCTCTCTCTCTTTCCTTCCTTCCTTCCTTCCTTCCTTCCTTCCTCCCTCCCTCCCTCCTGCTTCCTTCCTTCCTTCCTTCCTTCCTTCCTTCCTTCCTTCCCTCTCCTCTCTCTTTCTCTTGCTTTCTTGCATTCTTTCTGGCTTTCTTGTTTTCCTGCTTTTTTTTTTTCACAGGGTCTCATTTTGTTGCCCAGGCTGGAGTCTGGAGTGCAGTGGTGTGATCATGGCTCACTGCAGCTTTGACCTCCCTGGGGTCAGGTGATGCTCCTGCCTCAGCCTCCCAAGTAGCATGGTGTGCACCACCATGCCCAGCTAATTTGTGTGTGTGTGTGTGTGTGTGTGTGTGTATGTTTTAGAGCCTGGGTTTTGCCGTATTGTCCAGGCTGGTCTTAAACTCCTGGGCTCAGGTGAGTCTCCCACCTCGGCTTCCCAAAATGCTAAGATTACTGGCATGAGCCACTGCACCTGGCCCCACTATTTCTTTAGAAGAAAAATTTCCTGAGGACTAGCTTTTAATATGTGTTGATATTAAATTAAAAAGCAGAGATTAGCTCCTTCCTATAGATAAGGTAACAGGAGTTCAGAGGTTACAGTTATTAGTGTGAGAATCAGCGCCTATGACTTCTGATATCCATATACCAGGGTCTATTCCTCATCTGATTTCCCAAGCCTAAAATTGTTGTGGGAAAGACATATAATCAATCTAAGTATCAATAAATGAATGGATAAAGAAAATGTGGTATATATACACAATGAAATAATCAGACATAGAAAGGAAAAATGCCATTTGCAACCGTCACGGATGAACCTAAAGGATATTATGTTAAATGAAATCAGCCAGGCACAGAAAAACAAATATCTCATGATCTCACTGATATGTAGAATCTAGAGAAGTTGATCTTGTAGAAGCAGAGAGCAGTGGTAACAGTGGTTACCTGTGGGATGGTTGGTCGGGAGGAGAGATGGGGAGAAGTTGGTCAAAGGATACATAATTATAATTGGATAGGAAGAATACATTTTAAGAGAACTATTTTATGGCAAGGTGACTGTAGTTAATGATGGTATAATGTATTCTTGAAAAATGTAAAGACAGTGGACGTTATGTGCTCTTAACACAAAAATGATAACGATGTTAGGCAATGCATCTTGTTAATTAGCTAGATTTAGCCTTTCCACAATGCATATGTACTTCAAACCATCATGTTGTACATGATAAAAACATGCAATGTACCCTGTCACTTTTAAAACATAAATTTAAAAGGTGCAAGAGAAAAATAAAATTAAAATGCTATGGGAGATGAGCTATGGGAGGTAGCGAGCACGTCTTAACTTATGTGAGACAAAACTCCTGGAAAAATAATGGGGAGCCTTCTATCTCCTTAGCCACGCTAGATTTAGAAATGAATTGTTCTCCAATACTAAATTACCATTTCCCAAAAGGGAACACAAAACTGTTGAAAAATTCAGTAAGATGTTAAGAAGACATTCCATGATTTAGCAGCCAAAATAACTTTGTTAAATATTTGGTTAATGTCTCTTTACTGTAGGAATTCCTAGAGCCTTTAATATGTTTCTTGTGAAGGAAGGCAGATGTAGTATGCAAAGCTACCCCAATTGATTAGAATAGAAAATACTTTATGAGAATCCTATTAATATCTCATAGAACATGCATTTCCTGGACCAAAATTGAGTAAACACAGAATTAAATCTTTAGTGATAGACATCACATTGGCAGAACAATCTCATTACAAAGATAAATTTAATAATGAATTATGTGTAGAGAAGGAAGAGGGAGTATGTTTATATTGGTGTCTTCTGAATTTTGTTCTTTTGTATCATTTATTCCGTTTTGTGTGAAAGTCTTTTTCTTTCTTTTTTTTATTATACTTTAAGTTCTGGGGTACATGTGCAGAACGTACAGGTTTGTTACATAGATATACACGTGCCAGGGTGGTTTGTTGCACCCATCAGCCTGTCATCTACATTAGGTATTTCCCCTAATGCTATCTCTCCCTTAGCCCCCAAACCCCAACAGGCCCCATATGTGATGTTCCCCTCCCTGTGTCCATGTGTTTTCATTATTCAACTCCCATTTATGAGTGAGGACATGAGGTGTTTGGTTTTCTGTTCTAGTGTTAGTTTGCTGAGAATGATGGTTTCCAGCTTCATCCATGTCCCTGCAAAGGACATGAACTCATTCTTTTTTATGGGTGCATAGTATTCCACGGTGTATATGTGCCACATTTTCTTTATCCAGTCTGTTATTGATGGACATTTGGGTTGGTTCCAAGTCTTTGCTATTGTGAACAGTGCTGCAATAAACATATATGTGCATTTATAGTAGAATGATTTAAAATCCTTTGGGTATATATGCCATAATGGGATTGCTGGGTCAAATGGTATTTCTAGTTCTAGAACCTTGAGGAATCGCCACACTGGCTTCCACAATGGTTGAATTAATTTACACTCCCAACAGTGTAAAACGTTCTTATTTCTCCACATCCTCTCCAGCATCTGTTATTTCCCGACTTTTTAGTGATCGCCATTCTAACTGGCACGAGTCTTTTTCTTTTTTCCAAGAATGTGTCTGCCAAGTTTTTATTTCCCTCATCAAACCATGTATTATTTCTGACTATTCTGGTAGAAGTGTTAAAACATTTTTAAGCCTGTTGCAAATGTCTTCTGTCCAGATCCAGATAATTTCTACAGGAGTCTGATCGATATCTCATCACTGCCAGGGCAGCCTGCACTGCTGTAGTTTGTAGTCTATTTGCTTATTGTAGGAATTATATCATTAAGAAGACTTAAGGTGTAAAACATTGAGTGACAAAGATGTTTCAATGAGAAAAAAAGGACTTCAACTAGAATGTAAAGAGCACAAGAATAAAGTCAAGGAAGGAAGAAAGGAGAGAGGGAGGAAGGAAAGGAGGGAAGGAGGAAGGGAGGGAAGGACAAGGACAAAGGCTAAACTTGCTAAAATGCTGGGATAATTGGCACGGAGAGGTGCTATTGCTGGAGAAAGCAAGTTAGATGGTCACCCTATTTATGCCATTTTTAGCTATTCTGCTCATTGGTATGTACTTAATAGAAATATGTGCACATGTGAAACGAGAAATATACAAGAATGTTTAAAGCAGCATTATTTATAATAGACCTAGAGTGGAAATAACTAAAATAGGCATCAACAGTAGAATGGAATACCATGCAGCAATGGAAAAGAATAAACTACAGCTATATGCTACAACATGGACATATCTGAAAGCATAATATTAATTTCCTTTAATATAAATGTCAAGAACAGGCAAAATTAAATTATAGTGTTAGATATAATAATCACCTTTGAAGATGGTGTAAGCAATTGATTAAGATAGTTTCAAGGGACTTCTGTGGTGCTGGCAATATTTTATTTCATTTTTTTAATGTGGTAAAAAACATAAAATTTACCGTCTCAACCACTTTTAAGTTTACAGTATAGTAATGCTAATTATAGCTCATTTTTGGCAGATTTTTTGAACTTTTCATCTTGCAAAACTGACTCTATACCCACTGGTCAAGTGATCTTCAACAAGGGCACTAACACTATAAAATGGGGAAATAATATTTTCTTCAACAAATGGTATTGAGAAAACTGAATATCCATATACAAAAGAATAAAGTTGGACTCTTACCTTATACTATATTTTAAAATGAACTCAAAATGGTATTAAAGATCTGAAACTTTAAAACTCCTAAACTAGTAGGGAAGAATCTTTACAAAGCTGAATTTGGCAATGGTTTATTGGCTGTGACACCAAAAGCACAGGCAATGAAAGCAAAAATAGACAAATGGAACTACATCAAACTAAAAAGCTTCTGCACAGCAAAGAAAACAATCAACAGAGTGAAAAGGCAATTTATGGAATGGGAGAAAACATTTACAAATCATATATCTGGGAAGGAGTCAATATCAAGAATATATAAAGAAAACCTGTAACTTAACAACAACAACAACAACAACAAAAATAACCCAATTTAAAAAATTGGCAAAGGACTTAAATATATATTTCTCCATAGAAGATATACAAATGCCCAATAAGCATATGAAAAGGTGTTCAACATCACGAATTATTTAGAAAACTCATGTCAAGCCACAGTGAGATATCACTTTATACCTATTAGCATGGCTGCCATTTAAAACAAAAAACAAAAAATAAAAAACCAGAAAATAACAAGTGCTGGCAAAAATGTGGAGAAATTGGAACACCTGTGCACTGTTAGTTGTGATGTAAAATTGTTCAATCCCCATGAAAATTTGTCTCAGGACGCTATTTTGGTCCACTGGTCTGTATGTCTGTCTTTACATCAATACCATACCGTTTGGATTGCAGTAGCTTTGTAATATGTTTTGTAATCAGGAAGTGTGAGGCACCTGGTTTTCTCATTTCTCTTAGGATTGTTTTGACTATATGGCTTCTTTTGAGATTTCATATGAATTTGAGGATTTTTTATTTTAAAAAATTCCATTGAAATTTCATAGGGATGGCATTGAATCTGTAGATTGCATAGTTTGCATATTTTAACAATATTAAGTCTTTCAATCTGTGAAAATAGGATGTTTTTTCATTGATTTGTGTCTTCTTTAATTTCTTTCAGCAATGCTGTGTAGTTTTTAGTGTATAAGTCTTTCACCTCCTTGCGTAAATTTATTCCTAAGTATTATATATTTTTGATGCTATAATACATGAAATATTTTTCTTAATTATCTTTTAAGATTGTTCATTGTTAATGTATAGAAATGCAACTGCTTTTTGTGTGTTGATTTTGTATCTTGCAACTTTGCTGAATTCATTTATTAGCTTAAACAGCTTTTTTGTGGAGTTCTTACAAGTCTCTACAAATATGGTCAGAGGCGTTTGAACTAGAGTGACTCCATCTTGAATAGGGGGTGGGTAAAAAAAGGCTGAGACCTACTGGACTGCGTTCCCAGAAAGTTAAGCATTCTTAGTCACAGGATGAGATAGGGGGTCAGCACAAGATACAAGTTACAAAGACCTTGCTGATAAAACAGGATGAGGTAAAGAAGTTGGCCAAAATACACCAAAACCAAGATGGTGATGAAAGTGACCTCTATTCGTCCTCACTGCTCATTATATGCCAATTACAATGCATTAGCATGCTAAAAGACACTCCCACCAGCGCCATGACAGTTCGCAACTACCATGGCAGTGACTGGAAGTTACCCTCTATAGTTTCAAAAAAGGAGGGACCCTCAGTTCTGAGAAATCTCTGTCCCTTTCCCAGAAAACTCATATATAATCCACCCCTTGTTTAGCATATAATCAAGAAATAACTATAAATATACCCAATCGAGCAACCCATACTGCTGCTCTGCCTATGGAGGAGCCATTCTTTTGTTTCTTTAGGTTTTTAATAAACTTACTTTCACTTTACTCTTTCGACTCGCCCCAAATTCTTTCTTGTGCAAGGTCCAAGAACCCTTTTTTGGGTTCTGGATGGGGATCGTTTTCCAGTAACAATGTCATCTGCAAACAGAGATAACTTTATGTCTTCCTTTTCAATTTAGATACCTTGTATTTCTTTTTCTTTCCTAATTGTTTGTGCCTAATTGCTAGGACTTCCAGTACTATGTTGAATAGAAGTGGAGAGAATGGATATTCTTGCCTTGTTCCTGATCTTACAGGAAAAGCTTTCAGTTTTTCATTATTGAGTGTGATGTAAGCTGTGGGCTTTTCATATATGGTCTTTATTTTCTTGAGGTAATTTATTTCTATTTCTAGTTTGTTGAGTGTCTTTATAACAAAAAGGCATGAACATTTTGTCAAATGCTTTTTGTGTCAATTGAGATAATTATATAATTTTTATCCTTTCTTCTGTTAATGTGGTTTATTACACTGATTGGTTTTCATATGTTGAGCAATCCTTGCTTCTTAGGGATAAACCCACTTAGTCGTGGTGTATAATCCTTTTAATGTACATTTGAACTCTGCTAGAATTTTCTTTTTCCCTTTTTTTTTTTTTTTTTTGAGACGGAGTCTCGCTCTGTCGCCCAGGCTGGAGTGCAGTGGCGCCATCTCGGCTCACTGCAAGCTCCGCCTCCTGGATTCACTCCATTCTCCTGCCTCAGCCTCCCAAGTAGCTGGAACTACAGGCACGCGCCACCACGCCTGGCTAATTTTTTGTATTTTTAGTAGAGACAGGGTTTCCCGATGTTAGCCAGGATGGTCTGGATCTCCTGACCTCATGATCTGCCCACCTCAGCCTCCCAAAGTGCTGGGATTACAGGCTTGAGCTACCGCGTCCGGTGAACTCTGCTAGAATTTTATTGAGAATTTTTGCATCAATATTTATCATGGATCTTGAACCCCATAGGTTTCTTTTCTCATAGTAGATTGATCTGGCTTTGCTATCAGGTTAATTCTGTGCTCAGATAAGATGACTGGGTTTTACCTCCTTTTTAATTTTTTGAAAGAATTTGAGAAGAATTGGTGTTAACCTTTCTTTAAATATTCGGTAGAATTCTCCAATGAAACCATCTGGTACTGCTCTTTTCTTTTCTGGGTGGTTTTTGATTACTGATTCATTCTCCTTACTGGTTATAGGTTTGTTCAGACTTTTTATTTCATGATTAAATCTTGGTAGATGGCATTTTTCTAGTAATTTATCAGTTTTTTTAAGGATATCCACTTGGTGTAAAATAAAATATTTCCTGTCATATGCAAAGCAACTTTCATTTCATTCTTGAGTGGTGTTTACTTCTGATCACAATTGTGTATAACAGAGGTGTCGAATCTTTTAGCTTCCCTGGGCCACATTGAAAGAAGAAGAGTTGTCTTGGGCCACACATAAACACGCTAACACTAATGATAGCTGATGAGCTAAAAAAAAAAAAATCACACACAAAAAAATCTCATAATGTTTTAAGAAAGTTTCCAAATTTGTGTTGGGCCACATTCTAAGCTGTCCTGGGTTGCATACAGCCGGCAGGCCACAGGTTGAACAAGCTTGGTGTATAACCCAATGCACCCTTAGAAAAATTTGAACATTTTAAAACCAAACTGTATAATGAAAACCCTTATTATTCAAGAAATGTCTATATAATACTTAATTTTTCTAATTTAGCATAGATCATCAGTTAAAATTAAGAAGAGAAATACAAATATAACTATCAAACACACCCATGAAAAAATCTCAGGGTAATAAATTGATTTTTGGTTGACTATTTTGTCTGTTTGCAAAGTAATGTGATAGCTTTTCAGTAATTTATTGAGTCACTTTCTCAGTCATCAAGATGTTATTGCATTTATCAGACTGAGACGTCACTTCTTAAAAGCAGTTGTAATTAAATTGTAGCAGCAAAATAAAATAGAGAACAACCCTATCAATCCCCTTCATTCTTCCTTCCGTTCAAGAGTAAGGCTCCATTTCTTTCAGAATATTCTTTAAAAACTGATTGAATAGAAATCCATCTCTTTCCTAGCATAGGGATTTAGAATGGGTGCCACACATATTTGAAAAGAAGTGCTGTAAAGGGTTTGCATTTCAAGACAAAAAACTAACTGCTGGCTGATACACCTGAGCAAAAGGCAACTCTGCCTTCCCTGTAGTAAATGTAATTTAATATAGGTCATTAGCTAAGGGAAGAGCAGCAATTTGAATTTTCAAAGTTTGATTCTCAGGGTCATCTGCTTAAGAATCACCTGGGCTGCCCATTAATGGAAAGGGCAGGGAGGGTCCCATGGATTTGCATTTCCATTTCCATGGGCAGCCAGAGTGATTTTTTTTTTTTGGGGGGGGGAGGGGATGGCATCTATCTCTGCGGCCAGGCTGGAGTGCAGTGGCGCCATCTCGTTTCACTGCAACCTCCAGCTCTCTGGTTCAAGTGATTCTCCTGCCTCAGCCACTACGCCCAGCTAATTTCTGTATTTTTTAGTAGAGACAGGGTTTCACTATGTTGGCCAGGATGGTCTTGATCTCCTGACCTCGTGATCCCCTTGCCTCAGTCTCCCAAACTGCTGGGATTACAGGCACGAGGCACAGAGTGATTTCTTTCCTTTGTAGAATCTCAATAAGCTCTGGAGAATTAGATGGACTGGAAAGACTGATTCTTTTGATTATTTGTAAGCATTCTTGGCAGCTCCTTAAGTGGCAGTAACACAGAGTAAATTCCTGCCTCAAAAATATCTTAATAGATTTTTAGATTCAGGCTTATAAATTATTAGATATATTAGTTTTTAGATTTCATATTTCAGTTATGTTGGATTCTACTAACTCATCAATTCACGGCATTAATTCATGGTATTTTCAGAGTTCTCTAAAGTCTTTTCATATCATACCCACTTTCTATATTTTAATATGCCCCAGGGGGGCAGGAATCTTTTGGTTTGTTCACAGTTTTATAACAACTACCTAAAACAATTCCTGGCTCATGGTGTTACAGTTTGGATTCGCTGCTGGTAATTCAGATACCTGCCATCGGTAACAATGGCAAGTGTTCCATAAATATTTGCTGAATGAATGAATAAATGGAGAGGGGTATACCCATGGATTAAATGTCAGTTTCTCATTTTGTTGAAGCCGTAGCTGTGTGCACAAAGATTTGGAAGGGATTCTTAGGATTTGAACAAGGCCAGCGGCTTTTGATTCAAGGTACTAAAGGATGTACAGATGTTTCTTCTTAGATTTGCCTGTGCAGATTGGTAAGGGCATCAGCAAAAAAATAACTGTTCTTCTAAAAGTCTTGGGAAAGGAAAGAAGAAAAGGAGACAGGAAATGGAACAACTGGTGACAGAAGAAAGGAGAGAAGGAGGAAAAGCTCAGGGAAGAAAGGCTGGGCAAACTTAGAAAGTGAGGAAGGCTTCATGTGACAGAGAGTAGGCAATTCAGGTCCAAAATCCGTTACCTACAATTCTGAAATTATGAAAGCATGAAAACAAACATTTTTAAAAATTCGTTTGATAGCAAAACCTGACCTGAATTACTGTGAAGGTCTTCACAGTCTTTTTCTTGTGTCGTGGGAATATTTCTTAGTTTTACTGCAATAAGGTTACTATTGTGGATGAAAAAGTGTCAAACTCTGTAAAATATTTGTAAGGATTTATTCTAAGCCAAATATGAATAACCAAGGCCCAAGGCACAGTCTCAAAAGGTCCTGAGAACATGTGCCCAAGGTGGTTGGGTTACAGCTTGATTTTGTACATTTTAGGGGGACAGAAGTTACAGGAAGACATCAATCAATATATGTAAGGCATAAGTTGGCTTGGACCAGAAAGGCAGGACAACTTGAAGCAGAGGCTTTCAGGTCATAGGTAGTTTCAAAGGTTTCTTGACTAGCACTTGGTTGATAGAGTTATTAGCTAAAGAACTGGAATCAATAGAAAGGAATGTCTGAGTTAAGATAAGGGGTTTTGGAGGCCAAGCTTCTTCTTATGTAGCTAAAGCCTCCAGGTAGCAGCCTTCAGAAAGAATAGATGAAAATGTCTCTTATTAGATTCCAAAAGGTACCAAACTCTTACTTAATCTCTCCTGGATCAGGAAAAGACCTGGAAAGGGAAGGGGATTCTCTACAGAATGTAGATTTTTCCCATAAGAGACAGCTTTGCAGGGTCATTTCAAAATATGTCAAAGAAATGTATTTTGGGGTAAAATACTCAGATTTCTTTCAGGGCCTGCTATCTGTCATGTGATGAGATACTAGAGTCAGTTTGGAATTTGGTATGTTATTGCTACAAAGTGCCTATTTTCTCAGTCTTAAGATCCCTGTTTTAATGTTAATGTTGGTCAGTCGTGCCTGAATTCCAAAGGGTGGAGAGTATAATGAGGGATGTTCGGCTGTCCCCTCTTCCCATCATAGTCTGAACCAGTTTTTCAGGTTAACTTTGTAATGCCCTTGGCAGAGAGAAAAGATCCATTCAGTCAGATGGGAGGCTTAGAATTTTATTTTTGGTTTACAATATGATTGATTATGGGATATTGCCCCAGACTCTTCTATAATATACATGTATAAATATTATTATCTTTATAAAAATCAAGAAAATTCTGAATTCCCAAACACCTCTGGCCCCAAGGGCTTCAGATAAAGGATTGTGGACCTATATAACTAACATCTCACAAAGGTATGTGAAAGGGGAATACATTTGTCCAGATCTCAGAGTATTATGTGGGTGTTTGGGGTTAAATTGTGTCTCCCTCACCTTCAAATTCTTATGTTAAAGCCCTCACCCCGAAGTATCTCAAAATGTGACCTTATTTGGAGATAGGGTCTTTACAGAGGTAGTCAAGTTAAAATAAAGTTATTAGGGTAGGCCCTAATGCAGTATGACTGGTGTTCATATAGAAAGAGGAAATTTGGATATGAACAGGTTTAGAGAGATCACTATCTACAAGCCAAGAAGAGAGGCTAGAACAGATCCTTTTCTCACAGCTTTCAGAAGGAACTAACCCTGCCCACACTTTGATCTTGGACTTCCAGGCTCCAGAACTGTGAGACAATAAATTTCTGTTTAAGTCACCCAGTCTGTGATACTTCATTACAGGCCCGTAGGAAACAGACATAACAGATACGTGAGTGCTGTGAACCCCAAATATCTGAGACAGGTCTCAATTTAGAAAGTTTACTTTGCCAAGGTTAAGGACACACCCATAACACAGCCTCAGGAAGTCCTGATAGTATGTGCCCAAGGTGGTCAGGGGTACAGTTTGCTTTTACACATTTTAGGGAGACATGAGACATGAATCAATATGTAAGATGTATATTGTTTCATTCTGGGAAGGCGGGACAACTTGAAGTGAAGGCTTCCAGGTTAAAAGTGGATAAGAGATAAAAGGTTGCATTCTTTTGAGTCCTTGATCAGCCTTCCACTGAAGACATGATTTAGTCTGACTTAGTGAATCTGCATTTTTACATAAACAATAGGGCAGAGGAAGCAATCAGATATGCATTTGTCTCAGGTGAGCCTCAGAGGGATGAATTTGAGCTCTGTCTGTGCGTTGTCCACAAGGAATTTCTTGTGGGCAAATTGTGAGGGAGGTAGCTATCTTACTTAGGAATAAAATGGGAGGCAGGTTTGCCTGACATAGTTCCCAGCTTGACTTTACTCTTGGCTCAGTGATTTTGAGATACCAAGATTTATTTTCCTTTCATAGTGCTCTACAGGAAATGCCAGAGATATTGGTGTGCTGCAAGTAAAGAGAATAAGACCCGCCTGGCACAGTGGCTCACACCTGTAATCTCAGTGCTTTGGGAGGCCAAAGCAGGAGGATCACTTAAGGTCAGGAATTAGAGATCAGCCAAGGCAACATGGCTAGACTCCAGTCTTCACAAAAAATTAAAAAATTATCTAGATTGGGAGACTGAGGTGGGAGGCTCACTTGAGCCCAGGAATTCAAGACTGCAGTGAGTTACGATCACGCACTCCAGCCTGGGTGATGGAGTGAGACCCTATCTTTCTAAAAATAAAATAAAATTAAAAGCATAAGGCCAAAAGTGGCTTAAAAGTTTGAATTGGTGATAAATAGTTCCAAGGTTGTTTCAGTGTTTTGATGCTGTCATCAAGGACCTGGCCCCTCTTTTTTTGCCTTTTTTCCCTTTTCCCTCCCCTCCCCTCCCCTCCCCTCTCCTCCCCTCCCCTCCCTTCCCTTCCCTCCTCTCCCCTCCACTCCCCTCCCGTCCCCTTCCCTTCCCTTCCCTTTCCTCCCCTCCCCTCCCCTCCCCTTCCTTTCCTTCCCTTCCCTTCCCTTCTCTTCCCTTCCCTTCCCTTCGCTCCCTTCCTCCCCCATTCTCTTCCCTCCCCTCCCCTCCCCTCTCCTTCCCCTCCCTCCCAGTCCCTCCCCTTTCTTCTCTTTTCTTTTTTTTCACCTCCTCCTTCCTTCCTCCTTCCCTCCCCCTCCTCTTCTTCACCATCAGTGTGGCAGCAGTATCTCTCTCCATGGCTATACAATGGCATCAGTTGCTCCAAGTATTATATCCTCATATGACAAAATGTAAAACAGGAAAGGAAGAGGTTCTTCTTGAGGCTTTCTCAGCAGTCTCCCTATATTTATTTCATTCTTCAGAACCAAGTCACATGGCCATTGCCTGCTGCAGGAAGGCTCGGAGAGGGAGTACTGTCTGTTCGGCCACATCCATTTCCGGGAAATGAACACATACATGCATTGATAAATAGGGGAATTATGTTGACATACTCTGGAAGCTGTGTTGGTGTAGCAAAAGAGCAGAATATAGCAGCCTAGCAGGAGAGAGAATTAATAATAACTTTTAGCAGGAAAGGTAAAAGCCTTTAGCTGTACAGGCAGGAGCCTTTTTTAACTTTGTGAAAGAAAATGTAAAATGAGGGCTTATTCCTGACACTCTCTCATGTGAGGGCACCTGTTACTCCTGAGTCTCATACAACTCTAAGCCTGTGGGGGGGTTCCACTTCCTCCTGTATTTCACTTGCGTCTGTGTGAAGAGAACACCAAACAGGCTTTGTGTGAGCAACAAGTTTATTTCACCTGGGTGTAGGCGGGCTGAGTCCGAAAAGAGAGTCAGTGAAGGGAGATGGGGTGGGGCTGTTTTATAGTATTTGGGTAGGTAGTGGAAAATTACAGTCAAAGGCGGTTGTTCTCTAGTGGACAGGGGAGGGGGATACAAGGTGCTCAGCAGGGGAGCTTTTGAGCCAGGATGAGCCAGGAGAAGGCATTTCACAAGGTAATGTCATCAGTTAAGGCAGGAACAGGCCGTTTTCACTTTTTTTGTGATTCTTCAGTTACTTCAGGCCATCTAGATGTATACGTGCAGGTCACAGGGGATATGATGGCTTAGCTTGGGCTCAGAGGCCTGATACTATACCCACTCTGTCAGCAGCCTCACTGTCTCAGAGTTCTGGAATGCATTCCATATTGTTCTTTCTTTATCTTTTTAAAGTGACTTTTTAAGCATAACATATATGAACCACATGTGAATACATGAACCGGAAATGAATAGTCCATGTTGTTTTAATGCTTTTTATTATATCCTGAGTAGCCCTAGCTATCTTAACTGCCGGCCTAAGGTTGTCCAAATTATATTCTAAAATACCCACTATGTTTTTTTCTTAGGTCTACTTTTACCCCCAACTCCTCTTTTTCCTATAAGCTCTATTATTTTTAGGGCCTAGTTTTGCAAAAAAACAAGGATTTCCAGTAACGGACTTATAGCTGAAACAACTGAATCTGACATTTTCAGTTCCCGTCCCAAGAACAGGGCTCTGTCAGCTGGAAGAAGCAGGTGCAATGATTTGTTGGGTAGAGGTCAGCAATGTCTGTCTCATAGTGCATATGGACATAACTTTACTCTCACAGGTTCAATATTTGACATGATGGGAATGGTTCAGAAAAAGTAAAAATGCTACAGCTGAATGTGGAGACTGACAGTTTAACGTAATTGGTAGTAGATTGTCATTCAAGTGCAATTTGTACTGTGACTAACGGATTTGTGTACAAGGCTTGGGAAAGATCTGTGGCTCCTCCTTTGCCATCTCGTGGATGTAGGAGAGAGGAATGAGAGGCTGGTCCACCAGATTAGCAAAGCATTTTTATCCCTGCACAGCAGGTCTTTGAGCAGTCCCAGACTACAGAAGCTGCTTGGAAATGTGGAGATGAGGATTCACTGGCCAATGCTTAGGCATTCCAGGGCAATTTTTGGAGTGGGGGATAACTACGGACACCCAGACAGGCCACAAACTTCCAGAAGTAGCTTTCCTTGAAGGAAGCTAGAGCATGTTAGCACCTGGGCCAGCCTGGGAAACATGAGTCATACAGTTGCCCCAGCCTGACCTGCCCCCGTATAGCAGAACTCACACTGCTGGGCCACGGGGGGATAATTGTAGGTTCTCTATAAGGCACTTCTCTGCATTCAGCCAATTGAGAGGAGAGAAAGATCATCAATCTTATTTTAAATAGAAAAATATCTTTCACAACTCTCTCTAGCGATTGCCTAGATTCTTCTTAAAGATCACCAGTGACAGGTAATGTACTCTCTTTGGAGTCTATACTATATAGTTAAGAGAATGGATTCAAGTCAGATTGCCGGGGTTCAAATTCCAGTTACTCTACTCAACGAAGGATCTGATCTTGATCAAATTATTTAACATCCTGGGTCTCAGTCCTTTCATCTATAAAATGATGGTAATAATATACAGCATAAGGTTGTGAAGATTTTATATATGTATACACACACACACACACATTAGTTAGAACATAATTAAGTTATATATAACTTTATATATATATGTATAACTTATACGTACACAATTTAGAGAAACCTAACACCATACAAGTGTCATTCTTAGTACTGTTATTGTAATTATTTTTATTAGACTGACCAAATCAAAGATAATCCAAATCAGAACACATGGTCTGACCAGAAACTTCATTCCATTTCTTGGGTTGAACTGAGAAGTTAAGTTGAATATCAAAATATTTGTAAAAAACATTTGTTGCCTTTACCCATCTCCTCATCTCCTATTCTTTCTTCCATTCCTTCTTCTGGAAACTATCTAGCAGCTTCTCTCTGGAGGACTGCATTCTCTGCTCTCAGAATAAGTACTTCAAATGCTTCAAGTAGGGATAACACTGCCTCCATTTCCAGGAGTGGGCATGTGATTCAGTGTTGGCCAAAGGCACACATTCCTCTCGCCATGTGATTTGTTCAGACTTGGGCATGAAACATTGTCAGAGCCAGTGGGGAACGAGTGTTTTGCCAGGTTAGCAGGAGAAGCACAGATGTGTTCATTGTACGAGTTGGACCTGGGGGGATTTTGGAGCTGCTGGTAGCCATTTGGCAGCATATAATGCCTAAGGAAAAATCCGTGGCATATATTTGTTATTCTTTTTGGCCACTGAGCCCCTTTAAGCGACTTTCCTATGTTGATGGATTCCCCAAAACAACTTTCCTATGTTGATGGATTCCCCAATTTATGAGACCACCTTTGTCTGTAAAAGCTAAATTCTTACCTTTGTGTCTTTCTTACTCCAGTATATGTGTGTTCTAGGATTTGCTATCAAACTCACTCTTGTCAGACTTTTAATCAGAAGCCAATGAGGTAAATAAGGACTTTATTCTTAGGAGGCAGTAGCAGCTTTATCCCATTTCTGGAAGCCCCAATAGTTATGATTCTAGCAGGAGCATCCGGTGCCTGGAACCAGAACTGCTGGGACAAGTTATACTGGCAATGGTTTCTCCAGTGAGTTGGTTTTTAACTTGATTTGCAGTTGAGTTACTGGCTACGAGTTTCCAAATTTCATTCTCAAATCTTTCCAAAGGTAGTGTGAGCTAGCTAAAATACTTTAGTAAATTCAGTTCTTGATTAAACTATCCATAGTTGGTTTCTGTTGTTTGCATATAGGAACATTAAAGCAGAGAAGAACAGATTCAGGAGATGGAAAGAGGCCAGGTCCTAGGGATGTCATATGGGTTCTCAGATCCAGCCACACCTGAAGCCAGAACCCCTTGCTTCTTCATTTATATGAAGTGATGAATTCTCATTTTCTTCAAGCCAATTTGAATTGGATTTTTGAAGCTTGCCTTCAAATACTGATACTCCTCCACTTACAATGGGGTTGTATCTTGATACTGTAAGTAAAGTTCAACTTATGGTATTTTCCACTTACAATGGCTTTATCCAGAAGTAACCACATCATAAGTTGAGGAGCGTACTGAAGGCATATGGCTTTGGCGTCATTGTAAAGTAAAAAAATCTAAGTCGAAACCTTATAAATTGGGGACCATCTATAATCTCAATTGTTGTCACCCTCGTCTTCTCTATTATGTGCTATGTACGTTTTTTAATGATTTTGACATAAAAGTTAAAATGAATAATATGTTTTTAAAAACCCATTTAATTCTCTCAGAGGCTATTTATTACTGTGAGCCAAGATTTTTTTTTTTTAACAGGGCAGACATCTGTTTAATGTTTAACATCAGATGAAGCCAGAAAAGAATTTGACAGTATTAATTTCATTTTTATCCTTGCAAAAGTTTTTATTGTTTTAGCTTTTTAAAACATCTAACGTACTTAATAGTGGAAAGTGAAATTAAATGTATGGTTTTTCTAATTGATTTCTAAAGTTTTATTAACTCATAACCAAGCTAGATACTAATTATTTATATTTAAGCATTAAACTTCACATGGTTGCATATACTTTTTGTAATAATCTGCCCACATTGTATTATAAAAATAGAAATTACACATTCACTCAAATGGATGTTTTCCTTCCAGTGGAAATGTTTCTAGGGTACATATTGTAATTTACTAAAATGTTTGACATCAAATTTCTTTGTCTGTCATTATAATTTCTGGCACATGCATTTCACATAAATGTTGGTCAAAGGATGTTTCTAGCACCCCTCCCACCCCAAAAGTTGTTGCTTCTCAATGTTTGTGAAACAAAATTATACACCTTTCTTTCTCAGAGCTGGGTCATATGGGCTAGTGAGTTTACTCGTTGGCATGTGATTTGGACTTTCATCAAACCAACTAACCAAGATGAAACCAAGATGAAAATGTCAACTTATTTGAATGAACACATCTGTGTTACTTAAAAAAAAAAAAAAGCATGTTGGCATAACATACACAAACACGATATTGGATTTATTTTTATTCTTTGGACTCAAAAATGTAGTTGATTCTTATCATTATAAAAGGAAAGATGAATATTTTTAAAAAGTGAAATTATAGAAACATTCAAAAGGAAAAAAGTATCCAGAATATTACTATCAGACATAGCCATTGTTATTTTGGAGTATTATCTTTAAATCTTCTAACTAGACATGTATTTTAATATTCCTTTTCATTTTTGAGATTATCATGTCCACATAGTTTTATATAATGCTTTTTAATTAACTTCATAATAAAATAGTTGTAAAGCATTAATTTTACCTCATCTGCAATTTGGATGAAATTATTCCATTGCATGACACTGTTACTTTGTTTGTGAATATGAGAATTTATAAAATTATGGAATTATAATTTTAATTTTATAATTATTATAGGTCTAGAATAAAGTCTTAGTTTTTATAATCTAATTATATGTTTGGCTTAAAATGCATTATAATTTCACTTAATTTTCCAGATTACCGTGAGAGGTATACAAAAATGGTAGCATTCACTTTGTTCGTGGGTAGGGAGTTGGTGGGGCGTGGTGCCCGTATGAGAGAATATACACTACACAGTCAAGAGACTTGAGTGTCTAAAGCCTGGCTCCCTTCAAAAGCAATGAACTCTGTGATCTTGGTCAAGTGACCCTGAATTTTAATTTGTGTAGCTGAAGGTTAGGGAATGAAATTAGATCAGGGGTTCCCAAGCTGTTGTCTGTGGATCAGTGTTCATTTTAGACAAAGTTCTATCCAGTCTGTGATAAAAAGAAAAAATAAGTCAGTGAGTTTATCAGACAACAAAACTTATTTAAATATATTTTTCTCTCTCTTTCACCCCCTAAGGTTATAGCCTTTTCAGGAACCACTGCCTTAGATGATGATCCCTTCGGACTCTAAAATTCTGAAGCTATAAAGTAAGGTCTTAGGGACTCGAGAAGTAAAATGTCAATCTAGTTAGAGGGTCAGAAAAACAAAAAAGAAAAAGAAAACATAAAATATGTCATGAAGACAGAGAAAGAAGTTATCTGTGTGTGTGTGTGTGTGTGTGTGTTTTAGCAATTTTGAATTTTTAACATTATCTGCTGCTCTGTAAAGACAGTAGAGACAAGTTGACTTCCTGTTCTGCTGGTGAAACTTCAGCTTCAATTCCTGGCAGAAGTTAACATTTAACATGACTTTAGTTGGGCCTTCCAATTTTTCTCATGGTTAGAGAGAGATTATTTAAATCAGCTTCACTAGTCTCATTTTACATTTTAATCTGATAAAACAGGGTGACCAGAAAGCCAGATCTGATGGAAGGAGGAAGGGGACATTTGCTTTTCCTTCTCATTTCCATTAGCTTTATGTCCTTATATCTGGAGAGCACATAATGCTAGGGAAATCTGGGTTTTCTTACACAGCTGGTTTTAAAATACTGCTTTGCAACTCACTATGTGTAAAAACCAATCAGTAGTGCATGGATAGATGGCTCTTTAGTGAGTTTGGAAGTGAAATTATAGCTGTGATGACACATTTGCAGGCAAATGGTGGGGTGTGTTTAAAGAGCTGTATGCCCAGGGTTCAAATCAGGGCTCTGGTGGCTGCATTTGAGTCGATGAGTCATTCATCTGTCATGACCTCTGGAGTTATCCTCATTCACACAGGTTTCAGATTCATTCACATAGACATGATATGTGTATGTCTTGAAGAGAATAATCAAGAGCTTTCCCCTTTATCATGAATTACAGAAAGGATTTATAAACCTTAAGTAGAATTTGAAATATTTTTCCAAACCAAAATAATATATTTACTTTTATCTACAACATTATGTTTTTGTAGTCTTCCAAATATTTCCCTCTAATTGCTTTTGTGCTGAATTCTTCACTTTGATGGATGTGATTAAATTCTATATGGAAGGCATAGCTCGTCATTAAAGATCTGGAAATATACTGATAAAATATAATTGATTCTCATTTTAAAGTTTCACGTTTTATTTTCTCTTTCATTAGGAGTAACTTCTTATACAGCTTCTGCTTATGCAGATGCATAACATAAATAGTTTTCAATTTCCTACTTTCTCTCATTTTAAACGTGGGCAACAGAAGATGTGAATTTAATTCTTTCTGGTCCCTCATTCTGTCCAGGGTTTCCATTCATGTGGTTGTTCATAAGCATTATAGGCACACTTGGCTTCAGGGCATAAATGTATTCCCTACTCCGCAATAGAAATGATTTTTCTCTGAACTGGGACTGTGGAATCGATGGCTCTGGTTAAACGATGGCTTTGTCTGAGTCTCCCTTTTTTTTTTTTTTTTTTTTGAGACGGAGTCTCACTCTGTCGCTCAGGCTGGAGTGCAGTGGCCGGATCTCAGCTCACTGCAAGCTCCACCTCCCGGGTTTACGCCATTCTCCTGCCTCAGCCTCCCGAGTAGCTGGGACTACAGGTGCCCGCCACCTTGCCCGGCTAGTTTTTTGTATTTTTTTTAGTGGAGACGGGGTTTCACCGTGTTAGCCAGGATGGTCTCAGTCTCCTGACCTCATGATCCGCCCGTCTCGGCCTCCCAAAGTGCTGGGATTACAGGCTTGAGAGTCTCCCTTTTTAATGTTTACCTCAGTTGCTTTTCCATTAACTCTAAGTTGCAGGGCACCTTTGCCCAAGGGCACTTTTGTAGAGGTAAACAAAGTTGGTTGGAGGGCACACAGAGAGAAGTGATATCAGAGAGGGTCACATGTCTGGTGCTCCAGCTGCTATAGCATTCAGGAGGCAGATTCCCAGAATGGGTCAATTTTATCAGTGTTTAAGAGAATAAAGAAATGTTAGAAGACTCCCAGAACCTGGCCCCAAATCTATTTTCAATCTGCTTTGTTCGTGGCAAAGGGCATTCAAAAAACAGGCAAGACAAGCGGTGAAGCAATCAGCTATAAATAGTAGAGCCTCTGTTTGTTTGAAGACAGTGTGTTCTGTCAAGGACTGCGAATATTTGGGTTCTTGCAAAGAACTGTGTCTAATTTTACTCAAATTTGCAAGTGTAGATGAGAAAATCAAAGAAAAAAGTACCCAAGAGAACATAGCACATCATACCGGTGTTTAATGTTCTGTTTCATTTTGTTTTTTGTTCTATTCACAGGACGGAAAATTTCCACTTTGCCTAGATTGTCTGCTGTTGCAGGGCTGCTCCACAAACTCCATTCACTTTACGGAGCATCTGCCACATGCCAGAAACGAGGTGTGAGCATCAAAAACACAAAAGAAACATTCCCACCCATAGCCCTGCAGAGGAGAAAGGCAAGAGAACTGAGAATTCTAACTTACAATCCCACGTGCTGAGTGCTACAAAGAGGGTGATACGGAAAGAAAGGTGAGGACTTAGAGTAACTGACTCATCCTGGTTTGTCTGGCAGATTTTTGGTTTTAACACTGAAAGTCTTGTGTCCTGGGAACCCCCTTAGTCCCAAGCAAAACCAGACAGTTGGTTCTCTTAGTGAAGTACTCAGTGGGAACTGCTGGAGGGAGTAATGGGATTGGGGAGGGAATAGGATGTTAGAAAATGTCCCAGAAAAGAAGAAATGTTTAAGCTGCCCCTGAAAGGCTGAGGTAGGAAAAAATAGGTGTGCTAGGCAGAATAATGGCTCCTGAAAATAAGCAGAGCCTAATCATTCGAGCCTGTGAATGTTATCTTATATGGCAAAAGGGATTTTGCAAATGTGATTAAATTAAGATCTTGAGACAGAGTGTTCTAGATTATCTGGGTGGGCGTCTCCGTAACCACAAATGTTCTTATAAAAAGGACATAGAAATCTGCTAACAGAGGAGCAGACAGTGGAAGAGGTGACAATGGAAGCAGGAGGTCAGAGTAATGCACAGGAAGGGGTCACCAGCCCTGGAATGCCCATGGTCACCAGAGCTAGGAAAGGCAAGGAAATAGATTCTCCCCCAGAGCATCCAGAAGGAACTGGCCTTGCAATAGCTTGACTTTAGCTGAGTGAAACTGATTTCTGGCTTCCGGCCTGCAGATGGTAAGAAAATAAGTGAGTGCTGTTGTAAGCCACTAAGCTTGCAGTGATTTGTGTCAGCAGCGACACAAGATGAATACAGGAGGGAATGCAGGGAAGGGCAATCTAGGCAGGAGGCTAGCATGACAACACCTGTAAGAGGGCAAGGGATGTTCAGGATACCACAGGCAGTCAGTGTGTCTGCAGTGAAGCATGCATGGGAACACAGTACGAGAGGAAGCTCCGGAGAGAGGCAGGGGCTGGGCTGTGAAAGAGTTTTTCCTCCATATTGAAGACAATGAAGACACACTCTATGCTTTAAAGCAGGGCTGTAATGTGATCATATTTCATTTCGGAAAAGTCTTTTTGGTAACAGGATGGGAAAGTAGATAATTGTGAGGAGGAAGAAGATTCAAAGAAGCAGAAAAATCCACTTAGAATGATTATATTGTCCAGGCAAGAAAAGATAGGACCCTTGATGGCCAATGGGGACGAAGAACAGGGGCAGTTTCTAGAGATTCTCAGGAGGTGGGTTATACAGGACTTGGTGTCCACCAAGTGAGGCAAAGAAAAGGTTGAAATTTTCATTTGAGTGCTTTGGAGGATGGGGTTGTCAATGCAGAGATGGGAATACAGGAGGAGCAGCCTGTGTACAGGCTGTAGTTGGGAACCAGGGGTTAGCTTTTAGGATATAGAGGAATGAAATGCTTTCAAATGAGTGCATCTTTGTTCCGTTCAAAAATTGAATGCCGCTTATAATCATCGGATACCTCTCAAGATGTGAAAGATTAAAATTACATTTTAAAAGCCTAAGTTACAGGCCAAACGTGATGGCTCACACCTGTAATCCCAGCGCTTTGGAAAGCCACGATGGGAGGATTGCTTGAGGCTAGGGAGTGTGAGCAAGACCCATCTAAGTTATGGTATTACATCACAAAAATACTACTATTTCTGTACTTAAAAATGCCATGGAATACTAAAAACAGGTATGTTAGTCCCCATTATTTAATTTTTGACTTTTGGAAATAACACTTCTATTTCAAGGTTCTACTTAATCTTCCCTTTTCCTCCACTGGAACCAAAATATCCTGTATTATAGATTTTTTAAATTTATCTTATTTCTTCATTTAGGGAGATAAGCTTCTGAAAACCAAGACCATGTTACATTCAACTTTGTGTCCTCACAACCTAGTACAGGACCTGCACATAGTTGCGCTTAATAAATGTTTGTTGAATCAACCATTTACTATTGTTCTTCCTCATAGTAGAGCTGACTTTACATTTCCCAGTGCCTTATCATGTCTTTCTCATCACATCTAGTTGCTGAAGTCACTTGGATATAAAGGCATGAGGCACACCTTTGGTCATGATGAGAATAAAAATCTAGTTTGGTGACATACCAAGTCTCCTTTATGAATTTTCCACTGTTGTCAGGTTCTTTTCAAAGTGATAAAAATTTCCACACATTAAAGAAAAATTTGACCAAGAATTTTTCTTTCATCTCTTTAGGACTCTTCCCATGAAGAGAAAAACTACAGCAGTAGATAAGATAATGCATAGCCTTCCTTAAAGATGATTTATAAGTACAGGGTGGAGTGGTTCGGTAAGTAGTTATTTCATACAAGTGTCAATAAAGAATGTGTCTTTTTGCTTGGGGCTGTTAGAGGTAGAATTGTTGGTTGAAGTATTGCAGAATGTGCCCTTATTTGGAAATAGGGTTTTGTCTTTTTTGTGTGTTTTGAGACGGAGTTTTGCTCTTGTTGCCCGGGCTGGAGTGCAATGGCACAATTTCGGCTCACCACAACCTCTGCCTCCCAGGTTCAAGTGATTCTCCTGCCTCAGCCTCCCAAGTAGCTGGGATTACAGGCATGCGCCACCACGCCTGGCTAATTTTGTATTTTTAGTAGAGACGGGGTTTCTCTATGCTGGTCAGACTGGTCTCAAACTCCCGATCTCAGGTGATCTGCCTGCCTCAGCCTCCCAAAGTGCTGGGATTACAGGTGTGAGCCACTGTGCCCGGCATGGAAATAGGGTTTTTACCCAGAGGTAATCAATGTAAAATGAGGTCACTAGGAATGGCCGTAATCTAATATGACTAGTATCTTTGTAAAAAGGAGAAATTTGGACACAGAGCCTGATCCACAGAGGGAAGATGGTCTGTGAACTTGGAGGATGGGAATGATGCACCTCTAAGCCAAGGGGCACCAAACATTGCCAGAGAACCACTGGAGTCTAGGGAAAGCCAGGGAAAGATGCTTCCTCTGCAGGTTTCTGAGGAAGTATGGCTGTGCCAACCCTCGAGTTTGGACTTCTAGCCTCCAGAATTGAGAGACAGATGTTTCTGTTGTCCAGTTGTCATCCAATTTGTGGCACTTTTGGTGACAGCTCTAGCACACTCATATGGGGGATCATAGACTATATACCAGCACCTCATCCTACCACGTTTTTTTTTTTTTTTTACTTGAAATATTTTAGAATAAAAGCATATGTTGACAGTTCCAAATTCAAAGAAAGTTAGCAAAGTTTAAATATTTCTGTTTAGGACAGGAAAAGAATCAGTTAGGCTGTTAAATGAATAAAGATTGAAAAATCGTGAAAATTTTTGCTAAACAGGACTGGCAATCATGCCAGTAGAGCCTATCACCGATCTATTCATACCTGAGGGGGAATTTTCTAGATATGACTGGCAGCCATGAGATGCCATCACAGAATAGAGATGGGATTTTATTTTTTATGTAAGGTGCAGAGACAGACAATAATCACTTAAACTAAGACTACTTACGGTCATTTGTGTAAAAAGTACTATATTTCCATTTCACTATACACCTCACATTGCATTAGTTACCTAATATGTCTTTCCTGCAATTTTGAAGGTGTCAAGATGTTAAGGACCATGTGTAACTTGTTCCTGGCTGTATCCCTGTGCTAGTGGGTGTCCCAGGCATCCGTGGTTGTGAGAGGAAGGAACAGAGGCAAAGAGGATGGGAGAGAGCAGAAGAGAAGAATCAAATTTGGTTTTATTCTTCATTTAAAATCTTCACATTTTTCCATCACAATATACGGCAGTATTTCAATCTAATTCTTTTTAAAAATAATATTGTGCCATATTT
The DNA here is from genome assembly GCF_009764315.1 of Trachypithecus francoisi. Lineage (NCBI taxonomy): Eukaryota > Metazoa > Chordata > Mammalia > Primates > Cercopithecidae > Trachypithecus > Trachypithecus francoisi. The sequence continues at coordinate 44,979,908 of NW_022681454.1, forward strand.
AAAAGTTCATCTTTATTTTTTCTGAAGTAAAGATATTTTTATTTTCTTAGAATGGGATTAAGAGCCTATGATATGACTGTTCCATTAGAATATTAGTTATTTATAATATTTCAGTTTCTATTTTATTTTCTGAGCATTATGTTTCAACCTCTATTCTCTCTCAGCCAACTATCTTGTAAATATCCCCACAAGGGAGATGTTGTAGATAAATAATTGTGAGAAAAAAAATTGTAAGCAAATCTCTGTAGGTCTATAGTCACTTTGTCATATTAAAGGAAAAGGGCACAGGGATATATTTCAATTTGAGAATCAGGATACCTGTTTGCATTCTGCCACCAACATGCTTTGACACTGAATAAAGCTCTTAAGCACAGTTTTATTCTTTGGAATAAAAGCTTCTCAACAAACATTTTGCATTGATTACTTGATAACTATCTTTAAATGTTATGAACATCTGGGAATAAAAAATTCTCTCTGATTGCAAAGTGCTATATTGCTTGTGTTTATGTATAAAACTCATTCAGGAGATTGTTTCTTCTTGTCATTAAGAAAATAAAGCCAGCATCAGCATTCTCCAAAAGGACCAGGCACAGTGGCTGGTCCTTCCCAGCACTTTGGAAGAACGAGGCAGGCAGCTCACTTGAGCCCAGGAGTTCAAGACCAGCCTGGGAAACATGGCAAACCCTGTTTCTACAAAAAAAATACAAGAATTAGCTGCTGTGGTGGCATGCACTTGTAGTCCCAGCTGCTTGGGAGGCTGAGGCTGGAAAATCACCTGAGCCCAGGAGGTCAAGACTGCAGTGAGCCAAAATGTAGACCTTTAAAATGATGACTTTCCCCTTTGAATCAGTCTTCAGGGAAGGCTACATATTCATTTAAATTAGGTTAGTAGTGTTTAAAACATGGCTGAAACGTCTCTTTTCAACTGCAGTCAAAGCTGTTTCTCATTCTTTGAATATCCTCTTTGATGGCAACTTTTTATACTCCTAATATTTAAATTGAATTTTTAATTTGATATTAAAAACGGCTAAAATGCCAGGCATGGTGGCTTATGCCTGTAATCCCAGCACTTTGGGAGGCCAAGGCCAGAGGATCACTTGAGGCCAGGAGTTCGAGGCCAGCCTGGCCAACATGGTGAAATCCCGTCTCTACTAAAAATACAAAAATTAGCTAAGCATGGTGGTGCATGCTTGCAGTCTCAGCTACTTGGGAGGCTGAGTCATGAGAATCGCTTGAACTTAGGAGGCAGAGGTTGCAGTGAGCTGAGATGGCACCTCTGCACTCCAGTCTGGGCAACAACATGAGACTGTCTCTGGAAAAAAAAAAAAATGCTAAACGTCTTTGTAACCAAATATAACTAATGAGGTGTCACTATAAAATGACACTTTCTGATATGCTCATATAATAGCTCTGAATGTTACTTCCAAAAGTTGTTTCAGAAACAATTAGGCAGGGTCAGCATATTGGGATTAAAGGTAAAATCACCCATGATTATCCTCGGGAAATAAAATATTTACTTGCACTTCTATATTATGATGTATTAGTAAAATAAAATCTTACTACTATACGGTTATACCTCTTGTTTGTGACAGATGATGTGAAACTCAGGAACAAAATGAGAAAAATGTGCTCTAGTGAAAAGTCTAAGGGTGATTTTCATCTCCAGGCCTGCAACATACAACAAATAAATTCCTTTCTTTTCCTATGAACAGAAGAGGTGGTTTGGGATAAACACAATGAGAGTCTTAGAAAAGCAGGCATATGTGTGTGCGTGTTTCCTCCTTTGAGGTTGAGGTGAGCTCACAAGAGAAAACATGCCTCATGCCATTGATACTATAGTCTCTAGCCCTAGGATTGCCCTGGGATTTCCATAGACTTCAAAATGCTCAAGGCATCTAAGGGATTGATTGTTTTGCCCACTGTTGGTCAGCAGTCTGCTCTCATAGACTGGGAAATGGACTGAGTGCCCCTTTCCATGCCTGGCCAGCCACAGCACCACTTGCATTCCTGCCCTGCGGGAAAGCGTATGTGAGTACCTCATAGCCTACAGGCCTAGTGCAATGTAGCAGCTGCATCTGATCATGTAACCTCATTGAAGCTGTCGTGTGTGGTCTAGTCTCATTTTGGTGTTCTGTCCAAGGAGCACAGTTCTTAACCAAACATATTTGAAAAGTTAATCAATTTGTTCACTGTATAATTTGAAATGCATTAAAGTGAATACTTATGGACCTTCTGGAATATTTCTGGGATCCCTGTTCTTTCACACCTTATACTCTTTGACACGTAATTATAGATTCTCATTTGCCAACTGCAATTCCCCCTCTCCTGCTAGGCCCTTCCATTCCTCTTGCCTCTCGGGTTCTGCAATATTCTGTTTGTTCTCCAATTCTGCATCCCAAAAGATTAGAAAAGGGTTTTGCAGAGATAAGCTGACTTCAGGGAAAGCGAATAGAAATTGGTCTGATAAACTGGAAGTCAATGGACATACTAATAATTGCTATTGTGTTTAGTTTGTAATTTTAGTTTACAAATTCTAGTGTCTGTGCTGCGTTCTCATTGTGACTCGGTATGTTCTTTCCATTCCCTACAGTGTCCTAGTTACCCCATCCTCACAGTATTTTTGGCTGTGATTGTTGTTTATATGATAACTTTTTAATTCTCCTGCATCTCTGACCTCTCTCTATTTCACTGCATTGTCGACTTCTTGCCTCATAATTTAGTTTGTCTTCTCAGATTCAAGCCACATGCCCTCTGCCTAGTCTTGCATTGTCTGATTGCAGGGGTAGGGACAAAAGTGAAAGATAAGACAAGGGCAGAGGAGAGGCAGGGACACAATTAAGGAAGATGCCTCAATTTAGGCTGGGGAGAGTCTGCATGCAAGGCAGGCAGGTGCTGATGCAGAGATCAGGAGGCGAGGATGGGAGATTTGCCTCTAGGGAAGATACTCTAGGAGCTCTGCTGCAGTTTCCCAGAACAATTTTTGAAAAAAGATCCTAAAACTGACTTGAAGAATAGATGCATCATTGGAATAATCACATAGCCTTTCAAGGATTCTACTTTGAAGATGTCAACACCATTGAAACCTAGATATTTTGCTGTATTTAAGAGAAGTATCACTTCTGTGACTTTATAGCCATATCTCCTACATCTGTGCTATTGTTCTTCATATCTGAAATAGAGGTTGACAGTCATCACTAATGATGCAGGTGGAGCTTTCTTTTATTAAATATGTAGTATACCTGAGGCCAGGCATGGTGTTTCACGCCTGTAATCCCAGCACCTTGGGAGGCCGAGGCAGGTGGATCACTTGAGGCCAGGAGTTCAAGATCAGCCTGTCCAACATGGCAAAACCCCGTCCCTACTAAAAATATAAAAATTAGCGGGGTGTGGTGGCGCGCCCATCTAGTCCCAGCTACTCAGGAGGCAGAATTGCTTGAATTCAGGAGGCAGAGGTTGCAGTGAGCCAAGATTGTAGCAGTGCACTCCAGCCTGTGGGGCGACAGAGCAAGATCTGTCTCAAAAACAAAACAAAACAAAACAAACAACAACAACAACAAAGAAAAACAGTATACCTGAAAGATCAGATAAGGAGCCAAGGCACTAACACATTTCCAAAATATATTATTTTCTCTAGTAACTGTCTAGGGAACTTAAATTCTCTAGACTTTACTTTTTCATGCAGGCTATTAGGGGTCCTAGTTTCGTGCCCTAGTGAAAAAATTTGGGGGTCCTTCAGCAAGAGTCAAGAGGCTAAAATAGGCAACAAAAGAGCTTTCATATGAACGGTTCTCAGGAACCTGAAAAAGCAAGCCCTCATCTCTTAGCCCTACCTCTCCCTGTTTCTCAGAAACAACATCTTATTTTTTGGTTTTTACTTTCATATCTGAAGCAAATATTTTTTGACCTCCTTTTACCCACTCAAATCTCTCCATACTTTAAGGTCCAGATCAAGTCTAAACTCTCCCAAGACTCACGTTGACTGCCCCAGTTCACATTAATAGGTTCTCTGAACTCCTATGGAAGATTTCGATTTTTTCATCAATTCTACTCATCCTAGAGTTGTGCCATGGGTGTCAGTTTTGTCTTGATAATCAACCATATGACAGCACTTTCTGAGGAATGGGATTATTGTGCACCTTTTGTATTCTCTGCCCATTTAAACCTACTCAACACATTATGTAATGAGCCTTCAGTCAATACTAGCCAACTGTAGTTAATCAACAAATAAATACCCCCTAGAGCCCAAGATAAAAGAAAGTTCTTTGGTAATAAGGAGTTCATAAGGGTCCAAATCTTGGGAGAGTTGTTCAAGATCTGAGCTAGGAAAAGCTAAAGATTTTGTGGAATTAATGTAAGGCATACCTCAGACAGGAAACATAAAACCACAGTTATTTTTTAGAAAGATTTCTTCCACATAAGTTCCATGTTGAGAAATTGTTGCACCTAATTATTGGTTAACCTGCTTTTCAACAAGAAAACAAATTTGATACCTGCAGAGAATCAATCAGGAAAGATTTTACCTCATGAGATTTGGGACTTTCAGCAAGCTCATTTTGTGAAGTTCATTTCCCTCATGAGGAAAACAAAGAGAATCCCTTGGTTCAACAACTTGGTCTCTTGACACTGCATGCACAAAGTGTAAATGTGGGAAGACATAGTAAATCAGGCAGAATTGGAGGGTGAAAAGACCAGGAGAAATTCTGCAAATTTCTAATTTGACCCAATTTTTCTTACACAGTGATAACTGCTGCCAGATTTAAGATTCAACTAAACCTCAAGCTGTGAAGACATTACGTTTACTCATAAAAATGATCCAATGGAATATTTATCAGCTTAATGGGTATTGTGTGAAGTTAAACACAAAACAGACAAAGATCTAGAATGCAACAGTCATCAATACAGGGCAAGGAGACAACAAAAATAAGGTTGAATGAACGCCAAAATTAAGACTGTATAGTAAGCACAAATAAAGTGTTGAAAGTCTTTTATGAATCACTGGCTTAAACATATCTATATGGAAGAGCTGGGAAAAAGTGTTGCTCTTCTTTCTATTTCTTTAAAGGGGAGCCTCTGAGACACAGGGATCATTTTTGTTTCGGTAGGTGGAGTTCACTAACCAAAATGACAACAAACTCTGGGAAATGGGCACTTACTCCTGGCATCTGTTCAAACCTGCTAAAACCAGGCATGTTTTCCTGTCTGATGTATAAGCCACCCAGGCACAAATTAAAAGCAGATGCTCCATGGTTTTTTGAGGATATTTATAGCTCAGAGTCTATACTTTCTGGTAATCTCTATACAGCAGAACATTCTGAAGGGATAGTGAGCATTTTGCAATAATGAATACCCCATTCTAGTAGATTTCAATTTCTCTGTTTTGAAATTATTCTACAGACCTTCTTTCCTGAGTGGGAAAAATTATTTTTGCAAAAGGAACATGTGGTATTTTCCATACTACATATGCCCTAATTACACAGTCACAAGATTTGATATGTGAACTAAAAGCAAGAAGTATAGTTTTATTTTTATGTCCTGAACTCCCTCTCTTGTTAAATTCATGCATTTTGGTTTAGTCTGTTCTTCAGAGCAATCACTTGAAAGATGAAGCACAGCAGCATTTATAAATTAAAATGGAAAACATTAGGGTTTCCATCGAAGGAAAAAAACATTGAAGGAAGTAAATCTATTCTACCAAGATGTATTGTGTGTTACGTGCATAGAGCAGGTACTACGGAGATTAAACAAAGAAGCACAATTGTTGCTCTTTGACTTCAATGAACTTGAAATTGTTGGGAAGAGAGTGATTCAGTGCAGAAAATTGAATTTAATAATAGAAAATAATACAGCAGGTGTTGCCTACATGTATACAGAAAATGATAATCCTGGGGAGAGATTTTAATATACCCTGAAATAGTCGTCTTTGATATTAAACACAGAGTAGTCTCATAATTCAGGACTGAATTATGGAACAATGGACAATGAAAGTGAATTAACTTACTCCAAAAATGCCCATATCTCAAAAGGGCCCATGCCCTGACCTAGGAGCCGTGAACACAGGAGGAATGAGATCCCATAGGGAGGCGATGTGCCTGCTAAAGTGGGTCCAACTTCTCTGCCTATTGAAACAATCTTAGAGTTCCCTTTCTACAAAATAATACTTGTCCCCTGTTTTTTGAAGCTTTTTTTCTAGGTGACACTTCTATCCCTTGAATAGATTCTTCTATCTCCCCCTTTCCCTCCCTAAACTGTACTTCACTCATGAAGCACTTCCTACCGAAGGAGAGATGGTAATGAGGCCATCTCCACCGACGAGTGACTGACTGAAATAAGCTTGCCCTTAACTGGCTTCACTCACCGCTACACAAGACGCTCTCACCACTTTTCTTGAACACAATATCACTTTGGTAGTAGTTCGTGGTTTTTCTATTTAGTTGTCTTTCCCCTTTTCTGCTAATATTAGTGTTTCCAACAAGACAATCGTGAGCTCTTTCTAATTTTTAACACGGTATCCATTAAGCAGATTAATGCTTCCAGTGATGATTGCGGTTATGAATAAATATAGTGCCTTAGAAGTTTAAAATGGAGGTTTATTTTAACATTTGTAAGTCTTAGCAGGGCTTATTGAGAAAGTTTCCAACCCTAAAGTAAAATAGAGGTGTTTCTGCAAAATGAGATGTTTCAAAATTTTTCTCTTCACCAACTCAAACAACTCAGAATTTTTGAATGTATTAGTGAAAATGATTCAGGAGAATTAAAAAATTTGGTGACGTTTGGGGAGTGATGGAACCTGGAAGCATTCTAAAGGCACATTTGTGACAGCAGAATCATAAAACTACCTGCAAATTACCTACAGACTTCAGTGATCCCCAAAGCCTCTACCCTTAAAAATGTCCATTCTGTTTCTTCTTTTCAGAAAATTAAGCTTCCGTGGAAATCAGGGCAAAAGTTGCTCCTGTACCCTCTCTGTCACTTTCCATCTCTTATTGGTCAGCAACAGCTACCTCAGAGAGGTCCACAGAAAGGATAGCTCCCGAGTTGACCCCCTTTGTTTATTTATTTATTTATTTATTTATTTATATTTTTGGTTTTGAGACAGGATCTCACTCTATTGCCCAGGCTGGAGTGCAGTGGTGTGACCTCAGCTCACTGCAGCCACAATCTCGTGGGCTCAAGCAATCCTCCCATCTCAGCCTCCCAAGTAGCTGGGAATACAGGCGTGTGCCACCACACCTGGCCAATTTTTGTATATTTTGTAGAGACAGGGTTTTGTCATGTTGCCCGGGCTGGTCTCAAACTCCTGGGCTCAAGCAATCCACCTGCTTTGACCTTCCAAAGTGCTAGGATTGCAGGCACGAGTCACTGTACCTGGCCCACCTTTTAATTTTACTGGACTCTACTCTAAAATGATATGAGGAATTTCTTATCCGAACTTATTTTTCTACTGGGATTTATCTGTTGGAAGTTACTAGTAAGAAATCCCCACCCATCAAAAAATGAAAAAGTTTGCTGTTTGTGTTGGAATGGCTTAGGCTATGAATTCAAGTTTGTGCATTTATAGCCTGTCTTTTGCTTCTTCTGAGTTATTTGGCCATAGACAATGTACTTAACTTTATCTTGCTTCAGTTTATCTATGAAATAGAAATAAAATAATAAAATAAGGAATCACTTTATTAACCATAGACACTGAACTCCAGCCTTACTCTCTTATTCTTTTTATAACTTGTTACTTGTCTTTGGAAAGTATGGATTACCCTGGTACAGCTTAGAAGCTAGTGTTAGGGAGCCTTGCTTTCGCTAGGTGATCAGGTCCTAAAGATGAAGTTGATAATGGGGTCTTAGGACACACAGATAGTGTCAATGTGAATTACTAAGCACCACCTTCTGCCCATTACCCAGTGGAGAACCCTATTAGTCAGTGAGAAAAAAGGATGCTCAAAGATGCCCATTTCACAGTATGAATTCACCTTGGATGTTGGTAGCTCTGTCGTGTGAGTCTGTGACATTGTTGTCATGTGTTACTGATCATACCACAGTAATAGTACCTCTGGGTCCACCATTCTGCCTTTATAGAGTTTTCTCTCTTATTTGGAACAATCTGTCAACAAAAGATCTCTAGGTTAATAACCTTGAGTCTTTTCTTTGTCAATCAAAACTTCATATCTACAGGAATGATAGTATTCTCTTAAACATACTGGTAATAGTGGTTGTTGATATATAATAATAGCAATGCTATAAGTAGCTGATAATTACGTTTCCCTCACTTTGTCAGATCCAGTGCTTTGTATATGTTAGTTCTTTTATTCCTTGTGACTCCCTCTGAAGAAGGTACTATTCTAGCCACCATTTATAGGCGAGGAAACTGTGGCACAGATTGGTTAGCAATGTGCCCACGTCATCCAGCTAGTAAGTGGAAGCTGGTAAGCTAGGAACTGGGATTTGAATCCAGGTGATCTGGTCTCCAAGTTTTTACTCTTAGCCTCTAAGATGTATTACTTCTTTGTTAATAATGATATATACTGTTTATTATATGTTCCTTTTGTGCATGTCACTGTTTTAAGTAGTTTGTATGCAATATTTTATCTCTTCTTTATAACTATCTTGTGAGGGAGGTTTCTGCTTCAATTTTTCAGATGAGAAAACTAAGGCTAAAAAAGGTGAAATATTCTAACCGAGGTCACATAGCTAGGAAGTAGCAAAGCCAGCATTCCTTAAAGCCCCTAAGCTTAACCTGTGAGCAAAACTGTCCCAGGTATATGGAGCTGGTTTCTTCCAAATTGAGTGGAAAGTTCCATTTAAGTCATTTATGGTTTTTTTTAAAATAACCTTTCCATAAAGTCATGTCAGGAACATGTCTTTAAAATTATAAGAGGCAAACTTTTTTTTTTAATTCACATATTTATAACTGGTGGGAAAATACTTTCTGGGTAGGGAGGGATTGGTATGTTCACAAACAAACATTTGGGGCGTGCGTGGAGAATTGTGAGCTATGTATTTTGACTGGAGACTACAGGGGATAATAAATGTTGAAATTAGACAAGAAATAAGCCTGGAGCGGTGGGATGTGGCCAAATCATGTAGGGTCTTGAAAGTTTTGTTTGAAGTCATAATGCGCTCCACCGACAGCGAGGGACCCGTTGAACTCTGTGCAGGGCCAGGGTTCCAGCCAACTGAGGGAGATTCCTGGGATGGTGGTGCGTAAGCCAGGTCGAAGCAGAGAAGCAGAAGTAGAAAGATTAGGTAAAAGGTTATTGTATAGTTTTTGTAAATCCAGCAAAAGACGTGCAAGAATGTTTATGACTTCTCATTCATAATCGCAGCTTTTTTCATAAAATCCAGAGAATAGAAAAATTATATAGTAATTAAAAAGAACAAACTGCTGCTGTATACAACAATAGGAATCAGTTCCACAGATATAAGACTGAGTGAAAGAAGCCAGACACAAAAAAAGTAGGTGCTAGAGTCCAATGACGAGAAGGTCAAGAAACAAGGTTTGTTTTAGGGGAAACAAATGTGTGGCTAGAGAAGGCAGAACAGTTACTTCTGTGAGGACAGGTGGTGCATACTGACTGGGAAGGAACACGAGTGTTCTGGATGTTGGGTGTTGTATCTTTTGATGGTTGTGGGATTACATGGTTTTCATACACACAGCACACATACATAGATACGTGTATACCTACGTAGATATGTAAAAATTAATTGAGTTGCATATTACGATTTGTACACCATGCAGTACATCGTGTACATATACCTGAATAAGAAGATTTTTTAAAAATTACTGTATAGTTCCATCAATTCTATTAATAATTGTAGAAACTTCCCACTGGAGAATTTCCTTTTATTTTTCTCTAATTGAAAAAAGAGAAGATATTTCTTCGTCTCCTACTCTAACTCAGATTTTCTTCGTGGTTGATTGGGTGAACTCTCTGTGATTCACTGAATCAGTGGCAAGAGTGGCGGCTTCAGCGAGAGGTGAAGAAAGAGGAGAAGGCTTCAGAGGTAATTGAGGAGAGGGGAGGAAATGAGTCAACTTCCCCTGGGCGTGAAGTGTAAGCTGCCTCCCACAGCGGAGGGTGGCCCTCTTCCTCTCGGAATTTCAACATACCTTCCCTGTTTTCATTCTCCTACACCAATGCCACTGTTTCTTATGAATGAAAATCAGGCAGGTCGCTGTGATTCACCCATTTTCACATAAAACCACAAGGAACTAATTTTTTTTTAACTGGAAGCTAATTGGCAATTTATATGCAGAGCATACAAAGGGTTTGTAGTAACTAGACGATATGAATGCTTATGAATGTGTAACTAGAAAGCAAGCTGATTTTCTCACAGAATTATGTGTATGGAAATTTGTGGTTCTGAAATGAGTACATGCTTTTCTAAACAAGCTGGTGTAAACCAGACAGAGAAGCCTATGAGTAAAGACAGCCAATGAGTGTTTTTGGAGAATAGTTGGTATAGGGTAGAACACATACCAGGGAGAGAGATTATGGCAGAAAAATTCATTCTGAGTAAGATCATGGTTGACTTTGAATGTCAGATGAAAGATTTTCTAAGTAGTTTAATAGGTAACTGGAAACCATTACAGACTTAAGAATAGGACATAGGACTGAGCTCAGTACAGAAATATACTTCAGGAAAAAAGAACTCAGTAGCCTGAGAATTGTCTGGATGCTGGGGGAAAGTGAAAATGTGTTGATTTTAGAATGGTTTAAAAGGAAAAAATAAGCCCTTTAAAAATAATTCTAAATAATAATTTAATCTTGATATTCTTGACTTGCTTAGTGTGTTTAATCTGAGTAAGCTGCTACTTGGATCACCATCTGAATGTCTAATATGATAACAAGTAAATGGTAAACTTCAGGGTTTGCATTTATCTTGGTGTGTATTAGAAATATGGCAATGCGGTGGATATATAATGACTTGCTGTATATGAAATTATGAATAGTTCTACTTTAAAAAAATACCTTCACAAAATTGAAGCCTTTTGGAGGTAACAATACTATGGAATGACGTTAATATATATTTTTCTTTTATTTAATTATTTTTTATTTTACTTTAGGTTCTGGGATACACGTGCAGAATGTGCAGGTTTGTTGCATAGGTATATGTGTACCATGATGATTTGCTGCACCTATTGACCATCGTCTAAGTTCCCTCCCCTCTCCCTGCACCCACCACAGGCCCTGGTATGTGTTGTTCCTCTCCGTGTGTCCATGTGTTCTCATTGTTCAGCTCCCACTTATGAGTGAGAATGTGTGGTGTTTGGTTTTCTGTTCCTGTGTCAATTTGCTAAGAATGATGGCTTCCAGCTTCATCCATGTCCCTGCAAAGGACGTGATCTCATTCCTTTTTATGGCTGCATAGTATTCTGTAGTGTATATGTACCACATTTTCTTTATCCAGTCTATCATTGATGGGCATTTGGACTGGTTTCATGTTTTTGCTATTGTAAATAGCACTGCAATAAACATACATGTGCACATGTCTTAATAGTAGAATGATTTGTATTCCTTTGGGTATATACCCAGTAATGGGATTGCTGGGTTGAATGGTATTTCTGGTTCTAGATACTTGAGGAATCTCCATACTGTCTTCCACAATGGTTGAACTAATTTACATTCCTACCAACAGTGTAAAAGCATTCCTATTTCTCTACAGCCTCACCAGCATCTGTTGTTTCTGGACTTTTCAATAATCATCATTCTGACTGGCATGAGACGATATTACATTGTGGTTTTGATTTGCATTTCTCTAATGATCAGTGATGTTGAACTTTTTTTCATATGTTTGTTGGCCACATAAATGTCTTCTTTTGAGAAGTGTCTGTTCATATCTTTTGCCCACTTTTTGATGAGATTGTTTGTTTTTTCTTGTAAATTTGTTTAGGTTTCTTGTAAATTTTGGATATCAAACCTTTGTCGAATGGGTAAATTTCAAACATTTTCTCCCATTCTGTAGGTTGCCTGTTCACTCTGATCATATTTTCTTTTGCTGTGCAGAAGCTCTTTAGTTTAATTAGATACCATTTGCCAATTTTGGCTTTTGTTGCAATTGCTTTTGGTGTTTTCATCATGAAGTCTTTGCCCATGCCTATGTCCTGAGTGGTATTTTCTAGATTTTCATCTAGGTTTTTATGGTTTTGGGTTTTACATTTAAGTCTTTAATCCATCTTGAGTTAATTTTTTATAAGGTATAAGGAAGGGGTCCAGTTTCAGTTTTCTGCATATGGCTATCCAGTTTTCCCAGTACCATTTATTGAATAAGAGATCTTTTCCCCATTGATCGTTTTTGTCAGGTTGAAGATCAGACGGTTGTAGATGTGTGGTATTATTTCCGAGGCCTCTGTTCTGTTCCATTGGTCTATGTCTGTTTTGGTGCTAGTACCATGCTGTTTTGGTTACTGTATTCTTTTTTTTTTTTATTATTATACTTTAAGTTCTAGGGTACATGTGCATAACGTGCAGGTTTGTTACATATGTATACTTGTGCCATGTTGGTGTGCTGCACCCATCCACTCGTCAGCACCCATCAATTCGTCATTTATATCAGGTATAACTCCCAATGCAATCCCTCCCCCCTCCCCCCTCCCCATGATAGGCCCCGATGTGTAATGCTCCCCTTCCCGAGTCCAAGTGATGTCATTGTTCAGTTCCCACCTATGAGTGAAAACATGCGGTGTTTGGTTTTCTGTTCTTGTGATAGTTTGCTAAGAATGATGGTTTCCAGCTACATCCATGTCCCTACAAAGGATGCAAATTCATCCTTTTTTATGGCTGCATAATATTCCATGGTGTATATGTGCCACATTTTCTTAATCCAGTCTGTCACAGATGGACATTTGGGTTGATTCCAAGTCTTTGCTATTGTGAATAGTGCCACAATAAACATACGTGTGCATGTGTCTTTATAGCAGCATGATTTATAATCCTTTGGGTATATACCCAGTAGTGGGATGGCTGGGTCATATGGTACATCTAGTTCTAGATCCTTGAGGAATCGCCATACTGTTTTCCATAATGGTTGAACTAGTTTACAATCCCACCAGCAGTGTAAAAGTGTTCCTATTTCTCCACATCCTCTCCAGCACCTGTTGTTTCCTGACTTTTTAATGATTGCCATTCTAACTGGTGTGAGATGGTATCTTGTTGTGGTTTTGATTTGCATGTCTCTGATGGCCAGTGATGATGAGCATTTTTTCATGTGTCTGTTGGCTGTATGAATGTATTCTTTTGAGAGATGTCTGTTCATATCCCTTGCCCACTTTTTGATGGGGTTGTTTGTTTTCTTCTTGTAAATTTGTTTGAGTTCTTTGTAGATTCTGGATATTAGCCGTTTGTCAGATGAGTAGATTGCAAAAATGTTCTCCCATTCTGTAGGTTGCCTGTTCACTCTGATGGTAGTTTCTTTTGCTGTGCAGAAGCACCTTAGTTTAATTAGATCCCATTTGTCAATTCTGGCTTTTGCTGCTGTTGCTTTTGGTGTTTTAGACATGAAGTCCTTGCCCATGCCTATGTCCTGAATGGTACTACCTAGGTTTTCTTCTAGGGTTTTTATGGTATTAGGTCTAACATTTAAGTCTCTAATCCATCTTGAATTAATTTTCGTATAAGGAGTAAGGGAAGGATCCAGTTTCAGCTTTCTACTTATGGCTAGCCAATTTTCCCAGCACCATTTATTAAATAGGGAATCCTTTCCCCATTTCTTGCTTCTCTCAGGTTTGTCAAAGATCAGATGGCTGTAGATGTGTGGTATTATTTCTGAGGACTCTGTTCTGTTCCATTGGTCTATATCTCTGTTTTGGTACCAGTACCATGCTGTTTTGATTACTGTGGCCTTGTAGTATAGTTTGAAGTCAGGTAGCGTGATGCCTCAGCTTTGTTCTTATGACTTAGGATTGTCTTGGCAATGTGGGCTCTTTTTTGGTTCCATATGAACTTTAAAGCCGTTTTTTCCAATTCTGTGAAGAAACTCATTGGTAGCTTGATGGGGATGGCATTGAATCTATAAATAACCTTGGGCAGTATGGCCATTTTCACGATATTGATTCTTCCTATCCATGAGCATGGTATGTTCTTCCATTTGTTAGTGTCCTCTTTTATTTCACTGAGCAGTGGTTTGTAGTTCTCCTTGAAGAGGTCCTTGACATCCCTTGTAAGTTGGATTCCTAGGTATTTTATTCTCTTTGAAGCAATTGTGAATGGAAGTTCATTCATGATTTGGCTCTCTGTCTGTTACTGGTGCCTAAGAATGCTTGTGATTTTTGCACATTAGTTGTGTATCCTGAGACTTTGCTGAAGTTGCTTATCAGCTTAAGGAGATTTTGGGCTGAGACAATGGGGTTTTCTAAATATACAATCATGTCATCTGCAAACAGGGACAATTTGACTTCTTCTTTTCCTAACTGGATACCCTTGATTTCTTTCTCTTGTCTGTTGCCCTAGCCAGAACTTCCAAGACTATGTTGAATAGGAGTGGTGAGAGAGGGCATCCCTGTCTCGTGCCAGTTTTCAAAGGGAGTTTTTCCAGTTTTTGCCCATTCAGTATGATATTGGCTGTGGGTTTGTCATAAATAGCTCTTATTATTTTGAGGTACGTTCCATCAATGCCGAATTTCTTGAGCGTTTTTAGCATGAAGGGCTGTTGAATTTTGTCAAAAGCCTTTTCTGCATCTATTGAGATAATCATGTGGTCTTGTCTTTGGTTCTGTTTATATGCTGGATTACGTTTATTGATTTGCGAATGTTGAACCAGCCTTGCATCCCAGGGATGAAGCCCACTTGATCATGGTGGATAAGCTTTTTGATGTGCTGCTGAATCCGGTTTGCCAGTATTTTATTGAGGATTTTTGCATCGATGTTCATCAGGGATATTGGTCTAAAATTTTCTTTTTTTGTTGTGTCTCTGCCAGGCTTTGTATCAGGATGATGTTGGCCTCATAAAACGAGTTAGGGAGGATTCCCTCTTTTTCAATTGATTGGAATAGTTTCAGAAGGAATGGTAGCAGCTCCTCCTTGTACCTCTGGTAGAATTCAGCTGTGAATCCATCTGGTCCTGGACTTTTTTTGGTTGGTAGGCTATTAATTATTGCCTCAATTTCAGAGCCTGCTATTGGTCTACTCAGGGATTCAACTTCTTCCTGGTTTAGTCTTGGAAGAGTGTAAGTATCCAGGAAATTATCCATTTCTTCTAGATTTTCTAGTTGATTTGCGTAGAGGTGTTTATAGTATTCTCTGATGGTAGTTTGTATTTCTGTGGGGTCCGTGGTGATATCCCCTTTATCATTTTTTATTGCGTCTATTTGATTCTTCTCTCTTTTCTTCTTTATTAGTCTTGCTAACGGTCTGTCAATGTTGTTGATGTTTTCAAAAAACCAACTCCTGGATTCATTGATTTTTTTGGAGGGTTTTTTGTGTCTCTATCTCCTTCAGTTCTGCTCTGATCTTATTTCTTGCCTTCTGCTAGCTTTTGAATGTGTTTGCTCTTGCTTCTCCAGTTCTTTTAATTGTGATGTTAGAGTGTCAATTTTAGATCTTTCTGGCTTTCTCTTGTGGGCATTTAGTGCTATAAATTTCCCTCTACACACTGCTTTAAATGTGTCCCAGGGATTCTGCTATGTTGTATCTTTGTTCTCATTGGTTTCAAAGAATATCTTTATTTCTGCCTTCATTTCGTTATGTCCCCAGTAGTCATTCAGGAGCAGGCTGTTCGGTTTCCATGTAGTTGAGTGGTTTTGATTGAGTTTCTTAGTCCTGAGTTCTAGTTTGATTGCACTGTGGTCTGAGAGACAGTTTGTTATAATTTCTGTTCTTTGACATTTGCTGAGGAGTGCTTTGCTTCCAATTA
Organism: Trachypithecus francoisi; assembly: GCF_009764315.1. Lineage (NCBI taxonomy): Eukaryota > Metazoa > Chordata > Mammalia > Primates > Cercopithecidae > Trachypithecus > Trachypithecus francoisi. The sequence goes on from NW_022681454.1 coordinate 44,995,751, forward strand.
TATGGTCAATTTTGGAATAAGTGCGATGTGGTGCTGAGAAGAATGTATATTCTGTTGATTTGGGGTGGAGAGTTCCATAGATGTCTATTAGGTCCGCTTGGTGCAGAGATGAGTTCAATTCCTGGATATCCTTGTTAACTTTCTGTCTCGTTGATCTGTCTAATGTTGACAGTGGAGTGTTGAAGTCTCCCATTCTTATTGTATGGGAGTCTAAGTCTCTTTGTAAGTCTCTAAGGACTTGCTTTATGAATTTGGGTGCTCTTGTATTGGGTGCATTTATATTTAGGATAGTTAGCTCTTCCTGTTGAATTGATCCCTTTACCATTATGTAATGGCCTTCTTTGTCTCTTTTGATCTTTGATGGTTTAAAGTCTATCTTATCAGAGACTAGGATTGCAACCCCTGCTTTTTTTTGTTCTCCATTTGCTTGGTAGATCTTCCTCCATCCCTTTATTTTGAGCCTATGTATGTCTCTGCATGTGAGATGGGTCTCCTGGATACAGCAGACTGATGGGTCTTGACTCTTTATCCAGTTTGCCAGTCTGTGTCTTTTAATTGGAGCATTTAGTCCATTAACATTTAAGGTTAATATTGTTATGTGTGAACTTGATCCTGCCATTATGATATTAACTGGTTATCTTGCTCGTTAGTTGATGCAGTTTCTTCCTAGCCTCGATGGTCTTTACATTTTGGCATGTTTTTGCAATGGCTGGTGTACCGGTTGTTCCTTTCCATGTTTAGGGCTTCCTTCAGGGTGTCTTGTAAGGCAGGCCTGGTGGTGACAAAATCTCTAAGCATTTGCTTATCTGTAAAGGATTTTATTTCTCCTTCACTGATGAAACTTAGTTTGGCTGGATATGAAATTCTGGGTTTAAAATTCTTTTCGTTAAGAACGTTGAATATTGGCCCCCACTCTCTTCTGGCTTGTAGAGTTTCTGCCGAGAGGTCTGCTGTTAGTGTGATGGGCTTCCCTTTGTGGGTAACCCGACCTTTCTCTCTGGCTGCCCTTAAGATTTTTTCCTTCATTTCAACTTTGCTGAATCTGGCAATTATGTGTCTTGGAGTTGCTCTTCTGGAGGAGTATCTTTGTGGTGTTCTCTGTATTTCCTGAATTTGAATGTTGGCCTGCCCTACTAGGTTGGGGAAGTTCTCCTGGATGATCTCCTGAAGAGTGTTTTCCAACTTGGTTCCATTTTCCCCCTCACTTTTAGGCACCCCAATCAGATGTAGATTTGGTCTTTTTACATAATCCCATACTTCTTGCAGGCTTTGCTCATTTCTTTTTCTTCTTTTTTCTTTTGGTTTGTCTTCTCACTTCATTTCATTCATTTGATCCTCAATTGCTGATACTCTTTCTTCCAGTTGATCGAGTCGGTTACTGAAGCTTGTGGATTTGTCACGTATTTCTCTTGTCATGGTTTTCATCTCTGTCATTTCCTTTATGACCTTCTCTGCATTAATTATTCTAGCTATCAATTCTTCCACTCTTTTTTCAAGATTTTTAGTTTCTTTGCGCTGGGTACGTAATTCCTCCTTTAGCTCTGAGAAGTTTGATGGACTGAAGCCTTCTTCTCTCATCTCGTCAAAGTCATTCTCTGACCAGCTTCAATCCGTTGCTGGTGATGAGCTGCGCTCCTTTGCAGGGGCAGATGCGCTCTTAATTCTTGAATTTCCAGCTTTTCTGCCCTGCTTCTTCCCCATCTTCGTGGTTTTATCTGCCTCTGGTCTTTGATGATGGTGACGTACTGATGGGGTTTTGGTATAGGTGTTCTTCCCGTTTGATAGTTTTCCTTCTAATAGTCAGGACCCTCAGCTGTAGGTCTGTTGGAGATTGCTTGAGGTCCACTCCAGACCCTGTTTGCCTGGGTATCAGCAGCAGAGGTTGCAGAAGATAGAATATTGCTGATCAGCGAGTGTACCTGTCTGATTCTTCCTTTGGAAGCTTCCTCTCAGGGGTGTACTCCACCCTGTGAGGTGTGGGGTGTCAGACTGCCCCTAGTGGGGGATGTCTCCCAGTTAGGCTACTCAGGGGTCAGGGACCCACTTGAGCAGGCAGTCTGTCCGTTCTCAGATCTCAACCTCCGTGTTGGGAGATCCACTGCTCTCTTCAAAGCTGTCAGACAGAGTTGTTCGCGTCTGCACAGGCCTCTGCTGCTTCCCCTTTTGTTGTTTAGCTGTGCCCTGTCCCCAGAGGTGGAGTCTACAGAGACAGGCAGGTTTCCTTGAGCTGCTGTGAGCTCCACCCAGTTTGAGCTTCCCAGCGGCTTTGTTTACCTACTTAAGCCTCAGCAATGGCGGGTGCCCCTCCCCCAGCCTCGCTGCTGCCGTTTCAGTTAGATCACAGACTGCTGTGCTAGCAATGAGGGAGGCTCCGTGGCCGTGGGACCCTCCCAGCCAGGTGTGGGTATAATCTCCTGGTGTGCCCGTTTGCCTAAAGCGCAGTATTGGGGTGGGAATTACTCGATTTTCCAGGTGTTGTGTGTCTCAGTTCCCCTGGCTAGGAAAAGGGATTCCCTTCCCCCTTGTGCTTCCCAGGTGAGGCAATGCCTCGCCCTGCTTCAGCTCTCACTGATCGGGCTGTAGCAGCTGACCGGCATCAATTGTCTGACACTCCCCAGTGAGATGACCCCAGTACCTCAGTTGAAAATGCAGAAATCACCGGTCTTCGGTGTCGCTCACGCTGGGAGTTGGAGACTGGAGCTGTTCCTATTCGGCCATCTTGCTCCGCCCCCTTGGTTACTGTATTCTTGTAGCATAGTTTGAAAGCAGGTAGCATGATGCCTCCAGCTTTGTTCTTTTTGGTTAGCATTGTCTTGGCTATACATGACCTTCTTTGATTCCAAATGAAATTTAAAGTAGTTTTTTTTTTCTAATTCTGTGAAGATTGTCAATGGTAGTTTGATGGGAATAGCATTGAATCTGTAAATTACTTTGAGCAGTATGGCCATTTTCATGATATTGATTCTTCTTATCCATGATGATGGAATATTTTTCCATTTGTTTGTGTCCGCTCTTATTTTCTTGAGCAGTGGTTCATATTTATCCTTGAAGAGGTCCTTCACATCCCATATTAACTGTATTCCTAGGTATTTTATTCTCTTGGTAGCGATTGTGAATAGGAGTTTGTTCATGATTTGACTCTTTGATTTTTTATTGTTGGTGTGAGGAATGCTTTTGATTTTTGCACATTGACTTTGTATCCTGAGACTCTGCTAAATTTGCTTATCAGCTTAAGGAGTTTTTGGGCTCAGATGGTGGGATTTTCTGAATATAGAATCATATCATCTGCAAACAGAGACAATTTCACTTCTTCTCTTCCTATTTGAATGCCCTTTCTTTATTTCTCTTGCCTGATTGCCCTGGCCAGAACTTCCAATACTATGTCGAATAGGAGTGGTAAGAGGGGGCATCTGTGTCTTGTACTGGTTTTCAAAGGGAATGCTTCCAGCTTTTGCCAATTAAATATGATATTGGCTGTGGGTTTGTCATAAATAGCTCTTATTATTTTGAGATATGTTCCATCAATACCTAGTTTGTTGAAAGTTTTTAACATGAAGAGATGTTGAATTTTATCAAAGGCCTTTTCTGCATCTATTGAGAAAATCGTGTGGTTTTTGTCTTTGCTTCTGTTTATGTGATTTTACATTTATTCATTTGCATATGTTGATGCAGCCTTGTATCCTAGGGATGGAGCTGACTTGATCGTGGTGGATAAGTTTTTTAATGTGCTGCTGGATTCAGTTTGCCAGTATTTTGTTGAGGATTTTCACATCAATGTTCATCAGGGATATTGGCCTGAAGTTTGTGTCTTTGCTAGGTTTTGGTATCAGGAGGATGCTGGCTTCATAAAATGAGTTAGGGAGGAGTCCCTCCTTTTCAATTGTTTAGAATAGTTTCAGAAGGAATGGTAGCAGCTCTTTGTACCACTGGTAGAATTCAGCTGCAAGTCCATCTGGTCCTGTGCTTTTTATGGTTGGTAGGCTATTAATTACTGTCTCAATTTCAGAACTTGTTATTCAGGGATTTGACTTCTTCCTGGTTTAGTATTGGGAGGTTGTATGAGTCCAGGAATTTATCCATTTCTTCTAGATTTTCTAGCTTATTTGTGTAGAGGTGTTTATAGTATTCTCTAACGGTAGTTTGTATTTCTGTGGGATCAGTGGTGATATCCCCTTTATCATTTTTTATTGTGCCTATTTGATTTTTCTCTCTTTTCTTCTTTATTAGTCTGGCTAGTGGTCTATCTATTTTGTTAATTAAAAAAAAAAAAATCAGCTCCTGGATTCATTGATTTTTGGAGGGTTTTTGTGTCTCTATCTACTTCAATTCTGCTTTGATCTTAGTTATTGATAATTTTTAATTTGATGGGATAAATTGTAAGTCAGGAGTTACACATGGGCAGAACAGGAAGGAAACGAAAACATATTGAGTAACTGTCGCATGCTACATGTTACAGTATTAGCTCATTTAATCTTGAGAACAGTACTGTAGGGTGGGAATTATTATCCCCACCTCACAGAAAAGAAGTTGGCCGGGCACGGTGGCTCAAGCCTGTAATCCCAGCACTTTGGGAGGCCGAGGCGGGCAGATCACGAGGTCAGGAGATCAAGGTCATCCTGGCTAACACGGTGAAACCCCGTCTCTACTAAAAAAAATATAAAAAACTAGCCGGGCGAGGTGGCTGGCGCCTGTAGTCCCAGCTACTCCGGAGGCTGAGGCAGGAGAATGACGTGATCCCGGGAGGCGGAGCTTGCAGTGAGCTGAGATCCGGCCACTGCACTCCAGCCCCGGGCGACAGAGCGAGACTCCGTCTCAAAAAGAAAAAAAAAAAGAAGTTAAATAGACTTGGCATTGAATTCCCCCTTCACTATCTTCAACTGTGTGATCCTAGGCAAGTGATTTAACCTTTTTAGATCTCAGTTTCCTCATTGGCTAAAATGGAGACAGTAAGTATGCAGGTTCTAGGGGTATTGTCTGTATTAAATTCAATAACACACATTACATTTTTAGCCCAGCACCTGCCTTATGACAGTGGATACATACTGACTTGCTATGTGCCAGGTACTGGCTGGGAAACTTAAATTTATTGTCTCATTAAATCTTCACACAAATGTTATGGTAGGCACTCAATTTTTATGTTGTTCTTCCAAGTAATAACAAGCTTTATTAAGTATTTTACTGTGGCTCGGAGAGATTCTTACCCATCCAAGATCAATAAACTAACAAGTGGCAGAACTGATATTCCAATTTAGTTTTATTTGAGGGCAAAAGCCAGAAACTCTAAAAAACATCTCGCATTAGAAAATGATAGGAATACTCATAAATTACCTAATTATTTCATCTCCCTGTCTCTGATTTGGAGACCAATAAGAGAATAAGCCACTTGCTAGGCACAGGATCACATTTTTAAAATTGTGACATATTTAAAAAATGGAGAAAAATGAAGATGTGATATGGACGGAAAGAATGTCTGTATGAAAAAAATCAAGGTTGTAGCTGGAAGAGGGCCTATAATATCAGTGATACTTGAGCATCTGTGATGGTGCCTAGCCTTTCAGTGTGGCATTAACATAAAGTGCATATTAACATGAGTGCATATGCCTGAGCATCGAGGATCCATGCAACATTACGTCTCATGTCTCGTTAGACAGGAGACAAAGTGAGGCACATGAGAACATACAATCACTTTACTAGTTTTAAATCCCACACCTAAGTTATAAACCAGATTTCTGCAACTATGTGCATGTGACACAATTATAAATATATAGGCAGCATCTAATGTACTTTTATTAGGTACCCCTGTGAATAAATCCACTATTTTTGGATGGAGACTTCTGCTTAGGGTAGAGGCATGAGGAAGAGAAACTTGATGATGAAAGAGCAAGAGGTGTTTGCTCAATTACCACTGGGTTCATTTTAGAATTTAGGATTTTATTTTCCTAATGTGGTTTGCAAATTTAGGGACAGATGTGAACTTTGCTAGAAGAGATTTTGAAGACTATTTTGGGGAAGGATTGAGCCAGGGGAAGAAATCTGAACTTGGCATCTGACAAGGAATTTGAAAGAAAATAGAAATGTTTAGTGAGGTTTTTTATTATTATTATTTTTTCTGTATGGCATGTGATAGAAACTTGTGTTTCTGTCACCCATGAAATTGTCAGCCAAATTTGCATTTTGGGAGCTAATGCTTGAAAGAGTAATTGTTGTCTGTGTGTTTTTGTTTGGTTTGGTGGAAGGATAAAGAGGGCCCTACTTTAAGGTGGGGGAGAACACACTCACCTACGTATGACTACTTTTTCCAGCCTGCAAAAGCCATGGCCTTGAACCTGTTGTACTCTCAGTTTACAATTCTTTTCCGTAAATAATTATTTCTGTTTATACAAGACCTTCCCACCTCTGAGAATATGATATAATTTCCCCAAGCAGGTTAGTACAAGTTAGGCAAAGTATTGGGTCAGAAAACAAGTGACAACAAAACGTGGCATTATGATGAACTTAAATTGACCCTGATTGGATCTGGCGTATGTGGCCTCTTGGAGTGAATTCTGTCTTCATTTGGTACGAGGACTGAAAGTGTGTGGGGCCCTTGTACTGCCCATATCTTTTTAAATTGGGAATCTCTGTCCTGATAACTGGGAACAAGTTTTACTCCTTTCTGGCGATTCCTCCTGCAGACATCAATTAAACTTGACCATAGCACTAACTTGCTTAGTTAAAGCAAGAAGAAAATTCCTTTGCTATTGTACTCTCTGCTGGGGCCTCTGGTGGATGCCGAATGCCCTGTTGACCTCTGACAAAATCTGCAGCTGGTGAATTTGTGACCTATTCTCTTGGTTGGGTCAGGCCCAGTGGTCCTCCTCTGCTGCCTTAACCCTACCTGGGGTTGCTGGCGTTGTAGGTCCCTTGCGTGTCTGCCACGTCATCCATGCAGTCTTAATCCAGCCTGCCTGCTTTATGACCTCATTCACCATGGCTGTCCCTCAGCAAGATTACCACCCCTCTGGTCAACTCTCTTCTGTGCCTACTCTGGGGTACATTGGAGTTACTGGATTTGTCTCTCACACTTGAGAGCTTGGAGAGGAGAACAAGTGCTAATCTGACACTCTGTCTGCCTAATCACAGCACACAACTGTGTCTTTGGTCTCTGTTATATCCTGGGGAGCATCTTTTTGGATGTTACGTTTCCTTGTGAAGCTTGATCTCTTCTTGACTGTTCCTTGGAAAGCCAGGCAATTATTCCTTCTGCTCTAGAAAATGCCCACCCCTGTCATGAAATTTATCTGGGTTTTCTATCTCTTTGCCTTCTGGGCTCAAGTTCAGGGAAGTCTGACTGTACATTTCTGTCTTCACGTATCCTTGTTCCTCTCCCCCGAGCTTTCCTCTTTCCCTGCTACATGCGACTCCACATGTCATCTCCCTCACTCCAGCTTTATTCTTGGCTTTATTCTATGGTGTATGGGGACAGAAGTGGAAATAAAAGGATGAACTAACAAAAGAACATAAATTAGGAAATATTTAACAAACGTAGTGTACTTATTTCATGTTCAAAGCACATGAGAGAGCTGAAAGTTAAGAAAGGGCAAGTTCATCATTCTCATAGACCTTATGAAAGTCTAGTTGGAAGATGTGCCCAGCGAACACTGAGAAAGACAAATGAGGGTAGACCATACAATAGAAATGGGCAATGTTTTGAGGGCTTTGGAGAGGGAGATGCCCAACGGAGGGTGAGAGTGGAGACTTTTTGAGGGAAGAAAGGAGAAGTCATAGACAGCAGATGAAGGGAAACGGGTTGGACAAGGCAGAAAGAAAGGCACGGTGACATGGTAGAAAGACACAGTGTAACCATCTGTGGTGTGCAGTCATGTGTGGCAGAGACACATCTGGAAGCCTGATCAGGTCTCAGGCTCTCTGGCCTCTGTATTGCCCTCTTATTAGAGAGAAAATGTAGGCAAATCTTTACCAACTCAATCATAATTTCTCTGCTAATCTCTTATCTCTAAGTAAATTGTTTGCTTGTCCAATTAAAAATTCCCACCCCAAACTTGCATAGTTGGATAGTTAGAACCTTTCTCTTCTGACTCATGAGGGAGAGAGAAATTATAACTTAGTTTACTTTTATAGAGCTATTTGTGGGACTGTCTGGTTTGCCTGTGAATAATGGTTCTTTTCTTTCTTCATTTCTCACCAGCCAGTGTGGTTTGTGATTTAATAGCCAGGCAGAACACTAAAATTAATACTTGGTAATATTTTAAGCCCAAATGAGGACAAGAGAAGGGGAAATTTTAAGTTATTAGTTTTTTGTGTGGGAGCTTACTGTCTCCTTTGGAAAGCGTTTAGGCCAGGCAGAACCTCACCATTAGCTTTTTGTTTTTGTTTTTTTAAATGAGCGTGAAAAAGGAAATGTCCCTGTTCCTGCTTTACTTTTCCTTTAAATACAAATCAATTCCTAGATGAAAAGATAGGGTTTAAAACCCGGTTCCTGGCACAATGAAGTGATGGCTTGCAGAGATCAATTTACTTAAAAAAAAAAGCCATAATTCTGCTTCTTTTGTGAGTAAAGTTTTTGTGCGTATGTCAATGGGAGAGAGAGATGTTTCTTTTTGTGTGTGTAGGTATTGGGGAGTTCAGGTGAAGAAAGACTGTAAAAAATAAGACCTACTTAAGAAACCTAAGCAGGTGCACTTTACCAGAATAAGATTCATGGCCACCTTCTTTTCCCTTTTCCTTAATGCCTTTGAAGGAAGCTTTTTCTTTTTTCTTTTTTTCCTAAAAGAAAACAATTCTTCCTCTTGTAGTGGTAGAACCAAGAAGAAATGGACACTTGACCACTCTTTACTTTGGGGAGGAGCATTTATTTTTTCTAGTGTCTGCTAGGAAATATTCAGATAATACAGAATATACATTTTGGAAAGATGTGGGCTTGCACTTATTTCCCGTTATTGCCTCTGACGATATATTATATATAATCATGTTAATGGACTTGTCATAAAATTGAATAAATGAGTGTAGGGAATATTTATTTTTGTTAGTCGTTTAGATTTACTTTTCATTTCTACTCTTAAAATCCTTGATAGAATTTGGATCTGCTTCCCCACTCAAATATCACGTTGATTTGTAATCCCCAATGTTAGAGGGCCTGGTGGGAGGTAATTGGATGATGGGGATGGATTTCCTTCTTGGTACTGTTGTTGTGATAGTGAGTGAGTTCTTGTGAGATCTGGTTGTTTAAAAGTGTGTTGCGGCCAGGCGTGGTGGCTCACGATTGTAATCCCAGCACTTTGGGAGGCCAAGGCGGGTGAATCACCCGAGGTCAGGAGTTTGAGACCAGCCTGGCCAACACGGTGAAACCCCATCTCTACTGAAAATACAAAAATTAGCTGGGTTTGGTGGCAGGCACCTGTAATCTCAGCTACTCGGGAGGCTGAGGCAGGAGAATTGCTGGAACCCGGAAGGCAAAGGTTACAGTGAGCCGAGATCATGCCATTGCACTCCGACCCAGGCCGACAACAGGGAGACTGCATCTCAAAAAAAAAAAAAAAAAAAAAGCTGGGCGCGGTGGCTCAAGCCTGTAATCCCAGCACTTTGGGAGGCCGAGACGGCGGATCACGAGGTCAGGAGATCGAGACCACCCTGGCTAACACGGTGAAACCCCGTCTCTACTAAAATACAAAAAACTAGCCGGGCGAGTGGCGGGCGCTTGTAGTCCCAGCTACTCGGGAGCTGAGGCAGGAGAATGGCGTAAACCAGGCGGAGCTTGCAGTGAGCTGAGATCCGGCCACTGCACTCCAGCCTGGGCGACAGAGTGAGACTCCGTCTCAAAAAAAAAAAAAAAAATCGTGTTGCACCCCACCCCACAACCTCTGGGTTCTGTTCCTTTCATGTAAGAGGCCTACACTTGCTTTGCTTCCCATCATGGTTGTATGTTTCCGGTGGCCTCCCCAGCCATGCTTCTTGTACAGCCTGCAGAACCATGAGCCAATTAAACCTCTTTTTCTTATAAATTAGCCAGTCTCAGGTATTTCTTTATAGCAGTGTGAGAGCAGGCTAATACAATCCTCCATCACTTAACATACATTACTTGATTTCATCCCAGCAGCAATACACTTGGTATGACAGGTCTCATGCTGCTGATGAAAGTGAGGTTCAGAGTAGCTAAATGAAGGACAAAACTTGCATAGAATTCCAAGGCTTTTTAACTCTGAGCCACATGCACTTCCTAGTTTCTTTATATCTTCTTCTCCTCAAGACAACTATGTGTAGATAGTGGAGTCCTTAGTGACTATTTGTTCATAATAAAAATAATTTGGAACCTTTTAAGGTAGGAAAAAATAAGTAAATCTACCCAAGATGCCTCCAGGAGTCTCCTGTTTAATATTCAGATAGTCCAGGCTCCCATCAAACATGACTATGGGAATCTGATCATTTTATCAGATTCTTTTATTCTTGGTATTTCTGCTCTGACTGTTGATTTCCTTGGCCACTTCCCATACGCATACTCATTCTCTTACTATATGATCACCAACTTTTCAGTCTTTCCTTCCTCCCTTGCAGATTTCCTCAAATGTGGACATGAGCCCCTAAGTTCTTTCTAGAAAAACTTTTCAGAAGGCTCACAAATTACAGAGGGAAATTATATTGCAGAAAGGAAAGAAAACCATGAAACTCCACACATAATATCTGTAGATACAAATTCAAGAGATTTGTAACATCTGCCAGCCTCCCACCTCCATAGAGGCCAACTATTTCTAGGCTCCTTGAGGGTGGCAGGCCAATTACCATTCCAGATAGGTGTGCCTCTCTCTATCCCTGGATTGCAGGTTCCCCACTCCCAAGGGACTATGCCAGTCTATGCCCACCCCCGAGTTACCATCCTTGACTTCATCTTAATGACTGCTGAGTTGCGGAGCTCCCACCAAATACTACTTTCTACATGAAGCCTCAGAGCTGGTTGCTCCTCATCCCCCAATCTCTTTCTCCAGCAGAAGGCTTGGCATTCACTTGTGCTTAATCAAATGACTCATTCAGTTTTGTGCCAAATTCATTGTTTCCACAAAGAGAAAGTCTCCCACCTGCATAGAGCAAAAGAAAACTACTGATACATTTATGTATTTCTCTTGCTTTCTTTAAAAGTATAGGAATATTAAGGTCCAGATGCTAAGAACCTTAATACTCAAACACAGTTGAAAGCCTATTTTTGTTTGTTAGTCCTTTAGGCAAGTTTAATACCTTAGCTGTAATAGCTTATGAAATGTTTAGATTATTTTCTTTTGCTTTTGAGCAGAAGAGATGATGTTCTACTACATTTAAGTAAAAAGCAAATTATGATGTGGGATGGGATGGGTCCATGGGGAGATTTGAAAAATTTGCTGTCAGTGGGTACTTTGCAGAGGTCTTGGAGCTCTACCACCTGTGGAATACTGAAACTTTTCTGTTGAAATGTTTTGTAAGTGATTGCTATTAGGTATGTCTTCAGGATTTGTTAAGAACTAGTTCACTTAGCTGGTTAGAACACTATGCTGCTTGTTTTGTTTGTTTGTTTGTTTTTGCCATGCATGGTGGTGCACATCTGTGATCTCAGCTTCTCAGGCACAAGAATCACTTGAACCCAGGAGGCGGAGGTTGCAGTGAGCCAAGATTGCACCACTTTACTTCAGCCTGGGTGACAGAGAGAGACACTGTCTCAAAAAAAAAAAATTCTGTTATTATTTTTCCATCTACCTAACCAGGTGAAAAACATTTTTTTAAATTTTCTTCCTTCCTTCCTTCCTTCTTTCCTTCCTTCCTTCCTTCCTTCCTCCCTCCATCCATCCCTCTCTCTCTCCTTCCTTCCATTTTTCCTTCCTTCCTTCTTTCTCTTTCCTTCTTCTTCTTTTTTTCTTTCTTTCCTTTCTTTCTCTTTCTTTCTTTTTCTTTCTTTCTCTCTCTCTCTCTCTTTCTTTCTTTCTCTCTTTTCTCTCTCTTTCTTTCTTTCTTTCTTTCTTTCTCTCTTTCTTTCTTTCTTTCTTTCTTTCTTTTCTTTCTCTTCTCTCTTTCTCTCATCTTTCTCTTGTTTTTGTGGAGACAAGTCTTGTTTTGTTGCCCGGGCTGGTCTCAAACTCCTGGCCTCAAGTAATCCTCCTGCCTTGGCCTCCCAAAATGCTGGGGATTACAGGTGTAAGCCACCTCCTGGACCTCTATTTATATTTTTTTCTTCAACTTTTAAGTTCTGGGGTACATGTGCAGGATGTACAGGTTTGTTACATAGGTAAACGTTTACCGTGATGGTTTGCTGCACAGATCATCCCATCACCCAGGTGTTAAGTCCAGCATTCACTAGCTATTCTTCCTGATGCTCTCCCTCCCCCCAACAGTGTGTGTTGTTCCCCACCATGTGTCCATGTGTTCTCACTGTAGATCACTACACTCTTAGAACAATTGTTCAAATGACATTTGAATGAGTAAGCTTAATTCTATGAATAGGCCACAGATTCTCCTTTTAAGACTTAAATTAAAAAAAAAAATTATGAGAGTAGGTATAGTTAGACTTCCTGAATTCAAACCAATTGTTTACTGTGTGATCTTGAATAAGTTACCTAGTCTTTCTGTGCTGACTGTAATGTTGATAATATCTGCCTCATAGAATTGTTGACAAAGATTCAATGGAATTATAAGTGTAAGGCCGTAGCCCAGTGCTTGATACACAATGCATGTTCAATCAGTGTTAACTATGATTATTAGTGTTAGTAATACTGGTAGTCATTTTACCTAACAGGGGTCAATAAGAATGCAACTGTTGGGTAATCAATGATGTCACATACAGCAGAGTGAAGGTTTAAGTCTCTGGAGTTAATTGTTGGTTTTGCTACTTGCAAGTTGTTTGCCTTTTGTAAACTACCTAACTTCTGTATGCCTCAGTTTCTTAATTTTGCAAAATGGGGATGATAATGACATCTGCCTCACAGTGTGTTTCGATGATTCAATGAGGCAATCCATGTAAAGAATTTGATGTAATGCAAGGTATAGAGTAAGGCCTCTGTTCATTTTATCCTTCTGTTGTTATTATCATTGTTTGACTTTTACTACTGTGAATAGTGACAATATCCTGAAAAGATTGCCTCTTCTAGGATATAGGGAAGCACCTGAAAGTGTGCAGGGCTGAGGAACACTGGCAGGTCAAGAAGTCAAGGAAACGGTATCTAATTAAAATTCTCAGAAAAATATTTTACTGTAACCAAAAATGACAAGTTTAGGCCAGAGAAAAATTCTTGTGGAAGGTACCAGGGGAACTCTTCTAAATGTTCACACAAATAGTCAAGGATGTGGCTTATTGCATCACCTGAAGGAAGGGTTTCCCTCCCCTCCAGGACTCCAGTTAGTTCTGTGTCACAGCTGTGTCACCCCCACCCCTTCCCTGCCCAGTGCCACTTCCCAAGGCTGGTGAGATTTTCCTCTGACAACTCCTAGGGATACTATGACACTGTTGTTTTATAGCTTCACTGGGAGGAATGTGATGTGAAAAATAACTCCAGCTCAGGAAATTGGAGATTTGGCTTTCGGCCCTGATGTATCAGTTGACCTTGGGCAAGTCATTAATGTTTTGCTGTTTCAGTTCCATTAAGTGTAAAGTAGAATGAATAATATCTACCCTTCCAAATGTGTAGGATCACTTTGAAGAATGAACATGCGCAGAAGCCACTGGAAAATTTCAAATATCTTTCCACATTTAAAATTTTATTATTTGCCTGGATAACATGGTTTAATGTGATAAAAATAGCAGAGGCTTGGAGATGGGAAGAAGACCTGAGATCTAATTTCATCTCCGATATCTGCTGACTTCATGATGTTAGGTAAATCCCTTACTTTTTCTAAGTCTCAGTTTCCTCATTGGTGAAATAAATGTGATGATGATTATCTCATAAGGTGTTTATAAGTATTAAATGATATGAAACTTCTATAAAATGCTGATTTTGATTTTTCTCTAATGAAAATATATATATTTTTTGTACTTTCTTCTCTTTATCATTTGGTTTATTAAAATATGTGTAGGTATGACATGGAATATTCCTTGTTCTTTTTCCAGAACTATATATGTGTGTGTCTACACACACACATATATACACATATATATAAACACACCATATACATAAAAATATGTTTATAAAACTGCTTTATGGATCTTGAGATTTATGATTTATGTATATATACTTATTAATATAGAAATAGATGATTATTTAAGTGTATATGTGTGTGATGTCTGTATTTGTATATGTGTATGAAATATCATGCACATGACATATGATATATCTCACAATACAATATTTGTGAAATTCTTTGGGTTTATCCCATATAGGATTTAATCAGCCTCTTGATTCTGTAGTTCTATGTCTTTTGCCAAATGTGGGTTTTTGTTTTGTTTTTGCTTTAAATAAATACCTTAAAATCTGTTTATTAACACTAGTTTCAAGAAGACAGATCTTCTTAGAAGCACATTTTTAGCTATTAATTTGTGATGATAATTATGATGATTGGAAATATTAAAAAATTATATTTTATATAATTCTGATTTTACTATGAATCATGATATCTCTACCCAACCCCTTCCAACTGGTCTCTATTTGTGTGATTTTGTTTTATAAATCTTCCCAAACCTTGGGATACCCAAATACTCAGATATTCAGAAATATATCCACCTAAGAATGGTAAAAATATAACTACTAATAATACAAGGAAGGAATATCAAAATGAAAATTCTTTTTTTCTTTCCACCCACCTACCTTCCATTCGTCTTTCCAGCCTTCTTTCCTTTCTCTCATTCATCCTTCTATCTTTCCACCCATCCTACAAACATATACTTAGGACCTACCATATATCAAAGAAATAGAGCTGAACAAGATAGACACGGGCCCTGTCGTCAGGGCATTTACAGCATCCGTATGGAAGCAGAGGCATCCAGCAAACCTCAAGACTAGAAAGATATTCAAGAGCTCTTGTGACACAGAATACACACATACTCGGGGCTTCTTCTTGTTGTGTCAGAAACTGGGCAGGTATGAAAACAGCAAACTTCAAGAGTACCAGGCTGTACTTTAGAGTATATAGTGGACAAATTTACTGTGACAATTACAGACAACTCATGTTAATCCCAGGAGATCTGGATTCAATTCTAAATTTCTAGAAAGAGATGAACCCTACATACAAAAGGCACACATGAAGTGCTCATTAAAAAAAAACCAATTACTTTTGTGAAAGACTCAACAGAATACTCAATATTGTTGTGTTGCTTGATTTTAGTTGGCTAATTTGTATGGCTATTGACATTAGTTTTTAAAGAATACACAGTATAGAATAATAGTACTACTGAAGATGGTAGCCAAGCTTGGAGATCTTCTAGGCATTCACAAAGAGAACAATTCTTCAGTATTACTTGTGAGCATTCACACAGCTCTGGGCTGTTACAATTTATATATTCTCCACATGGTATGACTTCTTAGTAAATGAATGACAGCGATGGAAGCCAATATATTTTCAACAAATGCCAAATTTGGGGTTTTCTTTTTTTTTTAACCTTTTTTTTTATTATTATACTTTAAGTTCTAGGGTACATGTGCATAACGTGCAGGTTTGTTACATATGTACTTGTGCCATGTTGGTGTGCTGCACCCATCAACTCGTCAGCACCCATCAATTCGTCATTTATATCAGGTATAACTCCCAATGCAATCCCTCCCCCCTCCCCCTTCCCCATGATACGCCCCAGTGTGATGTTCCCTTCCGAGTCCAAGTGATGTCATTGTTCATTTCCCACCTATGAGTGAGAACATGCGGTGTTTGGTTTTCTGTTCTTGTGATAGTTTGCTAAGAATGATGGTTTCCAGCTGCATCCATGTCCCTACAAAGGACACAAATTCATCCTTTTTTATGGCTGCATAATATTCCATGGTGTATATGTGCCACATTTTCTAATCCAGTCTGTCACAGATGGACATTTGGGTTGACTCCAAGTCTTTGCTATTGTGAATAGTGCCGCAATAAACATACGTGTGCATATGTCTTTACAGCAGCATGATTTATAATCCTTTGGGTATATACCCAGTAGTGGGATGGCTGGATCATATGGTACGTCTAGTTCTAGATCCTTGAGGAATCGCCATACTGTTTTCCATAATGGTTGAACTAGTTTACAATCCCACCAACAGTGTAAAAGTGTTCCTATTTCTCCACATCCTCTCCAGCACCTGTTGTTTCCTGACTTTTTAATGATTGCCATTCTAAGTGGTGTGAGATGGTATCTCGTTGTGGTTTTGATTGGCATGTCTCTGATGGCCAGTGATGATGAGCATTTTTTCATGTGTCTGTTGGCTGTATGAATGTCTTCTTTTGAGAAATGTCTGTTCATATCCTTTGCCCACTTTTTGATGGGGTTGTTTGTTTTTTTCTTGTAAATTTGTTTGAGTTCTTTGTAGATTCTGGATATTAGCCGTTTGTCAGATGAGTAGATTGCAAAAATGTTCTCCCATTCTGTAGGTTGCCTGTTCACTCTGATGGTAGTTTCTTTTGCTGTGCAGAAGCTCTTTAGTTTAATTAGATCCCATTTGTCAATTCTGGCTTTTGCTGCCATTGCTTTTGGTGTTTTAGACATGAAGTCCTTGCCCATGCCTATGTCCTGAATGGTACTACCTAGGTTTTCTTCTAGGGTTTTATGGTATTAGGTCTAACATTTAAGTCTCTAATCCATCTGAATTAATTTTCGTATAAGGAGTAAGGAAAGGATCCATTTCAGCTTTCTTTCTATTAGGCTAGCCATTTTCCCAGCACCATTTATTAATAAGGAATCCTTTCCCCATTTCTTGCTTCTCTCAGGTTTGTCAAAGATCAGATGGCTGTAGATGTGTGGTATTATTTCTGAGGACTCTGTTCTGTTCCATTGGTCTATATCTCTGTTTTGGTACCAGTACCATGCTGTTTTGGTTACTGTAGCCTTGTAGTATAGTTTGAAGTCAGGTAGCGTGATGCCTCAGCTTTGTTCTTATGACTTAGGATTGTCTTGGCAATGTGGGCTCTTTTTGGTTCCATATGAACTTTAAAGCCGTTTTTTCCAATTCTGTGAAGAAACTCATTGGTAGCTTGATGGGATGGCATTGAATCTATAAATAACCTTGGGCAGTATGGCCATTTTCACACGATATTGATTCTTCCTATCCATGAGCATGGTATGTTTTCTTCCATTTGTTATGTCCTCTTTTATTTCACTGAGCAGTGGTTTGTAGTTCTCCTTGAAGAGGTCCTTGACATTCCTTGTAAGTGGGATTCCTGGGTATTTTTTTCTCTTGAAGCAATTGTGAATGGAAGTTCATTCATGATTTGGCTCTCTGTTTGTCTGTTACTACTGTGTATAAGAATGCTTGTGATTTTTGCACATTAGTTGTGTATCCTGAGACTTTGCTGAAGTTGCTTATCAGCTTAAGGAGATTTTTGGGCTGAGACAATGGGGTTTTCTAAATATACAATCATGTCATCTGCAAACAGGGACAATTTGACTTCTTCTTTTCTAACTGGATACCCTTGATTTCTTTCTCTTGCCTGATTGCCCTAGCCAGAACTTCCAAGACTATGTTGAATAGGAGTGGTGAGAGAGGGCATCCCTGTCTTGTGCCAGTTTTCAAAGGGAATTTTTTCCAGTTTTTGCCCATTCAGTATGATATGGCTGTGGGTTTGTCATAAATAGCTCTTATTATTTTGAGGTACGTTCCATCAATGCCGAATTTCTTGAGCGTTTTTAGCATGAGGGCTGTTGAATTTTGTCAAAAGCCTTTTCTGCATCTATTGAGATAATCATGTGGTTCTTGTCTTTGGTTCTGTTTATATGCTGGATTACGTTTATTGATTTGCGAATGTTGAACCAGCCTTGCATCCCAGGGATGAAGCCCACTTGATCATGGTGGATAAGCTTTTTGATGTGCTGCTGAATCCGGTTTGCCAGTATTTTTTGTTGAGGATTTTTGCATCGATGTTCATCAGGGATTGGTCTAAAATTTTCTTTTTTTTGTTGTGTCTCTGCCAGGCTTTGTATCAGGATGATGTTGGCCTCATAAAACGAGTTAGGGAGGATTCCCTCTTTTTCAATTGATTGGAATAGTTTCAGAAGGAATGGTAGCAGCTCCTCCTTGTACCTCTGGTAGAATTCAGCTGTGAATCCATCTGGTCCTGGACTTTTTTTGGTTGGTAGGCTATTAATTATTGCCTCAATTTCAGAGCCTGCTATTGGTCTACTCAGGGATTCAACTTCTTCCTGGTTTAGTCTTGGAAGAGTGTAAGTATCCAGGAAATTATCCATTTCTTCTAGATTTTCTAGTTGATTTGCGTAGAGGTGTTTATAGTATTCTCTGATGGTAGTTTGTATTTCTGTGGGGTCCGTGGTGATCCCCCTTTATCATTTTTTATTGCGTCTATTTGATTCTTCTCTCTTTTCTTCTTTATTAGTCTTGCTAGCGGTCTCTCAATGTTGTTGATATTTTCAAAAAACCACTCCTGGATTCATTGGTTTTTTGGAGGGCTTTTTGTGTCTCTATCTCCTTCAGTTCTGCTCTGATCTTAGTTATTTCTTGCCTTCTGCTAGCTTTTGAATGTGTTTTGCTCTTGCTTCTCCAGTTCTTTTAATTGTGATGTTAGAGTGTCAATTTTAGATCTTTCTGGCTTTCTCTTGTGGGCATTTAGTGCTATAATTTCCCTCTACACACTGCTTTAAATGTGTCCCAGAGATTCTGGTATGTTGTATCTTTGTTCTCATTGGTTTCAAAAAACATCTTTATTTCTGCCTTCATTCGTTATGTACCCAGTAGTCATTCAGGAGTAGGTTGTTCAGTTTCCATGTAGTTGAGCAGTTTTGATTGAGTTTCTTAGTCCTGAGTTCTAGTTTGATTGCACTGTGGTCTGAGAGACAGTTTGTTATAATTTCTGTTCTTTGACATTTGCTGAGGAGTGCTTTGCTTCCAATATGTGGTCAATTTTGGAATAATGCGATGTGGTGCTGAGAAGAATGTATATTCTGTTGATTTGGGGTGGAGAGTTCTATAGATGTCTATTAGGTCCACTTGGTGCAGAGATGAGTTCAATTCCTGGATATCCTTGTTAACTTTCTGTCTCGTTGATCTGTCTAATGTTGACAGTGGAGTGTTGAATCTCCCATTCTTATTGTATGGGAGTCTAAGTCTCTTTGTAAGTCTCTAAGGACTTGCTTTATGAATTTGGGTGCTCTTGTATTGGGTGCATTTATATTTAGGATAGTTAGCTCTTCCTGTTGAATTGATCCCTTTACCATTATGTAATGGCCTTCTTTGTCTCTTTTGATCTTTGATGGTTTAAAGTCTATCTTATCAGAGACTAGGATTGCAACCCCTGCTTTTTTTTGTTCTCCATTTGCTTGGTAGATCTTCCTCCATCCTTTATTTTGAGCCTATGTATGTCTCTGCATGTGAGATGGGTCTCCTGGATACAGCAGACTGATGGGTCTTGACTCTTTATCCAGTTTGCCAGTCTGTGTCTTTTAATTGGAGCATTTAGTCCATTAACATTTAAGGTTAATATTGTTATGTGTGAACTTGATCCTGCCATTATGATATTAACTGGTTATCTTGCTCGTTAGTTGATGCAGTTTCTTCCTAGCCTCGATGGTCTTTACATTTTGGCATGTTTTTGCAATGGCTGGACCAGCTGTTCCTTTCCATGTTTAGGGCTTCCTTCAGGGTCTCTTGTAAGGCAGGCCTGGTGGTGACAAAATCTCTAAGCATTTGCTTATCTGTAAAGGATTTTATTTCTCCTTCACTGATGAAACTTAGTTTGGCTGGATATGAAATTCTGGGTTAAAATTCTTTTCGTTAAGAACGTGAATATTGGCCCCCACTCTCTTCTGGCTTGTAGAGTTTCTGCCGAGAGGTCTGCTGTTGTCTGATGGGCTTCCCTTTGTCAGTAACCCAACCTTTCTCTCTGGCTGCCTTAAGATTTTTTCCTTCATTTCAACTTTGCTGAATCTGGCAATTATGTGTCTTGGAGTTGCTCTTCTCGAGAGTATCTTTGTGGTGTTCTCTGTATTTCCTGAATTTGAATGTTAGCCTGCCCTACTAGTTGTGGAAGTTTTCCTGGATGATATCCTGAAGAGTGTTTTCCAACTTGGTTCCATTTTCCCCCTCACTTTCAGGCACCCCCATCAGACGTAGATTTGGTCTTTTTACATAATCCCATACTTCTTGCAGGCTTTGCTCATTTCTTTTTCTTCTTTTTTTCTTTGGTTTCTTTCTCTTCTTGCTTCATTTCATTCATTTGATCCTCAATCGCTGATACTCTTTCTTCCAGTTGATCAAGTCGGTTACTGAAGCTTGTGGATTTGTCACGTATTTCTCTTGTCATGGTTTCATCTCTGTCATTTCATTTATGACCTTCTCTGCATTAATATTCTAGCTACCAATTCTTCCTCTCTTTTTCAAGATTTTTAGTTTCTTTGCGCTGGGTATGTAATGCCTCCTTTAGCTCTGAGAAGTTTGATGGACTGAAGCCTTCTTCTCTCATCTCGTCAAAGTCATTCTCTGACCAGCTTCGATCCGTTGCTGGCGATGAGCTGCACTCCTTTGCAGGGGGAAATGCGCTCTTATTTCTTGAATTTCCAGCTTTTCTGCCCTGCTTCTTCCCCATCTTCATGGTTTTATCTGCCTCTGGTCTTTGATGATGGTGATGTACTGATGGGGTTTTGGTATAGGTATGTCTCCTGTTTGATAGTTTTCCTTCTAGTAGTCAGGACCCTCAGCTGTAGGTCTGTTGGAGATTGCTTGAGTCCACTCCAGACCCTGTTTGCCTGGGTATCAGCAGCAGAGGTTGCAGAAGATAGACTATTGCTGCTGAGCGAGTGTACCTGTCTGATTCTTCCTTTGGGAGCTTCCTCTCAGGGGTGTACTCCACCCTGTGAGGTGTGGGGTGTCAGACTGCCCCTAGTGGGGGATGTCTCCCAGTTAGGCTACTCAGGGGTCAGGGACCCACTTGAGCAGGCAGTCTGTCCGTTCTCAGATCTCAACCTCCGTGTTGGGAGATCCACTGCTCTCTTCAAAGCTGTCAGACAGAGTTGTTGGCATCTGCACAGGCCTCTGCTGCTTCCCCTTTTGTTGTTTAGCTGTGCCCTGTCCCCAGAGGTGGCGTCTACAGAGACAGGCAGGTTTCCTTGAGCTGCTGTGAGCTCCACCCTGTTTGAGCTTCCCAGCGACTTTGTTTACCTACTTAAGCCTCAGCAATGGCGGGTGCCCCTCCCCCAGCCTCGCTGCTGCCATTTTGGTTAGATTGCAGACTGCTGTGCTAGCAATGAGGAAGGCTCCGTGGCTGTGGGACCCTCCCAGCCACGTGTGGGTATAATCTCCTGGTGTGCCCGTTTGCTTAAAGCGCAGTATTGGGGTGGGAATTACCCGATTTTCCAGGTGTTGTGTGTCTCAGTTCCCCTGGCTAGGAAAAGGGATTCCCTTCCCCCTTGCGCTTCCCAGGTGAGGCAATGCCTCGCCCTGCTTCAGCTCTCGCTGATCCGGCTGTAGCAGCTGACCAGCACCAATTGTCCGGCACTCCGCAGTGAGATGACCCCAGTACCTCACTTGAAAATGCAGAAATCATCGGTCTTCTGTGTCCCTCGCGCTGGGAGTTGGAGACTGGAGCTGTTCCTATTCGGCCATCTTGCTCCGTCCTTTCTAAATTTGGGGTTTTCTTAAAGCCATTATTTGTCTCTCCTCTCCTTTGGAGATTTCAAAGACACAGATTTAGATCTTTCTTAATAGTCTCACTCTTCCCCATGGAGCACCCCCCTTTTTTTCTATTTTCTTTCCATGATTCAGAATGAGCAATTTATATTGTTATATTTTCTAGTTCACTAATTATTTTCTCTGTCTCCTGTATCCTATTGTTGGGCTCATTCACCAAGGTTTTTATCTTGAAAATCTTATCTTGAATAACCAAGGGTTATTGTATTTTTCAGTTCCAAAATTTCATTTGGGTCTCCTTTATATCTTTATTTCTTTGTTGCGGCTTTCTATCTTCTTAAAATGTGTTTCAAGTGTGTAATTGCTCATTGAAGCATTTTTATCAGGGCTGCTTTAAAATCTTTGTGAGATAATTGTAACATCTCTACCATCTCATTGTTGGCATTTATTGATTGTGTTTTTACTTTCAGCTTGAAAGCTTGTTTCTTGGTTTGATGAGTGATTTTTTATTGAAAACTGGACATTTTCAAATTATTTTATGAGACTCTGAGACTTTTTCAAACTTTGTTTTAATTGGCGTTTTTGATAGTTTAGTTGTTTTGGTTTGGTTTTGTTTTATTTAAGCAGAGAAAACCTCTGCTCCTTACTGCCTGGTGGAGGCAGAAGTCCAGATTCCCCATGTGGTCTCCATTGAACATTGTATATAAAGTAAACATAAGAAGACTGACAGGTATTGGGGCTCCTCCTTAGTGCTGGACTGTTCTGGCTCCCCATGTGGTCTCCATTGACACCATGGGTCAGTGGCATCACTACCACTGGGCAGTAGTGAAAGTCTTAACTCTCCACCAGGTGCCCTCTGAAGCCACCCCTGCAGGGCAGGGGAGGAGTGCCTCATTACTGATGGGTGAGGGGAGTCCAAGTCCATGCACCCTACACAGCCTCCATTGACACCATGAGAAGGGGTGTGCCAGGCTCTTTACAGGCTGATGAATGAAAGTCCTGGATCCCTAGTTAGTCTTCTTTGACCACATCTGGTGAAGGGAGTGTGGTGTCTGGTGACACCTCTCTCCAGAGTACAAGCCTTGGCTCTCCACGGAGCCTCTGTTGGTACTCATAGGAAGAGGGTGACAGTTGTTCCCTGGTATTTAATTGGAGTAAGCTGTTATTAGCAAAATTTTCTGTCTTGGCCGGGTGTGGTGGCTTACACCTGTAATCCCAGCACTTTGGGAGGCCAACTGGAGAGAATCACATGAGCCTAGGAGTTTGAGACCAACCTGGGCAACATAGTGAGACCTCACCTCTACAAAAAAAAAAAAATTAAAAATTAGTCAGGCATCGTAGTGAGCACCTATTGTACCAGCTACTGAGGAGGCTGAGGTGGGAGGGTCACTTGAGCCTGAAAGGTGGAGGCTGCAGTAAGCGATGATCATACCACTGCACTCCAGTCTGGGTGACAGAGCAAGACTCTGTCTCCAAAAAAAAATTTTTTTTTCTGTCTTACTAGATAGCCCCTTTCCTCATCCTTAGTTGAGAGAGCAGACTTTCTTTGGGGGTTATGAGTCTGTTCTTGTCTGCATTTCTGGGTTGCTGGCTCTTACAGCTACAAGTCTGGTATATGTAAGACAAAAAGAAAACTGAGGGAACTCATCACCATGTTGTGTCTCATATCCCAATTTCCCTAGCCTGTTTTCCTGATTATCTCTGCCTGTCAGTCTCCTTATGTTTGCTTTATAGATAATGTGCAAGGTTCCTAGGTGTTGGTACTGGGAGGAGTAGGAAAAAGTGCACTGATTCCATCTTCCCAGAAATGAATAGCCCATGCATTCATTTTTCAAATAAAAGCCCCTTGAAAGTGTTCAAAAATACAGTTTACTCATCCATCCTATCCTTTCTACTTAGTTTTCCCTTGACCCAAAGTATTTTTAATATGATTGAGAGAAGGTTCCCAAGTCTAAAATGTGCTCTTAGGATGTTAATAAATACTGCAAATAAAAGGACAGGTAAGTTTGGGAAATGTTGTACTAAACAGTTTACTGCAGATTTTTGGAGTGCTTTTTATATGTTAGTATGTGTTCTAACAGTTCCAGGTAACAGATTTTAGACCAGGGGAATACGACAATAGATTTAGAAGGGCAGGAGGCAGTAGTTTACAGAGTACGGAGGTAGCTAGATTAATTATAATTTTTAAATGTTTGGCATCAAGACTGAAATAATGTTTTTGCCCCACCCAATGCATGAAAAGTAAAAAACTAAATAAAAATTCTGTTGTTACACCACAATTTACCATTTCTGTTTACATTCCATGGTCTTGTCCTTTGGAATATACATATTTATAACACACATTCTGGGCTCTAACCCTAAGACTTCTAAATGAGCTTTATACATATTTAATGAAATAGAGAAGTTGAGGGAATAATATGATGATTGAATGGAAATTAAAGGTGCATTTGAAGGTCACTCATGTTGTGTTTTCAATTAAAAAACAACCAGAAGAAACAGTGACTGCTCTGCTAACCCTCTAGAGAGACACGACTTTAAGGCTTCTGATAAATGAATCAGCCTTGGCTTTGGCTGCAGTAAAGAGTTAATTAATAAATAAGACTGGCCAGAAGTAACCCAATGTATTGTGTATTTAAAGCACAGTTTCTTGTAGCAACATGTTTGAATAGCTGGGCAAGGAAAACAATGTTTTCTTTCCTCTGGTATAAGCTGGAGGAGGATAGAAGACGCACAAAGTGGAAGAGGAAAAGAGGACCCTCTAAGGAAGGATGTGGTAAGATGGCGTAACCAAAGCAAATTCCATGTGAAGGAAATGACAAATTCTACATTGTCCACAAGAGCATCCATTTGTCTGGGCCAAAGATTACACGTTTGTGTTGGAGTACTATGCATGCCCCTTTCTGAGTTCAAAAACATTTTGAAAGCTAAAGAGAACTGTCAGTTCCTTCCACTAAATTACAGCTTTTGTTTGGCTTATGAACCCACTTGTAAGTATGTTTTCCATACCATCTGGCTCTCATTCTTACATTTGCCTAAAATCACAGGCAGAGGGCTTGGAAATGAGCCTCCAGTAATTTAGTGAACTTGTGGCCATTGTGTAGGTGCATTCAAATTTTCTAAAACCGTCCTCTTCAAGTGGATCTTAGCAGTTAGTAAGAAATATTCCATGACATCTTAATGCAAACGTTTTCTGTTTTTAAATGTTTCATTATGAAAAATTTCAAACATATAGAAAATTTACAGCATAGTACAATGGACTTCCATATACCTTGCAAGCAGCTTCAACAATGATCAGCTTTAGTACAATCTTATTGCTTTCATTTCTGGACCTACCTGAACTCCCACCCAAGTTATTTTGAAGCATATCCTAAACACTGTAGCATTTCATTTGTAAATAGTTCATTATGTATTTCTAAAAGGTAGGGGTTTTTTAAATAAATACAATACCATTATCACACCTGAAAATAATAATTTCCTGAATTAACCAATCAATGTTAAATTTCCTCAATTATCTTGTATTTTATTTTTACTGTTTGTTTGAATCAAGATCCAAAGACAGTTGATCCTTGAACAACACAGCTTGAACTGTGTGGGTCCACTGATACATGGATTTCCTTCCTCCTCTACCACTCTGGAGACAACAAGGCCAACCCTTCCTTTTCCTCCTCCTCAACCTACTCAACATGAAGATGATGATCCACTTTTTTATGATGATCCACTTCAACTTAATGAACAGAAAATATATTTTATCTTCCTTATGATTTTCTTAATAACATTTTATTTTCTCTAGCTTACTTTAAGAGTACAGTATATAATATATATAACATACAAAATATGTGTTAATCAGTTGACAAGGTTTCCAGTCAATAATAGGCTATTAGTAGTTACATTTTGGGACAATTCCAAGTTATGCATGAGTATCTGGCTGCACTGGAAGTTGCCACAATTAATCCCCATGTTGTTCAAGAGTTAACTGGGCTAAGAGAATTCTTCTGTAAATCTCTTTTAATCATATAGGTTCTCTCTCTCTTCTCTCTGGTTTTGCAGTTTGTTAAAGAAATGAATCATTTGTCAGATTTTCTGATTGCATCTTAGTAATATTGTCAAAACATCAATTTTAGATAAGACATTTTGTGCATGACTATTTCATAGGTAGTTTTGTATAGATTCATCAAGAGGTACATGTCTGGCTGTCACTCTTTTGTGAATTTAACAGGCATTGATGACAGTTGTCTAGATCTATTAATTCATTAGGGTTGCAGAATGGTCATATTATATTTAGCTCCTTGACTTTCATCTCCCTTTGGCAATAGAATGGCTTACATTCTGTTCTTCCTTGTCCTAACAAGAATCAAGGCCCTATTGATATTTACCTAGTCCCTAAGGAATTCTCAAATTTTCACAAATCTTCAAATACAACTTTGAATTCAAGTTCATAGATTTTTACCAAGAATTTTCTTGACACTTCTACATGGGTTTAGAATTAATGTTATGGAATATAAGAACCAAAGTAATGTATTTCTTTTTAATAATGTGATGCATTAATATTTTAATTCAACTATTATTGTGAGCAGAAAAACAATGTAAAGGATATTGGTTGGAGAGAGAGTTGGAATTTCTTAAAAATATTGATTTGGCAATCTCTCAATATAAAAAATGCAGAAATCTATATGAGCAAGAAATTCCACTTCTAAGAAATTTACTCCGTAGACGTATTTGTATAAATGTCCAAGAATGCATAAACAAACCATTTATTATAATACTATTTATAATTTTTAAAATAGGAAAAAGTAACTCCTCAATTTACTGTAGCAGAACAACAACTAAATACATGATTTTATATTTGTATGACGACCTGCTATACAATTTTCACAAAGCATTAAGTAAATGTTTATGTACTCATATAGGGAGGTCACAGTCTATGAACTCAGCTTTTGTGGACAGGTAGGAAATGAAATTCTATTACTATGAATTGTATATAATTCTATAATTTTTATAAAAAGTAAGTATATTACTTTTTAGACAAAAAGTAAAATATAATAAAAATCTACAACTTTAGGTAAGATGGGAAAAAATTTTATTTGACTTCAATATTCCTGAAAACGACATTTAATTCACATGCAGGATCTTATCACTAGCAATTGTTAAATCATGAGGGATAGTCTCACTCTTAATGCTGAAGGCAATTAACCACTGTCAATGGGCGGCAATTAGGAACTTTAGCTTCTTGGATCAATGACCCATGTCAATGGAAAGGAGCTGAAAACACTAGATATGATACTATGTAAGGAATATAGGGACCAATTAGTTCTAGCTAGGGAATGATTTGAATCTACCTGGCAGTGGCAGAGTTGGAAAGATGTGAACTGGACTTTGATACATTGGGATAGGTGGGAGGGGGAGACTGGCAGTCCAGACAAAGATGACAGGGATGTAAAGGTGTGCTTGGGCAAAGGTGTAAAGACTATTTTGGTTGGGGTGAGGGGTTTATGTAGGGCAGAAAGGCAGGTAAGGATAGAAAGTTACATCTGGACCTTGAAGGCTGGTCTAGGGATGTAGATTTGCAGGCAATGAGAAGTCACTAAAAATGTGCAGGACTGATCAGTAAAGAAGAGACATACTGAACTGCATAGGGTCAGGGAAGACTAATTTGTAATATTTTAAAAGACTATGGGCTTGAAATCAAGAAGAGAAATCATCCCTTCTTACACTTTTAACTGGAGATTTTAATAGCTGCCTGCCTCAGGAAAACGGTGAGAAGGCTTTGCCTTTTGCTTATTACACTAATTGGTTATTTTAATGAACTCAATTTTGTCACCCAGCACCTCTAGCTGTAATTTTTTCCACTGGAGCAAGGAGAGATATCAGCTGACGATTTTATTCATCAGAGTCATGGTGTTAGCTTTCCTCCTTCCTAATGAAATTCTTCTGTCAGCTGTGAAAATAGCAGGAAGCTAGTTATATTTAGCAAAGGAAAGAGCAACAAGTCGAAGCAGTGTGCAGAGAAGGGGAAAAAGGGAAGCACTGAGTCTTATGATTAGTTCAACCAACAGTATTGCTTATAATTTTCCAGATTTTGTAACTGGCAAAAACAGTGTTTTTTTTTTGTTCTTTGTTTTTGTTTTTTTAAAATCAAAGTAAAGCCTACAGGTTCCTTCACTATTATGTCTAAATAAAGTATTTTATTCATACAAGAAGCAGGGTCTTTTTAGATTTCAAAGGAATGACAAAATAATGTACCTTTTGAAATAGACCAGAGGTAAGCATATCATATTGTTATTCCGTGCTTTCTTTCTGATTAAAAACATTGCAGAGCTAAAAACTGGCATTATAACTATTCTCAGTCAACTTCCCACAAAACTTCAACTTTGTCATAATCCTGTATTAAATTATCTCCACTTCTGTGAATTCCAGAAACTTCACCCAAGTTAATAGTTTTCAACCGTGGTCCGTAACACTTAATGAGGCATGCTTAGAAGGGTTGCCCTCCGCATAAGTAGACAATGTCCAGTCCTAATGCATATCAGCTCTTCAGATTTTTGAAGTCACTGCCACTGCTCCTCTGGTCTTCTCTCTTACAAGGAAAGCAGCCTCACTGCCTTCATTCTTCCTCACACTCTTAGCTTTCCAGCCCATCTAGATACAGGTACAATCTAACCAGAGTATATCCTTAATGGCCTACGATAATTTGTAGCCTTGTAATGTCATTTCTCACCTTTGGTTCATATTGAGTTTATGGTCAACTCAACTTCCCAGACTTGAAATTAAAGGGCACCATTGTAGTGTATCTTCCTGTTTAATTAGGAGAACATTGTTCTGATGTCCTTCTAGGGAATCCGTTTTGTGAATATGAGACCTGTTGACCTGTCAATTCTTTCACATTAGGCACGCACAGAATAACATTTGCTTAAACCTTCAAAGAAGTTATCTTTCTTTTGTATTTGTGATTTTACTCTGAGTCTCCAAAGTAAATAAATTTAAAAAGAAAAGAATGGAAGGGCTCAGTCTGGCATGGTGGCTCAAGCCTGTAATCCCAGCACTTTGGGAGGCCGAGGTGGGCGGATCACGAGGTCAGGAGTTTGAGACCAGCCTGACCAATATGGTGAAACCACATCTCTACTAAAAATACAAAAATGAACAGTATGGCAATTCCTCAAGGATCTAGAACTAGATGTACCATATGACCCAGCCATCCCACTACTGGGTATATACCCAAAGGATTATAAATCATGCCGCTATAAAGACACATGCACACGTATGTTTATTGTGGCACTATTCACAATAGCAAAGACTTGGAATCAACCCAAATGTCCATCTGTGACAGACTGGATTAAGAAAATGTGACACATATACACCATGGAATACTATGCAGCCATCAAAAAGGATGAGTTTGCATCCTTTGTAGGGACATGGATGCAGCTGGAAACCATCATTCTTAGCAAACTATCACAAGAACAGAAAACCAAACACCGCATGTTCTCACTCATAGGTGGGAAATGAACAATGACATCACTTGGACTCCGGAAGGGGAACATCACACACTGGGGCCTATCATGGGGAGGGGGGAGGGGGGAGGGATTGCATTGGGAGTTATACCTGATGTAAATGACGAGTTGATGGGTGCTGGCGAGTTGATGGGTGCAGCACACCAACATGGCACAAGTATACATATGTAACAAACCTGCACGTTATGCACATGTACCCTAGAACTTAAAGTATAATAATAAAAAAAATTAAAAAAAAATACAAAAATGAGCTAGGCATGGTGGTGTGTGCCTGTAGTCCCAGCTACTTGGGAGGCTGAGGCAGGAGAATCACTTGAACTCGGGAGGCGGAGGTTGCAGTGAGCTGAGATTGTGCCACTGCACTCCAGCTTGGGTGACAGAGCAAGGCTCCGTCTCAAAAAAAAAAAAAAAAGAAGAAGAAGAAGAACGGAAAGGCTGTACATTTACCCCAAGGCCAATTAATTTCTTAGTTCACTAGCCAACACTATTGGCTTTCCAACCCATACCTAGTTTGCTTAGGTATTAATACTTTTAAGAATCTTTCAGAATAATTTCAGAAACACATGTATACTATATTTAACTACAAGCCATCCTCCCTAGCACTGGAGCTCTTATTTTTCTAAATAATTTCCTCCTTGGTGGGCTGCTGTAGTTGTCAACTTCAGAAGTTCCCTGAAAACTTGATCAAAGGAGGATAAATTGAAAAATCAAATAATTCTTAATCACTACCCCCATTCTCCCTATTACTCTTGCCAAATCTCTGGATGTCACCAGGGGACAATTATTAATAGAAAATTATCTTCCTGGATAATATAAAACATAAATCTTTCTTTAAGACATTTCTTTTCTTTACATACCCTAGCACAAAGTGACAGCAAAATTTGGCAGAAAAAATTGGAATAAATCTTGAACCTTCTTATAATAGACTTAAATTATATTTGCGTACCATTGGTAATGCTAGTGTTCATTTTAATATGTAAACCTCTTACTTCCTTTGTGACGTTTTTTCAGTGTTTACATAATTATAACTGGGTGTTTTGAACTATTCATCAGGAAGGATTTGTGTCATATTTTCACATGTGTCTAAGCCCAAATCCTAAATTCGCAACTACTATATTTAAAAAGGGAGGGAGGGAATTTTGTGGATCCTAAGGGAATGCCAGAGTGGCATCCACAGACTATGCAGTACATAATTCTTCTCCAATGTATAAACAACAGAAGTCATCAGAATTTTCAAGTGCTTCATTGCCATTTAATGTCCCAGGTCCAGTCAAGAGTTGCATTCATGATAAACTTGACATACTCAGTAACTCCTAACTCACTCTTCCCAGCAGGGCCTTATTCTGGCTTAGACCGGCTTGTGCTAGTGCTTTTTCACACAGGCGACTGTGACGAGCAAGTGGTATCAAGTCTCACATCTCATTCTAGAAAGCTCTTCCTGGTCATCTTCACTCTCAGCAATATCTGCTTTCCTTGAACAGTTAGCCCTGCATTGGCCAGTTAGCCATTACTACTCTGTGTTACCTCTCATGCTGTCTCAAGATATCACTTAACTCACTGTGATGAAGAAGTGTGCCTGCATTTTTTTTGGTTCCCCAAGATGTTAACTTCTTGAGCAACTTCACTCAGTTAGTCTCCCACAGTTTTTAGGTATTCAATGGATAGTCATTGATTTTACTCTTTCTGGTATTATTTAGACCCAGTTTATTTTGCCATCAGCTCTATTATTATTTGTTTAAAGTGCTTTCATAAAATGCATTTTTCTTATAATACATGATTATATTTTTCCTCTCAGGAGTAATCTTGTTATACCTCTAAGTAGAACAATATAAGGTTTGTGATCTAAAGAAACTTTTCGCTGTTTTCCTACGTCAGTTTGGCATACTGATTCCTGATTTATAAGGGCAGAGCAAGTCGAGAGTGCTTGTTTTCATAAGACATTTCCACTCTAAGTGGCACTTTCAAAAACACCATGATCCTATGATTTTGGGTTCTCATATTTATTTTAAGTTACTCTTTGGGGAAAATCCATATTGTAGTCATAAAATCAAGTCCTTTTCTAAGATGAATTTTGACTAGTGTTGGAGGTATTAATTCAGTCACAAATAATTTCCCCTTTTTCTACTCCTCAACCTATTTTACATTGTCCTTTCCCTTTACATGTTATAAAAAAATAATTGTCAGGCCAGGCACAGTGGCTCATGCTTGTAATCCCAGCATTTTGGGAGGCCGAGTTGGGTGGATCACTTGAGGTCAGGAGTTTGAGACCAGCCTGGCCAACATGGTGAAACCTTGTCTCTACTAAAAATATAAAAATTAGCCAGGCATGGGGGTGCACACCTGTAATCCCACCTACTCGGGAGGCTGAAGCAGCAGAATAGCTTAAACCTGGGAGGTGGAGGTTGCAGTGAGCCGAGATCACATCACTGCACTCCAGCCTGGGCAAGAAGAGTGAGGCTCCATCCCAAAAAAAAAAAAATTGCAAAAGAAGTTATTAGTTAAGACTTTCCTGCCTCTCCATGAAGTTTCAATAATTTGAGTCTCTGGAGTAAAATTTGAGTCTCTGGAGTAGACAGATTATTAGGGGAAAAGGCATACAGGTTTATTATGTGCATATGCATGGGAGTCTCATAAAATATGACTCAAAGAAGAATGCGATGATTGAAGTTTTTATACCATACAGAAAGGAATAGGGGCTGGGGCTCCTGGAAGGTGAGGGTGACAAGCTATGAGAGAGTGAGGGGAAGAAATGCACTGAAACCAAAGGCTGTCTTATTATGTAGATGAAGTTTCTCAAGTAGCAGCCCTCTGAAAAATAGATTGTAGCCTGTGGTATAAGTCTCTCTGAGCAACGTGTTAGACCTTTAGTCTCTTTTCCTGTGAGTTAACCTCCCCTGCTGATGATTGTGTTCCTTGTAAAGGAACTTCCCATAGTCAGGTAAGGAAAGATTAGAGAAAGCCTTCCCTGTGTTTGCTACTCCCAGGTCCTGTTAGTTTGAAGTTCAAAACAGTGTATTTTGGGATATTGTTTTCTGAGCCCCGCAAAATGAAATAAGAACATTAAATTATAGAATACAGTTTAGAATCTAATGAGTAAAATACAAGTCATATTTTATGTTTACATAACTTCTTTCTCTAACTTTCTTGGAGGAATTCAAAGAATGCATAAGAGCTAATGATTATGTAAACTATGTGCCATGTGCCACAAAAAGGGCTTTGAATGCATTATTTATTTAATCCCCTACAATAATTTTTCTAGGTGGCTAGAATATTCAAGTGCTTTCTAGCACTTGAATAGCTAGACTATTCAGTGCTTTCTTTCTCATTAAAAACATTGCAAAGCTAGATTGGGTGTGGTGGCTCATGCCTATAATCCCAGCACTTTGGGAGGCCAAGGCGGGTGGATCATGAGGTCAGGAGATCGAGACCATCCTGGCCAACATGGTGAAACCCTGTCTCTACTAAAAATACAAAAATCAGCCCAGCATGGTGGCATGTGCCTGTAGTCCCAGGTACTCAGGAGGCTGAGGCAGGAGAATCACTTGAACCCTGGAGGCGGAGGTCACAGTGAGCTGAGATTACACCACTGCACTCCAGCCTAAGCAACAGAGAGAGATTCCATCTCAAAAAAAAAATTGCAAAGCTAAAAACTGGCATAGTAACTATTCTCAGTCAACTTCCTACAAGACTTCAACTCTCTCATAATCCCATATTAAATTATCCCCATTTCTGTGAGTTTCAGCAACTTCACTCAAGTTAACAGTTTTCTGTTGTGGTCCACAACACTTAACGAGGCATGCAATATAAAATTTCCACTTAACAAGGGCTGCCCTCTAGATACATAGACAATGTCCATTCCTAATACATATCAGCTCTTCGGATTTTTGAAGTCACTGCCACTGTTCCTATGGCCTCTCTTACAAGGAAAGCAGCCTCATTGCCCTCATTCTTCCTCATGCTGTTGGCTTTCCAGCCCATTGAGGTGCAAGCACAGTCTGACCAGAGTACATCTTTAATGGCCTATGATAATTTCTAGCCTTGTAATGTCATTTCTCACTTTTGGTTCATATTGAGTTTATGGTCAATTCAACTAGAATATTATCTAGCCACCTAGAAAAATTATGTAAGGAATTAAAGGAGAGCACACCAATGCCTAGAGAGGCTAAATCACTTGGCCAACATCACAAACTTTTAGTGGCTGAATTTGGACCCACATCCAACTCTGTCTCAAAGCTTATAGGTATTCTAAGCCTCTGTCTTTTGTTCTGCAAACTGTAGGTCACAGCTCAGTACTACATGATGAGAATTATTTAGTGTGTCACAACTATAATTTTCAGAAATGAAACAAAATAAAATTAGCAGAGTACCCACATAATATTGCCCTGTGAGTGAGTGAGTGTGTGTGTGTGTGTGTAAGTGGACTTAGCCATGATGTGAAATGTAATATTTACTGTGGGTTGGAAGCAAAACAGTTTGAAAACTACAGTTGTACTATGCTGCCTCAAATAGAAACCTTGATAATCAAGCCCACAGAGAAGATAGAAATAGGGGTTGATTTTTCTAATTAACGGATGAAGACTGAAGATTTCTAATTAATGGATGAAGATGTAAGGTAGGACTACATATTAAAATGAGGAAAATATGAAACTGGGAGTTCAGTTTGGCTTTACTGAGTGGCAACAATATACAAGGTATTGTACTAGATGCTATACAGTGAATACAAATATATTAGAGATACTCTTTGTCCTCTGAGCTTCCTGTGTCCAAGAACAGGTAATGTTAGTGGGGAGAGATGTTGGGTATGAGTGGTAGGCTAGGCATTATGAAGAGGCAGAGTAGGGGTGCTTGAATTACCTCTTCTTATGATTTTTGGGATAGAGAATGCCTTTATTCCAGGTCATCTCCCTGCCTGCTTTATGTGAACTACCAGTAAGACTTACTTTTCGTGGGGGAGATATTTTCCTTCTTCTTCTTTTTTTTTTTTTAAAGATGTTCTTTTAAAATGGAAATGATTCCCAGAGGAGTAATACGTCGGTTGTATGGGCTTAGTCCTTCACATGTAAGAATTATGCCAGATTCGCTGGTTTTATTTCACAGATAGGGGTGAGATGCTGAATGCTTAGGAGTTTACTGGGTGCATGAGTAAGAATGAGTTTTAAATAAAGTGGTGAGGGGTACTAATTATCCAGGGATAACAAGAGGAGAAGACAGAAGGTAAGAAGGAGAGCTACATTATGCCATTTTGCTGAAGACTAACACTGGCTGCAGTGGTACACCCAAATGCCTATATATATACATAGAAATGGAATAGAATTAGAATTCTCAGAAAATATACTTGCAGTTTGCTGGTGTCACTCATCTGTCAGTTCCGGCTCCTTTCTACTTATCCTGCCTGTGTTGGAGACCATGCATTCTCAGCGGGGATGATACTGCTCCCAACAAGGAGGACTGGCTCTTGAGGGGTGAAAAATTATACTCTTTTTATGTATAAATCACAGATATACATATAGCACATAAGCAAATATATGGTGTATCCGTGGGAGGGAGTTATAAAGTCTTCTTAGGAAAAGCAATAATGAAAAGAAGGTTGAGAAACATCAATGTAGACCAGGTTAACTGGGAAGAAAATCCTGAGAAGAAGATACGGTTGGGTAGAAGTCATCAATAAAAGGCCAGATTTACTATGTATGGAAAAAAAATTAGGAGAGACAGAAAGGGGGTAGTAAATCAGTAGGCTTCAGGGAAAACATTTAAAGTTGGTGACAAAGAGATCTCAGGGAGTCATGGGGAGAGAAATTGAGTGCAAGAGGAAGGGGAAAGGAAATTTCAAAACATATATTACTGTGGATTGTTTATAGAATTCCCGTTGACACTGGTCAAAAGAAGCAAGTAAGGATTAGAACTACACATGACTAGTTTTGACTCCTAAACTTCAGTGGTGACATCAAAGAAGTCAATTCTTTGGGAAGAATAATTAGTGTTTTCTCAGTCTTACGTAAAATGCAATGAAAAATGCTGCTATTATAGGCTCTTTAGTAGCCCTCCAGTAATATATGGACTCCCTAAGCCCATATTATTTAGAAGCCACTACAGATGATTGTGTTCCTTGGACAGCAGCACCTAGACACTGGGCACCAAGGGCACCTTGGAAAGCAGCACCAAGAACCCTGGAATTTATTTGGGTTATGGAGTTTATTTAATTACCCTAGAAGACATCTAAGTTCACTGGTGTGTAGGGAGTGTTTCAGTTCTTAAGAGTTGCCTCAAAATACATTAATATTGCCCTTGGTGCATCTTTGAACACCCATCTACATGAATGCCACCAGTCTAGAGAAGTCCAAAGACTTGTGTCAGAATATCTACAAAGGAACCAGGCATCCTATGTGTTTCCCTGGCCTTCCAAAAGAGCTATGTCTTCTAATGATGGAGAGTAGAGAAATGATTTTTCAGAGATCATGCTGCAAATTGATGTCATTCTTGGGAAATAGGTGAGGTCTACCTTATTCCATTCACCAGCTTGAAATAGCAGGAATATAAATCAGAGAAAATGGCAGAGGTGCGTCTCAGCCATTATAGAGGTTTATTTTGCCAAGGTTGAGGACAAGAAAAAGGAATACAAAATCACAGGAACATCTGTGCTTTTTCCAAGGAGGTTTGGGCTTCAATATTTAAAGGGAAAGAATGGTCAGCAGGGAAAAGAGAAAAGAAAAAGGTGCCGGGGTTAGGGTATGGGTGGGAATAGATAAAAGGAGCAAGCTGTTGCATTCTTTTGAGGCTTTGATCATCATTTACTGAATCTACATTTTACATGTGAAAGGAGGGGATAGAGAAATAGTCAATTATGCATTGCTCAGTGACTCTGCATTTTTACATGAGGTAAAGTAAACACAGAGGAAGAAGTTGAATATTATTTGTCTCAGGCGAGGGGAGGGATGACTTGCAGTCCTGTCCTTTGATCTGTACCTGTGAAGATAACCTGTTAGTTTACACATTGTCAGGGTGAAATTCAACAGAATTGTTTTAGGGTAAAGATCTTGAGGCCCACAAGAAATTCCCTCATGAGCAAATTGTGAGGGAGGCCCCCTGGGGAGGTAGGTGGCCTTCTATCTTTGTTGCTCTTTAGGAATAAAATGGGAGGCAGTTCTGTGTGGTTCCGTTCCCAAGGCTGACTTTTCCTATTGGCATAGTGAGTTTGGAGTCCTCAGATTTTTATTTTTCTTTCACAGGATTCTCCCTGAAATGAGCAACAGAATAGTCCATTTCCCACTGTCAAGGATGTACTCAAAAATCACTCATTTTATTGTGCATAGAGTCTTGTGACTGCCAGAGAAAGTTTATTACACTGTGCCAACTACAGTGAGGTTGTTTGTTAAATGGATTACAATACAAATAACTAAGTTATACTTTTCAAAAATAATGCAGACCACATAGGTCAGAAAGGCATAGAACTTTTGCATTAAATTAGGAGTTTTCCCATTAATTTAATAAGTAATGCTTTACCATGATAAATGCCCAAATCACCTGAATCAATTATGTAAGTCAAAGGAAGAAAACATGGTTAGAACTTTCAAATGCAACGGAGTGCTTCTCTGCTACCCTTAAGTTGGCATCTGAGTGCTGGGAATGTTTGAGGCAGAGAGAAGAGAAAAAGGAGCAACATCACGGTCAAGGGCAGACAGGCACTTCCCAGAGGTACTTTGGAAATAGTCCAAATTTTGTGGTTAAAAATAAACAAGGCTTTCTGTAAATTTCTTTTGCCCCATTGTAAGTTGTCTGATGTGATCATGACCTTGTTGGCAAATTCTGTTTTCATTGTGACTGGAAAACCTTTTACTTCAGCTCACATTGGGGAAAATTTAGTCCTTACAGTTCTAATTTCTTCCTTTACCAGTTTGCCGTCTTTTTTCTCCCCTGTCTGAGGAACTTCTTGGAAAGTTCAACTCATTTGTCTAAGGGTTTCTTCCTCAGGGTCATTGTGAAACTTCATCGTATTATATCAATTTCATTTGATATACTTAGGTTTAATCAATAGAGAATGATATTTATTGGGAGGGAAACAGCAATGACTAAAGCAAAATATAGTTGGTACAACCTGAATTCAGATGGTAGCAACATGACTGGAGTTGTGATGCAAGAATTTTATGGAAGTAAAAAGAATACTTGGTATCTTAAAACTTGATTTCATAATATCCCCACTTTCTCCAAATACTGTTGAGTAGCTAATATCAATTAAAAAAATAAAGTTTGTTTTATTTTGAAGCTCTTTCGAGAACTTCCAAAAGTACCTCAAAGTGATTTAAGAAAATCTGTGATATGCTGCAACTAGAAATTAATGATTAGAAATAAAGTAACTTTGCTCAAAACCTCTCATTATTGGCATATATGCAGGAGTTAGTTAGGAAAGTGTGTCAATGTTAAAAGTTATATTTAACATTGACTGCAAGTTTTTAGGGGGGTGGGAAGAATAGATAAAATTTACAGATAGTCTCTACACAATGTTTTCTCATATTATGATACAAAGTTGAGCTTTATTCAGCATATAATTGAGACAGCCAGCTGGGAAGGGGTCCCCAGAGAATCTCCAACCAGACTTCCCGCTGGGAGGAGTGTGCACTGGGGTGGAACCACGGAAGTCTGTGTCTTTTGCACTGGGGAGGAGCCTGGCCCCTCCTCTTCCTGGGTGGAATTTGGGATTCAATCTGTGAGGCGGGAAGCCTATACTAGGAGGATTCTCACTCCGTTTTTTTTTCTCCTTTTTGCCCAATAAATCCCATTATTCTCACCCTTCAAATTCAAGTGTGCGAAGAAGTGTGGCTACTTCTGTGGCCATGTGACAAGGACCCTGTCTTTAGCTGAATTAAAGAAAAGTCCCGCAACATGATTGTAATAGTCCCAGACTTACTGAGATACAAAAGAACTAAGTGGTTTCCTGCCAGGGAGAAAATGACCACGGAAAAGGTAATACAACACTCCGGTGGAACTGCTTCAGGGAGTTAAGAAACTTGGTTTCAGAGCTGGTAGACTCCTTTAAATCACCGATGTATTTTAGCAGACACCTACAACACACTGAGAATATCAATGAACCTCAAGATGTTTAATAGCCAGTATTTTTGTGACTGTCCCTTGAATTAGACATGGTAGCCACAGGAAGCAAAGGAATTGAGGTGGGGCAGAGAGTGGGTGGGGACGAGGCTAGTTTTGCCCCACTGTGTTTCCATGAAGTTTTGTATAAAGTGGTGTTTATGGTGTTTGCTAAAACCCATCTGCAGGGGAAATGTTTGCTTGAACTTGAGGTAAAATAAGCTACCAGCTCCTGGACTTCTTGGCCTGCTCAGTGAGCCAGCTGGGAAGGGGTTATCCCCAGGCACTTCCCTCCCTCTGACCCCACTGCAGAGGTACTGCTTGTACTGCCCTAATGCATACACTCTTCCTGGCCTCCTGAATTTTCTCTTTTACCTAAACGGAAGCAAATACTGAAAACATAAGATGTGTTATTTGCAAAAAGGAGGAGTAAAGACAGAGTCTGTAATTTTCCCATACCTCAGTGGAAGCTGGTGTTTTCTGAATAGAAGTCATCTCTGTACGGCTGGTTGTCACACAGAACCCCTCCACACAGAAGGGACCCACACTGGGTTTCTTTCTCTCCTCTTACCATCTTGAGATTCTTACTGATTATCTTTAAACTTACGGTTTATAACTGAAGTCTGATGGGACGCTGGAGCATGGGCTTGAGCCGATGAAATATGGGAAGCAAGCAAGGGGCTTTGTAGTTTAGTACTTAATAGCACTTCACCCTGCTTTTTGAACAAGAGATGCTGCATTTTCATTGGTACTGGGCTTCATGAATTATGCATTTTCGTTGGTACATGGGCTTCATGAATTATGTCCGGTCTCTCTGTGGATCTCCACTGTTTTTTATTCTACTAACAATTAATAACAGCATGCTTGTATTAGTCAGGTTCTCCAGAGACACAGAACCAATAGAATATATACAGATAAACAAGAAGAGACTTGTTATGGGAATTGGCTCATGTGATGATGGAGGTCAAGAAACCCCACTGTATACTGAAGCCAGCTGGAGAACCAGGAAAGCTGGTGGTGAAATTCAGTCCAAGACTCAAGGCTTGAGAACCTGGGGGGCTACTGGTATCAGTTCTGGAGTCCAAAGGTCCAAAAACCAGGACCATCCATGTCCCAAGGCAGGGGAGGATGGATGGCCCAGATCAAGCAGACAGAGAAAATTAACACTTCTCCACCTTCCTGTTCTATTGAGGCCCTCAATGGATCGGTTGGTGCCCATCTGCGTTGATGAGGGTGATATTCTGTACTGATTGATTCAACGCCGATCTCTTTCAGAAATACCCTTAAAGACATACTCAAAATAATGCTTACAAGCTATCTGGGCATCCCTTCGCCCTGTTAAGTCGACACATAAAATTAACTATCACAACACTTTTTTATTATTTTTGCCTATGAAGTGGTCATGTTAATCTGTTAAGCTTGTATTATAATGTTTTTCTGTAAATATTCTTGGGAATACTCTGTAGGTGTCAGTTTATGAGACTTATGAAATGGTGTTAACTATTAGTACTAATGGCACTGGAAATTCTAAAATCAAGACCACCTAAGAGAACAAAGATGTGACAGTCAAATACAGTTGCTGTGGATTCTGAAGGCATTTCTAAAAGATTTCAGAAATGTAGCTTATAACTTCCCAAGATGACGATTTCAAAGAGATTTCATTTGGATACATAAGTATTGGTAATTTAAAAATCAGGCCACGTGCAGTGACTCACGCCTGTAGTCCCAGCACTTTGGGAGGCAGAGGTGGGCAGATCACTTGAGGTCAGGAGTTTGAAACCAGCTTGGCCAACGTGTTGAAACCCCATCTCTACTAAAAATACAAAAATTAGCCAGGAGCGGTGGTGGGCACCTGTAATCCCAGCTTCTTGGAAAGCTGACAGAGGAGAATCGCTTGAACTTGGGAGGCGGAGGTTGCAGTGAGCTTAGATTGTGCTGCTGAACTCCAGCCTGGGCAACACAGCGAGCCTCCATCTCAAAAAAAGAAAAAAAAAATTAGCCTCAGTAGTATATAGTCATTACTGAAAAAGAAATTTATGTAGAATTAAAGTAAAGCTGAAGTCTTGCTATCTGATCTGATTTTACATCTTAAAAAGAATGGAAGTTCCTATAGACTTGCTTTGGGTTAATGATGCAGTTCAAGAGTGTGAAACCTCTAGCTACTAACATTATCAATTCAGGTTAACCTTAGCTCCAGAAAAAAAGAT
Organism: Trachypithecus francoisi; assembly: GCF_009764315.1. Taxonomy (NCBI): domain Eukaryota; kingdom Metazoa; phylum Chordata; class Mammalia; order Primates; family Cercopithecidae; genus Trachypithecus; species Trachypithecus francoisi. The sequence goes on from NW_022681454.1 coordinate 45,036,248, forward strand.
CTGTATCCAGCTAATTAAACACACACACACACACACACACACACACACCCCACATTGTATATATATGTATAAAATGACTTCTAATTATGAGAGCACAATTTGCTTAGGTGGCAGGATGAGCTACTGGAAGTCAATTGTCGTTGAGCAATTTTTTCTGTCATGAACTTACTAGGACAGAATAAAAGCCCATTTGTGCTATGCTACCTACACCACCAGTCTCCCCCAGAAAAGGGGAAGACAGGAGTTTCTAAGGGTCAATGTTTGTTAAACCTTATTGTGCTTAAGGAATATTTGAAAAGCCTTTTAAAATATGTAGACTTCTAGTGTGAACCTGGAAGAGCAGAGATCCTGGTTCTTTCAATCTGCAGTGAGACCCGGTATTAATACATTTAATTACTAGAAATAGTGTTTTCATTTCCTTGAGTTTCCTCTGACTTCTCTGGCTGCGCCTCTTTGACCTTTTTTTTTTTTTTTTTTCTGGTTCCTCCTCAGTTCTCTTGACCTCTAAGCTTCAGTGTGATCAAGGGTTTGAACTTTTCGGTCTTCACTCACTCCCTTGATAATGTCAGCTATTCCTATGATTCTTAACCTATCCATATGATGCTGACTCCGAAATTTAGATCTCTAGCCTGATTGTTGCCTAAATCACAAAGATTAAGTGTCCATCTTCTTCCATAGCATTGCCTTTTGGATGTCTAATAGGTATTATCGTAGTTTCAGTTGTTCAAGAAACAAACTCTAAGAAAGGATTTGAGTGCTAGCTCCTGTTATTGTTGTTGTTTGTTTTATTTTGATGGAGAGAGATATGAAGGTAAGGAAATGGGGAAGTGAGACAAAGAAATAATGAAATCCAACAAAGAACTTATTATCAAGCCAGCTACCACTGTGGGCAATTTGAGTATATTCCTACTTTCCAGAATTCTGAGGGCTAGTATAAAACACAGACTCCTAGTTCTCCTAGCCAAAAGGTGAGGGAACTTGGGGTATTTATCACCAAATCCTTCCAGTTACTGGCTGGAAGTTACTGGCTGGCTGATGGCTGCTCCTGGAGGGCATTAATTCCCCAGCACTTCCAGGGATGTTGGTGGTAAAGTAGCCTCCACTGGCAAAAGAGTCCTCCGGCAAGGATGTGAAGTTCTGGCATTGGGAGTTGATTGGGTGTGCATTGCAGTGGACGAGAGGACAGTTGGGGGAATCAACCTCTCTTGCATCAAGAACTTCAAGTTTAATTTAGTTTTCTAATATTCATTAATTGCAATGCTGCTCCTCTCACAGGATTCCCAACCTCAAAAACTGTTCAGGCTGAAAATTTGGGAGTCATTGTTGAGTGTTTCCTAGCTCTCACACCTCAGAGCCAATCCACCAGCAAATTCTATCCACTTTACCTTCAAAACACATCCTGAATCCAAATACTTCCCTCCAAACCTACTGTTACTTCCAGTTACCCTCTCCTCTTGCCTAGATTGTCACCATAGCCTCCTAACCTGCCTTGCGGCTTCTGCCTCTGCCTCAGTCTTCACCCAGCAGCTGGGGGATCCTGTTAAAATGAAGGTCAGATGATGGCACTGCCTTGTTCGGAACAATCTGATGGCTTCCTATTCCAATCATCATAAAAGCCAAACTATTTTCTACGACCTATTAAATCTTATATTTGACACTGTCCCTGACCCCACCTCCATTGTATCTCTAACCCCATCTCTTACTACCCTGACTAACCTCTATGTAGCAGCCACTCAAGTCATACTTGGTGTTCCTCAACATGCTAGGCACATGCCTGCCTCAGGGCTTTTGCATGTGCTGTTCCCGCTGCTTGGAACACTTTTTCATCTGATATCATCTTGGCTGTTTTCCCTACTCTCTTTGAGGTTGTATTCATAAGTGACGTGTTCATTTTGGGTTTTTCTTGCCACTCTACACAAAATATTAGCCCTGTCCATAAGTTCTTAGACTTTTTCTCCAACTTAGTCTTTTCCTTAGCTTCTGTGGCTATATTGTATAGTATATTTTTTTAATATAACTTGTTTATTGCTGGTATTCACCATAAATGTAAACTCTTAAAGGTAGGAATTTTAGTTTATTTTGTTCATTGCACTGTCCTCAATGCCTAGTACTGTGTTGGCTCTCAATAGATATTTGTTGAGTAAATGAATGAAACTCATACTGTTATACTTTTTTTGAACTCATTCAAATCTGAATCATAAAGCAAATTATATTTATATGGAGGATCAGACTAAAGTTTAATGGAAGGCTTATTTATCCATTGCAAGAAAATTATTCAGTAGGAGTGTAGACAAAGATAGACATAAATTGGTATAATTTGCATGGCTGGCACACTCTTTTAAGGGCGAGAAAAAAATGGCTGCAATGTTTCCCCTCCTCTAACCACAGCCTTAGTTGGTTAGGTCGTTGTTACTTAAGCAGTTGTATGTCTAAGGGCTTATCTTTATGATTTGTTGTTGCCAGTGGTTCATTAGCAACCATGAGCCAAGCAAGGCATTGGAAAGTGCTTATATATGAGACTGTCATGAGACTGAGCCTGAGCTAGCCTGCTGGAGGATGAAGGCCATGAGCAAGAGAACTGAGGCAACAGCCTGCTGAACACCAAGCATGTGAGTGAGGGAGGGAGGCTATACGTAACCAGCCAGCTGAGCACAGATACATGAGAGAGCCCAGGTGAGATCAGCTAACAGTCCAGTCTGGAAGAACCTCCTAGCCAAGCCAAAGGCCTACAAGCTAAATAAAGTGCTTTTTGTTTCAAGCCCCTAAGTTTTAGGGTGGTTTAATGATATTTATGAATATATTTCCCAGATAGTTCATAATTGGTTTTCATGTTTTCCAATTTTCCTTTTAGTTTCTCCCATTTGTTGTATTTATTATAAGTCCTTAGAGGAGCCTCTACACAAGTGTCCGCTACCCTAATTTCAACCCAAATATTTAAGTATAAAGTCCTACAACAGTAGGATTTGATGTATTATTTCTCCCCATCTAAATCACATGATTCGACCTTTCCTAAAAGTAATAACTTATCATAAATAAAGAAGTCTGGCTTAGTGTATTCCAAATATGTAACCTATAAAATGTGTTTTAATTCTTTAGCATGCTTGTTTTAATAGAGATTTTTGGTACTACACTGTTGTGAATGACCTAAGTCAAGTAAACTATTCACAATTATCAGGTTGTTCTGATAAGCACTGACACATCCAATAGTTAGGAGTGGCTGGGAACTGTGGAATTATTTTCCCATGACTTTGCTCCCATGGTGGTATCTAACAGTGAAAGCACGTCTCAGACAGAATGCTACCACATGTTCAAGCATTTATTAGCAAACAGACAAAAACAGCCAAGAGCCTTTTCCTTCAGGCACAATAAAGTCTCCACTCTGACCTCTTAGGCTTTCCAACTAGCACCCTGTATGAAAGGTTCACTCTTAGGCAAATGTAATAACATTCTGATGACAGGTTCGGCTAACCTTCTGATTGGGTCAGGAAATAGAATCCTTCATTACTTGAGAGATCAGATGACCTTACTCTAGAGGAATTCTGCTAATGGATGCATCAGATTCTCTCACTCTATTCATTCAGAAAGGAGAAACCTGCATGATCTTTCTAGCTTGCTGTGGGTTTCTGTAGGTTTATCCTGTCTGCAGTTCACCCACCTATTTAAATCTGTAGGTTTTTGTCTTTTGCCAATTTTGAAAGCTTTCAGCCATTATTTCTTTGAGTGCTTTTTCAACCCTGCCCTTTTTTTCCTCTCCTAGAATTCCAATGATGCAAGTGTTAGATCCATAGATCCCTGAGGCTCTGCTCTTGTGTTTTTGTTTTTTTGTTTGTTTTTATAGGCTATTTTTTTCTCTGTGTTCAGGTTGAAAAATTGTTCTATCTTCTAGTTCACTGATTTTTTCCTCTGTTCCCTCCATTCTTTTCATAAGCCCATCTACTGAGTTTTTCAAAATTTCCATTATTGTCTTTTTCATGTCTAACATTCCATCTGGTTCTTCTTTAGATCCTCTCTTTCTTTGCTGAAACTTTCTACTTTTTCATTTGTTTGAAGTGCATTTATAAATTTTGCATTGAAGCATTTCTGTGATGGCAGCTTCACAATAATTTGTTAGGAAATTCTAACATCTCTGCTGACTCAGTGTTGGCATCTATTGATTGCCTTTGTTCATTCGGTTTGAGATCTTCCTGTTTCTTTGAATGATGAGTGATTTTCATTTGGATCCTGGGTACTTTCACATTATAAGACTCTGGGTATTATTTAACTTCTATTTTTGCTTCCTATGATACCACTTTAGAAGGGTGGAGATAGAAGCCCAGCTTTCCCACTTGGCCTCCCTTGACATCCCTGTGTGTGCATGCATGTGTGTTGGGGGCTCCTCATTACTACAGGAAAGGGTGGAAGTTCTGGCTCCTCACATGGTCTCCACTGGCACCGTAGGTAGGTGGCATTGTTACCGCTGAGCAGTAGTAAAAATCTTGACTCTCCACTAGACCTCCTGTGCCCCCACCTCAGCAGGAAGGTGCCGGGTGGGAGTGGAGTCCAGGCTGTCCTCATGGTCTCCGTCGATACCACAGGAACTGTTTGTAATAGGCTGGCTGGAATGAGAGTACCAGCTCTCTCCTCGGCCTTCTGTGATACCACTCTGGAGGTGGTGGTGGTGGTGGTGACGGGGCTGAGGCACCTCATGGCGGCGTCTGCAGGTTGGAAGTCTGGGCTCCCCACTCAGCCTTGGCTTGTGTGGGTGGGGTTGGGGCCACAGTTTTCTCTGTGGTGTTTGGCTGGAGTAGAGTGGTTATTGTCTAAAAGTGTTCAGCGCTGCTGGGCTGCCCCTTTCCTGTTCCTTTGGCTAGAGTGTGTAGGCTTTTTTTATCTGTACTTGGTGTTTCTGGGTTGCCAGCATCTTGAGCTCCAAGTCTGGGATATATGAGACCAAAAAAAGCCCAGAAAACGTAATGCCTTGTCATTCCTTGAGTCTTAAGGTTCCTGGCCCATCTTTTGAATTCTCTCCACCTGTCAGAGTTTTATTGGGTCTGTTTTACATGTGTCCAGGGATTGTAGTTGTAATTTGGTTGTAATCTATTTCACCTTTCCAAGAGTGAAAGTCACTTTTAGTTTTTTTTAAAGTCTACATTATCACAGTTTTCTGTATTGTCAGTATTCTGATTTCATTTTTTCTTTTTATTTTTCTTGAGACAGAGCCTTGCTCTGTCATCCAGGCTGGAGAGCAGTGGTGTGATCTCGGCTCACTGCAACCTCTGCCTCCCAGTTTCAAGTGATTCTCCTGCCTCAGCCTCCTGAGTAGCTGGGACCACAGGAGCATGCCACCACACCCAGCTAATTTTTGTATTTTTTTGTAGACAGTGGGTTTTACCACGTTGCCCAGGATGGTCTCAAACTTCTGGACTCAAATGATCTACCCAACTCGGCCTCCCAAAGTGCTGGGATTATAGTGTGTGTCACCGTGCCTGGCCTGATTGCATTTTTGATCTTATTGCTGGTCTTGTAGATTTAGAAAATGCTGTAGAGCTCAGCATATTGATATTAGCAAAGCATTTGACAAAATTCTTTTGTGAGCATATCTAGGCTAGTTAATAATAGAGCCATAGTCATTATTAACTGAACAGCTGCACCCAAAAAGTATTGATTAATAGATCAGCATCAGGCTACAAGGGGGCCAATATCAATATGCTGCAGGCACTGTCCTAGCCTGCCCTCTGCCCTGTTCAGAATTTCTTCAAACTGCTGAATGAACACCCAGGAAGTATTTGCATCTCAAAAACTGGGAGTGATAGTTAATATTTAGGATCACAAAATCGAGATTGAAGAAACTTCGATAAAATAGCATTATGAAATAGAGCATGATGCATGCTGGATCGGAAAATAAATGCTATAATATGGTACAAAGAGAAGAGCTGGTCTAATATTGTTTTTTATGGAGTAAGTGCATGAGCAAACAAAAACCGGAAGGAAGTTAGTACTTATATAATTAGAAATTAAATAAGGAGAAAGGGAAACTGATATGAACTCAGCCTGTATTTTGGACCAAGTGCTGGCATAGGCATTTTGTAGCTCTTAAGGAGTCTAACACAATCCTAGACTATGTTAACAGGATTGAGTGGCCAGAATAAAGGGTGGACTATTACATGGTCTGCTGAGATCTTCAAACAATATGTGGAATATTGTGCCCAACCAACTGGAGGTAAGTGTGGTGAAAGAGCACATGAAAGGTCATCGAAAAATGTTTAGTTTGATGAGCAGAAGCGTAGAAAACAGGAAACATGCCATGTGGAAAATGAATGAATCATTCTGCCTAGCACCAAAAGTGTAAGGTAAGGTAATGAACTCCCTGTTAGTGTAAGTATGTAAAGAGTGGCAAAACGACCAGCTATTAGGGATGAAACACAATGAACCTGCTTTAGGTGAGCACTGGACCAGATGATCGCTAAGGTTTCTTCCAAGAATCTCTGCACTCATATAGAGCCGGTTAGAAAAAGAATGGCAACGTGTTAATATCAGGGGGTTTAGCCTCACAAAACTAAGCACAGCTGGCCTTGGCTTTAATGAGATTTGGACATTAGTAAGAAAGCAAAGAGACTTTTTAGTTAAGACAAATTCCACTTTATTATCTAAGGAAACAGGAAATTCAGAGTTTTGTAGGAGAGATGTGTGCAAACAAAAACTCGATTAAGTTTCCAGAGGGGGCTGTTATTATTCAAACAAAAGAGCCCTTCTTTTTAATTACGGAGTTTAAAATGAATAGGATACGGGTATTATAAAAGAGAGGCACCTGATTGCATTTTTTTTTTTTTTTAAAAAAACTTCCTTTAGGGAGACATTTCCAAATTTAATTGTGAATGAAAGTTAAAAAACTCTCTTTGCTTTGTTTCAAAATGCTTTTCAAAAAGTGAGCGAGGTTGCCACCTAGTGACTGTTTTCTGGTTCTCCATTTTAAAAGCTCCTTAACAAGGGTTCTTACGGCAGTATTGCTCAAACCTGGCTGTGTATTAGTGTCATCTGGAAGTTTCCTAAAATGCAGAATACTAGGACCCACCAAAGAATCTGAATCTTTGGAGAAGGAGCTCCAGGGGTTGTGCTTTATGATAAAGATCTTCAGCTGACTCCACCGGACCTAGTCTGTCACCAGTGTTTGGAATTAACTGCCCTGGGGCATATTGTTTGCAGGTGGAAGTGTCACAGAGGCAAATTTATGTAAAGTGCAATATTCACCTACTTGCTCTAAGAACCTGGTTTCAGGTATATGCAACTTGGTGTTGCATCTTTGTATCTCATATTTAAAATAGACTTGGTAATGCTAAAAATGTACCCTACCATTGTACACAAAGATATATGACCAGTGCTGTTTATTGTAACACTGTTTGAATAGTGATTAGCTAAAAATCATTTAAATGCCTATCAATAGGGATGTGGCTAAAAAAAGGACGGTAAACCCAAGCAGTAAATTTTATGCAGCCATTTAAAAAGAATGGTTAAGCATCATATACAATTTTTTTTTTTTTTTTTTTGAGGCGGAGTCTCGCTCTGTCGCCCGGACTGGAGTGCAGTGGCCGGATCTCAGCTCACTGCAAGCTCCGCCTCCTGGGTTTACGCCATTCTCCTGCCATTCTCCTGAGTAGCTGGGACTACAGGCGCCCGCCACCTCGCCCAGCTAGTTTTTGTATTTTTTTAGTAGAGACGGGGTTTCACCGTGTTAGCCAGGATGGTCTCGATCTCCTGACCTCGTGATCCGCCCGTCTCGGCCTCCCAAAGTGCTGGGATTACAGGCTTGAGCCACCGCGCCCGGCCATATACAATTTTTATTTGTCAATCATACCTCAGTAAAGTTGAAAAACACGAGTTTATAATAGAGAAAAACTGGGAAAATGCTAAGTATCCTTCAATAGTAGACTGAACAAATTGTGGTAAATGTATATAATAAAATTTAAAAATGATTTAAAAATATGTGGTAATGTAATAAGAGAACAAATTAAGATAGCAGAAAATGACACTAAGAATATAATGTTTTCTTAGAATATATGTCAGTATATAGTTAGAAAAAGAACTGGCAGGAAAAACTGTGATGAAAATGTAATTTTTTTCTTGATTTTTTTTTTGTAATTTTATATAATGGGTTTTTCATTTCTCTCATAATCAGAAAACTATAAACATTATTTTGAGAGAGAAATATATGTGAATTGATTCAAAGCTTACTGTCACATGCTTTTAGTAAGTGTTAGATGAACAGACCAGAGTAAGCTGAAATGTGGAAGCCAAAAGATCGGGTTGGAGACTTGTTTCTGTTGGCTACCAGTAGGCTCAGATGTTGGGGGGCTTTCACACTTGTACGTCCCTTCTTTATTCATCTGGTCCTGATGAATAACATGATGGTGCAACTGAGGGACCCTTCCCTGGAAGGGCCTTTCGTCAACCCAGATCTCTGTGGAAGACAGAGCACCAACTCTGAACCAGGACAGAGGCAGATTTTGTAGAAGAACACTACAGATTTATGGATCATTGCTGTAAAATTCTACTAACTAAAGATTCTATTAATAGGGAATGCTCTTCCAGAACTCACACTTTTGCGCAACATGAGGCAGTAAGCTCAGTCTCAAATCAGCATATTGTGACTTTTGTGCCCTTGTACTTTCAACTTTTGCTCCTTCTGTTCCTATTTTGTTTCTTTGTCACACTTTCTGTTCTGTCTTTTACAGAGACACATAAACTTTGAACAGTTGTGATCATATCCTGTCAGGATGACCGGTTTGTATGTGACCGGTGGCACACTACGGCTCTACAATCACCAGATTATTTTCCACAGAGTAGCGAGTTGGGGAAGTCACGTATACGCACCGTGAATAGTTTCTGTTTTGCAAGAGCCTATGTAAAGGTCCGTTTATAAATGCTATCTTGTACATTCACTTAATTAGTTAATTAATTAATATTTATTTATTTGAGACAAAGTCTCGCTCTGTCACCCAGGCTGGAGTGCAATGGAGCTATCTTGTCTCACTGCAGCCTCCACCTCCCAGGTTCAAGCAATTCTTGTGCCTCAGCCTTCTAAGTAGCTGGCATTATAGGCCTGCGCCACTAGGCCTGACTAATTTTTGTGTTTTTCATAGGGATGGGGTTTCACCATGTTGCCCAGGCTGGTCTCGAACTTCTGACCTCAGGTGATCTGCCCCACCTCAGCCTCCTAAAGTGCTGGGATTACAGGCTTGTGCCACCACTCCCAGCCTTGTACACTCACTTTAAATGATATTTTTATTATTTGTTGATATAAGATAATCCACAAGGACAAGCTATTTTTCATCATAAACTGAAATATTCCTGCAATGGCAGGTCAATACAGGGGAAGGTCTGGACTGGCCATAGATTTGTGGGAGGCCCAGGTGACTGATTTGAAGGTCACTGGGAAAGATCCATATTAGTGATTTCAAACTTTGGCTTGCATTAAAATCATTTGAGGGACCTGTTAAAAATGGAAATCCCTGGACCCCATTCACGGCCTTATATCACAAAAATTACTCCATTCACTTATTTATGCAATGTGTCTAAGATCTGCCCCAGCTGGCCTGCTCAGAATTACCTCTTTGCTAAATAGACAACTTTCTTTCTTCACATGATATTGTGTTGGAGCAAAAGTAATTACAGTTTTTGCCATTAAAAGTAATGGCAATTACTTTCGCACTAACCTAATACTTCTATCTTCCTAATGCTGTTTTAAGTAAAAATTATTTAAGATTGTTTGACTTCTATTATTAATCTGTTAACCTAACAATTGTAAAAATCTACCTAAAATTCAAATCCAGCAAGTCACTTCTAAACAGGGAGTGTCTATGGTTAGTTACACTAAACCATATGCCCACAAATTGATAAAGTATTATTCATTTAATGAAACAGCTCCTCTTGTTCTTATTCTTGAAAGTGTCAACCATAGCTTCAGGTAGATTTTCTTGCAGCTTTTGTGTGAGTCCACTCATTGTTTTTGACATTATTCTCATTTGGATTTCTGGACTTAGGATTGTATTGGAGTTTTGTTCTCTTTTCTTTCCAGACTTTCTCATTAAGTTTTTCTAACCATTTATCTATCCCCTTCTCTTTCAGCCTCCCAATTCCCCTCTTCCTGACATTCATCCAGACTCATCTGTTTCTTCTCCTTTTCCTTTGGGACTTCTAATACCATGTTTTAACACCTATGACTGTAAGTATCATTCTCTTGACTAGCAGAGTTTACCTTCTCATATTGAAGTTGTTTTTGAAAGGTGGACTTCCGTAAACTCATCATAATGTCTTTGAAAGTTACGCTGTCTTGAGCTCCTACTTAGTTACAGGCAGGCCCTAAAGACAGAGTGAGGAGACAACATGATGTTTATTCTAGACCACAGCAAAAGCCTGTTGAGTGACTTCCTCCTGGCTGGTCTTCTTCCTTCCAACTCCCCTGACCCCTACCTCGCTCACCACTCCTTCCCCATCCACTGGTTGGGGAGACCTATCTTAAGCTCTAAACTACACATGGGATCACTTAAGGACGCCACTGTGAAGCTCTTATTTACCAGTGAGACTTATTGTCTGCAGCCTCTCTACATATGTAATACATTAAGTAAAATAGATTTTACTATCTCCTGGCTCTTCCCTTCAGCTAGACTTCTTCTTCTCAGAACTCCTGTCTCACTTTACTTATATTTCTATTATTTAACACATTCTGCCTTGTATCTTTCATATGACTTTCTCCCTACTTACTTAGAGTTTTGATAAAGACCAAGAGCATCTCTTCTTTTGATCTCCAAAGAATTTTGTAAAAGATGGTTGTTCAATAAATATTTTTCAACTGAGCTAAATGTTATTTCAGACAAGGTCAGATATGTTGCCCTGACTGGTAGACTTGCCAAGAGCAGATTAATTAGTATTGTAAAATCAAAGTAAATATTTACAAGCAGAGAAGGCCAGGAAGGTGAGGTTGGATGGAGTACCAGGGCTGCACATAAATGACGGAACTGGACCCTGCTCACAGGACTGGTACAGCGATCTTTTCTTTTTGAGCACAAGGTGGCAGGATAGGTCAATTTCCAGCGTCCCTTATAAGGCAGCTACGTCAGGGTGAAATTTTTTGTCCAATTTCAGAAGCAGATATCTTTTTTTTTTTTATTTACCTGAGGTTAGTGCAGCTTGATGGCTAAAACATGGCTTTGGATAAGACATGGGCCTCACTCTTGACTACTGACTGTCCTTGTGGATCCCTGGCCTTTTGTGCTTGGACTAATTCCTCCACGTCTGCATCAGATAGCAATGCATCGTGGATGCCAACACATTTCTAGTTTCTGTTAACTGGGTGAAAAAAAATATGAACATTGTCAGTGTTTTGAAGAAATATCCATGAACACTGAAGCTTGGAGAGAGAGGAAACAAAATCGGACCAGAGAATTGAAATATGCAGTTTCTCCACTAGATAGCAGACTATGACAGATGACTTTTGGAAGGGTCCATCTGTATTTACCCAAAGAAAGCATTCATTTTTCTCCATCAGTTCATATTTTTATTTTACCATGCCAAGTGTTTTTATGTGATCAGACCATTTACATGTAAAACTCTGATATAAACCTGAAATATAAGTAGCAGGTTGATTTCAATTTATTAATTTAAATTCTGATAGAGTTTTTCTTTTTTTACTTCATTAATTGCCTCCAGTTTTTTTTTTCCCCAAATTGTCTTTTACTTTTTAAAAAGCAAATTACTAGGAATAGTTTATTACGGAATTCTGATGGTAACATTGGGTGATATGTTAAGTCTTTCCCTTGATTCTGATCTGTTGTTTCCAGAAGATAGGGAACAAATGGGGGGGGGGGCGAAGATATTCCTTGTTTTTAGGTTCTACTTTGCATTCTTTCAAGTTTCTCTCTGTATGTGTATGTGTGCACTCACGAAAACACACGTATACTCACACATATTCATATTACGTGGATGAATGTACACACAATCTATGTACACGTGTGTATATATACATGTCTATATATACATACAGTCATATATGTATGTGTATGTTATGTATATTTATCTTTGCAATAAATGTCAGGTTAGTGATTGTTTAAGAGTAAACACTCTGAAACCAGACTCCTTGGGTATAAATCCTAGCTCACTGGCAAATACTTACAGATCTGTGTCTTTTTCTTCATTTATAGAATGGGGGTAATAATGGTAACCATATTATAGAGTATTTGTATGGATGAAAGGACTTCACAGAGCATGGCTCATGGTATCTATGCAAATCGTGTTAGCCATTATTATTTGTGTATGTTGAGTGTCTGATTTATTCAATAGCTTATGTGGCCACTTTCATTTAGTAAATGAAGCACCCTCTATCTACCCAATGTGGGAGTTTAGATTTTTTGAAGGTGCCATAATATATTGACATTGACTTGACTTTTGCTGCATACATTATTCAACTTAATAATTTAGGTGCTGTACAGAATGTCGCAGTCATGATTTCTGTTGTTTGGGAACTTACGTGTTAAAGAGAAAATGTGTGCACTTTTCTTTCTCTATTCTGTACCTCTTTCTTTTCTTCTCTTGACCTTCCTCATTTGGAGGAATGTAAAAAACGGAGAGGTGTATCAATTACAAATTCAATTCAGCTACCAATAACAGCAGCAACAAAAATTCCAAACAGTCGCTTAAAAAGAGCATTCTTTTTCTCACAGGACAGAGATTCTGGAGGCAGGAAGCTGATGATGGAGCTGGTTCAGTAGCTCCTCTAGGATTATTTTGTCCTTTCCTTCATGGCCACAACGTGACTGCTCCTCCAGGCATCAGGTTCATGTCAAGCCAAGAAAAGGGCAAGAAAGGAGAAAGGGTGGTATACCAGCTATATAAATTCTTCCTATCAGGAGGCACAAGAGCTTTCTAGAGCTCTTCCCTGTTCCCTAACCGAGGAGACTTACGTCTAGTTTCCAGAACAGTGTCACAAAGCCATTATTAGCTGGAAAAACCTCTACACTGAAAGACAAGAGAAAGAAATAGCCTGGAAATGATTTGGGATCAGCCAGTGAATGATATTCTCAAACTAAGTTTTTGTTTTGGCTTTGCATTTGTGTTTCTCCTTAAATTCTCCCTCTTGCCCTCTCTCTACCCTATAGTCCTCTTTGTCTGGAAGGAGGTAGAACTGAGAAAAATGAAAACATGGAGATTTGTTTCAGGAGCTAATATTTGCCGCAGAATATGTGCAACATGTGCAACAGAGGAAAGAGTAGAAGAAGATATGAAGTAGGATTTCTGTATCAGCACAAATGGAGGTCAGAGGGCAAAGGAAAGGCTGGCTCAAGCAGAGAGGGTGGAGAAGCACAGCTGAGATTTCCCCAGCGGGTCAATTTCATAGGCACTGCCTGTGCTGGAGGCAGAACTAAGCTTGTTGCCTTTGAAATGAAGCACCACAGACAACAGAGTTTCTTATAGGTCACTTAATACAAATTATCATCGAGAGATATTGTTTATTTTCTTGTCTACAGAGCAAACAACATAGAAGGCATTTGTGACATTCACAGAGTATTTTTAAATGACACCTACTCAAATGTTACCTATTTCATAAATCTGTAATGATTTTTTTTTTCTTAAAAACATTATAGCTTTAATAGAATTTTAGACTGTGACTATTAAGATAGCAAAAATTCCCCCAAGGAGACCAGGATTCTTGGTTCACTCATTTCTTCACTCTGTCCTCTCTTCACCTGGTCAGCTGTCAGGTGGCTCTCCTGTACATCAACTCACAGGTGATGAGGTCTTCAGACCGTCACCCTGCTAGGAACTCCTGGTGGACTAGTCACCATCGCTCTCACTTGAACTGCCACTGTCAGATGACTCACTACTGTCGTCCCTTCTACGGGAACTAAACCTCCTGTTGGAATACGGTTGTCTACCCCAGGAGCCTTTCCTGTGTGGCATACCCTTATTCCGTGTAGAATTATTTTGTCTATGGGGTACATAATGATATTTTCTGCTGTGTGTTATATTCTCATTACTGGGGCCATTAAGGGAATCCATTTCGGTTTTGATTTCATTATCAAGACCACGAGAAGGAATGGGCAGGCTCTGACCTTTGCCCTTACTAGGAAACCTTTGTTTTTCATGTAAGGTTGCTTGGTTCCTATTAGAGTCATCTACACCCTTTCTGGCACTGCCTTTGCCGTTTTTAGGAATTTCATTATAGTTGGTACTTTCAGTTGCATCACTACTGCCTTCTTTTCTTTTCTCTTTTGAGGGTGCAGGAGGGTAATGAAACTCAACCTTCCCTTGGTGAGCATTTTGGCCACCAGCGTCCACTCTGTTTCCTTCTCTTCCAGGGAGTTCCTTAAAATTGGTACTACCCATGATATCGTTGTTGCCCTCTACAAGACTGACATCAACAGCATCTGCCTCTTTCGCAGTTTCATCCCCAGTTCCAATGGTATTTCCGCCATTTTCTTCTCTTTCTGGGATCTCATTATAACCTGGCTCTTTTGTGTCAAGATTAGTACTCTCAGCTTCACTTGGGCCTGCAAACCCTGTTTGAATATCTTTGCCTTCTAGGTCAGGACCAGTAGCTTCTCCTGTACCAGGAATGTCCTTAAAAGGTTGGCCGTCCCCACTGAAAGGAGACATATCATTGTCCCCTCTCTCTTGAAGATCTGTGTAACCGCTGCCTTCAAAATCACTGGGGATTTTTTTGACTTTTGAGAGATGTTTTGGGTAGTCAATGTTGTGTTGAGTACGATGGGTGCTTTTGCTTTTTACTGGAACTTTCTGGACTTGGGAATCTCTTTGAGGCTTCTTTTTATCCTTCGAGCGTGCTTTAGCATAGTTCATACTTGCTGGAATTTTGTTTAGAACATTCTTAGGTTTGTTCTGTTTGTTTTCTTCCCCCAGGAGTTTAATCGCAGTCACTGGCCCCATTATATGTTGCATGTTATTTCTCATGAGAGCTGCGCCATATTCTTCTTGGTCATGTAGTTTGCTGATAGCATCATCTCCATCCTCAAACCGTTTATTCCCAGTTGACTTAGGATAAATTGACATCCTCAGGCCATTGTGAATATTTTCTTTGTTACTGATACTATATTCTTTATTCAGTCTCTGTCTATTTGTGAAATAATTTTGAGATTTACTACTTCCGTTATTCTCACTGGCTTCAGAAAGGGACAAATCTTTCTTTCTTTCCTGGACAATATTTTCTTTAGATGATAGCTCTTGATTTCTTCTCTTGCCCAAATGGTGAAAACCAATATTGTCTTTGTTTTTCTCTTCCTGTTAAAATACAGTTTTCAATACGAAGTGATTATTTCATGTAAAATTTTAAAAATATAATAATTCTTAGGCAATATAAAAACTATCCACCAGATATTTAATAAAAAGGATCTATTAACTCAATAGAGGTTTACTGGTAGAGGTCATTCTAGAATGGTCAAATCAGGTTTCATGGAGAAAGAAGAATGAACTAGGCTTGAAAAATGGGTAATATTCAAATATGCAGAAGGGAAATGGTGAGAATATTTTAAGAATAAGTGGCATATTCAATTGTTTGGAAGCAGGACACAATTGAGACATAATATGATTAAGCTTACAGAGTGGGAATAGTGAGTCATTGCAAGTAAAATGGATTTCATAAATTAAAATTAGTTCTCTCTCTTTTCTTTCCTTCAATCTGATCATCAGAGGTATTCATCTGCCTAAAGGAGAATTTTCGTTTTCTTTCCTTTCTTTCTTGCTTCTTTTTAAACAGAAAATCTGCAAATAGAAGAATCTTCTGACATTTAAAAGAAAAGTCCCTGGGAGAATAATGGGATGAAAAAGAGAAAGTGGAGCAGGAGAATAAAATATTTATATCTATATTTCAATTCATTCTTTTTTTTGGTGGGGGAAGGGGCAGGATCTGTGAAGATGCCACTCCATATCCTGGGTTTTATCACCCTTGGGTGCAGTCAACTTTCAGTAAGCTTGGCAGAACAATGCGGTCAGGAAGAAAGAGCTGAGATTGACTGTACCCTATGCCACTCGCTATTTCTCTGCAGCATAGGCTAAATATAGAAGTGTCTGAGCATCTGGTCTGGAGATTTCCAGAGAGTGTTGCCATAGAGGAAGTGAAGTGGCTCTAAAAGGAGCAGCGTAGATGGAGTACATACTAGGGACAAATGTGAGTCATACTCAAACAGAGAGAAGTCTAAATTGCCCATGGGAACTAAGAGAGACTGAGTCACCACTGGGCCCCAGTCAAGACTATACTGATTGAATCCTAAGCTATGGTAGCCAACAGCTTCATTTTAGAATGAAGCAGGGCAAGAAGCATTCAAGTGGTTAGGCAACATTATCCCATGCATGTCTGAAGATTCCAAGTCTTCCTCTTCACTATGGTGTAAGCCATGTTTGTCCATTTGTTGCACAGTATGTAGGGGATGGTGTAAGCCACACCTGGATGCCATCTTAGAGGGAGAAGGAGGGGGAGTGAGGATCTGAGCATTTTTAACTGAAAGAGACTGATTTATTTAAATAAACTATTTTAATTACTAGATAACCTTCAGTTTAAACAGACTGAATTTAATTTCTGCACATTCCCTTGCTCCTCCATGAGGAGTTTGTGAGCAACAGAACGATTATAGACAGACTAAATGTCATTTTTTTCTTTTCACCTCCAAATTGTAGGATGAGCTGGAATATACAATATCCTTACATAGGCTTTTGAATTGATGAGTAATATGAAATCAACATAAGAGATATTTATTGAGGGAGTGGAATATGGAAGAAATTAGGCTGGGTGCTACATGTTCTAAGCAATATCTGGTGATATTCATTGGCAAAGGCAGTGATCCTGAGGGGTATGGAGGGTGGGGGCAGGTCTGTGAGGCAGAGACATCATAACTAATTAGGTCTGCACAGACAAACAGAGTGCCGGAGACTTGTAGAAGATGGAATGCCGGGGTGAAGAATTTGGTGTTATTTTGTAGAGTGTGAAGAGCTAGTGAAAGTTCATAGGAGATTAACAAAATACAAATTAAGGATTTAGGAGGAACAGTGGTAAGAAAGAACATGTAGGAAGCTTTTGCAGTATCCAGTAATGAGATGTAATCACTTGGATTAGGACTATACCAAAGAAAAACATTACAAAGAAAAAAACCCCTTCTTCTGGTGCCCAAGCAGAAAAAGCCTTAATAACTAAAATGGACAGGAATGTTAACATGTAAAAATGAAGACAGGGTGAAAAAGACAAGGACTTTAATGTTAGACATATTGATGTTAAGGGAATATAGAACCTGAGCTCAAAAAGCAATATACAGTTAGAGATAGAGAATTGGGTATCACAGGCTCTTGGGGGGGTCCCAGTACAAACCCTTCCCAGTTTTCATAGCCTATGGTCAACTCTTCTTTCCTTGAACATCTTACAGGCTAATTGTTTATTACTTTTCAGATTCTATTGTTTCACTTATACATAGTTGTAATTTTTTCAATAAATTTTTAACTTGAAACTAGTATCCATTTTTCCTGATGCAATACCTAATAAGATTATTTCCTCTTTCCTATGAAACCCTTCCAACATTTGAAAAAGTTTAGTTTTCCTTCGAACTCACTGGCTGCTTTCTCTTCTCCAGGTTGACACTACAGTTCTCTTGTGTTAGGTGACTACGTTCAGTCCCATCACCTGATGATGAATTCCCTTTGTTTGTGCGGTCCCAGATCAGACCTTGATTCTGATGGGACCTGATCAGCCCCAAGCATGGGGAATTCATCCGCTTCCTTGCCTTGACCACAGCCCTGTTTTTACTAATAACAGCTTAATTTTGTGCTTTTTGACCACCACTTCAATTTATTGGCTCTTGTCAAGCATGTGGACATCTTAGATGTATTCATTAAAGATGTCAGAATACACGAGAGCTCCCTGATGGAGAGAAAAAGAGCATGCAGCCAGAAGCTCACAGTATTTGGTCAAGTGTGTAGGGAAGGTAGCAAAGAAGATAGAAAAACCAAATGCAGGCTGGGGTGGTGGCTCACGCCTGTAATCCCAGCACTTTGGGAGGCTGAGGTGGGTGGATCATGAGGTCAGGAGATTGAGATCATCCTGGCCAACACGGTGAAACCCCGTCTCTACTAAAAAAAAATACAAAAAATTAGCCGAGCATGTTAGTGGGTGCCTGTAGTCCCAGCTATGCAGGAGGCTGAAGCAGGAGAATGGTGTGAACCCAGGAGGCGGAGTTTGCAGTGAGCCGAGATTGCGCAGGATCATAGGGAATGTGTTGAGTGAAATAGCAGGCAGGAATTGCCAAATAATCTTTCTTAATCCCTCAGTCTAGTGCTCACGAAAGTAGCTGTGCTATGGAAAGAGCACATGCATTAGAATCAGTTGCCTCACTGCCATTTACGGGCTGTGTGATTTTGGGAACATTATTTCACTTCTCTGAGCCTTAGCTTTTTTAGCTGTAAAATAAAAATGATATCTACCTTTCAGTATTTTGGGACGAATTAAATGATTTTTATTAAATAATGCATGTAAAGCATACAGAACTGGGCATAGCCCTTTAATGAATGATAGTTTCTTTCCTAGATAATATTAATGATAGTCATGTGATTACTGGATGCACAGATGTTCTCCCAGTCTCTGGACTTCTCTAATATTGGTTGTAGAGGCAGATGAAGATGGACAAACTCTGGACCCCCTGCTCCTGTATTGGCCAATTGTCACCCTCGGGCTGTGTGTTCTGCAAGCTTGTAGACGTTGATGGGATGTTATCTGAAATAGATTTTGATTGGACTCTCTCTTTCTTTTTGCTCCCAAACAGAGGTACTGTTCTGCTTGGAGGACTGTCTGCTTTTATATATGTATCTTATTAACTGTTGGATGTAGTGGGGAAATTGTTGAATCAGCTCACATTTGAATCTCAAAATAAAAATGGCTTTTAGAAGTGCCCTCTACTTTCAAGAAGCTGGCTAATATGTGGTCTGCAAAAATGCCAATGTGTAATATTTGTAAAATATAATTTGAAATTACTTATTTGTAAAAGTTATGGCATTATTGTTCATTAATTTTTTAAATATTGGTGGGTATATTCTGAAATAAGATTTTGCCATGAGAAAAAAATAGAAATAAACTTTGTAATGTATCACTAAACAAAAAGTATTTTAGATATTTGACTTGAGTAATTGAGTCTTGGAAAATTTTACTTGGACATTTATGTTTTCCTTTGCAATCAAGTTCATTGTTGTTTGTTTACTCATTACTAATATAATCTCTTGAGTTAAACACTAAATCTAGGGTTATAGTAATCTCTTCCTATTTTTTTTCTCTCTTGTCTGAAGTGGGAAGTTATGTTTTATTTTTGGTGCTTTTCTGCTTTTAAAAAAAGTAACATATACACTAATGAATTGTGTGCATTTTATTAGAAGACTGAATAGGATAATTTTATAAATGAAAACATGAAACAACTTTTAACCTGTGGTATATGATGGCTATTTTTGCATAGAAGAAAATATCAAAAAATACAAAGAAACTTTTCTTACATTTGCTTGTGTTAAATGATTTCTGACTGTTCGATGGTCCATGTACCAGTTGGCTGACTGCTTCTCTATGCTCTGCTTTTCGGTCTCCATGCTTTGGTTCCTATGAGTTTTTTCATGGAGAATGGCCTCACCCACTCACTTCTGTTTTCTCAAATCCTACTCATCCTCCAAGGCCCAGTGCAATTGTTTCCATTATGAACATCAGAGGCTAGGAACTAATTTTTTTCTACTCCAAGCCCCTAAAGCATGATCTTTTTTTCTCTTCTGGATACTACTCACATGGCACCTCCCACATTCTGTCTCGTTTCACAATAATTTCTGTAAGCGCCTTTTGTTTCTTTTCTAACTCTAAGATCCTGGAGAGAAAGAATTTGTTTCTCAATTGTTTTATCTCACATAGTATTTTACACACTAGTTAAGAACTCCACATGTATTTGTCAAATGGATATGTTTTAACTTATTTACAGTTAGATGTAGTCTTAGAGATGTCCTCTAAAGGATATTGATGGCAGAAGAAAATAACATTCTGAAGGGAAACAAACTATTGCTTCCATGG
Organism: Trachypithecus francoisi; assembly: GCF_009764315.1. Taxonomy (NCBI): domain Eukaryota; kingdom Metazoa; phylum Chordata; class Mammalia; order Primates; family Cercopithecidae; genus Trachypithecus; species Trachypithecus francoisi. The sequence continues at coordinate 45,056,310 of NW_022681454.1, forward strand.
GGAATAAAACCAGATTTGGAAAAAGTAAATAGCCCTTTCTCTGATGGTATTTCAAGCTATTTCCAGTCCTTTGGCCAATGAATCTACAAGAAGGGACTGAGTGAAAAGAATTATTGTCATTGCAGTGACAAGGGCCTCATTCTTTTACTTCTGAGCAACCCAACACGGATGGAGTTATCCATGGAATGACTTTAGGAGACAGTAAAATGTGTCACTCATTAGGCCAAAATGGTTTCTCCTCTTAGCCGTTCCCTGCTGAGATCCCCACCGTCAGAGCGTATGGTAGAATATGTCAAGAAAACTTCCTTAGAAAACACCCAATGTTACTTAAGAAGCAATAACACAGCAGCCCATGGGCACCTGGGGTCCATGAGTATCACACCTGCAGCCTCAGGTCCTGAAGCGGAGCGAGATGTGGGCCGAGGCATGGGTTGGGGATCAGAAAGATTCTGGGACCCAGAGTTTTGTAGTAGAGAGGCTTGAGGACCCCGAGGAGTGAGGGAAGGGACAAAAAGTGCCAGCCATAAGACAGAAACCCCAGAGCAAGCGAAAGTAAACTTCACCTCCCCTGCATTTTCCTCTAGGGCTAGTCCAGAGTTTAGTCATGCTAAGAATGGTCATTCAGAGATTCAGCTTACCTTTACATCAGTTTGATTTTTCTTCCCAGGTGACGTGTAAACACACTTAAAAACATAATGTCCATGTTTCTCATGGTGACCCTTGTATGTTATCTACGAAAACACAACATTATATTAAGACACATTTTATCTCTTACAAAGAAATTGTTGGGCTCTCTTTTTATTTTTTTATTTTTTATTTTATTTTATTTTATTTATTTATTTATTTATTTATTTTTTTGAAACGGAGTCTAGCTCTGTCGCCCAGGCTGGAGTGCAATGGCCGGATCTCAGCTCACTGCAAGCTCCGCCCCCGGGGTTCACGCCATTCTCCTGCCTCAGCCTCCCGAGTAGCTGGGACTACAGGCGCCCGCCTCGTCGCCCGGCTAGTTTTTTGTATTTTTTAGTAGAGACGGGGTTTCACCGTGTAGACCAGGATGGTCTCGATCTCTGACCTCGTGATCCACCCGTCTCGGCCTCCCAAAGTGCTGGGATTACAGGCTTGAGCCACCGCGCCCGGCCTGGGCTCTCTTTTTAATCCTATGAGAAACTTTAAAACTTGGGTGAAGCTGAATTCTGCCTCTGACAAATGGTAGTACTTCTTATAACCACAGGAGGGTGTGTGTCAGCCAGCTCCCGAAGACAGCAACTTGTTCCTTCTCTCTTTTCTACATAACTCTAAATTTGTTTTCCCTAAGGGCCTGTCAAGTGCTTTTTGTCCTAGGGTGGATGGATTTTATTACCAAATTTCTATGGAAATGGAGCATGTGGAAATATTTTCAGGTGGGAGGGGGTGAGAGGACCGGGAGAAAGGCAGGATTTACAATATTCATGTCTGATGTCTAATTGGCAAAACTCACAGCATGAACGTTCAGGCTGTTAAGCTGGCAATGTTGGCCTTTGTAATTTTCAGCTGAGATAAAGTACAGAAGATTGTTAGTTCTTAGAACACAATTTTCTGTGATAGGCAGAAGTAAGCTGCAATTTGGTGGCATGCAAAGCGGGGAGGATTCGTTTAACTGTTTGCATATGGAAAGCTGATTCCATGGACATAGAATTCCCCATTAAGACCTGATAGCTACCTTCCCCTTTACTCCCTTATTTATCATTCTGAGAGCCAAGTGTTTGTCAGGTGCATGTGTGGGAAAATATTGTTTGATAGTAGCAATGTTCCCAAATTCTTACTCACTTAGCCCCAAGAAGGTTGCCTGGCAAAGCATTGTTTCATATGAAGGAAGAAATCACATTGGAGAGAAAGAAATCTCTATTCACAATGTTTTCCTCTTTTCTGTCACACATGGTGTGTGAATTACAATACCTGATTGACTAGAAAGTGCCAATATTATGTTGTATAATTTTGCACTTCCATTCAAAGTGCCCAAGACTATTTTGACAGTTACACTTTTCTCCTACTGACTTTTTCTTTACAGAGCCGAAATAGAGTTATTTGAGAAGATGAATTCTGTTTACCCTCTGCTCTTCCACACAGCTTTGCTTAGTTTTCTCAGTCTGCGGTTGAAATGTCTGAAAGGAAACAAGAAACAAAACTTCACCCACTAGAACATTCTATTTCACTAACTTCATTAAACAAACGTTTCATTTATTTTTCTCTCACTGGGTTCTATTATTCAATGTGGAAAATCATTCTAACCAAAAGAAGATTGGCACATTCATGCATTAATGTTTGTTTCAGTATTACGAAAGACAGTGCCAGCTTCCTGCCCCCAGAGGGAGACAGTGCTTTCTCCACTACAGAACTGGATTCAAGCTCAGACAACCGCTAAGTGGGTGTGGCGGGGGAGAAGGGAGGGATAGCACCCCAGATGAAGGAGCTTGGCTGCCATCGGAATCCACTGAAAAAGAAGTTTTCACTGACAAACTGGGAGCTGTTAAATATAAGTGAACTAAAATCAGAGTTTGACAATTTAAATTATATGTGTGCATTAATTATATAAGTTGAGTAATTGTAATATTAAATTAAGGTATGAGGCTGTTGATGGCCCAGGGAGAGTCAAACCATAGCTGTTCACATGAGGGGTAGGATCACACCTAAGAATAAAATCTTATTGCTGCCAGGTGTTTCATTCTGAGAAGGAAAAATGGAGGTGGCCAGCAGATTAGGACAAATTCTTTTTCTTGGTTTGACATAAAGTGTCAAAATTTCTTGAGGGTAGCATAGGGTGAAGGGTAGCTATTGAAGCGCAGAAAGGGCAGAAATGAAGAAAGAATAGACCCCGGCAGTTTGTCTCAGGCCTTTGGGCTAACGTTTGTATACCACGGGAAAGCATGCAGAACAGGGACCATAAATCTGGGAGCAAATGTTTTATGAAAGGGATAGATGTAACAATTCGTTAATTCTCAGTATTTTTCATTTACCTCTCTCTTTTAGAAACTCCTAGCCTATCTCAGATGTGACACCAGGAACCAGTGGGCGGACTGGGTCGTGTTTGAATGGGTGTGCTACAGTGGAAGCAGGCATCACGGTGGATCAATCATATAAAAGAGAGAACCCCTTAAGGGAAAGATTGAATAAAGATATAAACAGAAAGAGGGCCACCTAGGCCAGCTGTCATATTTACCTGGAAAGTGTTCTTCCTGAAGAAGCTGTAAGTTTCTATATTTTGTTTAATACAGACAGGTTGTTCCTTGCACTAAGATATTGGGAATGTCCAGGCTTGCTCTAAGCTCCTTTAAATCTCCAGCTCAATCTGAACTGATTCCTTCATTTCCCAAACTCATCTGTCCTCTGTGTTCAGACTGGGTTTGGGTGAAGGAGGCCTGGCATGAGACTGGGGGGTAGAAGGAGAGAGAAGCCAGGGTATGTCCTTCTTTGCTCTTTTTGGGGCTGCATCTCTAGAATTGGGTACATCTCCTTTGTGGTCCTAGTTCCCCCACCCAGGGGCCTAGGAGCAGCACCTTTTTTTTTCCCTCCAGCCCTGAGGGTGGTGGTAACTTTGATCCTTGGGTGGTCTCACCACCCCTGGTTGGCCTTTCTGTTCTTCCTTATACTTTATAGCTAGTTTCCCTTAGAAAGTCCCTCTACTGAGCTCTCTGTAGTGGATTTTGTTTTCCGGACTGGACTCTGGCAGATAAAATCATCTTCAAAATACAAAACTCAGAAGTTTAGAAAGCACCTCCATGGCTGGGCTCCAAGGCATAGCAGGCTAATATTCTATTCCATTCTAGAAAATAACAATAGTTTATCAATAACACCTTCTATTTATAGGATACTTTACAGTTTGTAAATTGCTTTTGTACACATAATCTCATTTGAGTCCCAAAGTAACCCTTATAAGATAAGCAGTAGAAGAAACAGAATTGTCTACACTCATACAGTTGGTAGTTGCAGTAGAAGTAGAGAAGATATTTTGATTTAAATCTTCTGCCTCAAAGTCCCAGGGTTAAAATAATAAATTTTTCAATGACTAAATACGAAAAAGCATTTAGTAATAAGAGGAAGTGTTCCTAAACTTTATATTAATTATCTTCAAGGCATATTTTATAGTTTTATCCTTTATTGCATTTCTTATGTTGATTCTTATATAATTGTGTGAATATAAATTTGGACCATTATATCACTCTTCAAAAATATAAAAACAGTGCAAACAGTTCTGGAAATTGGACTATAGGAAGAAGAAAGCATAAAAATGAGATGGGCAGATACTGAGCAGAAGAAAGAAATCATAGTATGGGGTATCAGGGATCTTCTTACAGAACACACACACACATATGGGTTAGAAACATACTTGACAATATAGAGTACCTGGGCACAGTTTTGATTTATTGTGACTTACAACAAAGTCTTTCTAGTCTAACTGCATGTTGATGAATATTAACTGAATTGCATGGCCTAATAAACATTCATTTTCTTCCTTTTAAAAATCTTTTAGAATTTGGCTTGTAATTCCAAGATGTATGCAAGTGACTGAGTATATACTAGTTTCTTAAACCACCAATCTATCATTTAAAAATTTAGGTAATTACTAAAATGGCATCTTTATACCTGGAAGAAAACATTATATTTCACAGTTCACAGTCACAAATGTTGCCTCTGCATCCTTGCTGAGCTGCTTTCATTTGAAATATGCATCCCTCCCTTCTCCCCCCATACCCTCAGGCAGATGTCTTGGGCTTGAATGTGGTCCTGTAATGGAGATGGCACTGTCTGCCTCTGGGGAGGAAAGCTGGCATCCTCTTCTGATCAGTGGTCACTGAATCGATGTTGACATAGCACATTTACTGGAAAATGATGAGAAAGCCCCACTCTAGCTGTTTCTTGGAATACGTTGCTCAAAATAAAATCTTCAACTGGCTGACTTGAGCTAGGTCAGTAAGACTCATTCTTCCACCGTGAGAGGTGGGAGAGACACCTGAGCCTCTAGGCCTTGATTGAGTGAGGTCTGTGCATGGGGCCTCGCAAATGTGTGTTGTGAGCAGTACAGGCCCCATAGGACTGTACTGCACACGCTTGTTACACAGAGTGTGTGGAGAAGGGAACACATTTCCCTAACTTTCACTGCCTTCCGTGTGGCCCTCGGCTGCCTGGTCATCCTCATCAGCCTGGTTACCCTACTAGTCACCCACTCACTCAGGACCTATATATAAGTATGACTGGCAATGGGATGACAATTTGTTTCCATGGTTCTCCAACCAAAAAGGTTGTTCTGATAAGTTAGGATGCTGCTCAGACATTATCTAATTAGCACTGTGTCTGCATTGCAGAAAATAACTAACACTCAGCATTTTCACAAGATAATTTGGTCACATCCTGAATATTCAACTGGGTGAGTCAGAGAGAAGGAAAGACACCCAGGGAAGTAGGAGCTTGATTTGGGCTAAGCTTGGGGGTACTACGTCCCATCTGTAGCCTCACTGATGAAGAGAAAAATCACAAGTAGGATCCCACAGTATTGGGGTGTTGCAAGAAATACAGAAGAGTTCTTGTCTCTTTGCATTTTTACCTATTTGCTAAATCTAGTTGGTTAGCTTTAAAACATTCATGTCAGATTCTTTAAGTTTTCAGGAAAATATTAAAACATTATTTTGGCATGTTATAGTTTGAGTCTTTGAGTATCACTCATTAGTATCAGCTGATTTGAAATGCTGTGGCTGCCTCCTGGTTTTCTCAGAAAATCTGGTTTTGGTGTTCCTTAAGAGGCAACGTTGTGTGATCTCATAGTTCAGCACACGTTTATTGAGAGCCTCCTTGATTAAGTGTGTTAAGTGCTGGATGCTTTCTGTTTGCTTGGTACTTCTTAAAATAAGTGAATTAGGTAGATGCTACTAATTTAAATAGACATTGCTTGAAAGAAAAACAAATGAAGAGAGCAAGAGATTATCTGAAACATAATTGAATTTGTAAATGCTTACTGGTGCTGCCCAGGTCACACTCAAAAAGAGTAGTCCCACACAGAAAACTCGCATCTTTGAGAATCTCTGTGAAAAGACAACAATATCTTACCACAAAGCATTGCCAGTTATAAACTGCGGCCGTAAGAAGAGATAAAACACATAGGAATATATAAACACCCTTCCCCTTGGCAGTTCATTTCCTTTTGTGTATGTGTGTGTATAGACCATGTATAATTTACTTATACCCAAGTGTGGGCATTTTAATCTAGGAGCTTTCATATGTCTAGTTATTCCAATGTGAAAATGAAAATTATTCAATATCATTAAAACAGTAAAGTCAGTTGATAGAAATATATTTTATAGACACATATATTTGCTGTATCATCAGCTCTTCTTCCTCTTGTTTTTAGAACGAGATTGTTTAATTATTTGCGTCATTCAAAGTGACATGAAGTTGATACAGCAGCCCATAACACACTCTAGGTCTGTCAGGGTAGCAGATTGCACTGTGGGGAAAGCTTATCTCCCTGCGGGCTGGTACCCTAATCTGTGTCTCATGTTCATTAGCAATGTGTCTGAATTAGTAGCCATTCATGGGCTGGAGAGTGAACTAATTTTTGCAATGCTGACATTAATAGCTAACATTTATTGAATACTAAAATGAGCCAAGCACTGGGTCTAAGAATTTTGCATGCATTCAATTATTTGAGCCTCACAACAACCCTACAAGTTAGGTGGTGTTACTATGCCTGTTGTATAGATTAGGAAATAGACACGAAAAGATCAAATAACTTGCCTTAGAACTCACTAAGGGGCAGAACTGGGATTAGTATCCAGGCAATATGGCTATAGACCCAGTTTTCTTAATCAAGACTCTCTGCCACCTTAAATAACTTTCTATTCTTTTATCTCATTACAGAAAAATCCATGTGCAGTTGACTTAAAGGCTTATATTGGGTTCAACAAAATGATGTTCAAAATACTAACATTTAGTTACAAAGGTATTTGTTTATGTTTTGGCAAATATGCCAACAGGAACTAGTGAGCTCACTTAAGTAGCCATTAGACTGGAAAAAAGTCAACATGTCTTTGGACTATTGATCTTATTATTATATTATGAAAACAGTAAACTTATACCACTCTGAGATTTCATGAAGAAAAAATATTTTTATGGGAAAAAATAATCTAAATATTCTTGCAATCTTTAAACATCTCAAGGAAAAGCTGGTATTTGGAGAAATAAATATAACTATTAAATATATTCTAAAATCCTAGGCTATGTTTTTCTAAATTAATGGATCTAAATTCTAACTATAGTTGACCCTTCCAAGCATTTTGTAGATCAGGACAACGTAAGTAATTTATGAAATGATTTAATGCTGATCAGTAGAAATATCAACACAGATGAGGTTTCAAAGTATGAATAAGATCAGATTTCCCTGATTGCAGTTTGTTAAGTGAAGGGATAGAGGAAAATTAAAGTCTGAGTTACTGTGGATCTTGATAATGCTAATAACAAAAAAAGAGAAAGTTGTTATCAGATCATCAATTTTAATTGATGATTTCTAGAGCATGGTAACACATTTTCTAGTTTATAAAACAAAGCACCAAATAATACATAGTTGTGCTCAGTAGAGAAGATTTTCAAAAGTAATAAAAACCTACTTGGGTGGCAAGCATCTTAAAAACGTAAACAACTACGATATAAAGCTATTTGCTATCAAGAACATGAAAGCCAAATTACCTGGTATCTTTTACCTTCAGAATACCTGGCTTCTTGTTGCAGGATTAGCAGTCTCTGAGCATTTTGCTGAAATTTAAAGTTTGTTAGAGTTCCCAATGGCCAATCAGCACTGGCTCACTCAGCGCTAGCAAACAATTTGTTACAAGTGCCCACAGATAACCATAGGGGGGTGAAGTAATTTTAATCTAAAAATGTGTTTGTGGTAGAAAGCTACTATCAAATGTTCCAGAAAGTGGGATAAACAGAAAATATAAATACCTCAGTTTGGACATCATGTTGTCAGATAATCAAAATTGATTTCAGAACTGCTAATTAGGACCGACTGAATACCTAACAAGTTTAGAAATGGAAAACATTTTTGCTATCATTTTTTGTAGAAAGTTTATGATGTCAATTTTATCTAAATGAAATTCAGCAACATTTAAGAAAAATGTTTTAGGTGCCTACTGTGTGACAGGCATTGGCAAAACTACAGTGAACAAAAGACAGAAAAAAAAAATCCCTGTCTTCCTGGAGCTTAGAATCCAATAAGGGAGACAGATAATAAATAAGATAAATGAGTTAAATAGATTAGATACTGACATAGACGAAGTCTAAGGAGAAGAGGTATTGTGGGGGAGGAACAAGCATTGAGGGTGGGGACACTGGGCTGAAATTTTAGATAGAAAGTCCTGGGAAGGCCTCAATGAGAAGGTAACTTTTGAGTAAAGACCTTGCTGTGGTTTGAATGTACGTGTCCCTCCAAAATTCATATATTAGAACTTAAACCCCAAGGTGATGGTGTTGAGAGATGGGCTCTTTAGAAGGTAATTAAGTCATGAGGACAGACCGCTTATGAATGGGATTAGTGACCTTATAAAAAGGCCAGAAGAAACTAGCTAGTCCCTTTTTGCCCTTCTGCTTGTCTGCAATGTGAGGACACAGCATTTGTTCCCTCTGGAGATGCAGTAGCAACGTGCCATGTTGGAAGAAGAGATAGACAGCCCTTGCCAGACAATGAACATACTGGCCTTTTGATCGTAGATTTCCCAGCCTCCAGAACTGTGTGAAATAAATTTCTGTTTTTTATAAATTACCCAGTCTATGGTATTCTGTAGTAGCAGCGTGAACAGACTCAGGTAAACCTGCAGCTATATGACTGTCTATGGGAAGACCGTTCCAGGAAGAAGAAATAGGAAAAATAGTGCCCCAGAAATAAAAGCCCTGTGGCTTGTTCCAGGAACAGAGAAGAGGCCACTTTGGTTAGAGGGACTGAGCAAGGGGAATAGCAGCAAATGAGGTCAGAAAGGTATTAGATGGCAAATGGTATAGGACCTGTAGGTCATTGCAATGCTTTTGACATTGCTATGAGTAAGAGGAAAAGTCCTCGGAGGTTTTAAACACCAGCATGATTGAGGAGTGACTGAAGTAGAAAAAAGGCAGAGAGGATGGTTAGGAAGATCTTGCAATAATCCCAGCCAGAGATGATGGAGGCTTGAACCTGAGTACGGCAGAAGGGATAATGAGACCTGGTCATATTCTGAAGAAGTTTGGGAAAAAAAGGTAATAGGATTTACTGAGGTACCAGAAGTGGCCTGTGAGAGAATAATCAAGAATCAGGATGACACCAAGGTTTTTGTCCTGAGCAACAGGAAGAATAAAGTTGATTTTTTCTTTATATTGGAAAAAATGCAGAAGAAAATGGTTTTGAGGAAAATATTGTGAGTTTGGATTTAGACATGAATCTTATAAGATGGACAGTTTAGGACACTCAATTTCTTAATGAAACAAGTAACACACCTATATTAGAATGAGTCTTTCCAGTGCGATTGCCTGCTCTCTTGTTTTGCCCCAACTGGCTACCAAAATCATTGTTGTAATAGTTTGAGAGGTTCCACTTAATCTCAAAATATTATAATACCTGTAAAGGTAATTGACATTACAACTATATTAAAGCATCAATAAAAATTATGTAAGAGTTATTCAACCTATACTTTGTGATAAGAACTACCTTCACTTACAGTGACATATGCTTTTAACAGTTGTATATTAAATATACAAATAATATATAATAACGTTTAAGTGTAAACTCTCAATTTCTCTCAACTCTCCAAATAGACAAAAACCAAAACATAAAACACAAACAAGTCTTTCATCAGTTCTATCTGAGAAAATGGTTCCTTTTCTAAGTCAGGCTAACTCTCTCTCTCTTTTTTTTTAATCATATCTAAACTCTGCAGTTCCTCTTTTGAGTGTCCAGAGCTGCTTTTCCTCCTGTCCCTCACCTCATGTCTTCTTTTTATAAAAATTTTTATTTAGGTTTGGTGGTACATGTGAAGGTTTGTTACACAGATAAACACATGTCACTGGAGTTTGTTGTACATATTACTACATCACCCAGGTATTAAGCTCGGTACCCAATAGTTATCTTTTCTGCTCCTCTCCTTCTTCCCACCCTCCACCCTCAAATAGACCCCACTATGTATTGTTTCCTTCTTTGTGTTCATAAGTTCTTATCATTTAGCTTCCATTTATAAGTGAGAACATGTGGTATTCGGTTTTCTGTTCCTGTGTTAGTTTGCTGAGGATAATGGCCTCCAGCTCCAGCCATGGTCCCACAAAGGACATGCTCTCTGTTTTTTATGGCTGTATAATATTCCATGGTGTATACTTACCACATTTGCTTTATCCAGTCTGTCACTGATAAGCATTTAAGTTGATTCCATGTCTTTCCCATTGTGAACAGTGCTGCAATGAACATCCGTGTTCATACGTCTTTATGGTAGAATGTGTCACATTCCTCTGGGTATATACCCAGTAATGGGATTGCTGGATCAAACGGTAGTTCTGCTTTTTCAGAACTGCTTTTTTTTTTTTTTTTTTGAGACGGAGTCTCGCTGTGTCTCCCAGGCTGGAGTGCTGTGGCCGGATGTCAGCTCACTGCAAGCTCCGCCTCCCGGGTTCACGCCATTCTCCTGCCTCAGCCTCCCAGGTAGCTGGGACTACAGGCGCCGCCACCTCGCCCGGCTAGTTTTTTTTTTTTGTAGTTTTTAGTAGAGACGGGGTTTCACCGTGTTAGCCAGGATGGTCTCGATCTCCTGACCCTCGTGATCCGCCCGTCTCGGCCTCCCAAAGTGCTGGGATTACAGGCTTGAGCCACTGCGCCCGGCCTCAGAACTGCTTTTAAGAACATTTTCCAGGACTAGGTTTGAGCTATTGGGTGGGGCCACTATTGATTTACAACCATTCAAGCATAGATCTTAGAATATTTGAATATTGTCATTGACAGTGGAAACATTGAACTCTAATAGCTTTGGAAGCAAATAGACTTGAGTTCAAATCCTGACTCTACCGCTTGTTTACTGTGGCAAATTGATTAAACAACTAATTTGAACTTTTCTGTGCTTCAGTTTCTCCAACTGAAAATAAGGAGCACAGAGAATCCATGACCAGAATTTAAGCAAAGTCAAAAAAAAAAAAAAAAAAGAGGATTTGGGTGATATAGAAAGGAGCTAACAAGGAAATGGAAGTCAAGGAAAGTAGGCAACAAAGAGTGTTCAGCCAGTTATGAGACAGAATGGAAATATAGAGCTTTCTAAATGGAAGACAATGAAATCCACAAAAATGCTCATTTTCAACTTTGGATATGCTATTAAAGCAATAAATAATCCAGGAATTTCTATAATAAAGTGTATATAATGCAGTTTTTTAAGCTGTTACACTGTTTCATAACATTAACTTTATATTTTGAATGATCCAGTTAAAGAGCAAGCACTTGATATGTGCCTTAGGAAATGTTCAGTTTTTTATTGCTATAATTTTATAAATAATTTCAGATATTCCTCAAATGTGTCTTTCTTAGTTTCAAATGAATTTCAGTGTGCATTAAACAGATTTCCCTTTCATTTGAGTGACGGAAAATTAATTCTGATCTAGAAAAACCTGTGTTCTAGGATAAGAAAATGTATAGAGTTTTAAGAGAAAAAAATTGGCTTAGCCACTAGTCCTACCAAGGGGTGAACTGGCAGTAGCTAAATATACTGCTCTCAAAGCTAAAATGAATTCAAAGCTAAATAAAAAAAATTCAACTTGAGCTTTAAATTTAGAACCTACAATTGACAAAAGCAAAAAAAAAAAAAAAAGAGAGAGCCTATTCTGGCTAGAAGGTTGCAAAAAAGAAATTCTGGGGAAAAAAAATTAGTAGAATGATCCTTTGCCTAAGTTCTGTGGAGTAGAGATTTTACTTCTACCCTCTTAAAACTTGCCCTCTGTGTTGAAATTGAACTTCAAAAACTCAATATAAGTTTTCTAAAGGTTATTGTATAATAAAGAGTTTTGCCATGACATTTCTAAGGAACCAATAACTAAAGTTAAAACCAGGAGTCTGTTAAAAAATATGTATCTTCACACCATCTCGATTTAACTGGAGAACAAAACAAAATAAAACAAACAAACAAACAACAAACAAAAACAGGAAACAACTGAGAAGAGAAAGAAATTGACACTTGAACTTTATTCCGGTTCCTGGTTCCTGGTTCAAAAATGGACACCTCCACCAGTGGTGCACCTAGCCTGACTTTACTGGCTCAGACTGACACACAGAGTTGTTCCTCAAAGAGAATCTGGATGGAAGTACTCCATGGAACAGGTTTCGCCCTGTTGTGGGTTTTTCATTTCTTACCCCTCACTTGAGTGTGAACAATCTCATAAAATGTTAGCTAACTAGAAACCTATACTATCAGTTCCAGCTATTGGATTCTTACCCAGGAATAAGGCTTTTTGTTTTGTTTTGTTTTATTTTCTCATCTATTTCTAGGACCCATCTTCTCTGTACTTGTGCTCTGGGATTAATTGCTTTGATAATACATTTTTTCAAACTTAGTTTTGTAGGAAGTCATTTTTTCCCTGCTATCATAGTCCTCAATTTATTCTTGACTCTATTAAGGTAACACATTTCTCTGTCATCATTTTAGACAGACTTACACAATATACTTTTCCATATGTTCTAACTAAAATAACTCTCTGTTTTACATATACAATATACTTTTCCATATGTTCTAACTTGCCAAAATAACTCTCTATCTTCTAATTTATATACATTACAAATAAACAGTATTTCCCCTCCTGCATCAGTGGGCAAGTCTTTGAAGTGTTGTGAATAGAACAGAGGGGTCCATGTTGAGTAATCTCTTCTTTACCATACAGATGCTTAGACTGGTCAAGGCTTTAGGCGTTTCATAGAAGTATTTACTTCCCACTGATCTCCAAAATAGAGTCCAGAATGGGTGTGTTGGGAGTCTTGCCCTGTTTTTAGCAGAAGGAATGTTTTCATTTTAAACACATTCATTCATGAGTATCAATAATCATCCTAAGCTCGAAAAGGTCACCTTTTCTAAAGCATCACTTACAACCAGCTTTCTCCTTTACCCTCAAATTAATTTTATTTTTAGTTATTATTTTTTCTCTCAGCATTTGGGAATTTCAACAGAAGCCATAAAAATTTCAGCCAGATGCAGAATCATGGAGGGTCACAGCAGAGCATGAAGCTAGCTGTGTTCATTCCTCTAGGCTTTTTGTTTACCCATTCCTCTATTACAAGCAAAGAGAAGACATGTCAATATAATTTGCTTTTATTTTTATATTAGAAAGATGTCTTATTCCACCTTAAAATGTAACTCAGAGGATGTAGTTAAAATATAATTATAATGATGCCAGCCCTTTCCTTCAGGACATGGTGACATTGCTGGAAGTGGCTGCAAAACTTTGTTGTGTGACCTCAAGAGGAAAATATCTCTTACTCTCATAATAGGCTTTTTCAGAGGTTGCTGTTTTGTTTTTCAAGACCAAGAATCTTCTCCTCAGGATACAGAACATGAGGACTTTTACCAGCTAGCTATTCATTGTATTGAACATGTATTAATATTTTCTTACCAAATTAGGGTGTATATAGTCTTCTCAGTTTATTTTTAATTTCATGCTTATCTGCATTGTGTTATCATTTTTATTTTATCTCCTTTTTCATGAATTCCTTAATTCTCACCAATGCAGATTTTCTCTATGCTTGTCAGTTCCTGTTCCAATTATCTGCTGCTATTAAGATATCACCTTAAAACTTTAAGTAGTTTGAAATACAAATTCCCTGTTTTCTCTCAAGTTTCTGTGTGTTGACTTGGCTCAGCTGCATGATTCTCACTTGGGATTTCTCAAATGGCATAATCAGAGATGGGGTGCAAGAGTCATCCCAAAACTGGACTGAGCTGCACATCCGATATGCCACAGTGCTTCTCCACAGGACCTCTCGCTCCTGCAGAATAAACTGGACTTCCTATACAGTAGCTCAGGATTTAAAATACTCCATCAGAAATGGGATCTAATCAAACTAAAGAGCTTCTGCACAGCAAAAGAATCTATCATCCGAGTGAATAGACGACCTACAGAATGGGAGAAAATTTTTGCTATCTATTCATCTGACAAAGGTCTAATATCCAGAGTCTACAAAAAACTTAAACAAATTTACAAAAAAAAGAAAAAAGAAAAAAGAAAAAAACCCAAAAACAAACAGCCTCATTAAAAAGTGGGGAAAGGACATGATTAGACACTTCAGAAAAGAAGACATGCATGTGGCCAGCAACATATGAGAAAAAGCTCAACATCCCCACTGATCATTACAGAAATACAAATCAAAACCACAATGAGATACCATCTCACACGTCACAATGGCTAATATTAACAAGTCAAAAAAAAACCCAAAAACATATGTTGATGAGGCTGGAGATAAAAGGAATGCTTTTACACTGTTGGTAGGAGTATAAATTAGTGTAACTATTGTGGAAGACAGTGTGGCAATTCCTCAAAGATCTAGAGGCAGAAATACCACTTGACCCAGCAATCCGATTACTGGGTATATACCCAATGGAATATAGCAGATCACGAGGTCAAGAGATTGAGAACATCCTGGCCAACATGGTGAAACCCTGTCTCTAGCAAGAAAAAAAAAATTAGCTGCATGTGGTGGTGCACACCTGTAGACCCAGCTACATGGGAGACTAAGGCAGGAGAATCACTTGAACCTGGGACGTGGAGGTTGTAGTCAGTGGAGATTGTGGCACTGCACTCCAGCCTTGGTGACAGAGCAAGACTCTATTTAAAAAAGAAAAGGAAAAAAAATGAATATAAAGCATTCTATTATAAAGAAACATGCACACATGCACATGTATGTTTATTGCAGCACTACTCACAACAGCAAAGACATGAAATCTACCTAAATTACCATCAGTGATATACTGGATAAAGAAACTGTGGTGCATATACACCATGGAATACCATGCAGCCATAAAAAAGAAGAAGAGCGTGTCGTTTGCAGGGACATGGATGGAGCCAGAAGCCATTATCCCCAGCAAACCAATGCAGAAACAGAAAACCAAATACTGCATGTTCTCACTTATAAGTGAGAGTTGAATAATTAATAAGAACACATGGACACAGGGAGGGGAACAACACACACTGGGGCCTGTTGGAAGTGGGGGCTAGGAGAGGGAAAGTATCAGGAATAACAGCTAATGTATTGCTGGATTTGATTCCTAGGCAATGGGATGATCTGTGCAGTAAACCACCATGACACACATTTACCTACGTTAATAAACCTGCACATCCTGTACATGTACCACGGAACTTAAAAGTTGAAGAAAAAAAAAAAAGTCAGGTAAAATTCATTAACTGGATTTGTTGGTCTACGAATAAAAGTTTCCATGCAAACTGAAAGCAGAGATTGACAGGCTAGTTTTGTGGGCTAAGCCTGGGACTGCTGCACAGTTACGCTCTACTTGATAGTTAAAGCTGTCAGATTGAAGTGGCTGCAGAAATAGGCCTCACACCTTGATGGAGAAGTGGCAACCTCACATTGCAGAATAGCTTGAGGAATGGAAGATAATGTTTCAGTCATTTTTGGATAATACAGTGTGCCTAAGACATGCCCTGGGTGCAATTCAGGTATTGGGCATTCACTGACAGTTATTCTCATAATGTTTGGTGTACTGGATTTGATCATAGCCCATTTTATGTAGCAGGAGTAATGGTTGTGTTGTTGATTTTACAGAACTAACCTACAGTTAGAAGTAAGATCAAGCTTCCCCTCAGCTGACTAAGTGGTGAGACATACCTGATCATTCTTGTTACAGAATTTTGAAAGACGGTATAGTGAAAAAGTTACCTTTAAATATTATTTATCAAAGATAATACTTCTTGCCGTGCCTAGGTCCAGGAACTGTCAGAAACATCTTATCAAATAGCTGCAGAGGATAGATTGCTTGAGCCAGAGATGGAGACTAGCCTGGGCAGCATGGCAAAACTTCATCTACTAAGAAATATAAAAATTACCCTGGCATGGTGGCACACACCTGTAGTCCCAGCTCTTGGGGCCGCTGAGGCAGGAGGATCAGCTCAGCCCGGGAGATCGAGCCTGCAGTGAGCTGTGATTGCAACACTACACTCCAGCCTGGGTGACAGAGCAAGACCCTGTCTCAAAAAATAAAAGTAATAAATAAATATGTAGCTGCAGAAAGGAGAAAATCCACAGGTTGCTGTATCAAACATCAGAAATTTTCCTGAGTGTTTGAACAGAGTTTGAAGCAAAGGACAAACCTTCAAATTGAAAACAACAACAACAACACACACACACACAGAAAAGAGAAAAAGATATAGTTTACCTCTTAAGTGATTAATGACAACAACATTTTTAAAGTGATCATAGTTTATACAATCATCTAAAAGAGGATCAGTGAACTATGGCCTGTGGGCCAAATCTGACTCATCACCTGTTTTGGCAGATAAAGTTTTATTGGAACACAGTCATGTTCATTTGTTTACAAATTGTCTATGGCTGCTTTCACTACAGTGTCAGAGTTGAGTAATTGTGACAAAAACCGTATGGCCTACAAAGTCAAGAATACTTTCTACCTGGTCTTTTAAAAAAAGAAGTTTGCTGACTTTTGCTTTTTAGTGAAAGTTTGCTGACCCCTTACTAAAATATTGAGGGTGGAATTTGTATTTTAAAAAGAGATAAGATGAATTCTCTACATATTAATGGTGGTCTGATCTTCCTGGGCCCTGGGAGCCAAGAAATACAAGGGAGAAGCCTCCTGAGAAAGACCAGGATATAACAGAGTGTAATTTGCATGGGAATATTTATTTTTCAACCAACAAATCAAGTTAATGAATTTCTAACCCACTAAGTATTTTAAAGACCTAGGGCAGAAAATGTTGACTCCACTGTACATGGATAAACAAAAGGTCCAAGTCATTGAGTCATGGTTTACTTTCAGTTGATGTTGATTCTTTTTTTAAACTGAGACTCATGTTTCTTTACTTTAGATTTTCCTTTTCAAAAGAAAAGGAGAAAAATGTGTATGCTTTTCTGCCTTTCTTACACTTCCACTATTTGTTCTCCTCATCATTCAAAGAGATTTACTTTGCCTGGAGAAGGATTGGAGTTTTTGACAGAAAGGATCCAAATGAAAAGAAAGTCAACATTTGTTTTCTTACTGCTGAAATAGACTTTTGAAACCCACATCAGAAACAATCATGTTAAAAGCTAAAGCTTTAGTTTTGCGAAAGTATTGTTTGTTTTACCTTTTTGGTTAAAGAAAGCACGGTGAAAATCAACATGGCTAACCATGAAGGATGCAGGGTATAGAATTTATGTCACAATAATAAACTAAAAAGGAGAGGGATATTTAGTGACCTTCACAGATTAAAGATGGGTCCCCTCTGCTATCCTGTCTGCTACCAGCTGCAGAGGATATTGATTGAGTCATTGTGTTGAAGGAGGTAAGAAGGACTTGAAATGAGAGAACAAGATATAGGGTGATCCTGGGAAAAGGGCAGAGTCATCTCTGAGAAACAGTTACACTATGGCGACACTGACACCTACAGACAATCCACCTACACAGTGGGTGAGCAGTCATTGAGCATACCACTGACTGGCGAGGGCCCGCATGTGTGCCATGAATCATCTTGTAGGAGTCACCCTCTTTGATGCATTAAAACCTTTTTTAAGCCAATCCACACTCCTGTGTGGCCAGCCTCCTTCTGAACCATCCAGGATACTCAATGCTTCCCAAACTTTGAGATCTGGAAGAGGTATTCAGGGGAGCTGCTCTGCTGCAACTTCCTGACAACCTTGCACAACTCCATACCGACCATGTCTTTATGGATTACATATGGGACCAGAATTGACTGCAGTACAACCTGAGTCTTGGCAAAGTACCCTGCGATTCCTCCTGGAGCAAGAAAGGATAAGCAAGCTGGTAAAGAGATGCCATGGGCAGTTCCCACCCACCCCCATATCTTGTGGGAGATGACCACAAGGACATTTCTCATTCGTCTCTTTAGTTTCAGTTGATCACAGGACTTTTGACCTTGCTCCCTCAGGGTTCAACTGCAGAATTCTTTGTGAGTTTATCTATTTGGCTAAGAGTTAGAGCTGACTCCTCAGTAGCAGAGTGACCTGCCACCTGTGCCATCTGTCATCTGGCCTCTTTGTTCAGTGTCATTCTATGGAATTAGGGATGCAGGGAGCTGACACCATGCTGGTGGTTCTCATGCATTTTGTGTGAGTAATAAACTGTCTGACCGTATTTGACTTCATGGTCTCCCTACTGGCTGAATCTATGGAAGTGTGGTGTGTGAACCTAGCAGTTGCATTCAGGAGCTTCGTAGCCCCATTACCAACCACACTGCTGCTCGGGGACCACTTAATTGCTTGACAGATTGTGAGTGGGAAAGTCCTGGGAGTCCGCACTTGGGTAGAAGTGGAGATTACAAAACCCACTCCAATTATCCAAGGTACTCAAAACCAGATGGGTTATCCTGGAAAGCATGATGAGTCGGGTGATTGGGCTTCCCACTAGCTTAAAAATGTGAAATAATACACCAACCAAAAGACTCTGAGACTAAGCGCTGAGTGGTGAGTGGAAGTTCTACTGCCAAAAAGGAAATCCATTTCAACCAAGAGAGGATAGACTTTGGGAGGTAAGACTTGGAGGGAAAGTTGGGTGAGACATTTTTTTAAAGCTAAGACTCACAGTCTTTGTCCCACATTGGAGAAAGACAGTGCTAGGTGTTGGTTTGGCAAGCACTGTGTGGGCTAGTTGGTTAGGCATCGGGTAAGGGTTGTGTTGACCAACTGTGGTTGCTTTAGTAAGTGGTCTTGTGCTGCATATATGAGGTGTGCACGCTGGGATTATGGTGCCCAGCTGCTGTCTGTGTGAATGAGGGCTCCCCTGCAGCTTTATGGTGCTCAGAGGTCTTTTATTTCTCTTCTTGTGCTATCCTTACAGGACTATGAAATCTGGTTGCCCCTGCTTCTCTTTGTATGGAGCACCCTTGCAGGCAGCCATGTTCACCATCCCTCACAGCAGCCACAGCAAGACCAGCCCAAGAAGAATCTGAGCTCAGACATACCTAGCACCACCCCCACCTGATGGTCCTTCCCTATCCACCCTGGTAGCGGAAGACAAAGGGCATATAATCTTGGGAGTTCTAGGGCCCTGCCCACCACCAGTCCCTCTCCACACTACTACAGCTGATGCTTTCTGGAAAGTTCCACCTGCTGACTGGAGGTCAACCAGCACAAAAATAGAGCATTAAACCATCAAAGCTAAGGACCCCCACAGAGTCCATTGCACTCTCTGCCACCTCCACTGGAACGGGCGCTGGTGTCCATGGCTGAGACCCATAGATGGTTCACATCACAGGACTCAGTGCAGACACCCCACAGTACCAGTTCGGAGCCGAGTAGACAGCTAGACCCAGAAGAGAGACAACAATCACTGCAGTTCGGCTCACAGGAAACCACATCCATAGGAAAAGGGGGAGAGTACTACATCAAGGGAATACTTTGTGGGACAAAAGAATCTGAACAACAGTCTTCAGCCCTAGACTTTTCCTCTGACAGAGCCTACCCAAATGAGAAGGAATCAGAAAACCAACCCTGGTAATATGACAAGACAAAGCTCTTCAACGCCCCCCACCCCCCCACCATCAAAAATCATACTAGTTCATCAGCAGTAGATCCAAACCGAGAAGAAATACCTGATTTACCTGAAAACGAATTCAGGAGGTTAGCTAAGCTAATTGTGTGTGTGTGTGTTGGGGGTGGGGGGCAGGGGGGCGAGAAGGACCAGAGAAAGGTGAAACCTAATGCAAGGAAATCCAAAAAATGATAGAAGAAGTGAAGGCATAAATATTCAAGGAAATAGATCGTTTAAAGAAAAAACAATAAAAAATTCAGGAAACTTTGGACACATTTCTAGAAATGTGAAATGCTCTAGAAAGTCTCAGCAATAGAATTGAACAAGTAGAAGAAAGAAATTCAGAGCTAAATACAAGGTCTTTGAATTAACCCAGTCCAACAAAGACAAAGAAAAAAGAATAAGAAAATACAAAGACTCCAAGAAGTCTGGGATTATGTTAAACGACCAAACCTAAGAATAATTGGTGTTCCTGAGGAAGAAGAGAATTCTAAAAGCTTGGAAAACATAACTGGGAGAATAATCCAGGAAAAATTTCCCAGTCTTGCTAGTTACCTAGACTGCAAATACAAGAAGCACAAAGAATACCTGGGAAATTCATCGCAAAAAAATCTCACCTAGACTCATTGTCATCAGGTTATCCAAAGTTAAGATGAAGGAAAGAATGTTAAGAGCTATAAGTCAGAAGCACCAGGTAACCTGTAAAGGGAAACCTATCAGATTAACAGCAGAATTATCAGCAGAAACCTTACAGCCTAGAAGGGATTGGAGCCCTATCTTCAGCCTCCTCAAACAAAACAATTATGAGCCAAGAATTTTGTATACAGCAAAACTAAGCATCATATATTAAGGAAAGATACAGTTGTTTTCAGACAAACAAATGCTGGCAGAATTCACCATTACCAAGCCCCCACTACAAGAACTGCTAAAAGGAGCTCTAAATCTTGAAACAAATCCTGGAAACACATCAAAACAGAACCTCTTTAAAGCATAAATCACACAGAATCTATAAAACAAAAACACAAGTTAAAAAGCAAAAGCAAAAAACAAAATAAAAATCAAAGTACACAGGCAACAAAGAGCATGATTAATGCAATGGTATGACACATTTCAATATTAACATTGAATGTAAATGGCCTAATGCTCCACTTAAAAGACACAGAACTGTGGAATGGATAAGAACTCACCAACCAACTATCTGCTACCTTCAGGGGACTCATCTAGCACACAAGGACTCACATAAACTTAAAAGTAAAGGAGTGGAAAAAGACATTTCATGCAAATGAACACCAAAAGTGAGCAGGGGTAGCTATTCTTACATCAGACAAAACAAATTTTAAAGTAACAGTGGTTAAAAGAGACAAAGGGAGACACTATATAATGGTAAAAGGATTTGTCTAACAGGAAAATATCACAACCCTAAACATATATGAACCTAACACTGGAGCTCCCAAATTTATAAGATAATTACTAATAGACCTAAGAAATAAGATAGACAGCAAAACAATAATGGTGGAGGACTTCAATACTCCACTGACAGCACTAGACAGGTCATGAAGACAG
This sequence comes from Trachypithecus francoisi, assembly GCF_009764315.1. Lineage (NCBI taxonomy): Eukaryota > Metazoa > Chordata > Mammalia > Primates > Cercopithecidae > Trachypithecus > Trachypithecus francoisi. The sequence goes on from NW_022681454.1 coordinate 45,077,594, forward strand.
AAAGTCAACAAAGAAACAATGGATTTAAACTATACCATGGAACAAATGAACTTAACAGATACATACAGAACATTTCATCCAACAACTACAGAATACACATTTTATTCAACAGTGCATGGAAATTTCTCCAAGATAGACCATATGATAGGTCATAAAACATGCCTTAATAAATTTAAGAAAATTGAAATTACATCAAGCACTCTCTCAGACCACAGTGGAATAAAACTGGAAAGCAACTCCAAAAGGAACCCCCAAAACCATGCATATACATGGAAATTAAATAACCTGATCCTGAATAAGCATTGGATCAAAAATGAAATCAAGATGGAAATTTAAAAATTATTTGAACTGAACAACAATAATGACACAACCTTTCAAAACCTTTGGGACACAGCAAAGGCAGTGCTAAGAGGAAAGTTCATAGCCCTATATGTCTACATCAAAAAGTCTGAAAGAGCACAAATAGACAATCTAAGGTCACACCTCAAGGAACTAGAAAAACAAGAACAAACCTAACGCAAGCCCAGCAGAAGAAAGAAAATAACCAAGATCAGAGCAGAACTAGACAAAATTGAAACAAAAAAACAAAAAATACAAAAGATAAATGAAACAAAAAGCTGATTCTTCGAAAAGATAAATAAAATTGATAGACCATTAGCAAGATTAACCAAGAAAAGAGGAGAGAAAATCCAAATAACCTCACCAAGAAATGAAACAGGATATATTATTACTGACACCACTGAAATACAAAAGATCGATGAGATTCAAAGATGACGGAATAGCAAGAGCTCCAGTCTGCAGCTCCCAGTGTGAGCAATGCAGAAGACAGGTGATTTCTGTATTTCCAACTGAGGTACCAGGTTCATCTTACTGGGGCTTGTCAGACAGTGGGTGCAGCCCACGGAGCAGGGCAGGGCATCCTCTCACCTGGGAAGCACAAGCGGTTGGAGAATTCCCCTTCCAAGCAAAGGGAAGCTGTGACAGACAGTACCTGGAAAATTGGGACACTCCCACCCTAATACTGCACTTTTCCAATGGCCTTAGCAAATGGCACACCAGGAGATTATATCCTGTGCCTGGCTCAGAGTGTCCCATGCCCATGGAGCCTCACTCACTGCTAACACAGCAGTCTGAGATCCAACTGCAAGGTAGAGTGAGACTAGGGGAGGGGCGTCCGCCATTGCTGAGGCTTGAGTAGGTAAACAAAGCGGCCGGGAAGCTCGAACTGGGTGGAGCCCACCGCAGCTCAAGGAGGCCTGCCTGCCTTTGTAGACTCCACCTCTGTGGGCAGGGCATAGCTGAACAAAAAGCAGCAGAAACTTCTGCAGATTTAAAGGTCCCTGTCTGACAACTTTGAAGAGAATAGTTGTTCTCCCAGCACAGAGTTTGAGATCTGAGAATGGACAGACTGCCTCCTCAAGTGGGTCCCTGACCATGGAGTAGCCTAACTGGGAGACACCTCCCAGTAGGGGCCGACTGACACCTCATACGGCTGGGTGCCCCTCCGAGCCGAAGCTGCCAGAGGAAGGATCAGGCAGCAACATCTGTTGTTCTGCAATATTTGCTGTTCTGCAGTCTCTCCTGGTGATACCCAGGCAAACAGGGTCTGGAATGGACCTCCAGCAAACTCCAACAGACCTGCAGCTGAGGGTCCTGACTCTTAGAAGGAAAACTAACAAACAGAAGGAATTCTATTTCTATTTCTATTCTATTTCCTTCTTAGAAGGAAAACTAAACAAACTAAAAAAAGGACATCCACACAAAAACCCCATCTGTGCATCACCATCATCAAAGACCAAAGGCAGATAAAACCACAAAGATGGGGAGAAACCAGAGCAGAAAGGCTGAAAATTCTAAAAATCAGAGTGCCTCTTCTCCTCCAAAGGAATGCAGCCCCTCACCAGCAATGGAACAAAGCTGGATGAAGAATGACTTTGACGAGTTGAGAGAGGAAGGCTTCAGACGATCAGTAATAACAAACTTCTCCGAGCTAAAGGTGGATGTTCAAACCCATCACAAATAAGCTAAAAATCTTGAAAAAAGATTAGACGAATGGCTAACTAGAATAAACAGTGTAGAGAAGTCCTTAAATGACCTGATGAAGCTGAAAACCATGGCACGAGAACTACGTGATGCATGCATAAGCTTCAGTAGCTGATTTGATAAAGGGGAAGAAAGGGTATCAGTGATTGAAGATCAAATGAATGAAATGAAGTGAGAAGGGAAGTTTAGAGAAAAAAGAATAAAAAGAAATGAACAAAGCCTCCAAGAAATATGAGACTATGTGAAAAGACCAAATCTATGTCTGATTGGTGTACTTGAAAGTGACGAGGAGAATGGAACCAAGTTGGAAAACACTGTGCAGGATATTATCCAGGAGAACTTCCCCAACCTAGTGAGGCAGGCCAACATTTAAATTCAGGAAAAACAGGGAATGCCACAAAGATACTCCTCAAGAAGAGCAACTCTAAGACACACAATTGTCAGCTTCACCAAAGTTGAAATGAAGGAAAAAATGTTAAGGGCAGCCAGAGAGAAAGGTTGGGTTACCCACAAAGGGAAGCACATCAGACTAACAGTGGATCTCTTGGCAGAAACTCTACAAGCCAGAAGAGAATGGGGTCAATATTCAACATTCTTAAAGAAAAGAATTTTCAACCCAGAATTTCATATCCAGCCAAGCTAAGCTTCATAAGCGAAGGAGAAATAAAATCCTTTACAGACAAACAAATGCTGAGAGATTTTGTCACCACCAAGCCTGCCTTACAAGAGATCCTGAAGGAAGCACTAAACATGGAAAGGAACAACCAGTACCAGCCATTGCAAAAACATGCCAAATTGTAAAGACCATCAATGCTAGGAAGAAACTACATCAATTAATGAGCAAAATAACCAGTTAACATCATAAAGACAGGATCAAATTCACACATAACAATATTAATCTTAAATGTAAAAGGGCTAAACATTCCAATTAAAAGACACAGACTGGCAAATTGGATAAAGAGTCAAGACCCATCAGTGTGCTGTATTCAGGAGACCCATCTCATGTGCAGAGACACACATAGGCTCAAAATAAAGGGAAGGAGGAAGATCTACCAAGCAAATGGAAAACAAAAAAAGACAGGGGTTGCAATCCTAGTCTCGGGTAAAACAGACTTTAAACCAACAAAGATCAAAAGAGACAAAGAAGGCCATTACATAATGGTAAAGGGATCAATTCAACAAGAAGAGCTAACAATCCTAAATATATAGGCACCCAATACAGAAGCACCCAGATTCATAAAGCAAGTCCTTAGAGACCTACAAAGAGACTTAGACTCCCAAACAATAATAATGGGAGACTTTCACACCCCATTGTTAACATTAGACAGATCAATGAGGCAGAAAGTTAACAAAGATATCCAGGAACTCAATTCAGCTCTGCACCAAGCAGACCTAATAGACATCTACAGAACTCACCACCCCAAATCAACAGAATATACATTCTTCTCAGCACCACATCACACTTACTCCAAAATGAACTACATAGTTGGAGGTAAGGCACTCCTCAGCAAATGTAAAAGAACAGAAATTATAACAAACTGTCTCTCAGACCACAGCACAATAAAACTAGAACTCAGGATTAAGAAACTCACTCAAAACCACTCAACTACATGGAAACTGAACAACCTGCTCCTGAATGACTACTGGGTACATAACGAAATGAAGGCGGAAATAAAGATGTTCTTTGAAACCAATGAGACAAAGACACAACGGGCCATAATCTCTGGGACAGAGCTAAAGCAATGTTTACAGGAAAATTTATAGCACTTAATGTCTACAAGAGAAAGCAGGAAAGATAGAAAATTGACACCCTTACATCACAATTAAAAGAACTAAAGAAGCAAGAGGAAACACATTCAAAAGCTAGCAGAAGGTAAGAAATAACTAAGATCAGAGCAGAACTGAAGGAGATAGAGATACAAAAAACTCTTCAAAAAAAATCAATGAATCCAGGAGCTGGTTTTTCGAAAAGATCAACAAAATTGATAGACCGCTAGCAAGACTAATGAAGAGGAAAAGAGAGAAGAACCAAATAGATGCAATAACAAATGATAAAGGGATATCACCACTGATTCCACAGAAATACAAGCTACCATCAGAGAATACTATAAACACTTCTATGCAAATGCACTAGAAAATCTAGAAGAAATGGATAAATTCCTGGACACTTACACTCTCCCAAGACTAAACCAGGAAGAAGTAGAATCCCTGAATAGAGCAATAACAGGTTCTGAAGTTGAGGCAATAATTAATAGCCTACCAACCAAAAAAAGTCCAGGACCAGACGGATTCATAGCCGAATTCTACCAGAGGTACAAAGATGAACTGGTACCATTCCTCCTGAAACCATTCCAATCAATAGAAAAAGAGGTAATCCTCCCTAATTCATTTTATGAGGCCCACATCATCCTGATACCAAAGCCTGGCAAAGATACAACAAAAAAAGATAATTTTAGACCAATATCCCTGATGAACATTGATGCAAAAATCCTCAGTAAGATACTGGCAAACTGAATCTAGCAGTACATCAAAAAGCTTATCCACCATGACCAAGTGGGCGTCATCCCTGGGATGCAAGGCTGGTTCAACATACGCAAATCAATAAACGTAATCCAGCATATAAACAGAACCAAAGACAAAAACTACATGATTATCTCAATAGATGCAGAAAAGACCTTTGACAAAATTCAACAGCTCTTCATGCTAAAAACTCTCAATAAATGTGGTATTGATGGAACATAACTCAAAATACTAAGAGCTATTTATGACAAACCCACAGTCAATATCGTACTGAATGGGCAAAAACTGGAAGCATTTCCTTTGAAAACTGGCACGAGACATGGATGCCGTCTCTCACCACTCCCATTCAACATAGGGTTGGAAGTTCTGGCCAGGGCAATCAGGCAGGAGAAAGAAATAAAGAGTATTCAATTAAGAAAAGAGGAAGTCAAATTGTCCCTGTTGGCAGATGACATAATTGTATATGTAGAAAACCCTATCATCTCAGCCCAAAATCTCCTTAAGCTAAGAAGAAGCAACTTCAGCAAAGTCTCAGGATACAAAATCAATGTGCAAAAATCACAAGGACTCTTACATACCAATAACAGACAGAGAGCCAAATCATGAGTGAACTCCCATTCACAATTGCTTCAAAGAGAATAAAATACCTAGGAATCCCACTTACAAGGGATGTGAAGGACCTCTTCAAGGAGAACTACAAACCACTGCTCAACAAAATAAGAGGACACAAACAAATGGAAGAACATTCCATGCTCATGGATAGGAAGAATCAATATTGTGAAAATGGCCATACTGCTCAAGGTAATTTGCAGATTCAATGCCATCCCCATCAAGTTGCCAATGACTTTCTTCACAGAATTGGAAAAAACTACTTTAAAGTTCATATGGAACAAAAAAGAGCCTGCATTGCCAAGACAGTCCTCAGCCAAAAGAACAAAGCTGGAGGCATCACGCTACCTGACTTCAAACTATACTACAAGGCTACAGTAACCAAAACAGCATGATACTGGTACCAAACAGAGATATAGACCAATGGAACAGAACAGAGCCCTCAGAAATAATACCACACATCTATAATCATCTGATCTTTGACAAACCTGACAAAAACAAGCAATGGGGAAAGGATTCCCTATTTAATAAATGGTGTTGGGAAAACTGGCTAACCATATGTAGAAAGCTGAAACTGGATCCCTTTCTTACACCTTATACAAAAATTAATTCAAGATGGATTAGAGACTTAAGGGTTAGACCTAAAACCATAAAAACCCTAGAAGAAAACCTAGGAGGCCGGGCGCAGTGGCTCAAACCTGTAATCCCAGCACTTTGGGAGGCCGAGACGGGTGGATCCCGAGGTCAGGAGATCGAGACCATCCTGGCTAACACTGTGAAACCCCGTCTCTACTAAAAAATACAAAAAAAAAAAAAAAAAAAACTAGCCAGGCGAGGTTGCAGGTGCCTGTAGTCCCAGCTACTCAGGAGGCTGAGGCAGGAGAATGGCATAAACCCGGGAGGTGGAGTTTGCAGTGAGCTGAGATCCAGCCACTGCACTCCAGCCCCGGCGACAGAGCGAGACTCCGTCTCAAAAAAAAAAAAAAGAAAGAAAGAAAGAAAACCTAGGCAATACCATTCAGGACATAGGCATGGGCAAGTACTTCATGACTAAAACACCAAAACAATGGCAACAAAAGCCAAAATTGACAAATGGGATCTAAAGATACTAAAGAGCTTCTGCACAGCAAAAGAAACTACCATCAGAGTGAACAGGCAACCTACAGAATGGGAGAAAATTTTTACAATTTCACTATCTGACAAAGGGCTAATATCCAGAATCTACAAAGAACTTAAAGAAATTTGCAAGAAAAAATCAGACGACCCCATCAAAAAGTGGGCAAAGGATATGAACAGACACTTCACAAAAGAAGACATTTATGCAACCAACAGACATATGAAAGAGTGTTCATTATCACTAGCCATCAGAGAAATGCAAATCAAAACCACAATGAAATACCATCTCACACCAGTTAGAATGGCGATCATTAAAAAGTCAGGAAACAACAGGTGCTGGAGAGGATGTGGAGAAATAGGAACACTTTTACACTGTTGGTGGGACTGTAAACTAGTTCAACCATTGTGGAAGATAGCGTGGCAATTCCTCAAGGATCTAGAACTAGAAATACCGTTTGACCCAGCCATCCCATTACTGGGTATATACCCAAAGGATTATAAATCATGCTGCTATAAAGACACATGCACACGTATGTTTATTGTGGCACTATTCACAATAGCCAAGACTTGGTACCAACCCAAATGTCCACCAATGATAGACTGGATCAAGAAAACGTGGCACATATACACCATGGAATACTGTGCAGCCATAAAAAAGGATGAGTTCATGTCCTTTGTGGGGACGTGGATGAAGCTAGAAACCATCATTCTGAGCAAACTATTGCAAGGACAGAAAACCAAGCACCATATGTTCTCACTCATAGGTGGGGATTGAACAATGAGAACACTTGGACACCAGGTGGGGGAACATCACACACAGGGGCCTGTTGTGGGGTGGAGGGAGTGGGGAGGGATAGCATTAGGAGATATACCTAATGTAAATGACAAGTTAACGGGTGCAGCACACCAACATGGCACATGTACACATATGTAACAAACCTGCAGGTTGTGCACATGTACCCTAGAACTTAAAGTACAGTAATAATAATAATAATAATAATAATAATAAAGAAATACAAAAGATAATTCAAAACTACTATAAACACATTTACATGCATAAACTAGAAAACCTAGAAGAGATGGATAAATTCTTGCAAAAATACAACCCTCCTGGCTAAACTCAGGAAGAAGTAGATACCCTGAACAGACCAATAACAAGTAGCGAGATTGACATTGTAATTAAGAAATTACCAACAAAAAAGTCCAGGATCAGATGGATTCACAGCAGAATTCTACCAGATATTCAAAGAAGAATTGGTACCAATCCTTTTGACACTATTCCACAAGATAGAGGGAAAACGAACCCTTCTTAATTTATTCTATGAAGCCAGCATCACCCTAATACCAAAACCAGGAAAGGACACAAACAAAAAGGAAAACTGCAGACTGATATCCTTGATGAACATAGATACTGAAATCCTTAACAAAATACTAGCTAATCGAATCCAACAACATATCAAAAAGATAATACACCATGATCAAGTGGGTTTTATACCAGGGATGCAGGGATGGTTTAACATGCCCAAGTCAATAAATGTGATACACCACATAAACAGAATTTTTTTAAAATCACATGATTATCTCAATAGACACATTCAACATTCGAAAAACATTCAACAATATTCAGCATCCCTTTATGATTCAAACTCTTAGCAAATTTGGCATGCAAGGGACATACCTTAATGTAATAAAAGCCATCTATGACAAACCCACAGCCAACATAGTACTGAACAGGGAAAACTTGAAAGCATTCCATCTGAGAACCGGAACAAGACAAGGATGAGCTCTCTCACCACTCCTCTTAAGAATAGTACTGTAAGTCCTAGCCAGAGCAATCATACAAGAGAAAGAAATAAAGGACATCCAAACTGGTAAAGTGAAAGTCAAACTGTCACTGTTTGCTGAGGACATGATTGTTTACCCTGAAAACCCTAAGGATTCCTCCAGAAATCTCCTAGAACTGATAAAAGAATTCAGCAAAGTTTCTGCATACAAGATTAATATGTACAAATCAGTAGCTCTTCTATATACCAACAGTGATCAAGCAGAGAATCAAATCAAGAACTCAATCCCTTTCACAATTGCTGCAAGAAACAACAACAACAACAACAACAACTTAGGAATATACCTAACAAAGGAGTCAAAAGACCTCTATAAGGAAAACTACAAAACACTGCTGAAAGAAATCATAGAAGACACAAATAAATGGGACATATCCCATGCTCGTGGATGGGTAGAATCAATATTGTGAAAAAGACCATTCTGCCAAAAGCAATCTACAAATTCAATGCAATCCCCATCAAAAAACCACCATCATTCTTCACAGAATTAGAAAAAAACAATTCTAAAATTCATATGGAAACAAAAAAGAGCTCACATAGCCAAAGCAATACTAAACAAAAAGATCAAGTCTGGAAGCATCACACTACCTGATTTCAAACTATACTATAAGGCCATAATCACCAAAACAGCATGGTACTGGTATAAAAATAGGCACATAGACCAATGGGACAGAATAGAGAACCCAGAAATAAACCAAATACTTGCAGTCAATTGATCTTTGACAAAGAAAACATAAAGTGGGGAAAGGACACCCTTTTCAACAAATGGTCCTGGGATAATTGGCTAGCCACATGTAGGAGAATGACATTAGATCCTCATCTCTTACCTTATACAAAAATCAACTCAAGATGGATTAAGGAGTTAAACCTAAGACCTGAAACTATGAAAATTCTAGAAGATAACTGGAGAAACTCTTCTAGACATTGGCTTAGGCAAAGATTTCATGACCAAGAACCCAAAAGCAAATGCAATAAAAACAAAGATAACTAGCTGGGACCTAATTAAACTTAAGAGCTTTTGCACAACAAAAGCAACAGTCAGCAGAGCAAACAGATAAGCCACAAAGTGGGAGAAAATCTTCACAATCTATACATCTGACAAAGAACTAATATCCATAATCTACAACAAACTCAAACAAATCAGTAAGAAAAAAAATCCTATCAAAAAGTGAGCTAAGGACATGAATAGACAATTCTCAAAAGAAGATATACAAATGGCTAACAAATATGTAAAAATGCTCAACATCATTAATGATCAGGGAAATGCAAATCAAAACCACAACACCATACTACCTTACTCCTGCAAGAATGCCCAAATCAAAAAATCAAAAAACAAAACAAAAAAAACAGTAGATGTTGGCATGTATGTGGTGAACATGGAATGCTTCTACACTGTTGGTGGTAATGTAAACTACAACAGCCGCTATGGAAAACAGTGTGGAGATTCCTTGAAGAACTAAAAGCAGAGCTGCCATTTGATTCAGCAATCCCACTACTAGATATCTACCCAGAGGAAAATAAGTCATTATTTGAACACACATATATTTATTGCATATTTGAACACATTCATATTTATAGCAGCACAATTCACAATTGCAAAATTGTGGAACCACCCCAAATGTCCAGCAATCAATGAGTGGATAAAGAAACTGTGGTGTATATATATATGTATGATGGAATACTACGCAGCCATAAAGGAATGAATTAACAGCATTTGCAGTGACCTGGATGAGATTGGAGACTATTATTCTAAGTGGAATAACTCAGGATTGGAAAACAAAATATCGTATGTTCTCACTGATATGTGGGAGCTAAGCTATGAGGATGCAAATGCATAAGAATGATACAATGGACTTTGGGGACTTGGTGGGAAGAATGGGAGGGGGCGAGGGAAAGACTACAAATATGGTGCAGTGTATACTGCTCCGGTGATAGGTGCACCAAAATCTCACAAATCACCATGTAACCGAATACCACCCGTACCCTCACAACTCATGGGAAAAAATATATATTTATTTAAAACCAAATATTTTAAAATTTGTGGTTTGAATATTTGAGAAACAAATTTTAGAATAAAGATATAATAAGAAAAAAGTTACGAAAAATGAATGTCATGATGCATGGAAAGTCTCGCAACTGGTAGCTAATAGACTAAAATTACCCTGAAGACAGCATTCTTCATTTTCATATGCTCAATGTGTGAACATTCTCTGGCTCTGTAAATGTTCAAAACATCTTTTCAGTTAATAAATCAAAAGGTGAATGCATTTTGTTCTTCTTGCTTCTTCTATCTACTTTCCTTCTTTACTCCCATTTTAAATTTATTTCAGGTTTATATCAAGGTGTGACTTGCTGTTAAGTCTTTGTATATCAGCCCTTCTTTGTGTGTATGTGTTGTGTAAGATTTTTTTTCTACCTCATTCCACCTCTTGCCCAGCTAAAGTTAAGCCAAGTAGAAGTAGGATTGCTAGATAAACAAAGCACTCAGTTAAAGTTGAGTATTAGGGCTGGGCATGGTGGCTCACATCTGTAATCCCAGCACTTTGGGAGGCCGAGGTGGATGGATCACTTGAGGTCAGGAGTTCAAGACCAGCCTGGCCAACGTGGTGAAACCCTGTCTCTACCCAAAATACAAAAATTTAGCCAGATGTGGTGGTGTATGCCTGTAATCCTAGGTACTTGGGAGGCTTAGGTAGGAGAATGGCTTGAACCCAGGAGGCAGAGGTTGTGGTGAGCCGAGATGGTGCCACTGTACTCCAGCCTGGGTGATAGAGTGAGACTCTGTCTCAAAAAATAATTATATAATAAAGTTGAGTATTAGATAGGTAGTGAATCATTTATTTAGTATAAGTATGTCCAAAATACTTCACAAAGGCCAAATATTGCATGGGGTATACTTACACTAAAAATTATTCATTGTTTATCTGAAATTCAAATTTAATAGGCATCCTATATGTTTGTTATATCTGGCAACCCTAATAAGAGCCATTCATTCCCCTGATATATATGGCTAACCCTGCCCGCAAGCATGGCAAAGTCTTAGTTATGTTGATTTAGCCAAAAGAAAATGTTTACAGTCCTCTTAGTTTTAAACCATAGTGGAACTAAGCTTTTCTCCTTTAGTGAAATAGTCTTCCATTTGTTTCACCTTTTTCCGTTCTGAATCTCTCACTTCTTTTCTTAATTATAACACATTTGAAGGATTGCATTTTTATTTGTGATAAAACTCATAGATTAGAGTATACATACAGGTCACATAAAATACATGAGGATGACAAACCTAATATACAGTGTTGCATAGGTAGTGCGATTAAGAAACTACACATTTATTGTATACAGTGTCATTAATGTCAATGAAATTCTTCTTAGAAGCACTTCTTGTACAAAGAGTATGTTTTCGCAGTTAGCAATAGTACAGTCATGTTAAAAACTACTATTCATAGAGCTACAACCTCAAACCATTCAATGGAATTTGATCTTATGAGCTGGTGTACTGCTTGATAGATGGCCCTGATTTCCAATGATCTTTCCATAACATGCCAGAAAGAAAAGAGACAAGAAGCCTATTACTTTGCAGAAGCAATTACAGAAAATTTGGAACGGTAATACCATTCCTCATTATAATATGCACATTTGTTATATTGCACCTTCCTGAGTTGAACTTTGAAAATGTTAGCCGGATGCAAAGCCAGAATGGATGAATTCATCCCAGGCTGGAGCTTCACTGGTGGTGGTAGTAATTCTGACCATCATAGCTGTCGTAGCCTTGCCCTTTAAAGTAGCTGTACTCATCCTCGTAGGCTCGGTAATTGTCCCCACGAGGTTCCCCGTTCTCACTTTCATAGACTTCATATCCGTTGTCGTATTCATTGGTGCCCGTGTATTCGTACTCCCCCTCATATTCAATGGTGGTGGTTTTCCCAAAAGGTGGGGAGGTGGTTCTATAGACTTGTGGTGGGGTTGTAGGTTCAAACCCACCATTTGGAGAGGTTGTTGTCTTAGAGCTGCCCTTGTCCTGCCCTCCGGTTGCTGTAGTGCCTTCTGCATTGGCTCCAGTGACACTTTCTTCTTCCCCTTCTTCTCCGTTGTCTCCGCCGCTGCTGCCGTTGCCGTTTTCTGCCTCTGTGCTGTTGGTACTCGTGCCGTTTATGCCTTGTTCATTTTCATCCACTTCTGCTTCGCTTTCTTTGTTTTCATTTTCTTCCTCTTCCTCCTCCTCTTCTTCATCACTTTCCTCCTTTTTTGTAGCTTTGTTTGTTATATCCCCAGCCTGTAAGGAAACGTTTGAAAGAACCCAAATCTAGCTGTGAAAAATGTAAAATTTAAGGCCATCACTCATTCAACACAATATTCTATACTGACAGCCTTGTTCTAGGCGTCTTATTTGAATTAAGACCAATTTAATTTACAAAATGGGGGCTTTAAAACTTCAGGATAAATCCCTTTGTCATGGGTTTTGATGGGGAAAGTGTGCCATTATTTACAGAAAATGCCTTTCTTGGGGGGAGATTCTTCCTATCGTTTTGCTACTCACTTTCTCTGTCTTGGAATTCTCTTCCCTGGAATGTCATGGTATCTCTCAGGACCTTTTATCCATGCCTAGATATGTGTTCTTAGTCTTCCGTTATAATGTAAAAGTCAGTGTAATAACATGGGAGGAGAACTTGTCTGGCAGAAGATCTTTTCTTATTTGTAAATAGGAAAAGTGTATCTGCTCTCACTTTTTTAATGAGTTAATGAAGATAGTGTAAAATATTATGTGTATAGTGTTAGGATACCCTTAGACTACAGTAAAAATGTTTTAAAAAGATTGAATATTACCATTATTATTAATGGTAATAATTTCATTTTGGATGAATAATTCCACTGTTACCTTCTTGGGAAGCTGGATTGCAGCTAACCCTGTATACCATGTGCCAGGTGTGGCGTCCTCTCCATAGCCCAGTGTTGTAGCAGAAAGTGTGGTGTTCTCAGCCTCAGAGTCTTCATCTTCATTTGATTCTTCATTGTTTTCTCCTTCATTTGAAGTCTCCTGTTAGGAATATTGATAGTAAGAGAAGTTATTTTACCTGGAAGATAGTTCAAGATTTGTTGGAGCTGTGACTCATTTGTTGGAGGTTTATCATTTGGAAAAACTTTGTATCCCTCAGCTGGCTGATCACTCAAAGCCTGCCTTCACTTATGCCATTTGCACTTCTCACTTCTAAGCGCTCAACTCCAAGTTATTTAATCCTCCTTACTCCACACTATATTATGTTTTAGATATTTCTGCTTTGTATTTTGTCAATTAAAAAATATTTGTGTTTCAGGCATTTGACACATCATTTGTTTCTGTACAAAGAAGAAACTAAACACTCCAAGAAATTCTTAGTGATATATTATTGCATGAAGGCTTTTTTTGTTTGTTTTTTGTTTTTTGACAGAGTCTTGCTCTGTTGCCAGGCTGGAATGCAATGGTGCGATCTTGGCTCACTGCAACCTCTGCCTCTTGGGTTCAAGCGATTCTCCTGTCTCAGCCTCCCGAGTAGCTGGGACTACAGGTGCATGCCACCATACCCAGCTAATTTTTGTATTTTTAGTAGAAACAGGGTTTCACCATGTTGACCAGGAAGGTCTCGATCTCTTGACCTCATGATCTGCCCACTTTGACCTCCCAAAGTGCTGGGATTACAGGCATGAGCCACTGCACCCAGTCTGCATGAAGTGTTTTAAAAAATTAATACTCTTCAAATGAATGTCTATTATAATCTTTAATATTTCATCTTTTGCCTTTATTTTGTGTTGTGAGGCAATTGCTTTTTAACTGAGTTGATCTCAGTGTAATTCGTAGGTAATATTAAAAATCAGGGTTTCCTATATGTAGAATTTATTTAAACAAATACAGGAAAATTGAATTCATTTCAACACATTTTAAGAGATTGTGATAACTTTTAAAGTTTAAAACAAACAAAGAAATAAATATTTAGGCTGCCTATTATTAAAACAAAGTGACTAAAGCACCACGTTTGTTTCATCAAATTTGTAAATTTCACTATTTCAGTGAAGGGTTGCAGTACTACCAGAGTGTACCCCAAACAGTCTCCAAGCTAATTGTGTCAAATATCCCCAAAACACTGTGCTGTTTGTTTATTGTTTTATGTTTATGCTTTATTCCAACAGATCTTTCAGAGGTAGAAGGAGAAATTAATGCTAGCATCCTTAGAAAGTTCCCCAGAGTAGAATACACTATTTGCATTTGAAAAATCTGATTGGGTTATATGACTTGTATGAGGTCAAATAGACAGCAGTTTATTGGTGGCAGGGTCACCACTAAAGGCCCAATATCCAACTTTTACATTTTCTCTTACAACACCTTTTCTTTTCCCAGATACTTTATTTAAGGATGTTCCACTGCACATGAGTTAAATAGGAAAATAGGTCAATCTGTTGATGGGTATGAGGCTTCACAAATTTTATTGGATAGAAAAATAGCACTATTTGGGCTTACAAAGATATTATCAACTCACTAGACTGGCTAACAAGACTGAAAGAAGCAAGTGTTGGTGAGAATGTGGAGCAACCGGAACCCTCATACACTGATGGTGAGAGTTTACCTGAGTACGTCTGTTTTGGAAAGCAGGTTGCCATCTAAGGTTGAATATATGCCTTAGTAGATTTTGACTCTGAAATTTCACTTTGGGTGAAATGGCCTCCAGAAACGACTATGTATATGTTCAGCAGAAGAAGTTCTAGAAAGTTCATAGCAGCACTTTGTAATCACCCAAACTTGGAAACTACTCAACTGCCCATCAACAGAAGAATAACACATTTTGGTACATTCACATAATGAAATACTGACAATGAGAATAAATGACCTACAACTACAGAACAACATGGATGAATCTCTAAATTTGAGAGCAAAGAAGTGACACACGAAGAGTAAATGAAGTATGATCCTACATTTGTAATATACAAAAACAGGCCAAAGTATTAAGAGTCAAAATAGTGGTTGTCTTTTGTGGGGGTTTGTTAATGAATGGAATGGAACACAAGGCATGCACTGCTTTTTGATATGAGTGCTAGTTTCACTTATGTGTTCCATTTCTGAAATTTCAATGAGATGTATAATTAGGATAATTTTATTATGTATATTTCAATAAAAGTTTCTTTTATGAGACTAAATAGTTTAGGAGTGGAGAAAGAAAATGTGTGATCACCAAATAGAAAATATGCCTAAGTGTTCTCCTCATACTACTTTTAATGAATGAAGTTTGTTGCATTTTTTTCCTCTGAAGTTTCAAAACCAAACCACCAGATATTTACTGGGCACCATATATGTATAAGAAATTATGCTAGACAGCATAAGGAGATATAAAACTGGGTAGCATGGCTCTTCCCCAAAGCAGGGATTTTAACCTATGGTCATGAGGTGTCTGCAGATACATTCTGGGAAGATCTTAAATGTTCAGAGATCCTTGGCAAAATTTTGTGTGTACTTGATTTCATCAGAACCCCCAAAGAAGTCCTAGTCTTCCTTAATCCTCAACCACCACAACAACGAATGAAGAGCCACTCCCAAAAGATATGCAATCTGGTTGGGAAATGTAGTTGGCAAGGCAATTTTACAATCACTGTACAGCGAAGAGCTATAACTAAATGGATAACCCTAGCCTAGTTCTTGTGTAAGATTGCTATGTGGAACTCCAGGAGAAATTTTGTGGGATTTAGTGGGTGGCATTTTTCCTGGTACTGGCTTAACATTCTTGTAAGGCCTTCCTTCAAGCTGTTAGTATAAATTATGATACGGGAAATGTTGCTTTTATAGTTAAAAATATACCAAACTAATGATTCGTCACCTTTCAAGTTCCCACATCATTTTGTTTTCAAGATAGCTGTTAATACATGATCCATTTTTGATTATCATTGTCTGTTCATAAATAGCACCTGAGAATACCTGAATTTAAAAGGTTCCCAAACCAGTGGATAGCTATAATTGACTATGCAGGAAGATGCATCCTAATTGGTGTGTTTCCTTAGGTAAGAATGTCAGTTATAAACATGGTAGCACAATTTCCAAGTCATGTAGATGAATCTTAGCCCGGGACTACACTAATCTGTAAAACTATATGGGAAGATATTTATATACCTATGAATTTTATTATTACCCAAAAAGACGTATTTTTTTTGTTTTGTTTTGTTTTTGTTTTTGTTTTTTCTGCAACAGAGTCTTGATCTATTGCACAGACCGGAGTGCAGTGACAGGATCTCAGCTCACCGCAACCTCCACCTTCCAGGTTCAAGCGATTCTCGTGTCTCAGCTTCCCGAGTGACTGGAATTACAGGTGCATGCCACCACACCTGGCTAATTTTTGTATGTTTAGTAGAGACGGTGTTTCACCATGTTGGCCAGGCTGGTCTCAAACTCCTGACCTCAAGTGATCCGCCCACCTTGGCCTCTCAAAGTGTTGAGATTACAGGCGTAAGCCACCACACCAAGCCTGAAATTGTTATTAAAAAGAATAACCCTACTTTGTGAGTTATGAAAGGCTGATGAATCACAATAATACTGTAGAGAATGTAAACTAGCTTTTACATACTACCCTCTTGGTAAATTAAGTTTTAAAGTTCAGTCCTTAAAACAAGTCTTGCACTGAGTTTAGGATTATTATTCATTTGTCTTCTAACATCATGTTCTATCCACCTAAATAGAAGTAATGCTATCTGTTGCTTTTTGTCAGATTTTATACTACTTCTGTTGCTTTTTATCAGATTTTATACTACTTCTACTTAAAAGGGAGACATTTTTGGTTTTGAGCACCATTTGTAAGTAACTTCAACCCCAAACTGCAATAGTGTTTTAAACAGGTAATGTTAGTGGATTCTAATTTAAATAAAATTTTACTTATCCAAAATAGGATATCGTGGGCAGTTAGTAAAGTGACAATGGCTATTTGCTGAGTCCAGACTGCAGTAGACTAGTTTCCTATTTGTTTTTTGGGCTGTCTGCTTTGTTAAGAAAAGATTGCAGAATTCCTTACCTCTTCTTCCTCCTCCTCTTCTGAACTATCATCTCCATTTTCTTCAGATGAGTCACTACTGCCCTAAAAATATATATACATGTATGTATACACTTATCTGTGTACAAATATATTCAACAGCAATTTAAATTTCCTGCTAATTGAATCACAATAAAATACACACAAATATTTACTCAATCTAATTAGTATTATCATCTTGATTGATTTGTTTACTAAGAACTGACTACATACTGATGTGAGAAAGATAGATTAGACATGCAAAATGAAGTTAGAGAAAAATAGGCATTTTACTATGATCAAGATACGAATTGGATATCCCATTTGTCAACTTCCAAAGCGTTGACAATATGTTGACACATTTTTTTATGTAAAAACTAGGGCAATGAATCACAGAATTGTTTAACTTTGAGAGAACAAGTGGATTATCTGGTCCAATTTTTAAATTTTATGGAGAATGAATCAGCAGCCTAAAAAAGTTGTGACTTCTCCAGCAGGTTCAAGGCAGACCTTGGGCTAAGATATAGTTAACATTTTAAAATTTTATTTATAAAACATAAAAGAAATCATTCAGTTTACTATAAAATGACAGTTGCTATAGATGATTCTCTTACATAGGGAGCTCTCCTGTTGAATTTAAGTTAGCATTTAATTTAACAAAATTTAATTTGCATATAATTTTTAGTGTCTTTAAATTTAATTAAAGTCAGTTACTAAAATGAAGTTAATTTATACATGTGAAGTAAAAGTCTTATGATAGAAAAAATTTATTCATTTAATTATTTAGGAGGTTATATAGAGCAACATCCCTCTAACAAGTTCAGTGTTGAATGAGAAGAAATTAAGATTTTGTATATAAAAATATAATTATAAGCTAATGAGTTTTGCTACTTTTTGAAAGGAAATGTAAATTCCAACCTAAGATTCTGTCATTTCCTTCCCTGCAATTTTTAGCTTTGATTCTGATGACCCAGTTAAGTGTCTTGCATTTAGAAAATATATCTGCAGAAGGATCTCTAATTTTTACAGATATGTATGTGTTAGAAATCAGATGTAAGACAACATTCATGTCCAGGTCCTGTGGGACTGTCCCTGCTGGCTCATTCTTCAGATGGCCACATCATCCACCCAAGGAAAGGGAATGCTTGTCACCTCAAGCCAGGAATAACCTCAGGTGGAAAAGAGAATAATTAAACCTGTTCTTCCAGTGCCATGACCTCAACAGTTGTGCCTTCCTCTAGGGTGAATAGAGTATTATATTTGAACTGTTTCTATTTATTAGTTAACTTAATTATAGAGGACAGTATATTTATGCAATCAGAACTGTTTCTCTCAGTGGGGGGATTTCAATCACTTTACATGCTCCTTCACCTCTGTCTTTCTCCCTAGCTCAACCATATCACTCTTTGATTAGTGTCTGCAGTGAGGACACTTTAAAAGCTGTATGAAATGCCTTGAATCTTTGGCATTTTTTTCCTATCTTTCATTTATGCCTTATTACCAATTTGTTACTAAGTCCAATTGATTCTCCAAGAAGTCTTTCATCTGTCTACACAGATAGATGAGAGAGTTCTGAAATGGAAGACAATTCCGAAAACCCACAACTCTTGTATCATAGCTGAGATGAGTCTGATAAAAGAAACGTAAGATTAAATTCTTGCCTTCTATGAGTTCACACACTAATAGAATATCATTTGAATCACAAAAAGACAATTTTTGCAATTAAGAAGGTTAGGATGTTAAATTTACTTACACTTTCATTTCTATAGTCTAGCAGATACATAAGCTCTAGTAGATAGCTTGCTGATAACTTTGCAATCCAAATAACATATTTCATTGTAACTTGGTAGTTTAGAAATGATTGTATATAAACACAGATTTGTTTGACGAAAACATGAATTTCAAAGCCAGTACAGCTTAATGCATTTTGGGGTGGCAACTTGGGCACTAAATACCTAACGATACTCTTAAAGAAAATCAAATTTTGTAAAGCAGAAGAATGGGTCATGAGTACTAGGTCAGACAGTTGGATTGGGAGATATATTTTATACAATTTTATTTAAAAACAACCATCTTACAAATTCTGCATTAGTTGAGATGGGCCTGTCTGCATATAATTTGTGAAAAAAATTGTATACTAAAGATCTCCTTGATCTACAAACTTCAGATCTATCAATATTGAGAACTGTAATACCTCCTAATATTTCTTCACTATGGACATTTTAATTGGCCTACACATACATATCTGTAAAAATATCCAGATGGGAATGAATATCTCTATGTACCTAATATTTCAGAAAACTCTGGGAGCTGGTCAGAGACTTGAATTTATTATCATTTCCATTTAGTTGAAAAAAGAGAATGAAGCAAACTTTCAAATGAGCGCTGTTTATTTATGGGCCTGAGGTGAACCAAAGAAGGGAATACAATTCTGAAAACCCACAACTCTTGTTTCATTCATGCTCATATTTTTGTGGTCACACAAATTCCCCATAATTATGTTGGTTCTAGAAATACTTTAAAATGATCATTTCCTATCATTGTAGGGGTTAGAGATGGATTAGCCCAACATATGGTAAGATGCAATGCCAAGCCACTGTGCTGAGGCATCGTTTTCAGCATCCTGACTGCTTTTGGTGTCTCAAGAGTCCTGGGTCAAGTGGTGCATAATGGGTGTCCTGAACCCAAACTGTATAGTACTAAAAACAGTGCAATCCTAGTTTGTTGTATATTTAAAATCAACACCACACCCTCTGGTTTTCAAAGGCACCCTTCACAGGTAACCCAGCAAAATTGGAAACTCTTATTTTTAGTTTTAGTTATTTTCCTTTTTGTTTACAAATTTAAGGGATGGTTTGTTTTTCTCACAAGCTTTTTTTCATGCACGTCATGAGTTTCTCTTTTTCCTCTGCAGTTTTACCATTATAATTGTGCTCCAGTGTATGACATATTACTCTAGTGACCCACACAGATTAAGGTGAAGAAAATCTTCAGAAATTACCAATGATTATCAAAGTTTTAAAAAAATAATGACCTCTGATGTTTATGAAGTCAAATTTTCCTCTACCAATTAAAGGACTCAGCAGTGCCACATGTAAACAGCTGTCTGACAGTTTTGAATCAGCTATAATAGGACAGCCAGTGACCTTATCACTGATGGAATTGGTCAACAACTGATAAAATCGTCCACTTTTGTCTGTGAGTTAGCAAAACCACCAGAGCTCGATGTGCTACCGTATTTGTTTTTATTGTATTATTCTAGACTGTACCCAAATGACCCAAATGATTTTACTCTGTGTATATGTCTGCTTTAAAAGAGAACTTAGAAAATAAACCTTATTTCCCTAAAAACAAACTTCTTATAGTAAGCAGTCTTTCTGACTGAATTTCAGTGAGAGTTGAATTTAGGTGTTTTATAAATTTGATCTCCTTTAAATTATAATAGAAATTAAACTGAAGAAAAATGAATTTCTGTATTTACCTGAACTGGAAATCGTTTTAAAGGAGGATAAAAGTAGGCATGCCTGTAAAGATAATATCGTGGCCTGTACTTAAAGACCTGCAAAAACAAAATAAATGATATATTCATGTTTAATATACAATAAATACACAGCAAGTATAATCAGGCCAAGGAAGTATGCTAAAATTAATTACCCCATTTTCTTCAGAATCCTCTATTTTGACTCTTCGATGCAAATTTTTCATCTGTTTTAAAGAACATTTAATTGTGACATAATTTTTCTTTTACATAAAAAGACAAAACTGAAAATAACTGTAGGTTTTTGATCAAGAACTTACTGAGAAAGCACAGGCCATTCCCAAAATGCTGAGCAAAATTAAAGCAGTCTTCATTTTGGTGATTGCTTCTGGAATTAATGAAGTGGTAAGGTTAATAAAATATTAAAACTAAGTGCAAAACTTTTTTTTTTTTTTTTTTTTTTGAGATGGAGTTTCGCTCTGTGGCCCAGGCTGGAGTGCAGTGGCCAGATCTCAGCTCACTGCAAGCTCCGCCTCCCAGGTTTACGCCATTCTCCTGCCTCAGCCTCCCGAGTAGCTGGGACTACAGGCGCCCGCCACCTCGCCCAGCTAGTTTTTTTTTGTATTTTTTAATAGAGACGGGGTTTCACCGTGTTAGCCAGGATGGTCTCGATCTCCTGACCTCGTGATCCACCCGTCTCGGCCTCCCAAAGTGCTGGGATTACAGGCTTGAGCCACCGCGCCTGGCCAGTGCAAAACTTTTTTGCTCATACTCAAAGATGAAGTATTTAATTTGTTTTCATTTCTGTGTAATTATCACTTTGACTAATTAAAACTAAATTATAGCTTTTATTTTCAAATTCTTCCTTCCATTTAAGTAACATAGAACTGACTTAACCCATCCATTTATATAATCATGAGTTCCGTACTTGGTTTTAACCTATGTTCTGTGATTTGTCAATGGAAGACCTTTTCATTACTGCAAGAGATTTTGAATACTTAGGGTACTTCACACTGGTGTAACACCCCTCTTAATATTGACATGGGAGTGTCAGCTAAGTGAATTGAATTGTTAGTGTAGTTGTGTGCCCTGTTTGTTTGTTTACAATTAAAAACTCGACCAGGTGTGGTGGCTCATGCCTCTAAAACCAGTACTTTGGGAGGCCAAGGTGGGCAGATCATTTGATTCAAAGAGTTTGAGACCAGCCCGGGCAACATGGTGAAACTTGTTCTCTACAAAGAGTGCAAAACTTAGCTTGTCATGGTAGTGCACACCTGTAGGCCTAGCCACTAGAGAGGCTGAGCCTGGGAGGCCAAGGTTGCAATGAGTTGTGTTCATACCACTGTACTGTACTCCACCCTGGGCAACAGAGTGAGATCCTGTCTCAAAAACAAAACAAAAAAGCAAAAATCACCGATAACCTATAGGCAATTTCCAGCTTCTGTATAGGTTTTGGGCTAAAAATTTATTTGTAAAATGGAAAGTAGGAGCTATTTTCCTCTGAATATCTTGGAATAATTGGTGTGTGTGTGTGTATGTGTGTGTGTGGTGTGTGTGTATGAGTGGGTGGATAAGACACAGAGAGAGAGGCAGAGAGGATCCATAATACATGAAATACCACACTGATAGTATGTAGCACCCAACAGCCACTCCCCTAAGGATGCTTCCATGAGAAGAGTTCTTCAGAGTTCGGAGTTCGCCTTGGGATATCAGGGGCAGATTTCCTCAAATTAAATTGCTCTCCAGCTCCATTTAAGTTTTCCATCTGCTAGTGTGTGAGACTGTACTGGGATGGATTAGGAGCTCTCCAGGGTTAGGGTGACAGACATGGATGAAAATTTCATTTCTATGGAACAATTGAAGATGCAGCTCTCAAAGTGGGAATAGGGCCTGAATAATCTTGGGGCTTGGAGCCATGCAAGGAGCCTCAGTTCCACATAAATTCCTCATGAGTAAAAGGAGAGAGTCAAATGCTATCCTATTTTAATTTTATTCTATTTAATAAAATTGTATTTAAAATTATATCATAATAGGGGTTGGGCAAGGTTAGCTGAAAGCCTACTAACGCTCAGCCATTTACATTTACATACACATTTAACTGTTAGCACCTTCTCATACATAGTCACAGCTCTGGCAATATTTTGGAAGCAAAATGTAGTGGTGATGGCAATTTCCCATGAATACATTTCAAAAAGTAATATTTAAAATGTGCAAAACAATGTCATATATTGAACTCTGCTGGTAAATTTTGTGTTGTGTCATCATCAGCCAAGATTTATTGCATCCTTATTGAGTATTTGACACTAAGTCCTGGAGATACTGTCTTGGGTCCTAAGTCACACCCTTTTTGTGTGGCAGAGTGAGTCTTTGGGTTTTGGTGCCCATACAGTTTCTCACAGTCCTATCTTAGTAAAAGTCCTTATTGGCCACATGGAAATAAACAGGCTTTGCTCCTAAAGGAGCCCATCTTTTTAGGCAGCACTGATTGCTATTGGGGTGGTCTAAATAATGCTTTGAACTTTGCCAGCTGTGACCAAGCCCATCAGCAAAACAGAAAGATTATTGCTTTGCAACTTTATGAAAAGGGTGGGAATATTTATCATATTTTAAAGAGCTAAAAACTTAAATACATAGAATTATAGAAATAGTTTTGATTACATAAATTTCTCATAACAAACTATAAAAATAACCAGATAAAAGATGAGAGAAATAAAAATAATGATACAAAGAACCAAGTAGTTCATGTAGGCAGAATTGGTTGCCTATATAAATCTAATTTTATTTACTTTGTGAGTGACGAAAAAGCAAAGACCTCTATAGTGACCACTACTAACCCAGACAGCAATTCAAACATTCTTAAAGGAGAGTTTTGAGGATTTAATTTCAAGTTTTATCGGAAGGAGTGTGATAAACTACCAACAGTATTTATTTCTCTAGTTAGTACAATGTATTTTCTGTTCTGACTTTAGAGCTATAGGAAACATTAAAGCCTAATGTTTAATATGTTGAAAAGACAACATAAATACTTGAAGTACAGACTAGGTGTAGTTTGTAGAGAAATATGCATATATCTAGGCAGATTTGCAAATGCAAAATAGTATTTCAATTAGGTTATCTTGAATGCATCAGAATGAGAAAACAAACAGTCAAGCTCTGATGTGCAGAGAACGAAAGTAAGAAGCATAATGTAGTTTATGTGCATAATATTAAGAACTTGTTTACATGCTGAGGTTAACAAGTTTAGCCTTTTGGAAAGAATTTAAAATCTGAAGTGCCAATTTAATGATAAATAATTATTAAACCATGTACAATGCAATAACATCATTTAAATGAAAAATTCAAAGCCAAGTTCAGAAATGTAAACTGTAGAGTGTCCAATTTTATGATAATGAAGTTGTCCTATTAAATCTTACCCTCTGGCAGTCCTGGAGTGAGGAAGCAGGCTCACGGCAGTGAGTGGCACAGATTGAGGATTTCCTCTGCTCTCTCACTCACCCATTCACTTGCTCTTGCTGGCTATAAACTCTTCTTTGCCTTCCAACAGCCAATCACTGTCACGACCAAGGTGATGTCAGAACGTGGATTCTCACCAGAAAACCCCCAAACTTCAACACTTTTTCAAGACACAGGCTCAGTTGAATAAACATGAACGTGGTTCTAGAGCCAAGAGGTTTGCATTGTGGAATTTAATTGAAGGTTTAGGGGAAGATGAATAGTTTGGGTTCCGAATATATATAATAATATACTGGATTTGAATTAAAATAAATAGCAAAGGATTTAACCTTTTAAAATTTTCACAATTATGCAAGTTTTCACTATGTTGAAAGAAAGGAAAGCTTACTGTCATTAGATATAATTTTACATTAGTTTAGCTAAAAAAAGAAAGAAAAACTAAGTAATAAGGGAAAGGAGTGGATGAACAATCAGTATTTCCATATCAACTATTTTATGTTTAGTCCTGAAATATACTTTAGTGACTCATAAATTAACGTTGATATGATTAAGTCAGTCAGACTTTGTAAGATATAGTTGCTAAAACATGATGCTGAATATAAAAGTTAGAACTTTTGAGAATCATACCACTGAGAGGCAGATTTTATATTTTGTTTTGTAAATTAAATCTCTGTATATTGTCCATTTATGTGGTCCTTCCTGTCATGCATGTGAGGTCAGCTCATTTTTTTCTTGGGCTTCCATATACCTCTTTTCTATTCATTTTCATATTTTTTTAATGGGGGCTATAATTTATTACTGTTATTTTCTAAATCCATAAGGCAGAATCAAAACTGGGAAATTTCAGAATACAAACTTTCCTACTATACTTTCTCTAAACACAGGATGAAATAAAAGACATATGTTCTTAAGAATATGATAAATGTATGTCCTGGAAAAATATATGCTTGACAAATAAGAGAAGTGGTGTGCTTTACTTGAAGGGGCCCTGTAGGCAAAAAGTTCTTATCTAGTGAGCTGAGCATCCTGGTTTATTATGTAACTTCTTATTTATTTATTTATTTATTTATTTATTTATTTATTATTATACTTTAAGTTCTAGGGTACATGTGCATAACGTGCAGGTTTGTAATGTTTTCGTATGAGTATAACAAAGTGACTAGAGCTGGCAGGAGTGATCCATTGTTTTTGAAATGATTCATGAAAACCAACCCCACAAGGAATGAATTGATAAACTAAAGTCCTAGTTTTTTAATTTACAAAGGGAAATGTAGCTTAATAGTTTGCATATTCTCCTAGTCTAATCATTTTATTCTTCCTCCAGTTGCGAAGTCTGCTTGAGAAATCAAAAATTAATGAATATCATTTTTAAGTTGTCTGCCAGTCACCCAATTAGATTCTTTGAATAAGTCATCTTTTCTTTCATAAAATTTACTTGGAAAATACAAATTCATAAAAAGAGAAGTTGGATACATTCTTTCAATTTAATTCAACCTCATCAGTGTAGTTTAATTTACCAAACCTTGAATTATAGAGCTTTTCACTGAGCCATACTATGATATAGGATATGAGAAGAAAAACAAAAATATATGGTTTCTGTCTAAAAATTTCACAGTTGTGCAAGGCAGATAGACATATAGCCATGGGATACAGTAAGCTTGAATTACACAGCTTTTCACTGAGCCATACCGTGACATAGGATATGAGAAGAAAAACAAAAATATATGACTTCTATCCAAAAATTTAACAGTTGTTCAAGGCAGATAGACATATAGCCATGGGATACAGTAACCTAAATATCTACAAGATTCCGAGGTGCTGTGGAATGAGAGAGGTTTACTACTAATTGGCAAAAGAGCAGTGGAGCTGGGCCCTTACACAAAAGTAGGAATTTGCTAGCTTGTCAAGAAGGAGAGGTTGTCAAGAAGGAAGAGAGAAACATTCTTAGGAATGTGTTCAAAGGTTATAAAGACATATGAAACCACATAACAACACCATCCTGTATTTACTGAGCAAGGGCTCACATGCAGTTTCTTCACCTGCACTATTTCACTCATTCTTCATACACATAGAAAACAATTCTTTGAGATTATTCCCATTAGAGAGGTGAGGTATATGAGACATAGTGCTGGTAAGTATGCCTTGTATTGCACAAGTAGTAAATGGGAAATTCAAGGATCAAAGTCAAGTATGTCTAATTTTAGAACCCATACTTTTAATCACTACATATTCCTGCTAGCAGATCCAGAAAACTTCAATAATTCAATAGGTTGGAATATTGTGAGTGAAAATAGTGACACATGAGGTTGGTCAGCTAGGCAAAGCCAGATGATGGAGGGACCTGTCTGTCACACGAAGGAGTATGAACTCCATCATGAAAACCAAGAAAAATAACATATTCAGATTTTCAGTTGGAAAAATCTTTTGTTAACAAGGCAGCAGTGACTGAAGAAGGCAAGAGTGTTATGGAGAAGAGCAGCTCCTCTAATTGTAGTGGTCCAATAAATCAACAATAAAGTCTGAAATAATGCAGTGACAGTGGGAATGGTGAGGAGGGAACAAATGAGAGCGATGTTAAATAGATACAGTCAGTAGGACTTAGTAGAAGTAAGAGAGGTGGAGAAGCCTAGGATGACTTCTGGATTTCTGGCTTGAATAATTTTGTGAGTGGTGCAACCATGTCTTATGATGTCTTATGCAACGCCTAATAGACCACCTGCTACATTCTAGTGACTTAGCAAGGTTTTTTTGATAGTAACATGATATAATGAAAGAGGTAGAGACTGAGACTCAAAAGTCTGAGGTTTAAATCTTGACTCTCCCACTAACTTGATTCTACCACTTAGCCATTCTGAAACTTCAATTTAAACCATCTTTAAAAAATAAGGGACTTTTCACCAAAAAGAAGAAACCAATCATTATGTGTGCCTTCACACTCATGGAGCATTCTGACCAAATAAATGAACTTGAATCTGATCAGGCCTCTATATCTACCAGATTAGAGGAAATGCAAGAATAGAAGAACATGTAAAATAAGACCATTGAGATGCATTCAGGAAAATCCAGATCATGGGCAGTTTTATTAGATGCCTTACCTCATTTCTTCAATAAAACAGAAGCAAAAATAAAAAAGAAGGAAAGGGAAACTCAAATTATAAAGACTTTAGAGACATTTCTAAAGAAATTATGAAAGAATTGGAAAAATGTTGAATGCTGATCAGCATTTTATAGTATTAAGAAATTATTGTTATTATTAAGGAATTATATTAGTATTAAGTAATTAAATAAGTATATAGTTAAGTATATATTAGTATTAAGGAATAGTATCATCACACCTACAACTGGTGCGATTGTATTATTATTATTATTATTATAATTATTAGGCTTTAAAAGAATTCTTGTTTTTCAGAGATAAAATAGTTATCTGAGGGTGGAGAAATGATTAAACAAGATTGGCCATAAATTGATAATTGTCAAATTGTTGATAAATTAATGGTAATTCATGATATTCATCTCCACTTTTGTATATGTTTGAAATGATCTATAAATAGTTGTTTAAGGAAATGATAGAACTATTATAGGTGATCTCTAAGACTGTTTCAATTTATAATATACTGTGATGCCTTATTTTCAACACAGCATTAACCCTAACAAACCTTTTCCAACAGTCCTCTATTTACTAAATTGATTAGATTTATTCATGTATGCTCATTAAAGCATTTCTTCCCTAAGGAATAGTACTAGAGGAAAAGAATCACAGATCCTTACTAACTTTGCTGTTTCTATAATCAGGACTGTCCCAACAACCGTTTTTACTGCAGTTCTCATGATCATAACATTCTTCTTCATTTAAACAGGTTATAAACTTATTCCCTTAGATGGTATGTGAGCATAGGTTCATCTCACTGGCCCACCATAACCAGCTGCTGTGTAAGATGAATACATTCTGGCAAAACCCCACACTCACTGTAATGTACCTGCCACATACACTCAGTTGTCAAATCCTATTAATACCACTTTCATGTTTCCTTTGGAATCCAACCTTCTCCCTTCTTTCTTGTCAGTTCTGTCTTTGTTCAAGTTCTCATTACTACTTTTCAGGCTACAGTAGTGATATTCTAATCCCAGGCACCTTGCCTATTTCCCCTTACAATCAGTTCTATGGCTATAGGATTTGGAATCAAATATTAAAATCTTAGTGCTGTCTTTTGTTAGCTTTTATTTTTAAATTTTCAAACTTTTTCAAATTTTATCTTGGAAATAACACTTAACATGAGTTCTACTGTCTTAAATTTTTAAGTGTACAATACAATACTGTTAAGTATAGGCCCAATATTATACAGCAGATCTCAAGAATCTAAGCATTTCGCATAAGTGAGAGTTTATGCCTATTGATTAGCAACTTCTCATTTTCCTCTTCCACTAGCTCTGGACAACCACCATTTCACTCTTTGATTCCATGAGTTTGACTATGTTAAATATCTCATACAAATAGAATTATGCCATTCTTGTTCTTCTGTGATTGGCTATTTCACTTAGCATAATGTCCCCAAGGTTCATCCATGTTGCCTCATATTTCAGACTTTCCCTCTTTTTTAAGGTTGAATAATATTCCATTTATGTATATACCACATGTTCCTTATCCATTTATTCACTGATGGACATTTAGGTTGTTTCCACATCTAGCTATTGAGAATAGTGTTGCAACAAACATGGGGTGTTAGTATCTCTTTGAGATTGGATTCAAATTCCTTTGAGTAAGTACCCAGATGTAGGGTTGCTGTATCATATACAGACAATCCCCAAATTACAATGGTTTATGACTTTTTTGACATTACAGTAGAGTGAAAGTGATACACATTCAATAGAAATCATACTTTGAGTACGCATACAACCCTTCTGTTTTTCACTTTCAGTACAGTATTCAATAAATTACACGAGATACTCAACACTTTATTATAAAATAGTCTGTATGTTAGATGATTTTGCCTAACTACAGGTTAATGTAAGTGTCCTGAGCACATTTTAAGGTAGGCTAGGCCAAGCTATGATGTTCAGTATTAAATGCATTTTTGACTTAATGATATTTTCAACTTCCAGTGGGTTTATCAGGATATAACCCCATCATAAGTTGAGGAACATCTGTAGTTCTATTTTTAATTTTTTGAGGAAACTTTATACTATTTTCTGCAGCAGCTGCAACATTTTGCCGTCCCACCAACAATGTACAAGGATTCCAGTTTCTCCACATCCTTGCCAACACTTGTACTTTTTGTTTTTATAATGGCCATCCTAACAGGTATGAGGTGCTATCTCACTGTGGTTTTTCTTTTTTTTTTTTTTTTTTTTTTTTTTAAGCATCATAACATCATTCCTAATAGCACAAAGTGGAAACAATCCAGGTGTCTACTAGCTGTTGAATGGATGAACAGTGTGTGGAATTTCCACACAATGGAATATCATTTGGCCACACAAAGGAATGTACGACTGATACATGCTACAAAATGGATGAAGCTTTAAAGCATTACGTAAATGAAGCAGTCACAAAAGACCACGTTGCGTTTTTATAAAATTTCCCAAGAGGCCAGGCACAGTGGCTCAAACCTGTAATCCCAGCACTTTGGGAGGCCAAGACAGGCAGATGACGAGGTCAGGAGTTCGAGACCAGACTAGCCAATATGGTGAAACCTCATCTCTACTAAAAATACAAAAATTAGCCAGGCATGGTGGTGCACAGCTGTCATCCCAGCTACTCAGGAGGTTGAGGCAAAAGAACCACTGGAACTCAGAAGGTGGAGGTTGCAGTGAGCTGAGATTGCACCACTGCACTCCAGCCTAGGCAATAGAGCAAGACTCCATTAAAAAAAAAAAAAAAAGCCAAAGATGGATGCTCTCTATAATAGAGTTTCAGTTTCCCATGGCTGCCATAAAAAGATACCATAAAGTTGGAGGCTCCTATCTCTGGGTCCATGGCTTTGGCCTCTGAGCCCCATGACTCTGCTTTCATTGTTATCTTTCCTTTTCTTTTCTTTTTTATTATACTTTAAGTTCTAGGGTACATGTGCATAATGTGCAGGTTTGTTACATATGTATACTTGTGCCATGTTGGTGTGCTGCACCCATCAACTCCTAAGCACCCCTCAATTCATCATTTATATCAGGTATAACTCCCAATGCAATTCCTCCCTCCTCCCCCCTCCCCATGATAGGCCCCGGTGTGTGATGTTCCCCTTCCCGAGTCCAAGTGAACTCATTGTTCAGTTCCCAGCTATGAGTGAGAACATGCAGTGTTTGGTTTTCTGTTCTTGTGATAGTTTGCTAAGAATGATGGTTTCCAGCTGCATCCATGTCCCTACAAAGGACACAAACTCATCCATTTTTATGGCTGCATAATATTCCATGGTGTATATGTGCCACATTTTCTTAATCCAGTCTGTCACAGATGGACATTTGGGTTGATTCCAAGTCTTTGCTATTGTGAATAGTGCCACAATAAACATACGTGTGCATGTGTCTTTATAGCAGCATGATTTATAATCCTTTGGGTATATACCCAGTAATGGGATGACTGGGTCATATGGTACATCTAGTTCTAGATCCTTGAGGAATCACCATACTGTTTTCCATAATGGTTGAACTAGTTTACAGTCCCACCAACAGTGTAAAAGTGTTCCTATTTCTCCACATCCTCTCCAACACCTGTTGTTGCCTGACTTTTTAATGATTGCCATTCTAACTGGTGTGAGATGGTATCTCACTGTGGTTTTGATTTGCATTTCTCTGATGGCCAGTGATGATGAGCATTTTTTCATGTGTCTGTTGGCTGTATGAATGTCTTCTTTTGAGAAATGTCTGTTCATATCCTTTGCCCACTTTTTGATGGGGTTGTTTGTTTTTTTCTTGTAAATTTGTTTGAGTTCTTTGTAGATTCTGGATATTAGCCGTTTGTCAGATGAGTAGATTGCAAAAATGTTCTCCCATTCTGTAGGTTGCCTGTTCACTCTGATGGTAGTTTCTTTTGCTGTGCAGAAGCTCTTTAGTTTAATCATATCCCATTTGTCAATTTTGGCTTTTGCTGCCGTTGCTTTTGGTGTTTTAGACATGAAGTCTTTGCCCATGCCTATGTCCTGAATGGTACTACCTAGGTTTCCTTCTAGGGTTTTTATGGTATTAGGTCTAACATTTAAGTCTCTAATCCATCTTGAATTAATTTTCGTATAAGGAGTAAGGAAAGGATCCAGTTTCAGCTTTCTACTTATGGCTAGCCAATTTTCCCAGCACCATTTATTAAATAGGGAGTCCTTTCCCCATTTCTTGTTTCTCTCAGGTTTGTCAAAGATCAGATGGCTGTAGATGTGTGGTATTATTTCTGAGGACTCTGTTCTGTTCCATTGGTCTGTATCTCTGTTTTGGTACCAGTGCCATGCTGTTTTGGTTACTGTGGCCTTGTAGTATAGTTTGAAGTCAGGTAGCGTGATGCCTCCAGCTTTGTTCTTTTGACTTAGGATTGTCTTCGCAATGCGGGCTCTTTTTTCGTTCCATATGAACTTTAAAGCCGTTTTTTCCAATTCTGTGAAGAAACTCATTGGTAGCTTGATGGGGATGGCATTGAATCTATAAATAACCTTGGGCAGTATGGCCATTTTCACGATATTGATTCTTCCTATCCATGAGCATGGTATGTTCTTCCATTGTTAGTGTCCTCTTTTATTTCACTGAGCAGTGGTTTGTAGTTCTCCTTGAAGAGGACCTTGACATCCCTTGTAAGTTGGATTCCTAGGTATTTTATTCTCTTTGAAGCAATTGAGAATGGAAGTTCATTCATGATTTGGCTCTCTGTTTGTCTGTTACTGGTGTATAAGAATGCTTGTGATTTTTGCACATTGATTTTGTATCCTGAGACTTTGCTGAAGTTGCTTATCAGCTTAAGGAGATTTTGGGCTGAGACAATGGGGTTTTCTAAATATACAGTCATGTCATCTGCAAACAGGGACAATTTGACTTCTTCTTTTCCTAACTGGATACCCTTGATTTCTTTCTCTTGCCTGATTGCCCTAGCCAGAACTTCCAAGACTATGTTGAATAGGAGTGGTGAGAGAGGGCATCCCTGTCTTGTGCCAGTTTTCAAAGGGAATTTTTCCAGTTTTTGCCCATTCAGTATGATATTGGCTGTGGGTTTGTCATAAATAGCTCTTATTATTTTGAGGTACGTTCCATCAATACCAAATTTCTTGAGCGTTTTTAGCATGAAGGGCTGTTGAATTTTGTCAAAAGCCTTTTCTGCATCTATTGAGATAATCATATGTTTCTTGTCTTTGGTTCTGTTTATATGCTGGATTACGTTTATTGATTTGCGAATGTTGAACCAGCCTTGCATCCCAGGGATGAAGCCCACTTGATCATGGTGGATAAGCTTTTTGATGTGCTGCTGAATCCAGTTTGCCAGTATTTTATTGAGGATTTTTGCATCGATGTTCATCAGGGATATTGGTCTAAAATTCTCTTTTTTTGTTGTGTCTCTGCCAGGCTTTGGTATCAGGATGATGTTGGCCTCATAAAAGGAGTTAGGAAGGATTTCCTCTTTTTCAATTGATTGGAATAGTTTCAGAAGGAATGGTACCAGCTCCTCCTTGTACCTCTGGTAGAATTCAGCTGTGAATCCATCTGGTCCTGGACTTTTTTTGATTGGTAGGCTATTAATTATTGCCTCAATTTCAGAGCCTGCTATTGGTCTATTCAGGGATTCAACTTCTTCCTGGTTTAGTCTTGGAAGAGTGTAAGTATCCAGGAAATTATCCATTTCTTCTAGATTTTCTAGTTGATTTGCGTAGAGGTGTTTATAGTATTCTCTGATGGTAGTTTGTATTTCTGTGGGGTCCGTAGTGATATCCCCTTTATCATTTTTTATTGTGTCTATTTGATTCTTCTCTCTTTTCTTTTTTATTAGTCTTGCTAGCAGTCTGTCAATTTTGTTGATTTTTTCAAAAAACCAACTCCTGGATTCATTGGTTTTTTTGAGGGTTTCTTGTGTCTCTATCTCCTTCAGTTCTGCTCTGATCTTAGTTATTTCTTGCCTTCTGCTAGCTTTTGAATGTGTTTGCTCTTGCTTCTCCAGTTCTTTTAATTGTGATGTTAGAGTGTCAATATTCGATCTTTCCAGCTTTCTCTTGTGGGCATTTAGTGCTATAAATTTCCCTCTACACACTGCTTTAAATGTGTCCCAGAGATTCTGGTATGTTGTATCTTTGTTCTCATTGGTTTCAAAGAATATCTTTATTTCTGCCTTCATTTCGTTATGTACCCAGTAGTCATTCAGGAGCAGGTTGTTCAGTTTCCATGTAATTGAGTGGTTTTGATTGAATTTCTTAGTCCTGAGTTCTAGTTTGATTGCACTGTGGTCTGAGAGACAGTTTGTTATAATTTCTGTTCTTGTACATTTGCTGAGGAGTGCTTTACTTCCAATTATGTGGTCAATTTTGGAATAAGTGCGATGTGGTGCTGAGAAGAATGTATATTCTGTTGATTTGGGGTGGAGAGTTCTATAGATGTCTATTAGGTCTGCTTGGTGCAGAGATGAGTTCAATTCCTGGATATCCTTGTTAATTTTCTGTCTCGTTTATCTGTCTAATGTTGACAGTGGAGTGTTGAAGTCTCCCTTTATTATTGTAGGGGAGTCTAAGTCTCTTTGTAAGTCTCTAAGGACTTGCTTTATGAATTTGGGTGCTCCTGTATTGGGTGCATATATATTTAGGATAGTTAGCTCTTCCTGTTGAATTGATCCCTTTACCATTATGTAATGGCCTTCTTTGTCTCTTTTGATCTTTGATGGTTTAAAGTCTATTTTATCAGAGACTAGGATTGCAACCCCTGCTTTTTTTTGTTCTCCATTTGCTTGGTAGATCTTCCTCCATCCCTTTATTTTGAGCCTATGTATGTCTCTGCATGTCAGATGGGTCTCCTGAATACAGCAGACTGATGGGTCTTGACTCTTGATCCAGTTTGCCAGTCTGTGTCTTTTAATTGGAGCATTTAGTCCATTAACATTTAAGGTTAATATTGTTATGTGTGAACTTGATCCTGCCATTATGATATTAACTGGTTATCTTGCTCGTTAGTTGATGCAGTTTCTTCCTAGCCTCGATGGTCTTTACATTTTGGCATGTTTTTGCAATGGCTGGTACCGGTTGGTCCTTTCCATGTTTAGGGCTTCCTTCAGGGTCTCTTGTAAGGCAAGCCTGGTGGTGACAAAATCTCTAAGCATTTACTTATCTGTAAAGGATTTTATTTCTCCTTCACTAATGAAACTTAGTTTGGCTGGATATGAAATTCTGGGTTTAAAATTCTTTTCTTTAAGAACGTTGAATATTGGCCCCCACTCTCTTCTGGCTTGTAGAGTTTCTGCCCAGAGGTCTGCTGTTAGTCTGATGGGCTTCCCTTTGTGGGCAACCCGACCTTTCTCTCTGGCTGCCCTTAAGATTTTTTCCTTCATTTCAACTTTGGTGAATCTGGCAATTATGTGCCTTGGAGTTGCTCTTCTGGAGGAGTATCTTTGTGGTGTTCTCTGTATTTCCTGAATTTGAATGTTGGCCTGCCCTACTAGGTTGGGGAAGTTCTCCTGGATGATATCCTGAAGAGTGTTTTCCAACTTGGTTCCATTTTCCCCCTCACTTTCAGGCACCCCAATCAGACGTAGATTTGGTCTTTTTACATAATCCCATACTTCTTGCAGGATTTGTTCATTTCTTTTTCTTCTTTTTTCTTTTGTTTTCTCTTCTCGCTTCATTTCATTCATACTCTTTCTTCCAGTTGATCAAGTCGGTTACTGATGCTTTTGGATTTGTCACGTATTTCTCGTGTCATGGTTTTCATCTCTGTCATTTCATTTATGACCTTCTCTGCATTAATTATTCTAGCTATCAATTCTTCCACTCTTTTTTCAAGATTTTTAGTTTCTTTGCGCTGGGTACGTAATTCCTCCTTTAGCTCTGAGAAGTTTGATAGACTGAAGCCTTCTTCTCTCATCTCGTCAAAGTCATTCTCTGACCAGCTTTGATCCATTGCTGGCGATGAGCTGCGTTCCTTTGCAGGGCGAGATGCGCTCTTATTTTTTGAATTTCCAGCTTTTCTGCCCTGCTTCTTCCCCATCTTTGTGGTTTTATCTGCCTCTGGTCTTTGATGATGGTGACGTACTGATGGGGTTTTGGTATAGGTATTCTTCCTGTTTGATAGTTTTCCTTCTAATAGTCAGGACCCTCAGCTGTAGGTCTGTTGGAGATTGCTTGAGGTCCACTCCAGACCCTGTTTGCCTGGGTATCAGCAGCAGAGGTTGCAGAAGATAGAATATTGCTGAACAGCGAGTGTACCTGTCTGATTCTTCCTTTGGAAGCTTCCTCTCAGGGGTGTACTCCACCCTGTGAGGTGTGGGGTGTCAGACTGCCCCTAGTGGGGGATGTCTCCCAGTTAGGCTACTCAGGGGTCAGGGACCCACTTGAGCAGGCAGTCTGTCCCTTCTCAGATCTCAACCTCCGTGTTGGGAGATCCACTGCTGGCTTCAAAGCTGTCAGACAGAGTCGTTCACGTCTGCACTGGCCTCTGCTGCTTTCCCTGTTGTTTTTTTAGCTGCACCCTGTCCCCAGAGGTAGAGTCTACAGAGACAGGCAGGTTTCCTTGAGCTGCTGTGAGCTCCACCCAGTTCCAGCTTCCCAGCGACTTTGTTTACCTACTTAAGCCTCAGCAATGGTGGGTGCCCCTCCCCCAGTCTCACTGCTGCCTTGCGGTTAGATCGCAGACTGCTGTGCTTGCAATGAGGGAGGCTCCGTGGCCGTGGGACCCTCCCGGCCAGATGTGGGTATAATCTCCTGGTGTGCCCGTTTGCTTATAGCGCAATATTGGGGTGGGAATTACCCGATTTTCCAAGTGTTGTGTGTCTCAGTTCCCCTGGCTAGGAAAAGGGATTCCCTTCCCCCTTTCGCTTCCCAGGTGAAGCAATGCCTCGCCCTGCTTCAGCTCTCGCGGGTCGGGCTGCAGCAGCTGACCAGCACCGATTGTCCGGCACTCCCCAGTGAGATGACCCCAGTACCTCAGTTGAAAATGCAGAAATCACCGGTCTTCTGAGTCACTCGCGCCGGGAGTTGGAGACTGGAGCTGTTCCTATTCGGCCATCTTGCCGCAAAGCCTCACTGTGGTTTTTCTTTGCAATTTCCTGATGATAAGTGACACTGAGTATCTTTTTATGCATGTTGATCAAATGTATGTCTTATTTGGAAAAATGTCTATTTAAGTCTTCAGCCAATTTTTAGTTGATTTATTAGGTTTTTAAAATTGATTTGTAGGAGTTTAAAAATATATTTTTGAAACTAACCACTTATTAGATACCTGGTTTGCAAATAGTTTCTCCCATTTCATAGGCTGCCTTTTTGCTAGCTTTTAAAGACTTTGGGCAAAACTCCCTCAATGTAAAAATATCTAGACCCTACTCCCTTTCCAAACGCATTTAGTCTTTCTTGCTTGCTAGAATACATTTCAAGATGCCTTATATAAGACTCATGAATAGCCAAGACTAAAAAAGGAGATAAATATTCTTCAAATATATTTCTCACGTAACGTCTCTTTGCAGCTCTTATTTGAAAGCTTAAGAAGCTAGAACTTTTTGGATTCTAGCTTAGAATGACATAATTTTTATGTCAAAATTTTATATGACAAAATTTTTCTATCAAAAAAATACCAATATTATATTTATTTCTAAACTCTCTGCTATTTCTTTCATATTCTTTACATCCAGCTTGCTCTCTGAAACCAAAAGGTAATGTCTAGTTTGGGCACCAACCCTCACCTTTACAGTATTCCGCTGAGCTGTCTGGCCATAACCATAATTACTCTTTAATCCTCCATCACTAGACCCTTCGATAGGCAGTCCAAGAACATTTCATAGCCCTTTAACTCTCCTAATTTCCAGTACTCATTCTGCCTTCCATCCAGCCTTATCTGCTCAAACTTTGCCTAGGTTTTCCATCACTAAGTATCTATGTCTAGGACTTTATATAATCAGTTAACTGGTGTTGTTTATTGAGGGCTCGTAAGTCTGAGTGGTGAGGGATATAAGAGACAGGTTTCATCCTGGGAACTTAAAATAATCAAAGCTCTACCTCTTGTCTTTTGTCCCAGGCCTCCCCTGTTTACGTGAAGGTCAAATAGTACTCTTCCTAACCCCACCCAATTTCTCAGAAAAACCTTCATGTATTTCATAAGCCAGAAATAGCAAATACCAAACTTGTACCTATTATAGATGCTTATTTAAGACCATCATGTTCTCTTACTATAATATTGTGTCCTTATGCGGTGGTGGTGGTGGTGATGGATGTGTGTGTCCATGTCATCTGTTTTTTATTGTGATTTACTGAAGGGCAAGGATTGCATCTGTTTAAATTGCTTTATGTGGAGTCAGGGAAACCACATACATCTATGGTTATTTACATGAGACTAGAAGTTCTCATAGAATTCGACATCAGGTGAATTAGTAAGATGTCTCAATTGAGTCCTTGCCCTTTCTAAAAGAGAGGTTGAAGTTTAACACACAACACTATTTGCAGATGATAGATCTGAGGGCAGAGTACTTGTAGACTCTTCTCTGTGATGCGATTCATGTAGCCAAAGGAAAGCTCTTGAATTCATTTCTCCCTTTCTCAGTCTTCATTATTCAAGATTTAGGAATCTTGAATCAGCGAATGAAGGTTAAATCTCGCTGGATCTATCTATAGCCTTCCCAGGCAACTTTCTCTCCCAACTGTATTATCGATTTCTCCCTATTGGCTGTTTTTCATTGGCACTTAATTTTCAAGTCTCTTCCATAAAACAAACAAAAACGCCCTCTCACTCATACACATTTACACCTAGTTTCTCGTAATCTCTTGCTTTCTTTTCACAGCCAAGCTTCTAGAAACTTGCCAACATTTGATGACTTAATTTTTTCACCATCTACTCACTCCTCAACCTACTGCAATATCACCTTTGCCTCCACAACTCTGGAAACAGGTACCAATGACTTCTTTCTTGTTAATCAATGAGTTTTTGCTTGTTAACTAGAATGGACACTTTTCAGTCACTTTCCTACATGGTTTATATGGCAGTTCACACCACCAACTATTTCATCTTCTTTCAAAAGCTCTACCTTTCCACCATACCCATGGTACTGCACAGTCTGATTTTCCTCCTCCCTCCCTTCCTGCTACTTCTCAGGTGCTCCTGTGTGCTGTTCTTTCTCTCTTTGTCTTCTGATGTTCACATTCTCAGGGCTCTGACCTCGTCCATTTCCTCTTCTCATTCTGCAGTCTCTTTGGATGACTCCTCTCATTCTCGTGGCTTCAGTTACACATCTGTTACTTTAATACAGATTTTCCTCCTTTGCTTCAGGGTCATATATCAAACTTACATAAAAATCTATATATAAATATATATTATATATAATAGTATATATAGAAATTATACTATATAAATTATATATAATTTTACATATTTATATGTTATATATAATTTATATATAAATAAATACATATATTAAAATAATGTATAGTATATAATATATATATATATAAATATATATATAAATCTCCACTTGGAAGTTCCAAAATTATCTTAAATTCCCAACTACCTTTTTTCCTGTATTCTTTGTCCATTTGGTCAAGCTAGAAGTATGGTTGTTATCCTAATCACCTACCTGTTCCTTAACCCTACCTGCTCAATGTAGGCCTGTCCATTCCTATCAACTCTACACCCCTCAAATCTTACTGGTATCTATATCACTACTGCTATTATCTTATTTGAGGCCACTATTGCCTCATCTGAGTTAACATAAGATCCTCTTTATTGTCTTCCTTTCAAGCCATTTTTCACACTGTGGCCAAAGCAAACTTTCTAAAATACCACTAATATATTTTTAATTTCTGCTTAAAGTCTTCCATGACCGGGATACGCTCAGGATACAATATCAGCTTCTCAGAATTTCCTAGAAATCCCTTCATGATCTGGCTCTTACATATGATTCCAGGCCCACCCCTTTTACATCTGTCCCTCACAGTAAGCTCAGTCATTTAAAAACATTTCACTTCCTTCTTCGCACCTCGCATCTTTTTCTCAGGGTCTCTGAACATTCTACCTTTGTCTGTCCAACTCTGGTCTGTCCTTCAGGACTCAGTTCTGAAGTCACATCCTGCAGGAAGCCTGCCCTGACTCCCATGTCAACCATGGCTGGGTCTACCTCTCCATTCGTTTCTATAGGACTCCTTTGGTGGTGCCAAACCTTATCAGCTGTGGCTGGTCACCTCTCTCTCATACCCTCTAGATTATGAATTGCTCAGAATAGGAGCAATCTTTTATCTGTCATTATATCTCTAGCCAATGTGCCTGAAGTATCTCCACACAGTGCCTGAAGTAGGGCATATATTCAATAAATATTCTCGAAATAAAGCCTAACAAAGAATAAATAGAAGACCATCTATTTCAGTGTTTCCTAACCTTTTTTTTCATTATTGTTCTGCTAAAGAGCAAAATTTAATTTAATTTAAAGTCTCTTTATGGACAGAAATTAAATACCAAGGAGTGGACAACTCCTGTGCAGATGAGTTGGTGAAGCTCAGCAAAGCCCAGAGCACCAGGAGTGCATTACTTTTCTTAAAGACCTCAAAAGTCTTGCCAAGAGCTAGTAGAGTAGACAGAGGCACTGAAAGCCTTAACTTTATGGCAGGCTTTGGCCAGTGAACAAAAACTATTCTAAAGGTAGACACATGTGCTTTGAAATCGTTATCATCCTAATATCATGAGAAAAAAACAGCAAATTTAAGTTATTTTTGTTGTGCTCTGATTTGCTATCCATTTGGTTTTTCTGTACAAATTCATTATTATTGTTTCTAGAGTTTTGTGTGACATGATGATAAACAATGAAATTTGCTTATAGTCTCAAGAAAAGGAAGAAGATTTTGTTGGATAGGGTTGAGCTTTGGAGGGCTATAAACCATTGTAATATCTAAGATTTTTTGTACTCCTAAGAACCATTCCCCAATGGGACAATATTATTTTCTTTGAGAATTAAGGTCTATCAGTATTGCTTTTTGCTCTGAGAGATTGAATAAGAAGCTCATAGCTCATCTGTAGGAACAGTATTGATAGCCATTATAGAATGTGTTTTCTGCATAGGTTTGTGGCCAATGAAATTAAAGACCTATTTAAAAATGTGTAAAATTTTTTTAAATCTCTCTTTCCTGCCAGATTTATCCTTAAGTTATCTCAGTCACTTTAGACTGCAATAGCAGAATTCCATAGACTGGGTGGTTTAAACCACACACATTTATTTCTCAGAGTTCTGGAAGCTGGGAAATCTGAGATTAAGGAGATGGACGATCTGTGTCTGGTGAGGGCCCTCCTCCTGGTTTGCAAGTGGCTGCCTTCTTCCTGTGTCCTCACATGGTGAGAAATGGATCTCTTCTCTCTTCCTACTTTTATGAGGTCGTTAATCCCATCATAAGGGCCCCATCCCATGACCTAATCTAATTCTAATTAACTCCCAAGGACTCCACCTCCAAATACCATTGCATTGGAGATTAGGGTTTCAACATGTGGACGTGATGGGGGAGAGGGACACAACATTCAGTCCAGAGCAAGGGGCTCACTCTCATTTGATTCAAACTGAACCTCTTAACAAAATAGGATAAATGACTCTAAATCAACTGAAAAGAGAAATGTTATTTTACTCATACACAATATTCATCTAAACAAGCTACAAGCTTTCTACCTAAAATTAACCTTCAGGGAGGAGGGATTTGCCTTGCAAATTCTGTCACATATTATGGGGTACTTGTTGACTTCCTTTATATTGAACAATTTGATAGTTTAGGCCAAACTCTAGATTCTTGTCTATTAGTTTATCTCTTTCAACCACTGTACAAGCATAAGCGATAGTGTCTCTTGTTTTTCCACACTCTTTAGTAAATGGTGTACCTAAAATGGCCAAAAAAAAAGCTAATCAAATACGTCTGTGATGTCACCAATGATAAATGTGGCATTAAATTTTTTTTTCGGCTTTTCGTCTTCAGCTCTCCTTCTTCTTAGAAACCCATGGGTTCTTAGATTTTTGCGCATCCAGACGCTGAGCCACCCCGCACCAAGGATGCTACTTGGAAGCTGAAGCTGCACCTCCCATATGGCCCCTCTGGCTAGCTGAACACCTCAGATGAGAACTGCACACAGGCCAGCAGCAGCTCCACCGCCAGCAGCAGCACCCTCTCTGCAGTTGGCTTTCCTGCTGCTGCGCCCCGGCTGCAGGTCTGATGCCCAGATGGCAACCCTGGCAGTTGGCGTGGCTGTGGACTCTGCTGTGGGGCACACACTGGGTCATGCCATCACTGGAGGCTTCCATGGAGGAAGTAATGCTGAGCCTGCAAGGCCCGACATCACTTATCAGGAGCCTCAGGGAACCCAGCCCGCACAGGGGCAGGCTTACTTACATGAGACTAAAGCCGTTTTTGGAATATGCGCAGAACCTGAGTGACCTAAATCTCTGTAAGAGTTTCGATGAGGTACTGAAACAGTGCAGACTTGCAAATAAATTGGCCAAAGAAATGGAAAATTGGCTGTTACGACCAAGTTAGTTTAGTATAAAAATATAATTGATAGTGGAGATATAAAGAGTAAAACCATCAGTTAAACCCCTTCTGTGTCATTCATATACATTCGTATACTTTGGGGCTGGGCAAATGTTTGTGTGGCCTCCTTCTACCAGCTATTACGATTTTATTCTTTGTGAGTTAATTAGAATAAAGTGATTTTCTTCCAAAATTTTTTTTCCTGGAAACATCTTGTCATAATAATCAGAGCATGTGCATTCTCAAAGTTTTTAATATGTTCATCAAACTCCTTCACACTATTTTTGTTGTTGTTGTTGTTGTTTTTTGAGATGAAGTCTCACTCTGTCACCCACGCTGGAATGCAATGGCATGATCTCAGCTCACTGCAACCTCCGCCTCCCGGGTTCAAGCAATTCTCCCACCTTAGCCTCCCGAGTAGCTGGGACTACAGGCGCATGCCACCACATCTGGCTAATTTTTTGTATTTTTTTAGTAAAGATGGGGTTTCACCATGTTGGCCAGGTTGGTCTCAAACTCCTGACCTCAAGTGATTCACCCACCTCGGCCTTCCAAAGTGCTGGGATTACAGGCGTGAGTCACTGTGCCCGGCCTCATTAACTATGAAGTTAAAGAAGCAGTGCTTCAGAGTTAGATGATTTCCAGGCTTACTTCTCATTCATTTATTCACTCAATACATATTTATCGAGTCTACCATGTGTCATTACATACTTTATTCTGGGCTCTGGGAATATAATAGTGAAAAAATCCCTTCATATATTTTAGTAGGGAGACAGATGATACATACAATAAATAAGCAATTATATATATAATGCTTAGAGTATGATAGAGTAATAAGTGAAAAGTTAAAAAAAGGTTGATGATATAATGGAGGAGGGTGTTCAAAATCATCTACATTTGCCTTCAAACGAATCTAAATTGCGGTAAACTCATTTGATTTCTTAAGCTTCTGTTTGAATGCCCTCCCTCCTAATAGGGAACTATTCTCTTTCTAGTGGAATATTTTAGTTATTTTTAAATATGATTAATTTTAAGCATTGAACAAAAAAATTTAAATATGTATATTCTTGAAAATTTCTAGACACAAGTTGGCCAAGAAACTTTTGGAGTAATCTTACTGAGGAAATGGACATTGCTATTTATTCAAGGACATAGAACAAGTGACAAAAGTAAGTGTATTGGCATGTTTAGACATACCAGCCTTCCAGTAAACATTGTGAATTTCTTCCCCATTCTATACCAGCCACAGTTAAGGAACAAACAAACAAACAAACAAAAACCTTTTTCTACAAATGGACAGACTAGGGGATAATTTTGAACTTGCTCTTTATGTAACAATATTCTTTGACTCTCTGTATTTTCATCCAGAAACAAATTTTTACTTACTAGAGAGGTTTCATGGTATTATTTGATTATTCAGTAACTTTTTGAATAACCTGAATGTTGCATGAATGTTCATTTTATGGTGTTAAAATGCCAATTTTTAAAAAATCAAATCAGCACATTCTTTGGTAAAGAACTGAGAAATCTGTTCTCAGAAATCATCATTTCAGGGATTCCACAATTGACAAATCTAGTCTTTTAGTTACTAGGTAGGTTATATTTTTGGTGTTCCCTAGGTTTTCCACTGCCTTGGACCTTCTGCAACGATGACAATAATAATAGTTTGTGATTCCACAAAAAAACAAATCACTGCCAGTCTTCGGTTGTGGTCTTGTAATTCTGTACGATATGGCTCAATCTGTTGCATCAACCATAAAGGTTACAACACTCACTGGACCTTTGAGGCCAGCTGGTCACTTAGTGGACATTTATTGGGAATTATAGTGATGTTTTCTGCTTGAGTGTGTCCAATATGGATTCTTAGGGATACCTCTGGCCTAGTGCATTCCAAGCAAGTTTCTCCTCCTTGAAAGAATAATCTCCTTAAGTATGCCTCATTTTCTTATAGCTGATTTTTTTTTTCTTGACTAGGCTTTCTTTGCCCTAAAAATGTCTAGCTTTAGGGTTTTTTTTTTCTTTTTTGTGTTGACATTCTCTAGTTACTTAACTGCTTTTTTTCTATTCCCAAATAACTCTCTGCATTGCTGTCATGGTATTGCACATATAAAAAGAACTTACGAAGTAAGAGACTGATGGAATGACTGCTTTCGTGTATGTATCCCTTTTTGTAGAGGATGAGGTCTTCCTACTATACCATAACTTGACTAGCGATATAATTTCTGTCCTCCTCCTAATTCCTATCCACAACTCTAAATATTAAAATATCAGTTACTTAGATTCAAAATTTTTAATACCTATGAAATGCATCTGCTCCAGGGATTTTGAAAGTCAAGATGGCTGTCTATGCCTTTGTACTCTCCAGGCATGGCCGTGTTCAGAGGCAAAGGATATGACAAATATCTCTGTTTGGTTTTTAAAACTAAAACTTTTTAAACAATTTATAATAAAATCAAATAGAATAAAGTAATGATGAGTTAAAGGATAGACCAATATCAGAAATAAAATAAATTAGATTAAGCAAGAAATGTAACAACTCTGGAAAACATGAACTTTTCTCACTGTCATCACCACCACCATCAAAAATGTTAAAATGCCTATTTTCACCTGATACCTGGCAGTCTCCCTTCTGGGAGGAAAATAATCTCTATATTTTAAAAAAGTGTGTTTCAATTTTATATAGAAATACCTAAAAATCTAGAAGTAGTCATTCCTTGATAGAAATATCAGCTCAAATGTAATAGTCAAAATAGGCCAGATTCAGTCTTCCATGGTATAAGGAAAATCTTAAGTACAATTATGGAATGATGGATTGGAGAGTTCATTAAAATTTCAAGTTTTGTGAAAAACACATGGAACTCGTTTTTCCTTAAATCTGATGAGCTGGCATCAGGAGATGATGTCCTCTCTTGGTTGTGTGGTTTTACTTCGAGGGTGGGAGTCAAAGGAT
This sequence comes from Trachypithecus francoisi, assembly GCF_009764315.1. NCBI lineage: Eukaryota > Metazoa > Chordata > Mammalia > Primates > Cercopithecidae > Trachypithecus > Trachypithecus francoisi. The sequence goes on from NW_022681454.1 coordinate 45,122,251, forward strand.
TTGCCTACAATTTCAGGCTGATTCAAAACCAGAGCCAAGTCCTCCTTGTAATTATGTTTTCCTGTAATAGCTCAAAAGCTCTGCTCCTCATTCAGATTCATACTTTATTAAGGTAAATTGGAAGAGTCTTTGCATCTGTTGGTGCTGCTGTATTGAACAGTGAGAAGCTGCCACCCAAGAGAGGCCAGAACTGGTCTTTGAGGTGGAACGAGTGTTGGCCACCATGAGAAACAGAAGTTTTCCATGAATTTGGGTGTTTTAAAATTGGTAGTAGATACTGTTCAAGTCTAGAGAGGAAAGTCACAAAAGAATAGGTTATTCAGCAACAACCAAATTTAAAAGACTTCAACAAAGGCAGCAGAGTGGATCAAAGGAGGCATTGGCTTACATGGGGGCCACTATTCAGTTCAGGGGACCATGGATAAGTTATAAGCACAGTATCAGTGATAGCTAGGGTAACAGGTGCAAGCAAAGAAGGTGGCAGAAAAAGATGAACCTAATGGAGAAACTAAATGCCTTACTGTGTGTAATCATAAGAAATAAACTAAACACCTTACTCTGCCTAATCATAAGAGAGGCACAAGAAAATTCAGAACTTGACAAAGCTCTTCCATGGCACTAGTGGGAGAAAAACATTGCTTCATTCATTTCCTAAAATAAAATTTATATTTGAAGAAAGAAGGCGTTTGGTTAGCACAATATAGCCATTTGTTCCAAAATTTAAAGAATGATTGCAATTTTCTGAAACACATTCTTGCTAAGCTATAATATTCCATTGCTGCCTCTTCATTACTCCACTTTCCATTTAACTTACACTTGGTATTACTATGTAATTTATAGCTAGATTTAATGTTGGCTGATTTGTCAATTGTCATTCACTTTATAATAAATGCAAAAGACATTTTAAACACTTGTGAGGCAATCATTATATGTCAGTTACTGTCATTTGCTCTTTATAAAAACCATATCGTAAATAGTAGGTTTTAATAAATACCTTGATCATAATGTAAAGACTTTCCATTGCATTGTTCAAACTTTGTGCTATAGATATACCCAGACAGTGAAAGAGTCAACTCCAAGTTAATAAGGTAGTTCATTACTCACTCACAAGACTATTACTCACCCTAAGCAGAATAATGAACAAAGTTGAAATTGACCTAAATCATATGTGTAAGTTTCAGAGCAATGCAGTTATTCACAACATGCTTGGGAAAAATGAGAGATGCCATTTCCTGGAGCACAGTGTGTTGTGGCCTTCTCTGATTACGGCAGAACAATGAATTACATTTTCTGATTAATGTTATACTCTTTACATTGTCTTTTCTTTTCCATTAATTTTGAAGATAGGTCTAATTATTGTGACCGATATAAAAACTCTGAGTGGAAAAAGGTATGGAATAGAAATTGTTACTCTTAAACCTAAAATGTTTGAAGAGTTATGCTAAATGGTATTTATGCTTTTCAGTGCTCCTCCGAATAGAAGTTAATAAATGTGACTTCTTATTAATGTTAAGAAAGAATGAGTAGAGGTTTGCAGTAAAAGTATCGAAATTCTTCAACTTATATGAAATTACCAAGTTGACACATTAGTCTTAGACAATAGCATTTTAACCTTAGAGGAGTAACAAAAAGGTTTACTTCTTTGACCATTGCAGTAATCAATTCACAGGAAACCTGGGAATGAAGTCAAATATTGGAAAATAAATGTTAAATGGTGTGGTGGTTTTACTGATTATTTTTGAACATTTTTAAAATCGATAGACCACAGCTTCTGCAGTTAAAACTTAACAAGGAAGATTGAAATGAGAACAGAAACGAGAGGGATTCGCTTTCTTGGAGAATTACATGGTCATCTTTTTCACTCACATTGGACATTGTTCAAAACTTTTATCCCTTCACCAAAGGACTATTATTCTCTTCAATTCACATAACACCAGCAAGCTAGAGACTTATTTCTGTACCTAATGGCTGCAAAGTAAAAGATTTGTAGCCTCTTAATTTCAGCTTTTTCATAAGCTCCAAATTTATATTTCCACAAGCCAGTAGTAATAGAAGCCCGTTCTTCTCTTTGTTCTTTGATGTTACAGGCAACAGATGCTTCAAAGCTTCTTTCATCCATCCATCCATCCATTTCACCACTTACTATGGACCAGGCACAGTGCAAAATGAATGCTGAAGATACAAAGATAATTAAAGCAAGAGCTTTGTTCATAAATTTTTGTGAGGAGGCTCACCAGTAGCACTTTAATATCCATATTCTGAGATGGCCAAACAAACAAACTACAATGCTTTTTATAATATTTCTTTACTTGACATTTTTTCTTTCTCAACAGACAGCAAACTTATCAAAACTAAATCAAAGAAACACATTCTAGGAAACTTTAAAAAGATTCCAGTGTGGGTGTTTAGTGTGAATTTAGTTGAAATGAGATATATACTTTTTCATTGTTTTAGACATATGAAGACAACTTTCACCAACTCCTACATGAATTTATTTCATTTTCAGAATACTGGAAATCAATTTTCCTGCCTTTTACTCCAAAGTTTCTTCTATTACCCTACAATAGTGTTCACATTCACATTATTTTTAGAATCATACCAAAGTTCTAGGCACTACAAATGGAATTACATTTTTCCACATTCACAGAAAGGGAAAGCCTTGTGGTCCCACATGAACTTCTAGGTACTCCTATATACATGGAGGGCAGTGGCCCAGCAGCTTTCAACCACCAGACAATGCTGAGGGGAAAACTATGGGCTATTTTAAATTTAACTCTATAGATTATCTAACTCTAAAGAGTATGTTTTCTTTTTGTTTTCCCTCAAAATTATGTCATGTTTTGGCCTGTGGATCTGTGTTTGTGTCCATGTAAGGCAGGGTTGATGCAGTAATCCAAACATATTCCATGCTGATGGATGCACTTAGCAGGATTTCAAAACTGATAGGACTTACGGAGGCACTAGAATATAGATTAATCTTACGCCTTTAACAAACTTGTTTTTTAAACCAAGGTATAAATACATATAATAAAATGCATAGATCTTAATTATATAGTTCAATCAGTTTTAATAAATGTTTATATCCCAATAAACACATAAAGCATTTCCATTACACTGGAAAGTTGCCTCACATCTCTTTCTGGTTTCTGTTTGCCAGAGACAACCACTATTCTGATTTTTATTCCATAGAGTAGTTTGCCTTTTCTTGAACTTTATAGAAATAGAATTGTACAGTAAGTTTCATTTTCAGTCTAGCTTCTTTTTCTGAGCATAATACTTTTTGTATCTATTTATTTGCAAGCATGTATCAATAGCTCATTGTTTTTATTGACAAATAGTATTCCACTACATAAAGATATCACAGCATGGTTATTCATACACCTGTTGATGGACATTTGGTTTCTTTCCATTTTTTTCTCTCATAAAAAAGCTGCAGTGAACATAAATGTACACATCTTTTTATGTCCAACATGTTTGATTTTAAATTTAAGCTGTAATGAAGGGAGAGCATGACAAACTTTAGTCAAGTGGGTGCCTTGAGTAGAATCACAGTATAAAGAAGATGGACAAGGATGAATGCAATGCACTCAGTAGGCTCTCTCAGCAGAGGAAACATCAGGACTCACCAACAGCTTTACACGGTAGCGCTCTCACGTCAGCTCCCAGCACTTCCACCAGACTGCTTTGGGAACTGTCATGGAGGTAAATAGACATCAGGTAGAGACGTACTGTGGAAAGGCATACTTGAAGCCAGACATACCTGTGTAAAGTCCTGACACAGTTCCCTAAGACAAATTAGTTGAGCTGAGCCCCAACCCTCAGTCTTCTCATCTATAAAATCAATCCCACCTCAATAGGTATAAAAATTAAATGGGATGCACTAGTGAATGTCCATGCTAAATTTAATTTGTACACAATTTCATCAGAGATATGCTAATTTATATACATAAACATACATATACACAAACATATATACACAAAATAAATATACACGTGTATATATAGGTGTGTGTGAGTGTGTATGTATATTAGACAAAATACATTCAGACTACAATTTGAGCACTAGCTCCTACTGTATAGATAGTGGGATGATTTAAATTTTAAAAACCTTTTTGTCTGTTTTATGTAGGTGATTCTGTGGGTGAGTCCACATAAGGAAAGTTGATGGACTGAATTAAACCTACTCCAATGGATAACGCCCCTAATGTCAGTGGCTTAAAAAATAAGCGTCCAATCACGTTTTTCTGGCTGGTGGTAGGATTAGGAGCTATTCTCCATACGTGCTATAGGCCAGCCAAGCAAGCTGTCCTAGTGTCAGGCAGATGGAGTTCTGACATCTTCAATCTGTGGGCTTCCAAGTCACACTGGCCATAAACATGCAATTAGCAGATGGAGGAAAGGCGATAGGATCATGTTTTGGGAGAATTTATTTTGGGGAGGATCAAAACAGTACACATCATTTCCATTTTTTTTCCACCAGCTGTAATTGAGTCACTTGGCAACACCTGAATGCAAGGGGACGCTGGGAAATATGGTGCCACTGTAACTATAGGAAGAGGGAACAGTTGGTGGTCACTTAGCAACACCTGGCATATAGCAAGCATTCCACAAATGTTAGTTTCCTTATTTCCTCAATAACTACTCATGGGAGGACTTCCATGGCCTTTTTTCTCAAGAACTATCTTCTTATTCCGAGTAGAGCCCATTAATCTAGCATCTAAATTGCTCCCTAATCACACAGGAAAACCCCAGGATACACACTGAAAAAGAATAAGTCATATTTTAGACATGGTACAGGAAAGTATAAACATAAGTTGATATCTCTCACCTTACTTAAAACTGAGATTTAAAAAAGCTACTGAAGCTAATTCTGTGCTTCATGACAACCAAACCAAAGAAGGAAATATGAGCAAAGAGTTTGTAGTAGAACCCCTGAAAAGATTAAGATACCTTCCCATGTGATATTTAAATTTTTTTAGGTATAAGATACATCAACGAACATTTTTCCATAATGTTTAATTTGATGCTTTTTAAACAAAATTTGAAATAACAAACCCCTTAAAAATTATTTTGGTTAGGAAAGGCATGGAATCAACCCAAATGCCCATCAATAATATACTGGATAAAGAAAATGTGGTACATATACACAATGGAATACTATGCAGCCATAAAAAGGAATAAGATCATGTCCTTTGCAGGGACATGGATGGAACTGGAAGCCATTATCCTCAGCAAACTAACACAGGAACAGAAAACCACACACTACATGTTCTCACTTATAAGAGAGAGCTGAAAAATGAGAACACATGGACACAGGGAGGGGAACTACACACACTGGGGTCTGTTGAAGGGAGAGCATCAGGATAAATAGCTAATGCATGTGGGGCTTAATACTCAGGTGATGATTTGATAGGTGCAGGAAACCACTATGGCACACGTTTACGTACATAACAGACTTGCACATCCTACACACGTATCCTAGGACTTAAAATTAAATTCAATTAAGTTTGAAAAAATGATTTTGGTGTCTTCACTCTGTTGGCATTATTAAGCATATGCTTAGCATAGCTGTTGGGTAAATCCAGCATTGATTATAGCTCCCGGGGGAACCAACAACAGTGTTAGCAATGACAAAAGTCAAACATTTTGGAAGGGTAGACAAACTTCAGTTTAAACTCTTAGAGGAATTTGTCCTGTAGATTTACATACAGCACAGTAAAAGTAATAATAATTTACATACTTGTTGGTATTTAACCCAAAACGAAGAGATGTTGAATACTTCTTACTGTGGATATGTAATGACCGGATGAAAAATACTTCAGAAAATTCTCTTCTCTCCTGATGACATATTCCTAGCTATCTCAATCCAGAAGTGGCATAGAAGTAGTTAAACCTCTGAGTCAATTATTGTCAGGAGAAACTTTTACATATTCTTGATGCCAAAATCTACATAGTTAGATTTGTTGAATGTGCCTAACATCAAGATAGATAGTATTAAACTCAAAGACTCAACTAAAATGGTCATTGGAGTTTTATTTTGCATCTAACGAACACTTTATGTCCCAGTTCTCCTGGAAATTAAGCATTCTCCAGGGAGATTCTTTTACATTAAATGTTGACATTTGGTTAACTCTTAGACTCAGACATTGAAGATCAGGGTCATCTCTCACATTCTGTGAATTAAAAAAAAAAAAAATTCTGATCATCCAAACACATCTAAGATTCCTTCTCATAAAAGCCTTGACTCTAATTGACGAACCCCATAACCAACACTATGAGTAGGCAGAATGCCCTGGCCAGAGGAGTCAGACCCTTGGTATTTCATAGCAAAGCACTGTCTTCTGCATCGTTGGCCCTAGTATCTAAAGCATCTAGTTTTTCTTCAAATAAAAACCATACATTATCTATTTTTAGGTGGAAACAGTGAGGCCAGGCATATCTTGTCTGCTATGTAGATCTACTCAAATGCCCATCTGAGATCATTAATATCAAAGGAACACATTTGAAGCCAGGCTTAGTGGCTCACACTTCTAATCCCAACACTTTAGGAGGCTGAGGCAGGAGGATGGCTTGAGCTCAGGAGTTCGTGATTAGCCTGGTCAACATGGTGAGACCTCTGTCTCTATTAAAATTTGTAAAAATTAGCCAGGCACAGTGGCACGTGCCTGTTGTCCCAGCTACTCAGAAGGCTGAGGTGGGAGGATTGCTTGAGCTCATGTGGTTGAGCCTGCAGTGAATTGTGATATCGTGCTACTCCACTCCAGCCTGGGAGACAAAACAAGACCCTGTCACAAAAAAATAAAATTTTAAACTTAAATTTTTAAACAATTGAAATGACAATTATGCACTCACTTGTAGGCAGCTCCAGATTTATACATATTTCTAGTCGTATAACCAGAAATCCATTGCCTCCACAGGCTTTTTATACAACTGAAACTTGCTATTATGCCCTCCTCATATTTTAAAATAATATTATTCTCTGACTATTGATACTACTAATTTTAGAGGGAAAAAGAGAAAATACAGTGAAGGGCAAGAAAGAAAGTTAAAATTATTCTTAAACTTACCACCTGGCTAACTGATGTTAAGATTTGGGTGCATGCTCCTCCAATCTTTTAGTTATAGATGTAGTTAAAATACCCTCTGTACCTTTCTGCTTCCTGTTTTCCTCCCATCACTTACCCTCCCCTAATCATGTAACATTTGGTAGTGCCTCTAGGGCTTATCTAGATTATTAAAAATATTTTAAAACCTAATCTTTTCTTGCTGCATAATATTCTTCCACATCTATGTATCATAATTTCTTTATTCCTATTGTAGTATGTTTACATTTTACAAAATGTATTATCTTTGACTAAATTTCTGACCATTTCCTTAGTAAAGATTCCTAGAAATGGAATTACTACATCAGAGATCACACACATTTTTAGGTTCTAAAATTATCAAATTACTTTTCAGAAAATTTGAACAGATGTAAATCTTTATAATATAGCACATGGCCATGCCTGTCACTGAACCCACAGTAGCATTAAGTAGTATCAGAGTTTGTTTTCTGATAAAGGATCTCTCAGTTTAAGGCCCTCCATTTCTTTTGAATTATTATATAACAAGTAACCATTCTTCACGCAGGCCCTAACTTCTGTGTAATAAAAAATAATCAGACATAAATATTTAGAGAATATATATAAATATGTAGTTTCTCATGAAACTTAATAGCCGTTTTTTTGTGGAAATAATTGAATTATATTTATTTTGATATCACAAAAGTATCAAACAGTACAAATAAGTATATGAACACAGTAATTTTTTCATTTTTTATTTTCAAGATAACATAATTCAAAACATCAGTCAAATGAAATGTAAAAAAAAATACCTTCAAGTATGTATGTAATAAGTCCTTTGTCTGAAACTGAAACTCTGTAGATCGTTTTGGTATTGCTACAAAACCTCAAAATTTGAAGGAAAAAATTCACAGGAAAAGGAGATTCTAACTCAAGATAGTAGCCTGATTACATTGATCTCTGCTGATGGACCCAATGCATTTGTCTTCTGTATTTCTTCCTAACATTTTGAGAGGTGACAATGTGCTAGCAGCTCTCACTCTCGGGGCTTCCTTTGCCTCAGCATCCACTCTGGCAGTGCTAGAGGAGCCCTTCAGCCCACCACTGCACTGTGGGAGCCCCTCTCTGGGCTGGCCGAGGCCAGAGCCGGCTCCCCTCTGCTTGCAGGGAGGTGTGGAGGGAGAGGCACGGGCGGGAACTGGGGTTGCGCTTGGTGCTCACAGGCCAGCATGAGTTACAGCAGGCACCAGTGCCAACTCAAGCCCCACACTCGGAGCCACAGGCCGTTGATGCAGGCCCAGGGCAGTGAGGGACTTAGCACCCTGGCCAGCAGCTGCGGAGGTTGCACAGGGTCCCCTAGCACTGCTGGCCCCCATGCACCACGCTGGAATTCTCACCAGGCCTCAGCCGCCTCTCTGCCAGGCAGGACTCGGGACCTGCAGCCTGCCATGTCTGAGCCTCCCCCTCGGGGGTGGCCTCCCGCACCACCAGAGTCTCCCCCTCCACGGTGGCCTCCTGCGCCACCCGAGCCTCCCCCACAGGCACTGCTCCCTGGCACAAGGTCCCACTGACTGCCCAGGAGCTGAGGAGTGCAGGCACAGCTTGGGACTGGCAGGCAGCTCTGCCTGCAGCCTGGGTGCGGGATCTACTAGGTGAAACCAGCTGGGCTCCTGAGTCTACTGGGGACTTGGAGAACCTTTATGTCTATCTAAGGGATTGTAAATGCACCAATCAGCACTCTGCGTCTAGCTCTGGGTTTGTAAATACACCAATTACTACTCTGTCTAGCTCAAGGTTTGTAAATACACCAATCAGCACTCTGTCAAAATGGGCCAATCAGCAGGATGTGGGTGGGGCCAGATAAGGGAATAAAAGTGGGCTGCCTCAGCCAGCAGCAACCTGCTCTGGTCCCCTTCACACAGTGGAAGTTTTGTTCTTTCCCTCTTTACTGTAAATCTTGCTGCTGCTCACTCTTTGGGTCCACGTGGCCTTTATGAGCTGTAACACTGACCCTCAAGGTCTGTGGCATCACTCCTGAAGTCAGCGAGACCATGAACCCACCGGGAAGAATGAACAACTCCAGACGCGCTGCTTTTAAGAGCTGTAACACTCACCGTGAGGGTCTGCAACTTCACTCCTGAAGCTATCGAGACCACGAACCCACCAGAAGGAAGAAACTGCGGACACATCTGAACATCTGAAGGAAAAAACTCTGGACACACCATCTTTAAGAACTGTAACACTCACCACGAGGGTCCGTGGTTTCATTCTTGAAGTCAGTGAGACCAAGAACCCACCAATTCCTGACATAATTTCATGAAAATGTAAGCAGTTTTTTAAAAAAGGATGCTGTAAAAAGGTGTCATGAGATCCTCTTGTGGTTTGTAAGCATGATGATTGTGTTTTACACTCATTTGTAAAATGTGCCTTCCTTAAACCTTATTACCATGTTGGCACATTACCTGTCTGATGTGAGGGAAAAAGGGACATTGGTGGATCAAAAATTCTAAATAATTCCTAGAGGACTGAAATCAGATAGGATTTATTTGAATAGAAAACAAAACCAAAAAAAAAAAAAAGCAAACAAGCATTAGCAGCATTCCTTTTGGGAAATCCTGAAGAAGCTCTGAGTTCAAAATTAAGACATGAAGAGCAGCTGTGGGCAGTGGGACGATTAGTGGAAATAAATGTAAAACGTGCAGAGGCTGGCACGGTGGCTCACGCCTGTAATCCCAGCACTTTGGGAGGCCAAGGTGGGTGGATCACAAGGTCAAGAGATCGAGACCATCTTGGCCAACATGGTGAAACCCCATCTCTACTAAAAGTACAAAAACTAGCTGGGTGTTGTGGTGCACACCTGTAGTCCCAGTTACTTAGGAGGCTGAGGCAGGAGAATTGCTTGAACCAGGGAAGCGGAGGTTGCAGTGAGCTGAGATCGAGCCACTGCACTCCAGCCTGGGTCACAGAGTAAGACTCTGTCTCAAAAAAAAAAAATGCTGATGCCCCTACCTGGATGCTCCCACCCCTCCCCAGATGGAGATGTCCACGTAGGGTGTAGACGGGGGAATGCTTTCAGGAGTAATATAATACCTGTAAGTGGAGGAGGGAAGCAGGAGGAAGTGAAGGAGGGAAGCAGGAAGGCAGATGGAGAAATTGAGCTGTGACTCAGTTGCAACAGAGGCCTCAGCCAATTCCACAGGGAGCTCCGAACCAGTAATGGCCCTTGAGACTTGCCCTGAATTAGGGCAAGGGGTTGAAGTCTTTGTACTAATGGTTGACCAGTCTTGGGATGTGGGCTGCTCCTGGTAGTGAGTGTAATTTTGAGTGAGGCTATTTCCTTCGGCAATTCCTGCAGAGGAACTCAGCTATGAGCTCTCAGAAAGCAACACTCCCGACAACTGAGCAAATAGATGACTCAGTCCCAAAGGAAGGATCGGGGTGTTCACCTTGTAGAGCCCATTACCCACTTGAACATTCTTCTGTAAAGAGAATGTGCATCTGTCTGGAGATGCGCTGATGTGTGCACTGAGAGAAAAGAAGAGCAGAGCAGAATGTTATATTATTTCGGATTTTTAAGTTAAACGCTGAAGACCTCTCAAAAATGGCAGTTTTAGCGCAGGAATGAACTGCATTATAATTTCTACATCCAGAATAAATCTTCTTTCCTTATGCAATTTGACTACCTCATTTGCCTCCACTCTGGGAGAATATAACAGCCTTTATAGCATCTCATTTTTTCCTAAACAGTGTCTAATAATTAAACAAATGTACCAGTCATCCCAAGAAGGAGGACTAAGTAAGGGAAAGATTAGAGAATGGGACTAGACTCATAAGTGGCCCAGATATTGCATCATAATAAATGGATTTAAACCAGCTATTATTAATATATTCCAGAAAATATAAATAATTGTATATCAGAGAACAAATATATATAGAAAAGAATAAAATGAAAACTCAAGAACCAAAAACACAATAGCTAAAATTAAGATCTCAGTAGACAGGTTTAACAATAGAATGGTTGCAGTTGAAGAGAGTATTCGTGAAAAGGAATGTAGATTCATAGTAAGTAACCAGATTGAAATACCATGAGAAAAAGGGATAGGCTGCAGAAAAGAACATAAGGTATATAGGGGACTGATAGAAATTTCTTACGTGTGTAGTTGAAGTCCTAAAAGGAAAAGAAGGGAGAGAATAAAGCAGAAGCAATGGTTGAAGAGAAAATCTCTGATAAAATTCTCAAACTGACAAAAGACATAAAGCCACGAATTCAAAAAATGTGCAAATTCCAAGCTGTATTAAATATAAAGAAAACCTCACCAAGATATATCATAGTAAAACCATGAAAACCAAAGACAAAGATATAATCTTAAAATCAGAGTATTAAAGATACATTAGGAGCAACAATAAGGCTGACAATGATTTCTCAACAGTGATGATAGAAACAACTACGGAAATAATAAATGACATCTATCTTTAAAATACTAAAAGGAAATAACTGCTAACTTCAAATTCTGTTGAGAGGAGTATTCTTCAAAAGTGAAGATGAAATAAAGACATTCCAGACACACAAAAAGTGAGAGAATTTGTCACCATTGGGCCTGCACTAAAAAAAAAAAAGGAAGTTCTTTAAGAAGAAGGATAAGGTTCTTAGCAAACTAACACAAGAACAGAAAACAAATACTGTATGTTCTCACTTATAAATGGGAGCTAAATAATGAGAACACATGGACACATAGAAGGGACAACAAACATTGGGGCCTATCGGAGGGTGGAGGGTGAGAGGAGGGGGAAGTTCAGGAAAAGTAACTAATGGGTACTAGGCTTAATACCTGAGTGATTAAGTAATCTGCACAACAAACACACATGACACAATTTTACCTATGTAACCAACCTGCACTTATACCATTAGACTTACAAAAAAAGTTAAAAAAAGAAAAAGGATAAATAGCTGAGATGGAAACATGCAAATATAGGAAGCAATGAAGAGCAATGGAAAGTATAAAATACAATACATCTAATATTGACTATACATAGTAATAACAATAATATTAATAATTTCTTGTAGAGTTCAAAATATGTATAGAATAAAGTACATATTATAAAAGATAAACAAGAAATAAATGAATTTAAAGTATTCTAAGGTCTTAATATTGTATGGTAAGGAGCAAAAATTCCACATTTTAATAAGTCATGGAGTCACACTGTGCGGCCACTTAGAAGATATTAGATATGTGTAACCAGCACACTTACAGATGAGAAAAATGGAATGATAAAAAATACTTCATGGATTCAAGCAAGGGCAAGAAAAAAGGAAAATAGAACAAGAGGGGCAAATAGAAAACAAGAAAAGGGTAGTTATAAACCTGATATATTAGTAGTTATATTATTTATTAATGGACTAACCACTTAAAGAACAAACAAGAACAAAGATTTCAGACTGGATAAGAAATTTTCTTTAAAATTTTTTCTCTATTTTAATTTTTGTGGGTACATAGTAGGTGTGTATAGCTACAGAGTACATGAGATATTTTGATACAGGCATACAATGTGTAATAATCACATGAGAGTAAATGGGCTATCCATCACCTCAAGCATTTATCATTTCTTTGTGTTACAAACATTTCTATTATACTATTTTTTTTAAATTATACTTTAAGTTCTGGGGTATATATGCAGACCGTGCAGGTTTGTTATATAGGAATACACAGGTCATGGTGGTTTGCTGCACCCATCAACTCGTCACCTACATTAGGTATTTCTCTTAATGCTATCCCTCCCCTAGTCCCTCACTGCCTCATAGGCCCAGTGTGTGATGTTCCTCTCCCTGTGTCCATGTGTTCTCGTTGTTCAACTCCCACTTATGGGTGAGAACATGCGGTGTTTGGTTCTTGTGATAGTTTGCTGAGAAGGATGGTTTCCAGCTTCATCCATGTCCCTGTAAAGGACATGAACTCATTCGTTTTTATGACTGCATAGTATTCCATGGTGTATATGTGCCACATTTTCTTTATCCAGTCTATCACTGATGGGCATTTGGGTTGCTTCCATGTCTTTGCTATTGTGAATAGTGCCGCAATAAACATATGGGTGCATGTGTCTTTATAGTAGAATGATTTACTATCCTTTGGGTATATGCCCAGTAATGGGTTTGCTGGGTCAAATGGTATTTCTAGTTCTAGGTCCTTGAGGAATTACTACACTGTATTCCACAATGGCTGAACTAATTTACACTCCCACCAACAGTATAAAAGCGTTCCTATTTCTCCACATCGTCTCCAGCATCTGTTGTTTCCTAACTTTTTAATGATCACCATTCTAACTGGTGTGAGACAGTATCTCATTGTGGTTTTGATTTGCATTTCTCTAATGACCAGTGATGATGAGCATTTTTTCATATGTCTGTTGGCTGCATAAATGTCTTCTTTTGAGAAGTGTCTCTTCATATCCTTTGCCCACTTTTTGATCGGGTTTTTTGTTTTTTTTCTTGTAAATGTGTTTAAGTTATTTGTAGATTCTGGATATTAGTCCTTTGTCAGATGGATAGATTTCAAGCATTTTCTCCTATTCTGTAGGTTGCCTTTTCACTCTGATAGTAGTTTCTTTTGCTGTGCAGAAGCTCTTTAGTTTAATTAGATCCCATTTGATTTTGGCTTTTGTTGCCATTGCTTTTGGTGTTTTAGACATGAAGTCTTTGCCCATGCCTATGTCCTGAATTATTTTAAAATGTACAATAAATTATTATTGACTGTAATCACCCTGTTGTGCTAACAAATACTAAATATTATTCATTCTATCTACTTATACTTTTGTACTCATTAACCATCCCCACTTTACCTCCAAGTCCCCACTACCCTTCCCAGCCTCTTGTAATCATCATTTTACTCTTTATCTCTATGAGCTCAATTGTTTTAATTTTTAGCTTCCACAAATGAGTGAAAACATGTGAAGTCTGTCTTTCTGTGCCTGGGTTATTTTATTCACTTAATATAATGTCCTCCACCATATTAAGTTTCACCCATGTTGTTGCAAATGACAGTATCTCATTCTTTTTTATGGCTGAATAGTACTCCATTGTGTATATGTATCACATTTTCTTTCCATTTGTCTTTAAGTGGACAATGAAGTTGCTTCCAATTCTTGGCTATTGTGAATAATGCTGCAATAAACATGGGAGTACATATACCTCTTCAATATACTGATTTTCTTTCTTTGGAGTATATATCTAGCAGTAGGGTTGCTAGATCATATGGTAGTTCTATTTTTAGTTTTTTGAGGAAGCTCCATACCATTCTCCATAGTGGCTGTACTAATTTACATTCTCCCCAACAGAATACAAGTGTCCCCTTTTCTGGCCAGCATTTGCTATTGCCTATCTTTTGGATAAAAGCCATTTTAACTGGGGTGAGATGATATCTCATTGTAGTTTTGATGTGCATTTATCTCATGATCAATGTTATTGAGAACAAGAAATTATCTCTGAATCTCCAAATCAATGTCAATGCCTTTGTTGTTTACTTTCTGAAATGAAGAGTGTACTTCTTTCCTTTAGAGGTTGTAATATGTTCAGAGTTAGTGTTCTCTATCACCAAAATTGACTGCAAAGGTACATCTGTTAATGAAATTAGATTTCATGTATTTCATCTTTGAAAATGTCTTTTTACACTGATAGGTTCTGCAAAATATTGATATTAGTCCATGAGCATGTGATTTTAATTGAGCACATTAATCATTTGGAAGGCATTTGTGGAATTCTATTAGATTCTTTTGTTGATAGTTGTCTTTCATATTATTTCATTGCATTGCTGATTAAACACTTCCAATTGAAAGTTAGACGGAAGCTCCTTAATTGCTTTAGTTAAATGAATTCCCTGTGTGTTAAATGAATTTTGAAATATACAAATTTCCTTTATACTTGCATTGAGATCTGAAAAACATTGCCAGAACTGTAGTTTGAGCTTGTAAAATATATCTGCTGCAAATTTTTGTGAGAATGAAGATCTCACTTCTTGTTTTAACTTTTTGACAGCATGGGAAGTGCATAAAGCATTCTAGGTGTAATCAAGAAAAATAACTTGGGCCCTAAGAATTTACATTTTATTTATTTAGGTGGCTAATTCTTACTGATAGCACCTGTTAATTAGAAACTTTTATTAATCACAGTAAAACACAATACTATGCTGAATTTAAATTAACTTTTGTATTTAATTTTGTTATCTACAACACAGTTTACAGAATGGCTCCATAAAACATTTTTCCCACACATTATTTGTCACAGTTAATTTGTATAGTTCTATAGCCTTTTGGAGTACATTACCATTTCCTTTGTTCTCCTGGAATGAAGCCTTCGTTGGCTTCTGATTTGGAATTTTTATTAAGGAATTTGGAAACCAAAATGGACTAGAGAGCATTAGTCTTGTCATTCAAAATGTTGCATCACTAATTTTCACTGCATTGTCACCTTTAAATCATGCTGAAAGGGGAAATGGCAAAACTAGAAACCCGTTGATCTATTTGCACATTTTTTCATTAGAATTAATCCTCATTTTTGCTTCTCTGAGCCTTACTTTCTGCATGTGTAAAATGGGGATGATGATACCTATTTTAAGGTCTTTAGGAGAAATAAGTTAGTGCATATAGAGTATTTGCTATTGTAGATCCTCAATATATTTTGCCTCTTGGATATTAAATTACTTAGATGTAACATTAAACATTACTTTCAAATTTTTGCATACGTGTATTTCTTTTATCTTGGGACATCTCAAAGAATTGGTTGTTTATATGTCAGCTTACTTTCTTTTTTAAAGCATGAATTGCAAATACAGTACAATTTTATTACTTTTAGTCCTCGTGTTTTATATTAGATCTCTAGACTTTGTTTATCTTACACATATGCTTAAGTTTACTTTAATCATATCCTAGGGAAAAATAACTGTACAAAGTGTTCTTTAAATATATATGTATGTATATATGTATATATCTCTAAATATAACACATTATTCATATAATTAAAGCATTTTCTCCTCTGTTTTATTATTTCTATAAATATGCTGCCTTTTGGCTAATTAA
Organism: Trachypithecus francoisi; assembly: GCF_009764315.1. Classification (NCBI taxonomy): domain Eukaryota; kingdom Metazoa; phylum Chordata; class Mammalia; order Primates; family Cercopithecidae; genus Trachypithecus; species Trachypithecus francoisi. The sequence goes on from NW_022681454.1 coordinate 45,138,378, forward strand.
ATATTACAGTGAGAAAATTAGGGAAGAAAATGAAAAACATATCAGCCACCATCCCTTGAGGAGTATCATTCACAGACCATAGAAAAAGAACAAAACAGTCTGTGGAACCCTGCAGCCTGAAACCAATCATTAGCAAACCAAAGCCTTTCAAATCCAAAGGGTCACTTTTTGGGTGGGGGGGATCACTACAACCCGATGTTTCTAAGCATCGCAAGAGGAACACCCTATGGAGCAATATTTTCTTTGGTGGCAACTTGTTAACTCATGAACCACAAAATTTTGTGCTTAACATGTGGTTGAAATTTTAAGCAGAAACCTGTAAATGAGTAGCTTAGTGTCTTAAAACCATGTATTTAGCCAATGAAGGTGTGGCTCCATGAAAGTTTCTCTTTAGATGCCAACACTTTCAAGAGCAAAGGGTTGGACCACTTTTAGGCATTTCTTGCAAGTGCGTAGAGGCTTCTTTCCTCTTATTTTCTCCCCCAAATACTATTTTCACAGCTTGGTGAAATAGAAGTCACCTTTTATATTTGCCACATTTGAATGTGAAGACTGTGGTGGTTGTTTTAATAACTCAAAAGTATTCACGTTTCCACCTGAAGCTATTCTAAAGAGAAACCACAGCTCCAGAAATAAGCAAAGCAAACAAAAACAGAATAAACGAATGTCATGCCTTTTAGATGGCAGTTATTAAGGTTACTGGTAAAAACAATGTTTGACTCTGCTAATATACTTCCCCTGTCTTTAAAATGTAAATATAATTAGATATTTCTGCTAAATTCTATTTCGGTACTCTCTGAATGTCAACGAGAGGTCACAAGGGGGACACCTGGAGTGCGGGAAGACCATTCCTGCCTGCCTTGTGTTCAGGCCTCGGGAGTCGCTCACTCTGTTGGTCCATTCTCCTAGTCCTCCTTGAAGAGGACACACCACCAGTATTCAGTATTTCTGTTACCAGGGCTTCCCCATCTCTTATTGCTGACTCTTTCTGAGTGCTCAAAGACTCCAGAACTTCTTGCTATTATCGTCTTTCTAGAGACTATTGAAGAATGAGACATTTACTTGTTTGGTCATTCAGCAAGTATCTAGAGATCATCTACACATGATCATAGAGTTCTGGGATCCAAGGTTATAAAAAGAAATGAAGAATACAATCTAAAACTTGCAATCCAAGGAGAAAATACTTGCACATTTAAAATATTTACACATTTAAATATTAAAAGTTACATCATAATGCAAACACAGTAGTCAGTTGAGAAAATGGTAGCCAATGGAGACTGTATTTTCCAGCAGGGCGAACTTGGGCATGGCCAGTCTGGCAAGTGTGGAAACCAAGTTACCTGAAAGGGTAGGCCGTATTTAGTGAGGAATCATTTGTTTTCAGGGAACAAAAATCGTCTCAAGATACCTCAAGAAACGGGAACTCAACTAGAGCAATATAACGAAACTGGAATGTCAGAGGCTGCCTCTGTGTCTCTCTTTCCATGTGATCTCTCTGCTCTTGCCTGTCCTAGTCTCTTCTCTACAAACTACCTTCCTTCATAGGGGTCTTGATTTCTGCTCTTCCTTAACCTCAGTTTAAATGCACCTCTTTTGGCCAAGATCCCACCTTCAATTCCAATGATGGAAATGAGCCAGAGATAAACTCTCATGAGTAGTAATGACATAAATCTGTGCTTTTGTGTTACTTTTTCCAGAAGCACCCAGAAACCCAGATGTAGGGATGGAGAAGCCAGATGGTATAAATGGTTGTAGAATTGGCAGGATGTAGACTGAATGTGGTGAAAGCAAATGGAAGCAAAGGCGTACAAAGTATGGAAAGAAAGGGTTTAAACTATCGTAATCAAAACTGTATTAGGGAGTTCAAAGGGACAAAAACAGTGGGGAAAAGAGGAAAATCCAGGGACTGGAATGAAGAGATTGATAAAATGTATTTAATTTTCCATTTGTACTAGATTTCCCCTTGTAATTAACTTGCACGAGGTACTTTTTCTTGCTGAAAGCATTACTGTAGTAAATTGATGTGTAACAAGGAATTTCCTAGGAAAATCATCTGTGTTGGAGAAAATGGGTAGAAATTGGGAACCAGGAAGTATCTTGATGGCACCTGTAGTGCTTGTGTAGGAGTAGATGGATTAATTTTATGTTAATTCAGTGGTGGGAAGGAAGACTATCCAGTTGGCTAGTAGGTGAGTAGTGCTGAAGACACTGTTCTGGGAGGCAATCATTCGTCTTCTCTGATTATTGGTTTAAGAATGGTCAGCTAATGACATTGAATTTCAGTGGGTAAAAAAGAGTTCGTAAATAAAAATGTGGGTTCTGATCTGAAATAAGATAGCTAAGGAGTCTATATAAATGGAAGATGACAATTCTGAGCATAAATTTCTACAGGTGCTGTGGGGAGTTTATTCTTTACTGTATTAGGATCATAGTCATTTTGGTAAAGCATCAGTGGTCATGAGTATGAGTTCTTTGTCACCACTGGACACACACACACACCTCTGACCTTTGAACTTATTCCCAAAGGATACTCCATGGGATATTTGACCACCAGGAGTGCCAAAGCACAAATCTTGAACTAGAAGACCTAAGTTCCAGAGAGTTTCCCATGGTGCCAGTGCTGTGCACACAGGCAGAGAGAGGAAGAGACTGGGTTTTGGGTGGAAGAGTCTGTTGATGATGTCTGTGCCTCTGAATTTGGTGATGGGATAAAATAGAGACCAAAGCCAGGACCTTAATGCATGGACCCTGTGCTGTTTTTGCTAAGAAGAAAATGGCCAGGAGGAAGGGCCGGCACAGATATCTGACTCCAAATTACATCAGACAAGATTAATTAGTTAATCCAGTAGTCTGTACATTTTTTTACTCTAATAGGCTAAACATTTATTTAGGTGACAAGGTACTATTTGAGACTGAGGCCCAGAGGGGGTATGTTGCTTCTGAAGGTTGATACATCTGTGTTGCATGATTCCTAGTTCCTGGTACATAGTGTCTCCCAAGACTTATAGTTGAGATATATAGTCTTATTTTCCCAGATGGTATAGTTTTGAATGATATGGATGAAACTGTGGGAAATATTAGCCTAGAATCACAAATGGGTCCATTTTAGTCACTGGCCCACAGTTCATGTCAATGAACGTGAGCTATCTTTGGATAGCATCTTCTTTGGGAGATGCAAGAACTGTATTTCAAAGGTAAATAAGGATACAGTTAAAACAGATGACCTCAAATGTGTGTCCATATGCTTGGCATAAGCCTCCAAGTGGCTGTGACTCTTGAACTACGTTCAGAAAATTGCACCCCAGAATATATATATGTCTGTAACATTCTTCATGCCTTTTTAAAATTAAGATAAAATTTACTTAACATACATTAACTTTTGAAAAGTGTGCAATTCATTGACCTTTAGTACATTCACAATGTTGTACAATCATCCCTTCTATGTAGTTCTAAAACATCTCATCATCCCAAAAGGAAACTCCAAAATCATGAAGCACTTTATGCCTTTTTGTATTCATACCATTTCCAACTTCCTGGAGGTTCTTCCATCTCCTACCCATCTGTAGAAATTCAAACCAGGTTATGTTGAAACTAAAATAGTTAGAAAAATAAAATGAGACAGGAACAAGCCTGAGCGTGGGCCTAGTAGCTGGGATCCCAGGTGGACTTACGCCATGTTTTGCCTTCAGTCGGAAGTTCTCTTGGGAGATCTGCATTAAGCAGTAGCCTCTTGTCTTCTATTTTTTAAACTTTAACTTTTATTTGTATATTTGTGTATATATATGTATACCTTTACATTAATGCATCATGCAGATTTGACTTTTTAATTTCAACTTTTATTTTAGATACAGGGGATACATGTGCAGGTTTGTTATATGGGTATATCCCAACCACTTAGTAAGCATAGTATCCAATAGGCAGTTTTTCAACCCATGCTCCCTGCTCTCCCTCTCCTCTTCTGGTAGTCTGCAGTGTTTATTGTTCCCATGTTTATGTCCATTGTGCTCAATTGTTAGTTCCCATTTATAAATGATAGTATGAGATATTACAACAGATACTGGCAAGGCTGAAGGGAAAAGGCAATGCTTATACACTGTTGGTGGGAATGTAAATTAGTTCAGCCACTGTGGAAAGAAGTTTGGAGATTTCTCAAAGAACTTAAACCAGAACTACCATTTGACCCAGTATCCCATTACTGGGTATATGCCCAAAGGAAATGGGTACTTATACCAAAAAGACACATGCACTCGTATGTTCATTCTTGTGCTATTCACAATAGCAAATACATAGAATCAATCTGGCTTTTCAGGAATGGTGATTTTATAAAGAAGATATGGTACATACATACCACAGAACACTACAAAACCATAAAAAAGAACTGTCCTTTGCAGCAACGTGGATGCAGCTAGAGGCCATACTCATAAGCAGATTGTTATTTCAAGTACAGCCTTTCTTTGCATTTTTGGTTTTCATTTTTTCCTTCTCCTCATACTCATAACCTGCCTCCTCTACTCTACATATATTCCTTCATTCATAACAACTTAGTATGTATCCTTCCACTTCTTCATTTCTATATGTTCATAGAATCATATACAGACATTTATTGACTGTAAGATGCATATATTTTTTCTTATTTTTCTTTTACAAAAATTATTATATACGAATACCTGTATAACCACCCATGTTATATGTTTTACACAATAATATATATGTCATGAATATCACTTCAATTCAACTATTTAGCTCTCATTTATTCTTCTTAATAAATATCATATAGCATGAATGTGGCCTAATTTATACTGCAATTCTCCAATTGATGGTCATTCCTTATGCTTTCATCTATTTATTTATTCTTTTTCCACTATTAATAAGAGTACAATAGACTTTCTCACAACATGTCATTGTATACTACAAGTTTGACTTACATAGGATAGATTCCCTGAAAGGGTATTAAATCAAAGCATGTGCATTAATTTTTAAATTTCAACAGATTATTTCTAAGTTGCTTTCAGAAAAGCAGTGGCAACACACATTTCCACTTTGGAGAGAGCCCTATTTATTACACCTTTGCCAGCTTGGTAAGTGTGCAATAATATTCATTGTTACTTTAATCTGTATTTCACTACCTGTAAATTTGATCATCTTTTCATATTTGTGGGATACCTAGGTTTCCCATTTGTTAAAATACATGTTTCTTGCCGACTTTTTCTATTTCATGTCTTTTACTTCTCCATTTTTAGTATAGCTACCACTTTGTCTTAATATATGTTGTAATTATTTTCTTTAAATCCATTGTTATTTCATTTTTATCAAAAATACGTTGGTTTTTGTTCTGTTTTAGCTCCCAGTATATAAGCACTTCATCATCTATAGACTGATGTTAGGTCTCCTAGGCGTTCTTACAAGATTTGTATTATTCATTTTCCCATTTAATTCTTTAATTCATCTTAATTTTTAAATTTTATATTGGAAAAATAAGTATCCAATTGTATTTTTTCAAAAGGTATGTAAATGGTTTGGCTGTGTCCACACTCAAATCTCATCTTAAACTGTAGTTCCCATAATCCCCATGTGTCATGGCAGGAGAGGAACCAGGTGGAGATAATTAAATCATGGGGGCGGTTTCCCCTATTCTGTTCTCATGATAGTAAGTTCTCACAAGATCTGATGGTTTTATAGTGGCTTTTGCCTTTGCTAGGCACTTATTCTTCTCTCTTGCCTGCTGCCATATAAGATGTGACTTTGTTCTTCCTTCACCTTATGCCATGATTGTGAGGCCTCCCCAGCTATGTGGAACTATAAGTTCAGTAAACCTCTCTTTCTTTATAAATTACCCAGTCTTGAATATTCCTTCATAGCAGTATAAAAATGAACTAATACAGTAAATTGGTACCAGGAGTGGGGCATTGCTATTAAAATACCACAAAATGTGGAAGCAACTTTGGAATGAGTAACAGGCAGAGGTTAAAACAGTTTCAAGGCTTAAAAAAAGAAGAAGAAGAAGAAGGACAAGAACAAGAAAATGTAGAAAAGCTTAAAACTTCCTAAGGACTTGTTAAATAGCTTTAACCAAAATGCTAACAGTAATAAGGACAATAAAATCCAGGCTAAGGTGATCTCAAATGAAAATGAAAAACTTATTGGGAACTGGAGCAAAGGAAATTTTTCCTATGCTTTACCAAAGAGACTGGCAGCAATTTGCCCCATCCTAAAAATCTGTGGAACTTTAAACTTAAAAAAGATAATTTAGGGGATCTGGCAGAAAAAAATTCTAAGCAGCAAAGCATTCAAGCAGTGACTTGGGTGCTCTTAAAAGCATTCAGTTTTATTTATTCACAAAGATACGGTTTGGAAATGGAACCTATGTTGAAAAGGAAAGCAAAGAAAAAATTTGAGGAAATTTACAGCCCAACAATGCAATAGAAAAAAAAAACAACAACACATTTTCTAAGGAGAAATTCAAGCTAGCTGCAGAAATTTGTATAAGTCACAAGGAGCCAAATGTTAACCACAAAAACAATGGATAAAATGTCTCCAGGGCGTGTCAAAGGTCTGCATGGCAGCCCCTCCCATCACAGGTCAAAATGACTAGGGGCGAAAATGGTTTTGTGTGCTGAGCCCAGGGCCTGGCTGCTTTGTGCAGTCTTGGGATACGGTGCCCCATGTCCCAGCCATGGCTAAAAGGGGCCAACATAAAGCTCAGGCTATTGCTCCAAAGGATGTGAGCCCCGACCCTTGGTGGCTTACACGTGTTGTTGAGCCTGCAGGTTCCCAGAAGTAAAAGAATCAAAATTTGAAAACCACTGACTACATTTCAGAGAATGTATGGAAATGCCTGGATGTCCAGGCAGAAGTTTGCTGCAGGGACAGAGACTTCATGGAGAACCTCTGCTAGTGCAGTGCAGAAGAGAAATGGACTTGGAACTGCCACACACAGTCCCCACTGGGACACTGCCTAGTGGAGCTGTGAGAAAAGGGCCACTGTGCTCCAGACCCCAAAATGGTAAATCCATCAACAATTTGCACTGTGCACCTGAAAAAGTCATAAACACTCAAAGCAGCCTATGAAAGCAGCCAGGAGGGTGGCTGTACCCTGCAAAGCCACAGGAGTGGAGCTTCCCAAGGCTGTGAAAGACCACCTCTTGCATCAGTGTAACCTCAATGTAAGACATAAACTCAAAGAAAATGTTTTTAAAACTTTAAAGTTTAATAAGTGCCATATTGGATTTTTGACTTGCATGGGACCTGTAGCCCATTCTTTAAGCCAATTTCTCCCATTTGGAATGGGTGCATTTACCCAATGCTTGTACCACATTGTATCTAGAAAGTAACTAACTTGTTTTTAATTTTCTAGGGTCATAGGCAAAAGGGACTTGCCTTGTTCCAAATAAGACTTCAAACTTGAACTTTTAAGTTAATGCCAGAATAAGTTAAGACCTTGGGGGACTTTTGGAAGGGCATAATTGTGTTTTAAATTGTAAAAACATTTGGGAGGGGTCAGTAGTGATATAATACACTTTGGCTGTATCCCCACCCAAAACTCATCTTAAATTGTAGTTCCCATAATCCCCATGGGTCATGGAAGGGACTAGGTGAAGATAATTGAGTCATGGGGGCAGTTTCCACCATCTTGTTCTCATGACAGTAAATTCTCATGAGATCTGATGGTTTTATAAGGGGCTTCACCCTTTGCTGGGCACTCATTTTTCTCTCTGCCTGCTGCCATGTAAAATGTGCCTTTGCTCCTCCTTTACCTTCCACCATGATCGTGAGGCCTCCCCAGCCATGTGGACCTGCAAGTCCATTAAACCTCCTTTTCTTTATATTTCCCAGTCTCACGTGTTTTTTCATAGCATTATACAAATAAACTAATACAGTATGGTTACTTGTCCCAGAGTCATTTATTAAAATCCTGTGTTTCCTAAAAAATTAAATGACTATTTTTGGCATACATTAAATGTTTTAATGTGCACTGGTGTCTATATATGGCATATTTATTTTATCCTACCAAGCTGATTATTATAGTTTTATACTACATCCTATTATCTGGTAAGAACAATATTTTCCCAAAATGTTCTTTTAGAAACTTTTCTTGAACATCTTCAAGTATTCTTTAGAAATTGAAGATTATTTTAACTACACCTGCCACCACCAACCTAAAAAACAACTTGGATTCTAACTGAGGTTGCATAAAGTTTATGTATCAATATTGAGATAATTTATTTTTATTAAATGTAATATTTATGTCCAAGAACATTGTTTATTTCCATTTGTTTATATATTTTAATGTACTTTAATATGTTTTTATAATTTTATTCATATAATCCTGTCTGTATTGTTATATTTACTTCTATGTTTTCTAAAATAGGTTTTCATCTTTTCATCACTATTGGGAATGGAATATTTTTCCATATCAATTTTTGATTATTACTAACAGAAAAAAGGTATTAATTTAGGAACACTTTTATGATTTATTTTGATTTTTCTGTACAGTTTTTAGATTTTATAGGTATAAAGCCAAAACATGGATAAAATGCATTTTTTGTAAAGCCTTTTTTGTTTGGTCTTTCTTCCTTAAAAATGAAGTCATTCACAGCTAAAAATTTTCTTCTGACTCCCATTGTTTTTCAAAGTTAGGGTGTTCCTATTTATTGCTCTCTTGATATAATTTCCAGTTTGAGTTCCTCTTTGATTCAAGAATTCTCTAGTAGCATGCTTCTTTATATTCACATAGTTAAGATTTTGGTGAGAGCCTCATTCATTATTTGCTTTTAATTTTATTGGATTATGCTACTCAAATGTAAGCCATAAAATCCCTCTTTTTTAGCTTTTAAAATTTTCTTTGTGAGTAAGCACACAACTGATTATTTTCCATAGACAATATAGAAAAATGTAAATTTCTATTGGAAGGAAACTCGTTCCTCTACGTTTTTGCTTAATGTTTTTGGCTATTGAAACCATCCTAGTCTAAAAGAAGTATGTTAAAGCCTTTAACTATCATGTTATTTTCACTACATTTTCCTTGTTTTGCTGACAGTTCAATTCAATATGTTTAGTTTCCATATTACATACTATAACTAGGTTTATGACATATATGACATAAATTCCACATAATGTGCCTTTTATCACTAAATAATGTTACTCTTCATATGATTTAATAAACTGGGATTTTGAAGAGCTACTCAATAAATAGCATCACTCTGCCCCATGTAAATAGAACAAGGTGAGAAATAAAAGCTAATGAATGGTATCAATGGCAGGAATGCTGTGATAGATTGTAGATCTCAGTGTGAAAATGAATATGTGAGTCTCCTTGTTTAATGGCCATTAAGAAATTCAAGGTAATGACAGCAGAGCATTATGCCAATTCAAGGGATTTTTAAAGTATGGAACACTGTGTGATTAGTTAGATTATAAACCCATGCAGCTGGCACAGGATATGGAAATCTAAATATTAATTTTGTTACTAATAAATCCGATATAGTAGATTATATGAGAGCTAAATTGGCCTGCTTATGACTGACCAATACCCCATTTTTGGTAGTCTAAGTGCAGTGTTTAAAAAGTCGATAATCTGTTGGACACAGAGTCCCACGCCTATAATCCTAGCACTTTGGGAAGCCAAGGCAGGTGGATCACCTGAGCTCAGGAGTTCAAGGCCAGCCTGGGCAAAATGGTGAAACCCAGTCTGTACCAAAAATACAAAACTTAGCTGGGCATGGTGGCATGTGCCTGTAGTCCCAGCTACTTGGGAGGCCAAGGTGGGAGGATCACTTGAGCCTGGGAGTTTGAGTCTGCAGTGAGCCGAGATCACATCACTGCACTGCAGCCTAGACAACAGAGCGAGACCCTGTCTCAAAATAAAACAGTCAATAATTTTAAAATCTCATTGTATATAATATTATGTTAAATGATGGCATCTCACAGGTAATTTTGTGTGTGGAAGAAAATTCTGAATAATGTCATTGCGCCTCCTTTTCCATATTTTTAGCATATTTCACTTTCTCTTAACTTTTGCAAGAAAGATTTGTGGATGAGTCATGGATGATAAATGTCCCAGGATATTCTCTCCTCTTTCTTCTGCACATGTTAGGAACAATACAAGCATTGGCCATGTGCACTATCTCACACTGCACTGGAACTGGACTTCAACCCTGACCTAAAGAGGCCACCCCAAGTGATGAGAAAGAGCCTGTTTTTTACAGCAATTTTATTCTTGGCTTTTCTTCTGAGGAGTTGCAAGTGAAGTACATAATTAGTGTCAACAATGATGACATGTGTTTATTTTTTCATGATGTGGACACCCAAATTCTGGGACCAGCTCTGAGGTCAGCATTTGAGAGACCACCCAAATGGTTTCATTTTTTTGCTGTCTTGTTGCCCTATAAGATTAAGAGCTAAAAAAGTTAGGATCTTGACATGCTGGAAATAAGGCATGTTACAAACAGGATGAAATACAGTTCTGTTATACACCAATTGTGCGTGACGCATTCCATTTCCTCACATTGAACAAATTACCAGTAGCAATATGCTATGAATAGATTCAGATATTGATATATCCTTGAGATTTGCAGACGCCAATCAGTTATCCTAATATTATTTAGAGTTGTGTGCTCCAATAAGTCAGGGGGAAGAAAGGAAAGTATTAGGAATTCTGTTGAAGTCTTTAGCCAGTGGATGGGAAGACAATCAATGATGGTGGTCCCATAAGATCATAAAAGAGCTGAAAAACTCCTACCACCTAATGACATCATTGCCATCATAATGCACAACTCATTACCATTTCTATGTTTAGAATGTTTGGATACACAAATACTTACCATTATGTTACAATTGTCCACAGTAATTCAGTAACATGCTGATCAGATCTATAGCCTGGGAGCAATAGGCTATACCACATAGCCTCGGTATGTAGTAGGCTATACCATCTAGGTTTGTAATAAGTATACTCTATGATGTTCACACAATGACCAAATCACCCAACAGTGCATTTATCAGAATGTATCCCTGTCATTAAGATACTGTATATATCTTAATAGCCAATGAAATGCAAACCTCAATTCAGTATGTAGTCACTGTACGAGGGTTACAGACTATAATTTTATTTGAAATTTAGGAATACAATGACTCAAATTTGAGGGAATAGGTACTGTAACTAACTTTTCCTTTATGTTCAGAGTCATTTGATAGGGCAACTACAAAGGACGTCACCATATTCCATCAGTCTTAAACGCGATCTGATGGCAACCTGACTGATGTTGCTGGTACTCAAAAAACAACAAAAAACAAATCAGCATGCTGAGAATATTTTCATGGGAAAAAAAATGCATGTTTGGGGTGCATAATTGTTTTCTTAATGAGTATGCACATTTTAAATTTGTGAAAATTTAAATATTAAGTATAGAAATTGTAAAGACAATTACTCATGTTTTGAATTGAGGAAGCAGCATATTTAGCATTTTAAATACTTAGAAAGTATAAGAGATTATCCTACTAGCACAGCAAGTCAGCCTTGTAATTCAACATAAAGAATCAGCTTTTGGTTGTTGATTACTTGTACCTTACGCTTGTTTCCTGTTTCATTGATTTCTATTCTTAACTTTATTATTTCCTTCCTTCTATTTCTTTAGACTCAATTTTATGTTCATTTTCCATCTTCTCGAAATGGATGATTAGATCATCAATTTTCAGCCTTTCTCAATTTCTACCATATATATTTAAGGTTATAAATTTTAGTCTAAACGTGGCTTTATGTACCATAAGTTTTGACAAATAGCATTTTTATTATTTTTTAGTTTACAATTTTTGATTTTTGTTTTTTTGACATGTATTATTTAGAAATGTATTGCTTCCTTTTTAAACATATGATCATTTTTCAGTTTTCTTTTTGTTTTTGTTTATAGTTAATTTCTACCATGATCAGAAATGTTAATTTTGATAAATGATTCATGTGCACTTGATATGATTGTCTCTTTTCCAGTTATTGGGTGTAGTGCTTTATGTATACCAATTAGGCCAAGTTTGTTACTCATGTTGTTCAAATATTCTAAATCCTTATTTTTTTCTATATGCTCTTGAAGCTACAGAGGGAGTTGTGTTAAAATCTCCTACTAAGAATATGAATTCATTTATTTTTCTTTTATATTCTGCAATTTTTTTTCTTTCTTTCTTTCTTTTTTTTGACACGGAGTGTCGCTCAGTTGCCCAGGCTGGAGTGCAGTGGCACAATCTCGGCTCACTGCAAGCTCCACCTCCTGGGTTCAGGCCATTCTCCTGTCTCAGCCTCCCAAGTAGCTAAGACTACAGGCGCACGCTGCCACACCCGGCTAATTTTTTGCGTTTTTAGTAGAGACAGGGTTTCACTGTGTTAGCCAGAATGGTCTCGATCTCCTGACCTCGTGATCCACCCACCTTGGCCTCCCAAAGTGCTGGAACTACAGGCGTGAGCCACCGCCTGGCTTATTCTGTAATTTTAAAATTCATATTATTTCAGGTTAAGTTACTAAGTCGATAAAAATTTAGAATTGCTGCATTTTCCTAATAGGTTGGTCCTTCTGGTATTATAAAAACATCCCTCTCTATAACTAGTAATGGTTTTTAATTTAAGGCCTCCTTTGTCTGATATTAGTACTGCTATACCAGCTTCCTTTGAGTTAGGTTGGCATTATTTATATTTTCCAAACTTTTACTTTCAACATTTTATTTTATTTTGTGTCTTCCCCTCCTTGATCTTCACTCTTAGTTCATGAGAGTTTTACTTTGCCAGAAAAAGTGAAGTACTCAGAAGAAAACTGGCACAGACTTCCAGTACCACACCAGCCCATACACTAGCATGTGTGCCCATGCATTGTTCCTTTCCATATGCTGCTGTATATATTTATTTAAAGATAGGGTCTCTCTCTGTCCCACAGGCTAGAGTGCAGTGGCACAATCATGGCTCACTGTAGCCTCAACCTCCTAGGCCCAAGTGATGTTCCCACCTCAGCCTCCTGAGTAGCTAGGGCTTCAGGCATGTGCCTCTGTGTCGGGCTTCTATATGTCACTGTAGATGAACTTTATGTGACCCTGTATAAGGCACACTATTATCCACCTGCTCTTGCCTACTCCAGGCACCACTCTAGCAATCCTTACCTGTCTCCTAATTCAAGAATTTCCCACTCTGCTAGATGATCCTAATGGCAGCTATCGGCCATCTGATACAGCCACTGCCATCACACCACGACTGCACAGAAGGCACAAGGAGGAGGCAAACAGCACTTCCCTACCTTCCAACCCCCTCCCACTGTGGGGAAAAGAAAGGAAGATCAGATTGTTACTATGTTTATGTAGAAAAGGAGGACATAAGAAGCTCCATTTTGATCTGTATTAAGAAAAATTGTTTTGCTTTGAGATGCTGTTAATCTGTAACTTTAGCCCCAATCCTGTGCTCACAGAAACATGTGCTGTATTAAATCAAAGTTTAAGGGATTTAGGGCTATACAGGATGTGCCTTGTTAACAATATGTTTGCAGGCAGTATGCCTGGCAGAAGTCATTGCTATTCTCCATTCTCTATTAAACAGGGCACAATGCACTGTGGAAAGCTGCAGGGACCTCTGCCCAAGAAAGCCTGGGTATTGTCCAAGGTTTCCCTCCATTGAGACAGCCTAAGATATGCCCTCATGAGAAAGGAAAGACCTGACATCCCCAGCCCGACACCTGTAAAGCTCTGTGCTGAGGGGGAGGAGTGAAAGAGGGAGGCCTCTTTGAAGTTGAGATAACAGGAAGGCTTTGGTCTCCTGCTCATCCCTGGGAATGGAACGTCTAGGTGTAAAGCCGACCATTCCCATTCATTCTATTCTGAGATAGGAGAAAACCGCCCTGTGGCTGGTGGCAAGATATACTGGCAGCAATACTCCTCTGTTACTCTTTGCTACACTGAGATGTTTGTGTAAAGTGAAACCTAAATCTGGCCTACGTGAAGATCTATACATAGTACTTTTCTTTGAACTTATTCATGATACAGATTCGTTTGCTCACATGTTTCCCTGCTGACCTTCTCCCCACCTGTTGCCCTGCTACACTCCCCTCACCAAGATAGTAAAAGTGATGATCAATAAATACTGAGGGAACTCAAAGACCAGTGCCAGTGCAGGTCCTCGCATGCTGAGTGTCCCGGTCCCCTGGGCCCACTGATGTTTCTCTATACTTTGTCTCTGTGTCTTATTTCTTTTCTCAGTCTCTCATCCCACCTGATGAGAAATACAGGTGTGGAGGGGCAGGCCCCTTTCATCTCCCCAAGCCCACCACCCTGGGAGCCACAGTGATGGAGCTCAACCCCTGAGTGCCCGGGCCAGGCCCAGCAAAGCCCTGGAGACCCCATCCCAGACTGCAAGGGGGCACAGCCAGGTGCCATGCTCCATTGAGTGGCAGGAGAGCTGCCCAAGTCATGGCTGTGATCTGGGTCTCCTGCTCCACAGAGCAAGTAGCAGCCCCATCCCCCTGGGCACAGCTGCAGTTGCCCAAACCAGTGCTGCAGACCCAAGCATCCCTGCCCTCTTGGGGGGCATGGAAAGGTTCCCCATTGCCCTTGCAGGCTCAGAGGTGCCTACTCGCATTGCCTGGCCTCTCCCCACTCCCAGTGCCCACTCAGATCTCAGAGCAGGGTTGGGGCCAAGCCCAAGTGCTGTCACAACCTGGCTGGGTGTGTGCACACTCAAGGTAGTATTGACAAGCCAGCCCCCCGCTACTTAGGCTCCCTCCATTCTTTGGGCACCAAACAGTATGGGAGGGGGAGCTGAGAGGGGTGCTAAGGGTGGCTGAGCACTGGCCTGCAGGTGCCCCTCAGCACTAGCAGCCTGGGTGCCACAGATGGCCAAGGGAGGCAGATAGGCTCCTGAGCAGAGGGGGAGGATCCCCAGTGAAGTCCCGCCTTCAGACCAGGGAAGGCCTGAGGCCTGTTGGCCGGGCTACCAGTCCTGCAGACCAGAGGTGGAACTCATGGGAAGCCCACCCATTGCTTCCCATGGACCAATTAGCATGCACTTCCCTCCTCTGAGGCCGGTAAAAGCCCTGGGCTGAGCCAGGGCAGTGCAGAGAATTAAGAAAGGACTGAACAGGATGGTCAGCTATAGAGAATACTTACTCTCTCTGCTGATAGCAGGAGAGGAGCTACCTTCCCTGTTGATAGCAGGAGACAACAGGAGGACAGGCTGCAGACAGGAACTACCTTCTCTGCTGAGAGCTTCAGAAACCCACAGAGGCATTGGGACTACTGGCTGCAGAGAGGAGCAACTCTATCCAGGGCCTCCTGTCTGCTGAGAGCAGCAGATGTCCAGATGACCAGTAGCAGAGAGAAGCTGCCCTCTCCAGGGTCTCTTTCTGCTGAGAGCTGAACACTCAAGTGGATGACCTGCCTACAGAGAGGATCTACCCACTGCAGGTCTCCTCTGAGCTGTGCTGACACTTAATAAGCACTTACTAAAGCTCATCTTTGTCTTGTTCACCCTTCGCTTGTCTGTGTACCTCATTTTCCTGATGCTGGACAAGAACTTGGGCAAAGGCACCGCCAGCCATGAAGTTTACCAGCCAGAAAATTGACACCCCAAAGATCTGCGTAACAATTCCCAGTAGTATATAAACAGGCGGTTTCCCCCAACTATTTCAAAAAATATATACAATCAGACCCATACTGGTAACATATAAATTAAGTGCTTATTCATGGCGGGGAAATATGGAACAAATTATGGGAAATATTTGCCACTCATGTCACTCATACTGCAGACAAAGAGCTTCTATCTACACTATACACAGTTTCTACAAATTAATAAAAACACAATCACTTTACAACATTGGTAAAGGATAGAAACAACACAGGAAACTGTAAATTATAATTTCAGTCTAATCATGTAACATGCTATCCCCTACCATGAGAGAAATGAAAAACACATCCAGATACCATTTTCACCTCTTATATACGCATAAGACAAAAAGTTGGTTAAGGAGACTCTATGGAGTACTGGTGAAGAGCCTGTGTCTGGAGGTGGAGTACATGGGCTCTGAGTCCTATGCATAGAGTGACCTTGAACATGTCTTGACCTCTCTTTCCTTAGTTTCCTCATTTGTGAAAAGGGAATCATAATTATACTCATACTGGGATTATTTTAAGTATTCAGTGTGTAAATTTATGTTACATACTTACAACAGTTCCTGGCAGAACAGAAAAAAAGCTGTTACCATTAAAGCAGTATTTTGGGATGGGGAGGCTGCGAGAAAATCGTCAACTTCATTCATTGTTGGTGGAAATAAAAATTGTTACAACTCCCATGAAGGGCATTTTGGCAGAAATTAGCAAAATTACAACTGAAGATGTCCTTTCACCAAGCAATTTCACTGTCGTGAATTTATCTTAACATAAACTTGAACATTTGAAATGATGTACATACGAGTTTAGTCACTGCAGCACTGTTTGCAAATACTCATCAGTAGGATAGTGGTCAAATAAGTCAGATGCATTCATTCATTGAAATATTAATACTATTCACCTCCGCTGGTCCGAGTGCAGTGCGGTTTACAACTGATTGATCACAACCAGTTACAGATGTCTTTGTTCCTTCTGCACTCCCACTGCTTCTCTTGACTAGCCTTAAAAAAATAATTTAAATTTTTAAAAAAATTTTAAAAATGAAACACTATTCACCTAACTCTCTGCATACTGACCACACCACCTTCTTGCCATTCCTTGAAAATATCAAACATGCTTCTATTTTGGACTCATTGCTACTGTTCTTTTGCTTTCACTGCATTTCCTTAGACATGCTTGTGGCTTGCACTATCATTTCTTTCAGGTGTGTGTTTACTTTATCAGAAAATCTTTCTGTGACCACCCTATAAAAGAGTATGCCTCCATCTCAGTCATTCTTTAACAACCCTCCCTCCCTCGCCACCCTTCACATACATTATTTTTCTTCATGGCATTTACCACCACCTGAGATTATAATGCATGCAGGCAGTCTGGCATGCGTCCACACACACACATATACACAAACCACATTAATTTACATGTTTATTTCTGTCTTGTCTCTTCCACAGAGAATGAGCTCCATGAAAGCAGGGGTGTGATTGCTTTTGCTCACTATTTTATCCCTAATGCCTAGAACAGTGATTGAAAATGTATCAGGAAATCAAACATGGTTAATAGGGTCTCGACAACAAGATATCCATTTATTGGCTCTGCTTCCGTTTGTAGTTTGGCCTCATTCTCTTCTATTGCAGACGAGCTCTCAAGAGTTAGCTGCCAACAACTTCATTTTCCCATTTTGGGAACCCCAAGTCAAGTAAGGGGGCTGATTTGAATAGAATCACTTTAGAGACAGGGGATGTTTACATGAATGGGAAAGCAACATTTAGTTCCCCTGATGATTGTCTGCTTAACCAGTGGATTTGCTATTTACACATTTTACATGAATGATAGCCTGGAATACACATTTCTATACCTTCTATTGATTAAAATGTTGAAGTACTGAAGCCTCCAAGGAACTGAGGATTCTCTATTTATCTTTTCAGTTCTGTGAGTTTTTACTTCATACATTTTGAAACCCTGTTAGGTACATACACATTTAAAGTTGTTATGTCTTCTTGGCAAATTGTCCTCACTATTATTATGTAACGCTTCTCTTTATTACTGGTGATATTCCTTGTCCTGAGGTCTACATTTTCTGATGTTAATACAGCCAATCAAGGCTTTTTAAAATTACCTTTGGAATGATCAACTTTTTTCACTCTTTTACCTTTAACTTCTTTGTCTTTGTATTAAAAGCAAATTTCCTGTTGATAGCATATAGTTGTGTCTTGCTCTTTAAAAAAAAATCCAGTCTGATGATCTCTGTTATTTTATTTACGTGTTCATACCACTTCACACTTAATATAATTACTTGTATGGTTGAAATGTAATCTATTAATTTACTAGCAGTTTTCTATTTGTTCTATTTGTTTTTTTTCTTTTCCCTTGTTTTCCTGCATTCTTTTGGATGGAGTTTATTTTATCATTTCATTTTAATGTAATGTATTTGCTTATTATATTTTAAATAAAAAGTTTAATACTTGTCCTAGGATATATAGTACACATCTTTATTTAATTGCAGCCTAATTCATAATATTATATAGCATCACATGTTACATAAGGGCCTTACAACAGTGTGCTCTCAATATCTTCTCCCATCGTTTGTGTTATTTTTAATCATACATACTTTTGCATATGCTATAAACATAATACATTGCTACTCATTTAACTTTAGACAGTCTACTAAGTTTTAGAGTCTATTATAAATAAGAATATAATAAATATATTTATCTTCCATTCATGCCATTTTCAGCATTTTTTATTTCTTTATATAGATTCAAAATTCTTTCTGGTATCTTTTTTTTCTGAATAATTTACTGTAACAATAATTATAGTACACATCTGCTGGAAATGAATTCTTTCAGTTTTTGTTTTTAATCTGAAAATGTATTTATTTCTCTTATTTTTGAATTTTTTTTCTTTTTTCTTTTTATTTAAAAAATTTTTTTTTAAATTTGAGATGTCTCACTTTGTTACCCAGGCTGGTCTTGAACTGTTGGGTTCAAGTGATCCTCCTACCTTGGCCTCCCAAAGTGTTGGGGTTCCAGGTGTGAGTCATCACACCCAGCCTTGAAAGATTTTTAAATCTGAGTAAAGAATTCTGGGCTAACAGTTCTTTTCTTTCAATATGTTAAAATGCCATTCCACTGTCTTTTGGCTTGCATGGTTTATGAAGAAAAGTCTACTACAATCTTATCTTTGTTTCTATGTGTGTAATGTGTCTTTCCTGCCTCTTTCTGCCTTCAAGACTCTCTCTTTATCTTTGGTTTTAACAGTTTGAATATGATGTACCTAAGTGTATTTTCTATTTGTTATTTATCCTACTTGATGTCCTCTGAGCTTGATGTCTTAGAGCTTAAGGTTTGGTATCTTTTATTAATTTTATTGTTTGAAAAAAATACATGGCCATTTTCTCTTTAAATATTTCTTTTGCCTCATTCTCGCTTCTTCTTCTGGGATTTGAATTACATGCATATTATACTTTTTGATATTGTTTTACAGCACTTGAACACTCTGTACTTTTTTATCACTCTTTTTTTGTGTATCTCAGTTTGGGCAAATTTAGTTTACCTATCTTTAAACTTACACCTTCTTTCTTCAGCTGTGTTGAGTCTACTGGTGAGCCTGTCAAAGTTATTCTTCATTTCTGTTACTTTTGTTACTTGGTTTGTTAGCTTCAGTGTCATTCTGTTATTTCCAAATATGACAGATGCAGAAGTCAGAATACATATTTGACTACAAATCTTTTATTTCTTCTTTTGCCTCTCAATTTTTTAGTTAGCTCATTTCTACATTATCAGAACACACAATATTTACATTCCATAATTATTCTTAGTCTCCACTTTTATTTAAGTTTTAATTCATTTAGTTTTAATTTAGACTTAATTTATTAATTCAGTCAGTGCTCACTACTAATCATTTGTTTCTGTGTTCCAATCATCTTTAGGTGGCATATAGTTTGTTATGTACGAATTTTTCAAAAAGACTTTAAGGAACTTCTCCTTGAGGAATATGTGTTCTTGCATTTGGCATTTTTAAAACAGTTGATCTTTTTTCTTTATATACAAGTTACCGTTTGATAATCTATAAAATGTTTGGGTTATATTTTCTTTCTTTGAGAATTTGGTAGTTATTATTACATTATTTTCTGAGATGCAATTTTGTTTAGCCTGATTTTATTTTCTTTTATAAGATTATATTTTCTTTTTTGCCTAGATATCAAAATATTTATTTTTGAAGTCCAATAAATTTAATATTCTTCAGGGCTGATCATTTTTAATCAACTTTTTATGACTCATGATGTGCCTTTTCAATACTAGATCAAGTTTCCTTTGACATCAAAAATGCTTTCTGACATGTTTTTGTTTCTGTTCCACATTTTGCTTTCTTCTTTGTTCTCCCTGATTATGAGTATTTTAAGGCTCTATTGCCTACTTTCTGTGTCTATCATAGTTTCTTTACTCTTTCTAATGTTTTTATTTTCAGTTCAATTTGACTATTTTTCATTTTTATCTTCTTTGTCACTTATTGTGTTTTCTACAACATTTCTTCTCTTTTCAGGTCCTTTTAATTTTACCATGATTGTTTTAATTATTCTTTCTTTCACTTTTTCATGTGCTGTGCCAGCTAATTTCATATCCTTATGCCATTTATTCCATGGGTTTTTGCATGTTTATTTTGTATCTTGCTTTATAAAAGCAATTAACTCATTGTATTTGTTTAAAATCATGGCAAAATACATGTTCACAATATCTATCTGTTCCATGGCAATAATTTTCTGATGAGTGCTCTTTATCAATTACTTTTTTTGCTTTTCCTTTCCGATTTTTTAAAAGAATCTCTGTATAGAACACTGGCAACAATGTTGGGAAGTGGGAACACTTGTACACTGGTGGTGGGAATGCAAATTAGTATAGCTACTATGGAGAACAGCATGGGGGTTACTCAAAAACTAAAAATAAGACTACCATATGATCCAGCAGTCTCCCTGCTAGATCTATATCCAAAGAAAGGAAATCAGTGCATCAAAGGGTTATCTGTACTCCCATATTTACTGCAGCACTTTTCACAAGAGCCAAGGTTTGCAAGCAACCTAAGTGCCCATTAACAGATAAACAGATAAAGAAAATTTGGTACTTACACACAATAGAATACTATTCCATCATAAAAAAATCTGATCTTGTCATTTACAAAAACGTGGATGGAACTGGAAGGCATTACGTTAAGTGAGATAAGCCAGGCCCACAAAGACAAACTTCATATATTCTCATTCATTTGTGGAAGCTAAATGTTAAAACAATTGAATTCATGGAGATAGAGAGTAAAATGATGGTTATCAGAGCCTGGATAGGGTAGTGAGGAACACGGGGAAAAGTGGGGATGGTTACTGAGTACAAAAATATAGTTAGATAGAATGAATAAGATCTAGTGGTTGATAGCACAACAGGGTGACTACAGTCAAAAATAATTTATTGTACATTTTAAGATAACTACAAGAGTACAATGGGAACATTGTAACACAAAGAAATAATAAATGCTTTAGGTATTGGATATTCCACTTAGCTTGATGTGATGATTACACATTGTATGCCTGTATCAAAATATCTCATGTTCCCCAGAAATATGTATAGCTACTGTGTACCCATAAAACTGCAAAGTACACAATTAAAAAAGATTTTCCATATAGATTCTGTACTAGTCCCTTTCAATTATTTATTATTAAAGTGTTTTCTTTCTTTGCTGGGTTTCTGAACCAGCTCTTTGAAGGAAGTTTATGGGAAAGGTAGAGGTCAGGACCTTGTTAAAGGATATCTGGGATTTTTCTTATGATCTAGGAATTTGTGAGAGAGTTTATACAGCTTTTACTATTTCCCAAACCATTGAGATAGGTGATATTCCCTTACCCCGACACCCAACACACACACACACACACACACACACCCCTCAAATACTGTTCTCTTTCCTACTGCCATAGAGAAGCACTGCTTCCTGGAAACATGGCTTGTCTATGTGACATTCCATTTGACCATACTTATTTCTGCTTCTAGAAACAAGTAAAGCTGTAGCTCACCCCTGCCGCCTACATCCTTGCAAACAGGAAACACTGTTTTTGTCCTTCAAGATATTCACATCAATTTTATAAAGTGTACAATTTTCAGTTTTTTTCTAATACCTATAGCAATTGGGTCCTATCACCAGTTCATTCTCTCACTGTGCTACCGTCTGTCAGTATCCTCCCTTGTGACATTGGGTTTCATTTACCTTGTTGCCTGCAGATGACTTTTTGGCAGACACGAAGGACATGCTAATTTTATGTCAACCTACATAAATTTTAAATTTCTTGGATTATAACTTTCTTTAAGCACTCTGTAAAAAATGGCAGTCCAAAAAGATAAAGATAAAAGGGAAGCATAGTTAACAGGCCTATTTGTTGTGTGCCAGCTACTCTGCTAGTACAGGAAGTAAAACATTGTGCTAGACATTGTCTCTTATATTCTAGTTATAGAGATCAAAAGAAAAAAAGTAAGAAGATCTAAATAAAATAGTTGAAATTTATAGTAAGTGGACTGAAGAAAAGAATATGCCTGCAAGGCACAGTGGCTCATGCCTGTAATCCCAGCATTTTGGGATGCCGAGGTGGGCAGATCACGAAGTCAAGAGATCGAGGCCATCCTGGCCAACGTGGTGAAACACCATCTCTACTAAAAATACAAAAATTAGCTGGGCGTGGTGGTATGTGCCTGTAGTCCCAGCTACTTGGGAGGCTGAGGCGGAAAAATTGCTTGAACCTGGGAGGCGGAGGTTGCAGTGAGCCGAGATTGCACCACTGGACTCCATCCTGGTGACAGAGTGAGACTTCATCTCAAAAAAAAAAAAAAAAAAAAAAAGAATATGCCAATCACGTGTTAGATCTGACAGCTACTGGTGTCAGGTTCAGGTTAGATTGGCCTTTGTTTTTACTTTAAAAATTTAGCCACAAATGGTTTTTAAAACTTCAAGCAGCATCTTTCTTTATTGGGCAAACTTGGAAATGTAGGTTCTATCCATTCGCCAGGGCTGGCTTTGTGGCTAACCAGAGATTTATGGGAAGGTTTGAGTAGCTCAGTTTCTTTTCCATGGAATGCCACAAAGTGAATGTTATCTTTCTCTTCATGAGAACTTATTTCTTAGTTAAAAAATTAAAACATAATGTTTCTTATTGGATAAAAGTACATATATTTGACTTACTAAAAAGAAAAGTTAGCAAGTCTTAAAATAAAAAACTAGACATGTCCCTGATCTTAGTGAGCCAATGTTAAAATACCTTTCTTTTCTTCTTTGGGCACTGGAAATTTTAGCCAGAGTTTAATTGTGTCTAAGGCATCATGCCTGTTCCTGATATAGATTAGAGCAATGAATATAATCATCTGTAGGTTAGGCTAGCAACCTTATGCCAAAAGATGTTTCTATGTTAGGAAAAAATTTAGAAAAATCAGTCAAAGGCATTTGAAGAAAACAATGTAAATGTGTTAAAGAATGCAAAGATGAAAATTCTAAGTTAATGGAGAATATGAGGCTTTCTTTTATTCAATTAACAAAGGAGTTTTGTAAATTTATTTTCACCTATGATCTTTTACAAAGGATATGTTACAGCCTCTTACTAGTTCTCAGACAGAATTTATAGAACACTAGAATATCTGTTTCCGTCTATTTTCTACTGAAGTTTGTTTATCTTGCAAAAAAGTATAGATAATAATAGAAAATATCTTGCACAGCATACTTTTGCTTACCCTCTTTTAGCAAAGCAATTTTTTCTTTTCTTCTTTGTTTTTTGTTTTTGTTTCTAGAGAGACGAGAATCTCACTATGTTTCCCAGATTGGTCTGGAACTCCTGGGCTCAAGCAATCCTCCCTCTTCAGCCTCCCAAAATGCTGGGATTTCACGCATGAGCCACTGCGCCCAGCAAGAAAGCAAATTTATTTTCATTTTACTGGCACAGGGTAACTATTTAAATTTCTAAGACTATAACTTTCTTGAAGCATTCTATGAAAATGGTCAAAGAGTTATCCATACAGAGCACTAAAGAGTGAGTATTGCAGTGGGTTATAAAAACTAGTTAGGGGATTCCAAAGAATGAGGCTATATTCTATTACTTATATGATTCTTTTAACCTTCTGTCCTGCAGACTCCTTTATTTATGAACTGACATGATAAACTAAGACACTTTTAATCTAGTTTCACACTGTGAATAGCCAATCACATCTTGAGGTCCACACTGTAACTTCCTAAACTGAAAACACTGAGGTGCTGTAACTAGACTCTGATGATCTTGAAACTATTCATTTGTTTTTCTCTCATATGCTTAGAGAAATGTAGAATATATTTAAATGTAAAACATTTATGATTTATTTTTCATTAGGTTAGATAGCATAAATCTGCCTTAGCATCATGAAAATCCAATCTAGTATTTTTCTTTTTCCCTGGAATATTTATCCGTGTTTAAACAACATAACAAGGATGTGGTGACGCTTTTAATGCTGCTATATTACATTCAAACCTCCCTCTATGTTAGTGCTGAAAACCAATAAATAGCTCCTGGTGGCTCTTGGAAGCTGAAAAACCATGTGAGATAAAATATGACTGGAATAGTCTTAACCTGTAGGCCTTGACGGCAAGGAAACAACGATTTTAATGTCATGAATCTCAGGGAACTTTGCAGTTTTAGTTAGTTTTGCCTCACAGAACTCTAATTAAATTCAGTTAAGAAGGAACGAAAAGGAAAATGGCATATACCATTTCATGTGGATATATAAACACGCAGAGTCTCTGGCCTCAAGATTCATTATGTAACTGTTTTTCATTATAACCTACACTGTTTGATCTGATCATAAAATCATCTCAAAGGGGTAAAAGGAAACTTTTTCTCTTAGCTGTGGCATGAAGACATTTTTAAAACATTGATCCTCTCTTTCCAATTTCCATTTGAGGATCTAGGCTCTCTGAACTTGTCTCCTCAGAGAAGAGTACAATATGAAGTAGAAGGAAAAACAGAGTCTTCCTCGCTTTGGTTTTTAAAATCTAAAGTCTTAGGGGAAAAAGAATAATCCTGGCAAAGAAAAAAAAGCAGATTAGGAGCCTATTCCACAAGAGAGTTGAGCTTTGCTCCACTCATTTTATGGGGCTGGAGTCCCTAAAAGATGGCAGGATCCTCGAGAGGTTTTGGAGAGACTGGATGAGAAACTGTCTCTCAGTTCCTGGTATAGAGCTTGGCTTTATACCAGATGGGAAGATGGCAGAAATTTGACATGCCTGGGAGCAGAGGGCATGAACTACCTCTCTCCCATAGTAGAGTCCTGATGAGAATGGAAGGGCTGCACATTGAATCCAGGCCCACAGAGCCAAAGGCAGACCTAGACTCCAGTGCTTCCACCTTGACAGAAGCAGCAGAATAATTGTTGTCTCTCAAGTGTGATGAGAAGGAAACAAAAAGAGTTGCCACACCTGAAGGAGTCACGTGGACAGGATGAGTGGTATCTCCTTACAACCTGAGTGGACTGATGACTCAGGACTAGATAACTGTGCAGACAGATAACTGAAGATCTTGTGCCTCCCCACAGGACCGTGGCACCACTCAAACCTTCCATTTAGACACAGGTCTCGAGAAATTCCTAGGTCTCCAACTGACTGTGGTTAAGTTTGGGCCACCTAGTGTATTGGGGACTCAAAATAGAAATAGCTGGAAAGGAAGAAAGTATGACACATTAGGCCGGTTGGTCTATCTCTTTCCCAGGGACTAGCTCTGCAATTTGGGGGCTATAGTCAGACCACAAAATACTCACTCCCTGACATCGTTCCCTCAGGGCAATGGATGCCCGAACGCCTCATGTTTATATGATTCTTTTCTGCATCATCAGCCCATATGCTCTACTGACCCCTGGACATTTTCACTTGGATGTCTCAAAAGTACCTTATAGTCAAAATATTCAAAATCAGTTCTCTTCAGTGTGTGGTCTCATGAGTGAGACCCTTTGTAACCACGATACTAGTGACAAAGTCAGCAACCCGCCCTGGTCTTCAATAGCCCCCTTTCTATCACCACCCATCTTCAATCTATCACTTCTCTCCATTTCTACAAACTATCACTTAAGCCCAAGCTACCATCACCCTTCCCTCCGATGGAGTCTACCTGCATTCACTCTGTGCTTCTTAGTCATTCTCTACACTGCAACCTGAATGATTTTCAAAATGAAACTCTGAGCACGTTGTTCCTCACAACTTACCCCCAATACCTCACTCAGATTCCGTTATGCCAAATAATTAGCAAGGTGACAAAAGCTCTGTGTGAGCTGTCTGCCATGTTTTTGCTCAGCCTCACCTTGAGCCGTGTTCCTCTCATTTGCTGCCCCCCAGGCACACTGGCCTCCTTTCCCTTCCATAAACAAGAAAAGCTCCTACTCCTCAGGGCTCCTATCCATTCATTCCCCCAGGAGTACTGTTCCTCCCATCCTCAGTAGGCAATTCCTACTCATATCTGACATCTCAACTCATTCTCCCTGACCCTGCATATCAGTTAAGTCCCCCATCAGTGGTCTCCAAGCACTAAGTATCTCTCCTTCACAGCAATGATCACACCTGCATTGTTCATTTATTTGTAATTATTTTGTTACTCTTTGCTTTCCCCATTAGACTGTCAACCGAATGAGCGGCAAGACAATTCTGGACCCTCATTTCATCCACAGTGACCCAGGCACCCAAATTATTGAATGCCTTTAGAGGTCTTCTCAAGTGAATCTCTGTGAACAGCCATAATAATGGTTGGTACTCTTTGAGGACTCTCTCAAGGTCAGTATTATTTGAAGCATTCATTCTATATGTTAGCTCTCAGAACATCATGTGAGGTAGACAGTGTTATTGTCATCTCTGCTTTTGGGGTGGGAAACAGGCACAAGCTTCCCATAGCAGGCAAGGAGCTCTGAGATCATGCTAGTCCCCAACATTCCTCACTGCTTCAGAATATGTGTTCCACCCAAGAGAGGCAGCTGCCAATGCCCCGTTTCATAATGAGTTATGAATTTCATCTATATCAAATTATATTAATTATAAGACCATAGGAAACTTGCACACATTAAATTCCCATAGAATTTATATGCATTCACCATCTATTTAATTAACACATATTGAGCACTTACCAAGTACAGGTTATGTGCTAGAAATTAAAACACAGGAAGGAGAATGAGATGGTCCCTCATTGAGATAGATGGTGAGGGAGAGATAGATGAAGACAGAAATAAATCACTCAATACAGTTTGATGGATCCAATATGATTTGGCTCTGTGTCCCCACCCAAATCCCATCCCGAATTGTCATCCCCACAAGTCGAGTGAGGGACCCAGTGGCAGGTGATTAGATCATGGGAGTGGTTTTCCCCACGCCGTTCTCGTGTTAGTGAGGGAGTTCTCATGAGATCTGATGTTTTAAAAGTTTCCCCTGCACTCTCTCCCTCCTGCCACCATATAAAAAGATGCTTCTGCTTCACCTTCTGCCATGATTGTAAGTTTCCTGAGGTCTCCTCAGCCATGTGGAACTGTGAGTCAATTTAACCTCTTTTGTTTATATATTACCCAGTCTCAGGTAGTATCTTTATAGCAGTGTGAAAACAGACTAATATAGGAGCCATTATGAAGATGTCTACAAAGTGCTTGGGAGAGGGAAGAAGGGGGAAGCAACAATCAGGTTTTCCTAGTAGGTGAGGGTAGTCAAGAAAATCATCTGTTACCTCTTCGTTTCCCTATATGAAAAATGACTAATGGAATCCTGTGAAGAATTTCCAATACCCCTTATGTCCTCTGAATTTTTCATAGCCCTGGTATTTGTTTGCTAGGGCTGCCATAACAAAATGCCATCAAGAGAGTGGCTCAGGAAACAAAAATTCATTGTCTCATGGTTGTAGAGGTGGGAAGTCAGAACTCCCAAGGGCAGAGTTGGTTCCTTCTCTGGGCTGTGAGAGGGACCATCCCATGCTTCTCTCCTAGCTTCTGGTGGTTGCTGGCAGATTTTGGTGTTCCTTGACTTACAGATTCAACACCCAGACTCTGCCTTTGTGTTCACATGGCATCCTTCCTGTGTGAGAGTCTGCTTCTCTCTGTCCAAATTTCTGTTTTTTATAAGGACACTAGTCATACTGCATTAGGGCCCACCCAAATGACTTCATCTTAACTTCACAATAATATCTGCAACAACCTTATTTCCAAATATCACATTCTGAGGAAGTGGGTGTTAAAATTTCAACATGAATTTTGGAATGGGGGACACGATTTAATGCATAACGGTTCTTTTCATCTCCCAGCAAACTAGGTAACATTTGTTTTTAATGTTTATTATTAAATTTATTATATTTATCATTATAAATGATAAATGCTTAAATTTATAATATGTAAATTATTTAATTGATAGCTAATTAATATTAATATTTATTTTAATAAATAGCAATTTAACTATTTTTATTTATTTTTGCTTATTGTTACTGTTTTTTGCTTATTTTTTATTCCTTTGGTTTTGGACCCTGACTATAATGTAAGCTCCTTGGGGGAAAGAATGTATTATTATTTGTTCACTGATGTATCCTGCACACCTACAACAGCACTTGGCTAATCAGAGGCAATGAGCAGATTCTTTTTTTCTTTGAGGTAGAGTTTCACTGTGTCACCCAGGCTAACACACAATAGCCTGTGTGGTCATGGCTCGCTGCAGCCTCAAACTCCTCTGCTCAACTGATCCTCCCACCTCAGCCTCTCCAGTATCTAGGACTACAGGCATGTGCCACCACACCCAACTAATTTTATTTTATTTTATTTTATTTTATTTTAGGCTCATGTATTTATTAATATAATAAATTGTAGTCTCTACACAATTTTACAAGGGGCTGAATGAGAGATGAAGTTCATTTTATCAATTCTTTATTTTTCTTTTTATTATTTATTTATTTACTTATTTTGATTCAGACTCTCACTCTGTTGTCCAAGGTGGAGTGCAGTGTTTATTTTATAGAGATGGGCTCTTGCTATGTTGCCTAGGCCAGTCTCAAACTCCTGGCTTCAAGTGACCCTCCTACCCAGTCCTCCCAAAGTGCTGTAATTTCAGGCATGAGCCATTGTGCCCTGCCAGTAAATATTTTTTAAGTGAATGAATGAATCAACAAGAAAGAAACAGGTAGAATGGAAAGGGTTTGTTTGTCTGCCTCCTACCCTCATTGTACTTCTGGGTTGCAAAGAAATGCTGCGACTGGATATAAACTATGCAAACAGATGATAAACAAAAATAAATAAGATGGTTCAGGGTAGGGTGGATGTCTGTGTTGGCAAAGATGAGAAGACAAAAAGAATGACAATTTATAGCCTTAATTTTTCCTCTTCTCATTCTTAGAGGTTCTCCCCCAACACTCCCATCTGAATTTTTGAGAATTAAGAGATGCTTCCCAGTCTCTAATCTCGTGGCTCTGAATCCTGCTAGGTGGTCCATTTACTCCCAGTCTTCTCCTATGAGCAGCTGACCTCTTTGGATTTTACATTTAAAGTATCCAAGTCCAGAATTTCACTTTCCAGGCTGAAACAAAACCTTCCTATGATATATCTGGTATAGAATTGCAGACAAAGACAACTAGATGGATTTTTTTTTTAATGCCACCCACAGAAAAGCATTTTTGAGGAAAATTCTTCAAAGAATCAAAACCATCATTTTCCACCCTCTTCGAGTTTGTCTCTGTGCAGTGGTCACATTGTATCACATAAAGGTTTCTTTACTCGTGTGATAGATCATCTCTTCTGAAACTCATTCTTCAGCAGTATAACATGAATGGGACTGAATGTCTTTGTACAGAATTGTATTTTGTGGGTTTGTGTGGTTGGTGAGTGTCCATCAAAAGCCATTTTTAAAATAAGCCACATCTGCATTTTTTCCCCTATGCTAGGAAATGACCAGGACTGTACTCTTCTCTGGGGACCACTATTGGGACAAAGTCACACAATGTTTCTCTCCCTGCCACAGGTGCTGCTTTTGTGGACTGCAGCCCTGATTCTCATATTTGCTCCCTTGCATTTTGTAGAGATAAATAGGTAATCTCTTTCTTAGGTTGTTTTTATCTCTCTGACCCTCATTTCCTCCTCTTTTCAATCCATTCATAAACCCAAAACCTGCTTCAACATACTTCTATTAAAGTATCAATAAAAGCAGGAGGGAGGCTGCCCCCATGTCAGCAGCTTGTGGGAGCCTCAAGCTCTCAGGCTGCATGGTCCTCGGCCAGGGTATAACCTAGCGGGGTTTTGGGAGGCGCTGCCTGCTACCTCCCCTGGGGCCAACAGATGACAAAGTCTTCATCCATCATTGCAACGTCTCAGGTCTGAAGTCCACTGCAGTCAGCCTTCCCTGGTGGTGAGCTGCAGTCAGAACCTACCCACTACTCCTCTGAGTGGCCCCACTCTTGTGCCTATTTCCCTCTCTTGGTCATCAAGCCTTGCCCAGGTGAGTGACCTGCCCACGAGGGACATTCTGCTTGAGAACCTTTTAAAAAGTCAGGTTTATTATGGCATAACTTAAACAATAAAATACAGTTGGATGGGTTTTGACAAATGTGTATAGCCCTGAAACCAGTACCACAATTTAGATACAATATTTTTATCGTCTTAGAAAGTCCCATCAGGCCCCTTGGAACTCAATTCCCTTCTCCACCCTCAGCCATATACAGTAGGTAATGAATATTTGATTAGCAAATATTTAGTCACCTATTAGACAAAATAAGTCCTAATGTGCACTAACAAGAACTCAGTCCAAATGCCACAGGAACAAAGAAACCAGCCATTTAACCTACCAAACACAAAATACATCAGGGAAAAACAGGACCAAAAAAAGCAAGAGGGAAACAAATGTTTTACTAAAATAATTGCATTTTGCAAAACCATAAACTCCTAAGTCTTCTGAAAATGTCTGGAAATTCCCGTCAGAATATCTATAGAAGAGCCTATCTCTTCATTTCACTCTAATTGTAAACATTTTTTTCCCAAATGTTTTACAATAAAACAATAAAAATTTTACAATAAAAATTAAAACCATTTATTGATTTGTTTGATAATTACTAGTATACTCAGTCTTTAATTTACAAATGGGTTGTGATTTGAAAATTTATTAGTAAATTAAATGCTTCTTAATTTTTTTCGTAACTATGTTGTCAAAAATTAGTACACAAGTATCATATAAGAGTATTCTAATATTTGTTAGTTGCCTGAATTCTAGATTCCAGAACCTGGGAACCAAGGAATGCAGAATCAAGGTACATATATGATAAATTTTTAGGAAATAACAGGACTTGACATTGATCAGAATATAAAAGTGACCTCTATGGAAGAATAAAATAACTACTCCTATGATTTAGACTTGGATAACTAGGTGGATGGCAATGTTACCAATTGAGAGATACAAAACACAGAATGAGGTGTGGAACTGGGGTGAGAGGATAGCAAGTTACATTTGACATTTGTCCCTACATGGGACTTTTAGGTACAGAAGTCTAGTTGGAGTTGGATATAGAATCTGAAGTTTGGAGAAGATGTCATCCGCATAGAGGTAATTGTTGAAACCATAAGCCTAGATGAGATTTCTTAAAAGAGTATATGGTATGAAAAATGCAGTTGACCAAAACGCTGAGGAAACCTAAATATACAATATATGGTTCCATAAAGAGCGAGAAAAAAACCAAAAAGACTTTTTGGAATATCACTATATTATTCTCCAAAAAATTAAAGCATGCAAAGTAAATCTGAGTTAAGTGTCACATACACCTGAATCTCAAAGAGGTTATGGAACAAAAGTGTCAAGCTTTAATAAATTTCCACTGGCCACTACAGTCTGCCAATCTACCATGTGCATCATAATCACCTGAGAAGCTTTTTAAAGATAAAAATTCTAAGCCTGCTCTTGCGTATTTTGATTTAGGAGGTATTTCATAAGACTCAAAACTCAGCATTTGTAAAAAAATTCCAAATCTGACATTGTGCCAGCTTTGGAAACTTCTTCTTCATAAAATTTTCACTACTCACTGCCTCAAGTTGCACACGTTTTTTTTTTTCTTATAGAAGAAAATAAGTCTGGATGTATTTATTGAACGTGGGAATGCATAGCTAATGACAGAAAGTACCTTCATTTTCCTACTAGCACAAACCTTTGTGACTAAGAGAAACGTATAATTGCCAAGCTAAGAAACACCTGTAAATAAAAGAGATAGTTATTATAAAAATGAGCACCTGTACAATGTTTATTTTATTGAAAAGATAATGGTTTAGAGGAAGATCCAAGCTATAATAAAATTAATTATTGTTCTGCAAACCACCCTAAAGAAGGGTTTCCAATGAAAGGAATTCATTGTCACTATTCAGATATGCACATGACTGCCCGTATGTCAAGTGCTATGGCTGCTTTTTGACCTGCAACATTTGATACTTGGATGGTTTCACACAGTTTTTGCCATCCAGTGTTCCACAGAATGCTGATTTTCCTCAATATGTTACTAAGTGGTGCACTAAGTAAATATTTGTCACATAATTTTAAAAATTGCTAATTACTTTATCTCCTTTTGGAGTTTCACAAAGAATATTAGCAATATTAAAGACCTTGAAAAGTCATACAATCAAGACCCAGTTAATTTTGTTCATTCTATTTTTTCATGCCATGGTTTGAATGTGTCCTTCAAAAGTTCATGTGTTGGAAGTTTTCCCTATTGCATTGGGAAGTGGGGCCTAATAAGAGATGATTGGGTCATGAGGGCAAAACCCTCATCGATTAACATCATTATTGCAAGAGCAGCTTAGTTATTTCCAGAGTGGGTTGTTATAAAGCCCCTGGTACCTCCTTCTCTGTATTGTGTGCTCACTTCTGCTTCTGCCCTTTGCTATGGAATAATGCAGCACAAGGTCCTCACCAGACACCAACACCATGCTCTTGGACTTCCCACTTTCCATAACTGTAAGAAATAAATCTCTTTTCTCCATAAAATACTCAGCCTGTGGTATTCTGTTAAAGCAACATAAAACAGACTAAGATATTTCAAAAATTTCTTATGACCACATTTTGCTTTTTACATGAAACACAGTGTTAGAAATGTTGTTCCATACGATATCATGAAAAAATTCTAAATTCCAATGAGATCAAGAAAAAGAGTAACTGGTGCTCGTTTGTTGAATATGAAATGAACAGAGCCTTAATATAATTCAGAATAATAGTATTTGACTATAAATCTTGATAGTGCACAGTTTCTAGGCTAAGATAGAGTATCCAAGCATGTTAGTAGTATAAATAACAATTCAAAGGAAATATTTTAGAAATGTAAGGCTGCCTACTGACTTCAAATCTTTTAGAAATATTCATCTCTCTAAACTTATTAGTCTAATTAAGAATATTACTTCCTATTTATTGAAGTAATTCCTAGGAGCTTTTTCTTACTAATGCTATTCAATATCCAACCTACCTTCCTGGTTGCATTCCCCCAAATCCCAATCACTACTCCAGACTCCACAGCACTCTTCAAACACAAAATTCATTTTCAAAATCTTCACACCCTTGCTCACACTGTCACATTGGCCTAGAATTTCTTCATGATTCCTATTGCAAAACTCCACTCAAGTACATGTTTTCTGCGATCTCCTCCACAAACCACTAATGGGTTTGGATATATTTATTGAACCTGACCCTTATCAATTGTGTCAGGTTTGTATAAATTTATCTCCCCTCCAAAGTTGTGAATCCCAAGAGAAAAATAACTAAGTCACATTTACTTGAGTAACATGTGAGAAGTATGGTTTTAATATATTTTTACTGTAATTAAATGTAGAATATTCTATAATTCCTTCTTTTTCCTAATTAAAATTAATATCCTCCATTGGTCTGAACTAAAGAAATTTAGTAGAAGGCATAAAACAAATTCTAACCCCAACAAAATTCTTCCCTTAAAGTTTGGGCCCACTTGGAGATCTAATTTATAATAGTTTGTTGAATGCTGGCCAACAAAAAGTATTGAGGAGGCTCACCATGTAAATCCTTTAGACACAGTGGGGTTGATTAGGAGGGCAGAAGCTTTGGACCAGCAATAAAACATTTTGTCCGGATGCAAAACCTAAAATTTGACAATATAAGTATATTAGTCTGTTCTCACACTGCTAATAAAGACATACCCAAAACTGAGTAATTTAGAAAGAAAAGAAGTTCAATTGACTCATAGTTTAGCATGGCTGTGGGGGCCTCACAATCATAGCAGACAGTGAATAGGGGCAAAGTAACCTCTCACATTGTGGCAGGCAAGAGCACATGTGCAGGGGAACTGTCCTTTATAAAACCATCAAATCTCATGAGACTTATTCACTCATGAGAACAGTACATCCACCATGATTCAATTATCTCCCACTGGGTCCCTCCCATGATGCATGGGGACTATGGGAGCTAAAATTCAAGATGAGACTTGAGTGGGGACAAAGCCAAACCATATATTTCTGCTCTGGCCCCTCCCAAGTCTTACATCCTCACATTTAAAAACCAATCATGACTTCCCAACAGTCCCCCAAAGTCTTAATTTATTTCAGCATTAACTCAAAAGTCCACAGTCCAAAGTCTCATCTGAAACAAGGCAAGTTCCTTCTGCCAAGAAACTTGTAAAATCAAAAGTAAATTAGCTATTTCCTAGATACAATGGAAGTATAGTCATTGGGTAAATACAGTCATTCCAAATGGGAGAAATTGGCCAAAATGAAGGGGCTACAGACCCCATGCAAGTCTGAAATCCAGCAGGGCAGTCAAATCTTAAAGCTCCAAAATGATCTCCTTTGACTCTATATCTCACATCCAGGTCATGCTGATGCAAGAGGTGGGTTCCCGTGGTCTCGGGCAGCTCCACCTCTGTGGCTTTGTAGGGTATAACCTCCCCCTGGCTGCTTTCGCAGGCTGACATTGAGGGTCTGTGGGTTTTCCAGGCACACAGTGCAAGCTGTTGGTGGACCTACCATTCTGAAGTCTGGAGGATGGTTGCCCTCTTCTCATAGCTTCACTAGGCAATGCCTCAGTGGGAATTCTGTGTGGAGGCTTCAACCCCACATTTCCCTTTCACACTGCCCTAGCAGAAGTTCTCCACGAGGACCCTGCCCCTGCATCACACTTCTGCCTGGACATCCAGGCATTTTCATACATCCTCTGAAATCTAGGCAGAGGTTCCCAAACCTCAATTCTTGACTTCTGTGCACCTGAAGGCCCAACACCTCATGTAAGCTGCCAAGACTTGGGGCTTGCATCCTCTGAAACCATGTTCTGAGCTGCACCTTGGCCCCTTTTAGCCACAGTTGGAGTGGCTGGGATGCAGGTCACCAGGCTGCACAGAGGAGGGGGGCCCTGCGCCTGGCACATGAAACCATTATTTCCTCCTAGGCCTCTGGGCCTGTGATGGGAGGGGCTGCTGTGAAAGTAACTGACATGCCCTGGAGACATTTTCCCCATCCCATCGTCTTGCCAATTAACATTTGGCTCCTCATTAGTTATCAAATTTCTGGAGCCAGCTTGAATTTCTCCACAGAAAATGGGTTTTTCTTTTCTATTGAATCATCAGGCTGCAAATTTTTCAAACTTTTATGCTCTGCTTCTCTTTTAAATTTAAGTTCCAATTCCAAACCATATCTTTGTGAATACATAAAACTGAATGCTTTTAACAGTGCTCAAGTCACCTCTTGAGCACTTTGCTGCTTAGAAATTTCTTCTGCCAGATGCCCTAAATCATCTCTCTCAAGTTCAAAGTTCCACAGATCACTAGGGTAGGGGCAAAATGCCGCCAGGCGCTTTGCTAAAGCATAGCAAGAGTTGCTTTTACTCCAGGTCCGAACAAGTTTCTCATCTCCGTCTTAGACCGCTTCTGCCTGGACTTTATTGTCCATATGACTATCAGCATTTTGGTCAAAGCCATTCAACAAATCTCTAGAAGTTCTTAACTTTCCCATGTCTTCCTATCTTCTGAGCCCTCCAAGTTTCTAGGGAGTTCCAAATTTTCCCACTTTTCCTGTCTTCTTCCGAGCCCTCTAAAGTGCTCCAACCTCTGCCTGTTACCCAGTTTCAATGTCGATTCCACATTTTGGGGTATCCTTATAGCAACACCCCATTCTATCAGTACCAATTTACTGTATTAGTCAGTTCTCATGCTACTAATAAAGACATGCCTGAGACTGGGTAATTTATAAAGGAAAGAGGTTTAATTGACCCACAGTTCCACTTGGCTAGGGAGGCCTCACAATCATGGCAGAAGGCTAATGAGGAGCAAAGTCACGTCTTACATGGCAGCAGAAAAGAGCGTGTGTGCAGGGGAACTGCCCTTTATAAAACTATCAGATCTTATGAGACTTATTCACTATCATGAGAACAGCACAAGAAAAACCTGCCCCCATGATTCAATTACTTCCCACCAGGTTTCTCCCATGACATGTGGGGATTATGGGAACTGCAATTCAAGATGACATTTGGGTAGGGACGCAGCCAAACCATATCAATAAGTAACACCAGCAACAACAGAGTAGAAGTACCAAGCATTATCCTAAGGGCTTTACGTGTGTTTATTCATATAAT
Organism: Trachypithecus francoisi; assembly: GCF_009764315.1. Taxonomy (NCBI): domain Eukaryota; kingdom Metazoa; phylum Chordata; class Mammalia; order Primates; family Cercopithecidae; genus Trachypithecus; species Trachypithecus francoisi. The sequence continues at coordinate 45,174,594 of NW_022681454.1, forward strand.
CCTCTTAATTACTCCATAAGTTAGTCAATATTATTATCTTTCCCACTTTAAAAAGAGGAAACTGAGGCCCAAGAAGGTTAAGTAACTTGTCTAATATTACACATCATATGAATAGTAGAACCAGGATTCATCTTCTAGATTCATCTTGATGGGAAAAATAGAACCACTAAATGCCATAGGTATGGGGTTTCCAGAACTAAGATACCTATGTTTATAGTTCAGTTCTAATAGTTTTGTGGTCTTGGATAAAATATTTTCTTTTTTTCTGTTTTTGTTTTAACTGTTAAAAATACCATATGACAGTTTTTAGAGTCGAGTGAGTTCTTTGCTGAGATCATCTGGTTGTCTCAGGTTCTAGCTGCTACTAAGAGTTCCGTTATCCAGATTTTTAGGGTTGTTCCTGAGAATAAAGTATTTTTCTGTGGGAGGGCCATTCTACCTCAATAGTCCATGCACTGTCAGTTCCTGGAGATTGCTTTTGGATTAAGAAATTTCAGTATCTTATGTGCAAGGCTTGACTTTTTTTTTTTTTTTTTTTGCAATACAACTCCCTTAACTGTAGTAAGCTGCTGGTTTATCTTATTTTGGGGACAATACCCATGACAGAAGGGTTTGCCATCCATATTCTGAATCTGTAGTTGAAGCAGGGCCCTACACTGTTGGCTTCTTTGAAACATAAATGAATACTCTGCCCTTTCTGCTAGCTTTGAACTTTACACAATTGGCCTCAGGATTATATAATAGGATGGGGTGGTAGTGAAGCCAGTCAACATGTTCTGGAATGCCATGCCTATCCCCAGGTTATATTCTGGCCCATGTGCTGATCATTGAGAAACATTGAGTCTTTTGATAGGCAGTGAATTTGCAGCAGATGATTTTTGAAAGAAAATTAGTGCTTCCTAATTCTTTTAGTTTCCGCCAAATATCTTCGTTACAATTGCCAAAGTCCCTCATTTTGTTTAACAATGCACTTAGCTTTTTAGCTAGCTTTTTTAGCTGCAGCAAATTTGGTGGTTGCAATACAGCAAGGCTCTGATTATCTCATACTTTGTAACTTCTAACATCTTGCTTCAGCTACAAAATGGCTTTTCTTCACAAGATTCCACACTTATTCCTCACGCCTGTAATCCCAGCACTTTAGGAGGCCGAGGCGGGTGGATCACAAGGTCAGGAGATCGAGACTGTCCTGGCTAACACGGTGAAACCCCGTCTCTACTAAAAATACAAAAAAATTAGCCGGGCGCAGTGGCAGGCACCTGTAGTCCCAGCTACTTGGGAGGCTGAGGCAGGAGAATGGCGTGAACCCGGGAGGCAGAGCTTGCAGTGAGCTGAGATCCAGCCACTGCACTCCAGCCTGAGGGACAGAGTGTGATTCCATCTCAAAAAAAGAAAAAGAAAAAGAAAAAAGATTACACACTTATTCAATATCCTTTATCTGCTTTCCAATGGGCCTACCTAAAGGCAGCTACTCTCTTTTTATTGTCATTGAATGCCACATTTCCTATAGCATCTAAACACACAAGCATTCTACTAAGTTGTCCCAAAGTCTCCTTGCTCCAGCTTCAGTGAGCATGAGGCCTGAATCCCAACAGACAAAGGAGATGGTTTAGCTGCCTGCTTTGGTACAGCACAACATCTGCAGTTTCCCATCCTAGCAGCAGAATTCCCAAGTCTCATATGAATTTCTCAAGCCTCACATGCTAGAATCTATCTTTTGCAGTATCCCAGTTCTTCCATATTCGTTTCTAATTAGTAATTTTCAATCTCAAGTAACTAACCCAAATCTAGCTAGTGCAAGAAGAAAATGAGAAATTTATTGGAGGGATATTAGGATAGTTGATAAAATCCAATGACAGAAATAGGCTTCAGGAAACACATTGGAACGAGAACTGATCTTGTCTGGTTAGCTTCATTTGTCTTGCTCTCTGCATCCCAGCTTTCTGTTTCCCAATTTGCATTTAAAGAAAATAAGATATTTAGTGATAATTTTGTTTTGTAAGTGATAAGCCTAAGCACCTTCATTTACTCTTGCAGTTGCTGGTGAAAAAACAGTTAGACCATGGTTGAGACACATGACTCAGTAAACCAATCAGCTATGACCAAGGGTCACAGTATAGAAGTGGGACAGAAATTACGTGACTGCAGAGAGAGATTTAAGGAGTGATTATTAGAAGACAGGTGCTGAGTAGTCAAGGTAATATGTGTCCAGTTGCTGTAGTGGCGTTGTAGCCAGTGTTATCAGAACAGGTAGAGGAATCTTATATAGATTCATCTCCATTCGACTGCTCCATTCAATGGTGATATGGCTTCTTACAGTGTGTTTAGAATCACGGGAATAGGCAGACATGGTGATTCACAAATACATATTTAATTAGTTTAAAAATGAACAAATTCATAGAAATCTCTATCAATTCAACATAAGTTAATTTTAAAGCACTTCAATTAGGTGTACTAAAAAAAAAAGAAAAAAAAGAAAAAACAACCTCCACTTAATTACCAAAGACAAGAAGTACCTTAAATATTTGCTCTGGCCAGGCATGGTGCCTCTTCCTGTTAGCCCAGCACTTTGGGAGGCTAAGGCTGGAGAATCATTTGAGGTCTAGAGTTCGAGACTACCCTGGGTAACATAGCAAGACCCTGTATCTACAAAAAAAAATTTTTTAATTAGCCTGATGGAACATGCCTGTAGTTCCAGCTATTTGGGAAGCTAAGGAGAGAGGATAGCTTAAGCCCAGAAGTTCCAGGTTACAGTAAGCTATCATCTCTTGGCACTCCAGCCTGAGTGACAGAGCCAGATCCTGTCTCAAAAAATAATTGCTCAGAATTTTATTCTCCTCATGAACTGCAGATCTGAATATGTATTCCAACATCTGGGAAGTACATGGAAGGTATTTCTCATTATATTCAATGATGACACAATGTACTGTTGCCTTCTTGCTCTATCTGGCTAAATCCCAATATATCTATGCAAAGGAGGATCATGCTAAGTACTGATACAATTATTGTTTCTCTAACAAAAGTAGGGAATCCTGTAATCGCAGCACTTTTGGAGTCCAAGGCAGGCAGATCACTTGAGCTGTGGAGTTCAAGACCAGCCTGGGCAACATGGCAAAACGCTATCTCTAGAAAAAAGTATATAAAAATTAGCCAGACATGGTGGCATACACCTATGGTCCCAGCTACTTGGGAGGCTGAGGTGGGAGGATTGCTTGAGCCTGGGAGGTTGAGGCTACAGTGAACTGAGATTGTAGTGAGCCACTGCACTCCAGCCTGGGTGACAGAGTGAGACCCTGCCTCAAAAAAAGAAAGAAAGAAAAAGTAAGAGAAGAAGGGAGGAAGAGAGGAGGGAGGGAGGAAGGGAAGGAGGGAGGGAGGGAGGGAGGGAGGAAGGAAAGAAGGAAGGAAGGAAGGAAGGAAGGAAGAAGGAAGGAAGGAAGGAAGGAAGGAAGGAAGGAAGGAAAGAAAATTAGGAAATTTCTAGATATTGTAAGCTGTGTTAACCTCCTGCTCCTTACATATTAATATCCTTTGTATAAAAGAACAGCTGTTATTTATTATCAAAAGATGTTGACAAAAATTCTCACACCTATAAATTCAAGCATCTACCATGGTGTCCCTCATGATCCCTACCTTTCCTTCTTTCAACTTAGTTTAAAAATAGCCATGAAATTTCTCACTTGTTTTAGAAAAACATTTGGGAAGCAGATTCATCCTCAGTATCAATAGTGACATCAGGCAGTTCTCCTGTAGCTATTCAAAATGAAACTACTACTCAACCAGGCTAGAGTTTAGCTGGAGCTCTGGCACCTATTTTTCAGTTTGGTTCTAAGGTCCTTATGTAGTAGTGCAATGCGGCTGTACATGGACCATCCACCATCAAGGAGAGACTCTTTAAAAGGAAAAAGGGGCGGATAAAGTTTACATAATTGTGCCTTGATTCTTTAATCATTTGCTCTAAAAAACTGTTTAATTTGGAACAATTTCAAGCTTGCAGAAAAATTACACAAATGGTGCAAGAAAGACTGTTTTACCCTGAACCATTTGAGAAGAAGTTGCCAGTATGCCCCATGACCCCTGAATCCTTTAGTGTGTAATTCCTACTAAAAAGAACACTGTCCTATATACCCACATGTAGCATCAATATTATATAGAAAATTAACATTGATATATCACTACAACTAACCTCAAGACTCCATTCAACTTTTCCAGTTGTTCCAATAATGTCCTGTATAGAAAAAGTATCTAGTCCAGATCACATGCTTCACTGAGTTGTCATTTCTCTGTAGGAACCTTCAATCTGATACAGTTCCTCAGTCTATCCTGGACTTTCATGACTGTGACTATATATATATATATATATATATATAGTCTCTCTATATATATTTGGTCCCTACTTCAGGCTCCTGGCACAGAGCTTCTAAAACCCTTAGAATTTCTTGGGTTACATAGCGGTGAGAGGAATCATTTTGTTGTTCATAAAAGGCTCTTTCAACCATACCCAAGTTTATGCTAAGGAGGCAATTCTTGGAGGATCAGGGCTGGTTACCAAAGGAACCAACCTTGTGATTAGAGAGTTGAAAATTTCAGCCTCATCCTCCAGTCTCCTGTGAGGGGAGAAGGGCTGGAGATTGAGTTCAATGACCAATGGTCAATGATTTAATCAATCATGCCAACCTAATGGAACCTCTTTTTAAAAAAAGCCTGAACAATGGGATTAAGATAGCTTGCAGGTTGAGCAAGAACATGTGTATGTGCCAGGAGAGCAGCAGACCTCAGACTCCATGGGGACAGAAGCTCCCATGCTTGAGACTTTCCTGGACCTTGTCCTATGTATCTGTTCATCTGGCTGCTTATTTGTATCCTTTAAAATATCTTTTGTAGTAAATCAGTAATTGTTAGTAAACAGTTTCCTAGGTTCTGCGAGATGTTCTAGCAAATTATTAATCTAAGGATGGAGTTGTGGCAACCTCCAATTTGTAGCCAAGTCAGACAGAATTAGTGGGTAACCTGGGAAGCCACTACTTTCTACTGGCATCTGGGGAAGGGAGGACATTTCTATGGGATTGAGCCTTTAGTATCTGGGGTCTGTGCTAACTCTGGGTAGGGTCAGAATCGAGTTAAATTGTAGGACACTCAGGCCGGGCACAGTGGCTCATGCCTGTAATCCCAGCACTTTGGGAGGCCAAGGAGGGCAGATCATGAGGTCAGGAGGTCGAGACCATCCTGGCTAACACGGTGAAACCCCGTGTCTATTAAAAATACAAAAAATTAGCTGGGCGTGGTGGCAGGCATCTGTAGTCCCAGCTACTTGGCAGGCTGAGGCAGGAGAATGGCGTGAACCCGGGAGGGGGAGCTTGCAGTGAGACAAGATCACGCCATTGCACTCCAGCCTGGGCAACAGAGCGAGACTCCATTTCAAAAAAAAAATTGTAGGACACTCAGAGTGTGGTGTTAGAGAATTAGTTGATGTGGGGGGAAAATCATACTTTTGGTGTCCAGAATGTTGTGAGGATAAGAAAAACATGTTTTCTTTTTTATTGACTTTGACATTTTTAAAGGTGACAGATCCTGTTCCATATGATGGAACATCCCCACAGTTCAGTTCATCTGATATTCCTTCAGAAGCAGAGTCAGATCATGCTTCTTCGGCAGCAACATCATAAAAGCAATTCTATGTTCTCACTGTGTCTATCAGGTGGCACATGGTTTTGATTTGTCTCATGATTGATTATGTTAGATTTAATCACTTGATTAAGGAGGTTTGCAAGGCTTCCGTACTATATTCTTTTTTTCTTTTTAACTAATAAGTATTTCATAATAAAGTAAGTTGAAACCATGTGAATATAACATCCCTCAACAAAATTTCAATGTATTCATTTATCCATGCATATCAGCATACCCATTTGCTTTTTATTTTTCTTTGGGTAAATAAGTCATTAGCATTCTGCAGCAGATACTGTCTGCATCTAACCAATAACTCTGATTTCTGAACTAGCCCAAGGCAATGCAACTATCCCCCTAGGGGTTCTTCTGGGCGGTAGGAGAATGCTCTAGCCTTGCTCAGAGCAAGTGGGAAGTCCTGAGGAGTTAACGTCCCCAAGGGCAGTTCTCAGCCAATGAAGGTTGAAAGCTCATAGATACCACTGCCCACCCCCGACCCAGCTTCCTTGCTCCTTGAGTTGAACAACTCTGAGCCTGTTCCTCACTGCTTCCCAGAATTCCTCAGAAGGACTGAGCCCCAGTGACCTGCATCAGTATCTTGCTGGATAACCTAATCTTTATTATTGACTTCCTTCCCCTTTCCATAGAAATTTCCCACACTCCTACCTCTGCTTCCTGGGATGTCTTACCAATAAGGTATTTTTACTCAAATCCTTTTCTCAAGTTCTGTTTCTGGGGAGTTCAGACACATGCCAGCCCACACCATGGAAACGTTAAAAATTTCTCTGTGTTTGCAGCAAATTCATTATTTGACTATTTGGGTATTATTTGGTCATTCCTTCAAGTCTTTGCTTTTCTTTATCTAAATGAAGGGTTCCTCTCCATGACACCAATTTCCCACCAAAGTGTTAAGTAAAAACAGGTGGACAGAATCAATTATTTCAGAATGTTCCCCAACCCCTTATAGCAGTGGGAAACCAGCCCAAAGTTGTGTTAGCAAAATGTTGAAACAAGGTGCGTGCATGTCATCTGGGTCAATCAGCTCATTAAAGTCAGAAGATTATACAATTGGTTTCTTATTCTTTTGTGTTTCCACAGTATGTTATGGTCAGTCCCTGAGGCTGACCAAAGCATCTGTTTCCCATCCTCCACAGTGTAGTTCCACTGGGAATTACCATTTTTACTTCATAAAAGCAAATGCATACAGTGCATGGCATTTTCAAGAGAAGGTTGAAATAATAATAATGTACTTGGAAATGCTATTCTTAACCCCCCTCAAAACCACTCAGTACAAACAACCTCTAGACCAACTCTGTCTGGGAAGAGCATATTTAGAAAGAAGGGAGACACTATAGACAGTACCACATACAAGAAAGAAAATATAATGTCTCAGCCTGATACATTGTGGGAGGCTGCAGGATGTTGACTCACTTTGCAACTATAGTCCTTCCTGAGCTTAGGAAAAAAACTAAATAGTCTTTTATGCACTAAGTACAGCTCAAACAAATCTCTCCTGACCCTGCATTGCTGCAGGACTGGATGTCGCCAATGTTAATATCTGTATTGGACACTCTGTGTAATTATTTTTCCAAAAGAGCAGACCAAACAATTTCTCAAGTATACAAAACTCTCTGTATACACAGTACTCTCCTGTACAAGCAACAAGGATAGTTTGACAAATGAAAAGAAGCAAGAAATATTGATGAAAATGTAAAAATAAACACATAGTTTCGCCCTAATAAAGAATATATTTGCAAATAACACGACCTGCTAAATCTTGCCCGCAAATAAGGTAGATCAAACCATTCCAGCAACCTCTCCTGAGGGAACTTTGAGTTTTTATGAAGAAAGTTTCCATAGTTATAAATAAATGTTCCGAACATCCCTATAATTACTTGTTTCTCCTAAAGTATTATCTGGGCAGAAATTCATTTTACCTTAAGCATATTTTATAACTGACCAGTAATAAGGAATTTAGTCCAAGAAGGTATATTTTTACTCTGGGCAGGATAAACTGTAAATAGGCCACCTCTACCTACAATGGTGTGCATTTCCTCCAGAATTCTACCTCTCCATCAGAGACATGAGAGTCCCCTTGGCTGACTTCAGCCCTGGACTAGGTACACATAGGATCACATATCAATTCAATGACTTCTCAGCAAAATCTGCAAGAAAAAAAAAATCTTTCCCACTCAAACAAAAGTGGCTTCTACAAAGAAACTGGTTTGTACGAACTAATAATCAAATCCTTTCTGTCTTTCAGCTCCTTATTGCTGGCCTTGGGAAGACGTGTTTGGTTCCAAAGGGGGAATCCTCAGAGGAAATGGAAGCCTGTTTTACTTGTTTGTTTTAACGGCCTTTGAATAGCCTGGATGCTTCTACAGTCATGTGTGCCAGGAGTAGAGTGTGCGTCATTGGTTTCCCTGGACTTTCTGGCCCTGTCCAAACCGCCAGTTCTGTTGATTTGCCTTGGTGAAAACATCCTCTCCAACTGATAGCTTTTTCATAACATTAAAAGTGACTATGTAAAATGATTGAATCACACTTTTAAAACACTTTTAGAAAAAGGCTTTTTAAGACACAATTTTCCAAGTACTTGATAAGATTTGAGGAAAAAAATTTCTGCAAACAAATTTTAAAAATCCATACTGGAGAAAAAATGAGGTAATATAATGAATATTAAAGTCATATTTTAAGGAACATTTTATCTAGAGTTTACCATCTTATAACAAATATTTTTGAAGCCGAAGTTAACACCTGTAATAGTGTCTTTAGGTTAGTAGATTGATTAAGACACAAAGGGCTGTTCTGCTTAAATATCATGCCATCTAATTAGATTCTACACTTTTTAATTTAAAAAATTCTAGTTTCTTTTTAAGTTAGAATTTAAAATTTTTTAATTAGAATAAAAAAATTCGTGTTCATGTTCCAATGAACATGAAAATTGATAAGCAAAATATATAAAAGAGCTATCATATGTAACTGCTTCATATGTAACCGCTATCATATGTAATCGCTTCTTATCAGTCATTGGTTATTTATTAAATATTTACTTGTGTCCATAGTTGTGCCAAGTTCTAAGGAAATGTGAACGAAATATGAAAACATGATTTTAAACTTTCGTAGACTTTCTGTTAATTAGAGGAGGGGATGCAAAACAACAGTTTTGTTTTGTTCTGTTCTGAGGCAAAGTCTCACTCTGTTGCTCAGGCTGGAGTGCAGCAGCGCCATGATGGCTCACCGCCGCCTGGTCAGGTGATCCTCCCACCTCAGCCTCTGCAGTAGCTGGGACCACAGGCATGCACACCATGCTCAGCTCATTTTTTTATCTTTTGTAGAGACAGGGTTTTCCTGTGTTGCCCAGGCTGGTCTTGAACTACTCAGCTCAAGCAAACCACCTAGTTCAGCCTCCCAAAGCGTTGAGATTACAGGCATGAGCCACTGCGCCTGGCAAAAACAGAGTTCTGATTATATCATTTCAAAAATTTCCAGTGACCCCCTCTTCTACCCAATGATATCATTACATGGTATTTAAGGACTTCCTCCATGTACACTATCCCACAGTTCTCCTCCATACACTCTAAAGCACAGTTAGAGGACAGTGGCTCATTATTCCTTGATTAGTGCCCTCACCAAACTCCACACTTGTGTCAGGCAGTGCCTGCCAGAGTACTCTCTCTCTCAGTATCAGAATCTTCTACCTCAGTTAAATGAATCATTATTTCTTCCTCATTCCCTTCTTGGTAGAAGTAAGTCTTCCCTCGTCTGAATTATTTTGGCTGTCTTTACTTCTCATCGTACTTTTTAAACTCAAAACACTACTATAAATATTTGTGTATATTTCTTATTTGTCCAACTAAAATTACCTTAAGGTTTTCGTAATAGCATACTCGTCTATATATCTTCATACATGTTGCTTAATTCAGTGTCTGATTTATAATATGTACTCAAACATGTACTAGTTGAATGAATGCGCATTTGAAATAATTAGGGAATAATTAAGAATAATAATTGTGTGGCACTAATTGCAGATAATAAGAGAGTAAAAGGAATTTGAAGGAGAGGGTAAAATCACTTGAAAGTGGGCTATAATAGTCTAAGCAAGCTAAATGGAGGATTTAAACTTGGTTTGGATCTTTAGGGCTGATGATAAAAATTGGAGCCAGAGTGGCTAAGAACAAATAGAAGTAGGAATGTGGCTGCCAGATTAGAAGAGGAGAAGAAAGAAAACAAAAGGTAAGGATACCAGAGGAAAGTTTCAGGAATTACCTAACGATATGGCTAGGCAGGCAACATACAGTCCATGAGATCAGACTTGATTAGCTGGAATCCCAGAAAGTAAGCTCTGCTTCCAGGCTGTTTGTAGAGAAGTAACATGTTCAAGAGCAAAAGAATGGAGTTTTGCGTTTAAAAAGGGCTGGATCAGATATCAGTTTCACTATCATTTTTGTGAAACATGGGATTCACTAATCCTGCATTTTCTCATCAATAAAATGGGAGTTATAACTCCCACCCAATTGGCTTGTTATGGGGGTTAAGTAAGATACTATTGGGAAGTTCTTGACACATAGACCTCAGTAAATAATGGCCATCGTTAATGTTTGCTATGGGCTCCAATTTGGACACTAGTTAGGTATGTTGTCTCCAGTCCATTAGCAGTCAGATGGTCTCTGGGACTTCTTCTATTCCTGATTATTGCAGAAAAAGCCTTTCTCAAATTAAGATGGAGATCCTAATAGAAATGATCATGATGATGATGATGACAATGACAATTATAACATAACTTATAGTAGCTAATATTTATTGAGTGCTTATTATGTGATAGGAACCATGTTAATTGTCTCAAAAGAATTACAGCATTTAATCCTAACAAAAATGTATATTGTAAATGAAACAACAAGGACTGATTTTTTAGTGTTGTAGCAGGAGTCCTTTGGAACAAAATGTGTCTAGATCCCAGGAATCCCAGTCACTGGAAATACAGTGGGAGCCAGAACAGGGAGGCCAGGCACAGGGAAAAGGTCCCTAGATGAAGAGGCTTACCCCACCATGGAATGCAAGAGAGTAGTCAAGAGGTAGGAATCTCAGATCTGACCAAGGAGGGGCACTCTACCAGGGACTCTGATCCAGGAAGCAGGCCAGGGTACAGGGGATGCAAGGCAGCAGGCACTGCAATTCTAAGCAGGAGCCTTCTCAGCAACAGGAGATTACAGGAAGCAAGATACAACCTCCCTGGGGAAAGAGTTTAGCAAGAGCTAGGCATGATAAGGACACCATCTCATGAACTAGGGCAAGAATGGCAAAAATCTGTGTCTCTTGTACAATTTGAGCAAGCAAATGGCCCCTGGAAGCCTGTGTTTGAGACCCGATCTAGGCCTAACAAGGAAGAATATTGTGATTGATTGGTGAATTCTGCCTCTAGCGCTAGGGAAAGAAGCGACAATATACTACTTGTGAATCTTGGGTGTCCTAGAACAACCTGGAAGACTTGAAGAAAAAGGGAGAGAGATTGGTATAAAAGGGGATTATTGTAAAGGGACTATGCAAAGCTTTTAGGGGATGCAGGGAAGGAGAAAAGGTAATTTTCAGTCTGTCAATTCTGCTGAAAACTGAACAGAAGGAGCATTCTTGTGACAATTCTGTATACTATCTTTCCCCAAGCTGTGGCCTTCTTAAGTACTGACTATAGTGTCCTGGTGCCCCAGCTGTCCATGTGCTCCCAAAGTAAAGGCTTGGGATCCAATGCCCCATGTTTCCAATTTGCTCTTTTTAAAGACTCATGAGTTTCTCAGAAAAATTCAATATGTATCTCAGAAGAAATCACATTGAGAAACAAAATGTAGAAGTGGGCAAAAAGGATATACACATATTAAATTTATTATTTTTATAATAATATTAAGTGGTGCTATTGTTTTGCAATAAAGAACAATAGCACTTTGCATGGAACCCTCTTTTGAGAAATATATTTAAGTTTCAATATGTTTTATATTTATTTGCTTACATAAGAAAGGCCACAAATGCCAGCAAAGAGAAGGAAATGTCTCAAAAACCTTTCAAAATATATTATAGCAAATTATTCTTTTTTTAAGTGAGGAAGAGGGAGATGGATATTTGAACATTTTTCCTTGTTGAAACTACATTCCTGTGGTATTACTCAAATTAAATCTTTCAGTCATATTGAAAGTGGAAAGAGAAAAAGACTATATTAAAACCAAACAAAATGAATCTGGATCTTTTCATTATATTTTTCTATGTCTGTAACCTCCCAATCTATTCTGTCTACGAAAATATACAAATATAACTCTCCACAAGAAGAAACACTGGTCAGTCTTACCAGTCCTGTTTTTAAAAGTAGACTTTGTTTTGAGGGACCAAGAGTAAGGTGACTATATGTAGAAATGCCTATTTGAAAACCCTTCTTCTAGTCACATAGTAACCTCTCAATTTATGTCTCACATGCTTTTTTGAAAAAAGCAAAGTTATGTCAGAAAATATCGTTAGAATGATTGTATGGATTTCCAAATTGTGTCTTTTGTTTTAACAACTCATTTTTGAACTGTGGGATTACTTAATAGAACTCTCATTATGCATAGAGCAACAAGCATAATATATTATCTACAAAGTGAATTTACAAATAGAGGGTAACAAATAAAGATGTAAAAAAGTAATATCTCTTGTCTTCATCCTTTGTGCATGTAAATACATGTATATATACACTTCACTTTTTAATTTACTCATTCATTTAAAAAGCATTTTTAGTGGGCTGCCTAAAGATATGTGTACTGGAACCTGTGAATATGGCCTTCTTTGGAAAAAGGGTCTTTGTGGCAGACATAGTTAAGGGTCTTGAGATAACATCATCCTGGATTACATGTGGGCCCTAAATCCAACAAGTGTCCTTATAAAAGGCAGAAGAGAAGACAGAGAGACAGACAGAGAGAGAGAGAGAGAGAAAAGAAGGCTGTGTGAAGATGCAGGCAGTGATTGGAGATGTGCAGTCACAAACCAAGGAACAGCAGGCGCCATGAAAAGCCGGAAGAGGCAAGCAAGTATCCTCCCCTAGACAGAGAGTGGGAGACCCTTGAGAGCCTTGATTTCCTACTTCTAGCCTCCTGAATTACGAGAGAATCAATTTCTGTTGTTACCAGTTTGTGGTAATTTGTTACAGCAGCCCTAGGAAACTAATGCAGCATCTTTCAGCACCTTCATGCGCCAAGTATACTGTCAGGCAAGAACGCATCTGTGAATAAGATATCATGCTGCCCTTGAAAGGATCACAATCCAGTGCGGGAAACAGGCATTTTCACAATGTGTATTCTAGGTGTCGTTTAGACCAAGAGTCAGTGGGGGTCTGGAACAGGAGTCTCATTTACTGGGAGCTTTCATCTGTGCATGAGCGCACTGTAAAGGGCTCAGGTACATAAACACTCCAAGGTGCCTGGAGGTACTAGAGGAAACTTCCCAGCAGAAACAGTATTCTAGACAGACTTGAAGTATGAACGGAAATTTTCATAATGAAATATTGGAAAGCAGGCCATGTAGGAGATATCAAGCAGAAGAAACTGGAAGTATAAAGGCACAAAAATGTAACAAAGCAAAATAGAAAAGTTTCAGTTTGGCACAAGATGAAGCTACAAATGCATTCATTGAATCCAAATTGCAAAAGGCATACTTTCCCTGCTGACAAGTTATGCTGTTAAGTGAAGGTGGATCTGGCTGTTCAATAGGATGTCAAGGTGATGGAGAGATGGGGTGGGGAGACAATGGAGAGCTATAATCTATGAAAAGGTACAATTTGAGGCCAGGTGCAGTGGCTCATGCCTGTAATCCCAACACTTTGGGAGGATGACGTGGGTGGATCATCTGAGGTCAGGAGTTCAAGACCAGCCTGGCCAACATGGTGAAATACCATCTCTACTAAAAGTATAAAAATTAGCAGGTTGTGGTGGTGTGTGCCTGTAGTCCCAGCCACTTGGGAGGCTGAAGTGGGAGAATCACTTGAATCCAGGAGGTGGAGGTTGCAGTGACAAAAGATCGTGCAACTGCACCCCAGCCTGGGTGACAGAGCAAGACTACATTTCAAAAAGAAGAGGAAGAAGAAGAGGAGGAGGAGTAGGAGGAGGAAGAAGAAGGAGGAGGAGAAGGAGGAGGGGAGGAGAAGGAAAAAAATAAGAAAGAACATCATCTGAGTTGATTTTAGGAAATCACTCTGCTCTGGTGCTGTTTTTCTTTTTTTTATACTATATGTTCTAGGGTACATGTACACAATGTGCAGATTTGTTACATATGTATACATGTGCCATGTTGGTGTGCTGCACCCATTAACTCGTCATTTACATTAGGTATATCTCCTAATGCTATCCCTCCCCCCTCCCCCAACCCCACAATAGGCCTGGGTGTGTGATGTTCCCCACTCTGTGTCCAAGTGATCTCATTGTTCAATTCCCACCTATGAGTGAGAACATGTGGTTTCCTTTTAGTTAATAATGTATGTTTGTACCCACTATTTTCCCTCTTCCCTTCCCCTATTCAAGGTAGGTAAGAGGTTCACATGTTCCTTGCCTTGAGGAGGGTTTGAGATATGGCTTCCTGGCTTTTATTTTTAAAACCCTAAATTCACTGAAAGAATAGTTTGAGGAGGTGGCTCTTAGAAAACAGGACAAAGAAAGAGAAAGAGAGAGAAGAAGGAGAGAGAGATTTCCCAGGCTAAAAATAAATTTTTCTTCTGGGTTGACAACTAGATCGAGGCTGAAGGTTTGAGAGCAGTACAGATAAATGGACGTATGCTGCATGTGACATGCAGAATCCTAGGCTTGGGGCTGTAACTCATTGAAGATATTGTATGCCAAGAGAGGTGAGGAGCAGCAGAGCATCAAATTGAAGGATCTCTGCAGCTCTACAGGCCGGGGCTATGATCTTAGCAGAAATCAGTGTAGCTTCATGACCAATGACTTGAGGGACTTCCCCAAAACTTGATACTCCCCTAGACACTTAGCACAATCACAGTCGGGGAAGAGGCTGCTAAGAATGAGTGAAGTTGAACTCTCCACCAGTTCAGCTACATAGAAACTTGACATCTAATTTAAATAAAACAATAGAATATGGTATTTTACTGAGTCTTTAAGATACATATCCACCTATGAAAGTAGTGTCATGGCAGAGATACTACTTGTATTTAATATCTCTTCTTTCTTTTTTAATAAGGGAACTCTTGAGTGTTAGCTGGGACGACGGTTGTGCAGAATGAAAAGTCCATTTCCCAGCCCTCATTGTAGACTAAGCTCTGGGGTTTGAGTAATGTGCTGCTTATGGCTTGTGTTTTTCAAGGAAGAGGGTATGCTCTTTCCTTCTGCTTTTCTCCCTTCCAACAAATTAGAGTAAGAGCAAGGTACTGAGCCCTCTCAGATGAGCATGATTCGAGGAGTGGTAGATCTACAAGAGAGAAGGACTTCATACCCCTGGCAACTTTACAGAAGGAACTTCCCATTCAAGTAGGAAATTTACATGAAACAGAAATAAGCTTCTGTCTTGTGGACTAACATTTTTCATGTCCTTGTCAAATAATCTGAATGAACATTCCACTAACACCAGTCTATGAAAGGAACTGGAATGGGAAGAGATTGCTGGTGGGGAACATTTTTGAAAATCCAACTTCTGGTCCTGGACATGATGGAAGGAATAGATACTAGACTATTATCCCACTATTAACAGATGTGAGACTGTATAAAATATATTAATCAAGTTTTTTCAAGCCTTGGTCAGCAGAAAGCTGAGGGCTATGATCCTTGAGAGACACATGAAGCATAGGGGGATGCATTATTGACTATAGTTTACTATCTGAGAGCAATTTCCAAACTGTGACCCCAAAAAGTGGAGCTCAAGCAGAGAGCAACAGTCTTGCTGGCCATATAAAAGGGAGATTGAAGTTTAGGTCTACTGAAGGAGCTGAAATTTGCATCTCAGGTTACCAGAAATAAAGGAGCTTAGCAGAGAAGAATCCCCGGGAATCTGCATCGATATCCTCTGTTAAGTCTTTGACTGAATGCCTATGCATGCATATGATACAATTCAAAAAGGCCTAGGTAAAAACAGCTACTTTGGGCTGCTTTCTGTGGCTTAAATGGAAATACCAGAGAATACATAGTGCTGACAGACGGGTAATGCCAACAACCCAAAATTGAGGCCCCAGAAAGGTCATGATTTAGGAGTAGGGACTACTCTAGCCCTAGCATAAGTGTACTCTAGACCTACTCTAACAAAGCTGAAAACCAAACCTCTCAGCAGAATCAAGCTGAGCTGCCAGTAACTTAATCCTCTGCCAGAATAAGAGCCAACATTCTTCATAGCAAGGCAAATAAATTCAGAATCTCAACAATATAGCATCCCATGTCAGGCACAAAAATTAAAAATTACTAGCCACATGGAGAATTTTTTAAAAATATGACCAAACTATGAGGAAGAAATGGCAATAGAAACAGACCTAGAGATGACATTCATGGTGGAATTAGTATAAACAAAGACTTCAGATGAACAGATGTGGAATCCCAGCAAATAAATAGAAACCAAAGAGATGGAAACAAATGAAAATTACAGAATTAAAAATATATAATTTCTGAAAGTTAAAAATTTGCTAACTTTAACAGCAGTTTGAATACTGTAAAAGAAAAGATCTTGAAGACAGGTAAATAGAAAATATCCAAATTAAAGAACAGAATGAAAAAAGAAAAAAGGCTGACTAAATATATATATACAGAGCTTCAGTGACCTATGGATTGTTATAAAGTCCTCTAACATGTGGAACAGAAGTCCTAGAAAGAGAAGGGCGATTTTGACAAGAAAAAAAAATGTTGAAAGAAATAACAGTTCAAAAAAGCCCCAAACTGATTGAAAAATAAAAACCCACAGAGAATATTGTTCAGCACCAAATAACTAATGCCGCTGAAGACATTAATTTATTTTCTCTGCAAGATGTGAACATTTAAAAACTTGGTTTTGAAAATACCAACTTCCGAATCTAGCCATAATTGAGGAATGAACCACAAAACTGCATAAACACAAAGAAAACCACATCTAGACATACCATAGTATAATTGCTTTAAATTAAATTAAAAATAAAAATTCCAAAACATCTAGAAGAAAAAACATATTACATATAAGAAAGTAACAATAGAGTAATCATTAATTTCTCATCAGAAACAATACAACCCAGAAAACAATGGAATGACAGTTTTAAAATGCTAAAAAATAAACTATTAAATTAGGAGTCTAAATCCAGCAAAAGTTTCCTTCAAAAGTAAAGCAAATCAAGATATTTTCAGATAACAAAAGTGATGACCTGCACTAGAAGAAATGTTAAATAAGCTTATTCCAGCTAAGGGGAAATTGTACCTGGCAGAAACTCAAATCTACATGAATGAATGAAAGAACACTACACAATTTTCTCTTTCCTTCATTTCTTTAAAAAGAAATTGACTGCTTGAAGCATAAGTAATAACAATGTGTTGTGGGATTCATAATGTATAGGAGTAAAATATATGACAAACAGACAAAGCAGAGGGGAGGGTAAATGGAAGTATATTTATGTGTGGTTTTTACATTATATATAAAGTGGTATGCTATCAATTTAAGTTATACTATGATAGGTTAATAATGTATACAGTATTCCCTATAGAAACAACTAAATAAATGAAACAATGAAATAATAAGCCAAAAAAGGAGATGAAGTGTAATACTAAGAAGTGCTTAATTAAAATGAAGGAAGGAAAAGATGGAAAAAGAAAAGGGATAAATGGGCCAATTAGAAAACAAATAGTAAAATGGTAGATTTAAACCCAACCATACCAGGAATTATGTTAAGTGTACAGGTACTAAGCAATCAATCAAAAGACAAAGAGGCAAGACCCAATTAGATGCTGTTTTCAAGGGATTCTCCTCAAACATAAAGACATAGGTAAGTTAAAAGTAAAAGAATGGAAAAAAATGTACCATGTAAACATTAATCATAAAAAGCTAGAAAAGGCTATATTACTATCAGACGTAGTATCCCACTTGAGAACAAGGCATATTATCAGCACTAAAGAGACATTTTATGTTGATAAAACAGAAATACATTAAGAAGATATAACTATGCACTTCATGATAGAACTTTAAAATAAATGAAGCAACAACTGGCAAAAGTCATAGAAAAATAGACAGGCCTATAATTGCAGTTGGATAGTGTAGCACTCCTCGCTCAGTAATTGTTTGAAGTATAAAAGACAAACAATAGTAAGCATGTTGATTTGGACCACACTATCAACCACCTTAGTCTAACTGACATTAAAAGAACACTACATCCAACACCTGAGCCATACACTGGGTCATAAAACAAGGTTTAATAAATTTTAAAGCATTGGAGTATTACAGAGTATGTTATCTTTTTTTTTTTTTTACGTGGAGTCTCGCTCTGTTGCCCTAGCTGGAGTGCAGTGGTGTGATCTTGGCTCACTGCAACCTCCACCTCCCAGGTTCAAGTGAGTCTCAGGCTTCAGCCTCCTGAGTAGCTGTGATTACAGGTGCCCACCACCATGTCTGGCTAATTTTTGTATTTTTAGTAGAGATGGGGTTTCACCATATTGGCTAGGCTGGTCCTGAACTACTGACCTCAGGTGATCCACCCGCCTCAGCCTCCCAAAGTGCTGAGATTACAGACCTCAGCCACCGCACCTGGCTCTGAAGTGGGATACTGTGTCTGATATAGTATTTCCCATAAATGTTTAGGGATAAATTTAACAAAAGATGTGATAACTTCTTGGCTAAAAACTATGAAACATTGCTGAGAGAAATGAAAGATCTTTTAAAACAGAGATATTAAAAAACATGTTATCTAACTAACTTGGAATAAAATTAAAAGTAAATGAAAAGCATATCAGAAAGAAGTTATTACATGTTTAGGACTTAAGCAACCACTTCTAAATACTATAATTTTAAGTAAGAGAATTCAGAAAAGAAGATTAGAAAATAATTTGAGGCCGGGTGCGGGGGCTCAAGCCTGTAATCCCAGCACTTTGGGAGGCTGATACGGGCGGATCATGAGGTCAGGAGATCGAGACCATCCTGGCTAACACGGTGAAACCCCGTCTCTACTAAAAAAAAGTACAAAAAACTAGCCACGCGAGGTGGCGGGCGCCTGTAGTACCAGCTACTCAGGAGGCTGAGGCAGGAGAATGGCATGAACCCGGGAGGCGGAGCTTGCAGTGAGCTGAGATCACGCCACTGCACTCCAGCCTGGGCGACAGAGCGAGACTCCATCTCAAAAAAAAAAAAAAGAAAGAAAATAATTTGAGAGATAGCTAAAAACAGTGCTTACTTAAAACATACAGCTTTAAATGCTTATGTTAGAACATAAGAAAAGATTTAAAATACATGTTTTATATTTTCACTTAGAGAAGATAAAAACCAGGTGTAAACTAAACTGAAATTAAGTTGAAAGAATAAAATATTTGTTCGTTTATGAGAAGCAATCAATTTTTTTAAAAAAAAAAAAAGAAAAGGGACACATAGAACAGAAAATCAATGAAAACAAAAGTTGGCTTTTTGGAAACATTAATGAATTTGATAAGCCTTAAACTAGACTGAGGAAAAAAGAGAGAAAATAATACAAATGACAAATATTAGGACTCAAAAAATGAACATCTCTAGAATGATTGACATTAAGGCACATAAATGTTTAGGGATACATTTAACAAAAGATATGACAACTTCTTGGCTAAAAATTATGAAACACTTCTGAGAGAAATGAAAGAAGGTCTTTAAAAACAGATCTTAAAAAACAGATTCAATCTATGAATCCCATGTGCATAGACTGAAAGATACAGATGTCAAGCAGATGCAAGATGCTGGTGTCAAATCTCAAATTAATCTATAGGCCCAATGCAATCCCAGTCAACTTCTAGTTGATTCTAAAGTATATATGGAAATATGAATAATCTAGAATAGTTTAAACAAACTTGTAATAGAACAAAATTGATTTTACTACTTATTTCAAGACTTACTATCATCAAAAGATACTGTCAATATGTGAAAAGATGAGAAAATATTCACAAGACATATCTGATAAAGACTTTTATCCAGAATATATATATAGAAGTTCTACAACTCACTAATACAAATAGCATAATAAAATTAACGGGCAAAGAACTTTAACGGAAAGTTGACAAAAGAAGATATACACTGGTCAATATCCACAGAAAAAGTGTTTAGCACAAAAGTTATTGATAAATTCAAATTAAAACTACAATGAGACACCACTACAGTTGGAATGGCAGTTTTAAAATGCTGAAAAATAAACTGTGAAATTAGAAGTCTAAATCCAGCAAAAGTTTTCTTCAAAAGTAAAGGCAAATAAAGATATTTTCAGATATCTTTCACTGAATAACAACATCAAGTGTTGGCGACAATGTAGAATGATTATAACTCTCACACATTGTTGGATACAATGTAAAATGATACTAGTTTGAAAAACGATCAACTTTATAAAGTTGAACATAGGACTTAGCAATTCCACTCCTAGGTGTCTGCTCAAAAGAAAGAAAACATATATCCAGTGGTATGCCGATAAATGTTTAACCATCACTTTAAAATTAATTAATAAAAGTGAAAAAATTTTAAAGCCTTATTTGTAGCATTGCCAATTTCTGTGGCATAAATACCCACACTGTGGCCAATGTTAAGCCACCAACATAGCATCACTTAACACAGAGTTAGGAAGAGATACCCATTATCAGCTCTACTGAGCCAGTAAGAGCTAGCTCCACCATACCCATGTATAGGGCCAAAATATATTTTTAGTCATAGTTTCATCATAATAACAAAAGACTGGAAGCAACTGAAATATTCTGCAACAGAAAAGTGGACAAACACATAGTGGAATAGTCATATAACCAATTGACAATGAAAAGGGATGAGCTACTGACACATGAAACATTATGAATGAAAAACATCACAGACACAAAGGAGTATACAGTATGATTCTACTAATATGAAGTTCTAAAACAGGCAAAACTCAGTCACCATAATGCTGGCTGCAGCAGAGAGGCACAGCTGGCACTGCACACTCCAAGGAGCCAGTGGGAACCCCGCTCCTTCTGAGTTGGGGCGGAAGCTATCCTGGTGCCACTGCAGCCACTCAAATCCAACTGCAGATCCAGGCCTGCTGCTCCATGGAGCAGACAGGAGATGGGGACAAGTGGGAACCCTGCCCCTTCTGAGTTGGTGAGGCAGAGCTCCGCAAGTGCAGCTGCAGCTGTCGCTGCCCTCCCAGGCGCAGGCACAGGACCCAGGCATCTCTGCAGCTTGCACCCTCAGGGGCTAGGAAGCCCCATACCCTCTGTCCCTGCAGGCTGGGGGTGTCTGCTCCACTGCTTAGCCTTTCTCTTCTCCCAGCCTGGCCTCTTTCCTCTCCCAGTGACTGCTCCAGTCTCTGAGCAGCGTTGGGGCTCAGCCCCTGGACCATGAATGGCAGTGTGAGGCACACAGATTCCTAGGTGGAAGGCAGGGGTGGGTTCCTGGTAAAGGCCTCTTCTTCAGGCTAGGGAGGGCCTGAAGGCTGGGGGCCAGGCTACCAATCCCACAGACCAGAGTGGGAACTTGTAGTGCCTCCTCTGCATACCCATGGCCTCCCAAGGACCAGTGGGCACCCACTTCCTCTCCTCTGAGGTCCATAAAAGCCCTGGGCTCAGCCAGAGAGGGCAGAAGATGAGACAAAGGGACAATCAGCTGCAGAGAGGAGCTATCCTCTCTGCTGAGAGCTTCAGAGGCATCCAAATGACCAGTGGACAGAGAGGAGCCATCCTTTCCAGGACCTCCTCCCTGCTGGAAGCAGCACAGGACTGGACAACCAATGGGCAGAGAGGAGCTACCCTCTCCAGGGCCTCCTCTCTGCTGAGAGCTGAACACTCAACCAAAGGGGAAGACTTGCCTTCAGGTCTCCTCTGAGCTGTTCTAACACTAAATAAAGCTCCTCTTTGTCTTCTTCACCCTTCACTTGTCTGCTTACCTCATTCTTCCTGGACACAGGACAAGAACTTGTGCAAACGTACCACTGGCCACAGAGGTTGCCAGAAAGAAAATTGACATCCCAGAGATCCTGTAACACTAATTTATGGTGATAAAAATCAGAACATCTACTGCCTCTTGTGGTGGGTGTGGGCAGTTGACAATTAACTGGGTCGAGACACAAAAGAGCTTTCTGGAGTAATGGAAATATGCTATATCGTAATGGTGGTATCAGCTATATATGTGTACATATTTGTCAAATCTCATCCACTGTGCACTTGGGATATGTGCATTTACTCTATGAAAGTACACCTCAATTTAAAAACTTTTAAACTTTAGTTTTGCTTTTGCTATCCTTTCTCAACAAATATTTTTTCTTTTTTTTTTTTTTTTTTTTATTATACTTTAAGTTCTAGGGTACATGTGCATGACGTTTATATCATGTATAACTCCCCAATGCAATCCCTCCCTCCTCCCCCCTCCCCATGATAGGCCCCAGTGTGTGATGTTCCCCTTCCCGAGTCCAAGTGATCTCATTGTTCAGTTCCCACCTATGAGTGAGAACATGCGGTGTTTGGTTTTCTCTTCTTGTGATAGTTTGCTAAGAATGATGGTTTCCAGCTGCATCCATGTCCCTACAAAGGATGCAAATTCATCCTTTTTTATGGCTGCATAGTATTCCATGGTGTATATGTGCCACATTTTCTTAATCCAAAAAATTGTAAAAATATGTCTGGATAGATAATATGTTAAAATGTTTGTAAGTAAAGTAAACTCATAAAGGACTAGCCTTGGATAGAATTTTAAAAGTGTTAAGACAATTGGAGTATGTAAAGATTTTAAACAATTTTGAAAGTTTTAGGGCTTAATTATCTTAAAAGCATGGGAAAAAGTGAAAGTCAGTTCCAGAGCTTCTATTGTATGTTTTTATGCTCAGGGTTTTTATTTTATGGCTGGGTTGGATAATGTCCGTTTTTAAGTAATGCCACAAATATTGAAGTATTGGAGGATAAAACAAAATGCCAAGCCATGAGTTTCCCAATTGACCTATCTTTTTATAGATATTATTTGTTTACGGGGTAATGTAATCTTTATATTTGCAAAGTGGAAGTATAAAGTGGAAATATGAAAGAAAATTTTACGTTCTCCTCAACTGCCACCTTGGCTACTGTATAAAATATATACATTTTCTCTTTAACCTTTTCCAAATTATTCTTTCTCTCCAGCTCATCAAAGAAGTATATCTGTCAAGGCTAAAAGAAAACATCATGGGTTTATATTTAGATGATACTTTAAGAGGTACTTCCAATAAACTGTTACAATTACTATTGTTACAAGCGGCTTTGTGGAATTACAGAGGGAGACATTCTTCAACTGCTCTCTAAATATGAATCAAATTCAAAGCACGTTATTTTTTTCCAACTAGTATCTCTTAACTCCCTTAAACACATGAGCATTTTAAGTGTGATGTGAAACCTTTCAAGTTGTTTTATATTCATTTATGCTTATCAAAACATTATTTTCAAGTAACTATTTATATGCAAATTTCTCCTGCACATTTCCCCTTACAGGAAGTTAAAGTAAAAAGGTCAAATTGTAGTCAGAACACTTAATTTAGGGCTTTATCTTGATCAAATCTCATTTTAAAATATATTTTTCCTAAAGCTTCAGAATATGTTTACTTTCTCCCACCTCCCTATCCTGTATCATCATTTAAATTGTATTAATCTATCAACATTGCAGAATTTTAACCAAAAAAGTTAATAGCCTTTGATTAAAAAAACAGGTTTATTAATTTGAGAACGTGCTTAAAAGATAATCCACTCTATTTTAATATTTAAAAACTAGATAGCACTTATAGTGGGAAGTTTTGCCTTGGCAAAATATTTCAGGTATCCATATTCTTCTTTTCCTTTCACCTGGAAATGGAAAACAGATGAGCTGTCTTAATGGATAGTCTCCACATCATCCTTGCTCCCTTACCATTTGATTTTGACCTATGGGAAATACCAATATCAGGAGATCAGAGGTTTGGAAGAAGATGGGGATCAGGTATTAATACTCCCACTCCCTCCCTATGTTGCTATGATTTTGACAGTCCCTGTCAGGCAGCGCTTCTTTCAGAGGTCAACTTCTTCCCAGGCTTGGTTACATGGTTCCCTCCTTTTGATCCTTCAGGTCTATGAGTGGTCACAACTTCTTATTGTTGCAGAAAGCTGATTGCCTCACCATCAGTTGTTTTTCCTTCCTTCCACCCTTCCTTCCTCCTTTCCTCCCTCCCTCCCTTCCATTCCCCTCTTCTCTTTCCTTCCTTCCTTCCTTCCTTCCTTCCTTCCTTCCTTCCTTCCCTCTCTCTCTCTTTCTCTTTCTCTTTCTCTCTTTCTCTCTTTCTCTCTTTCTCTCTTTCTCTCTTTCTCTCTTTCTCTCTTTCTCTCTTTCTCTCTTTCTCTCTTTCTCTCTTTCTTTCTTTCTTTCTTTCTTTCTTTCTTTCTTTCTTCCTTTCTTTCTTTCCTCCAGAGTCTTGCTCTGTTGCCCAGGCTGGAATGCAATGGCACAATCTCAGCTCACTGCAACCTCTACCTCCTACAATTCTCCCTGCTTCAGCCTCCTGAGTAGCTGGGATTACAGGCACCTGTCACCATGTCTGGTAATTTTTGTATTTGTTGTAGAGATGGGACTTCGCCATGTTGGCCAGGCTGGTCTCGAACTCCTGATCTCAGGTGATGTGCCCGCCTTGGCCTCCCAAAGTGCTGGGACTACAAGCATGAGCCACTGCGCCTGGCCAATTTGTTTTCTTAACTGTTCCCATACCTCTGTAAAAAGTCCTTTCATTAAATTCTCTTCCATTATGTCTTTTTAGGAATGCCATGTTTTCTCTTTGGACCCTGACTGACACAGCGATTGGTTAGACATGACCCCAGGAAACAGATTGCCAAAGTAGATTCTGGACTGATTGTCATGAGTCCCAGATAATCTTCTTAACAAGAGAAAATATGCCATTGGTAAGTTTGGCATGAAAAGGCATTATGTTAACTCAAATTCTCAGCAGTGATAGCATGAGACAGGGTCCAAGTGGAGAACAGGATTTGGGAGATGAAGTAGCTGGACATTTGTTACTATTGTTTTGACAGTAATAACATATCTATATGGGGTTATATAGCTACTTCTGACTGCCTTGGAGAACTTTTTTTTAAAAAAGAGAAACGTAAAGCCTTACCCTCCCAAATCAAGCTTTAGGGGGAGAATCAGAATGCCCTTTTGATGTACCTAAAGAAAATCCTCGTCTCATGTAGCTGTAAGGAAGATATGGTTAAGGTTCATGCCCAAGGCATGATTGTACAGGTTACAGAGTTACAAAACCAGTTAAATAGGCAATCTGGTCAAGTTAAGCTAAGGTAAGGGCCTCATTTAGGAAGCACTGGGACTCTCAAACTTAGTATAAGGAAGTTTGGGCAGAAATAGCCCATGCTGAGAACAGTAAAGCCTTGCAGACCTCTCTGAATCATTTTTGCCAATTGAAGCAACCGTTCACCTTCTCTAGGGGAACAGAATTCCTCTGCATAAAATAATTTTAAAGCCTTCACATTTAGCATTTTCCTTCAAGAGGGGGTACCAAATTTTGAAGGGATTCACCCTACCACTCCCCCCTTGCTTCCAGATGTATAGTAGATCCCAGCACAGTCTAGGTAAGGAAGGTCTGCTCTAAGAGGGGATGGTATAGACACTGAGGAAATTGTAGGGTCTTGCTAATTTATAGTGACAATTCTGGGGACCTTGCATGGAAGTAGACTCCAAGGGTTTTAGAGCAAGGAGAGTGAAATAGACTGTTGGATTGGACCAGATTCATCAATATGGGTGCACGTTCCTGAGATTTTGGATTTAATGTGTTGCCTCCAGCTCTTGGCAATGGTGCCAACAATTTCCTGTGTTTTTAAATAAAGCCTTGACTCAGTGGTAGCCATATCCAATATGGCTGAGATGCTAGAACTTCTCTGGCATAGTGTTGAGAAAGGAGTGTAAGGCTTCAAAATGTGAAAATATTGGAGTGAATATATTATGTTGAATATGTTTAGCCACTCTCTAATGCTAAACCTCCAGAGGGACTGGTAGACCTTTCTTCTTCAAGACATTCATTGGTGAAGACAGTATTGGCATCCCTAAAAAGAAGGTTCCAGTTTGCCACTAGGGCAATGTATTAGTCCGTTTTCATGTTGCTGATAAAGACATATTGGAGACTGGGAAGAAAAAGAGGTTTAATGGACTTAGAGTTCCACATAGCTGGGGAGGCCTCACAAACATGGTGAAAGCAAGGAGGAGCAAGTCACATCTTACATGGATGGCAGCAGGCAAAGAGAGAGCTTGTGCAGGGAAACTCCCATTTTTAAAACCACCAGATCTCATGAGACTCATTCAGCATCATGAGAACAGCCCAGCAAAGACCTGACCCCATAATTCAATCACCTCCCACTGGGTTCCTCCCATGACACATGGGAATTGTGGGAGTTACAATTTAAGGTGAGATTTGGGTGGCAATACAACCAAACCATATCATTCTGCCCCAGCCCCTCCCAAATCTCATGTCCTCACATGTCAAAACCAGTCATGCCTTCCCAGCAGGCCCCCAAAGTCTCAACTATTTTTGGCATTGACTCAAAAGCCCACAGTCCAACCTCTCATCTGAGACAAGGCAAGTCGTTCCACCTATAAGCCTGTAAAATTAAAAGCAAGTTAGTTACCTCCTTGATACAATGGGGGTACAGGCATTGGGTAAATGTAGCCATTCCAAATGGCAGAAATTGGACAAAACAAAAGAGCTACAGGCCCCATGTAAGTCTAAAATCCAGTGGGGCAGTCAAATCTTAGAGCTCCAAAAGGATCTCCTTTGACTCCATGTTTCACATTCAGGCCTCAATGATGCAAGAGGTGGGTTCCCATGGCCTTGGGCAGCTCCGGCCCTGTGGCTTTGCAGAGTACAGCCTCCATCCCAGCTGCTTTCATGGGCTGGTATTGTCTGTGGCTTTTCCAGATGCAGAGGGCAAGCTGTCAGTGGATCTACCATTCTGGAGCCTGGAGAATGGTGACCCCCTCTTCTCACAGTTCCACTAAACTGTGCCCCAGTAGGGACTCTGTGTGGGGGCTCTGACTCCACATTTCCCTTCTATACTGTCCTAGCAGAGGTTCTTCATGAGATTCCTGCCCCTGCAGCAAACTTCTGCCTGGATATCCAGGCATTTCCATATATCCTCTGAAATCTAGGCAGAAATTCCAAAACCTCAGTCATTGACTTCTGTATACCTGCGGGCTCAACACCACATGGAAGCTGCCAAGTCTTGTGGCTTGCACCCTCTGAAGCCACGGCCCTAGTTCTGTGTTAGTCCCTTTCAGCCATGGCTGGAGCAGCTGGGATGCAGGGTACCAAGTCCCTAGCCTGTACCTAGCATGGGGACCCTGGGCCCAGTCCATGAAACCACTTTATCCTCCTAGGCCTCTGGTCCTGTGATGGGATGGACTGCTCTGAAGATCTCTGACATGCCCTTTAGACATTTACCCCATTGTCTTGGTGACTAAAATTCAGCTCCTCGTTACTTATGCAAATTTCTGTAGCCAGCTTGACTTTCTCCTCAGAAAGTGGGATTTTCATTTCTATTGCATTGTCAGTTTGCAAATTTTATGAACTTTTATGCTCTGCTTCCCTCATAAAACTGAATGCCTTCAACAGCACCCAAGCCACCTCTTGAGTGCTTTATTGCTTAGAAATTTCTTTTTCTTTTTCTTTTTTTTTTTTTTTTTTTTTTTGAGACAGAGTTTCACTCTTGTTGCTCAGGCTGGAGTGCAGTGGTGTGATCTTAACTCACTGCAACTTTTGCCTCCAAGGTTCAAGCAATTCTCCTGCTTGTGGCCCTGCTTTAATAAGTGCATAGTAATTTATGACTTGGATTTTTTACATACTAACAGTTCCCTTGGCTTTTATTTTATTTTCCTACCCTCATTTCCCTTCACTCAGGTTTGCTCATCTATTTACTTTTTTCCCATTTGTGTATTTTTGTAAGCTGCCTCGAATCCTTTTATAATAACAACACAGAGCTAAACTAAATTAAATGAAAATACAATTATCCCACTAAGTGTCCATGATTCTATTAGGGGAAAAATAATCCACTATGCACTTCAAGGTGAGTACAGGTTTTATCAGTAGCCAGCAACTGCAAAGTGCATGAGGTAGAAAATTGTTAATTTTGAAAGCCAAGGACTCAGACTCTTCTCAATTAATGGTTATTTCCACAGTTTTGATATTTTACCTCCCAGAAGAATCATGATCTGATAAAACATGTAAAGAATACTCACATTCTTAACAGCCTGTCTCACAAGTCATGCTGTCCCAGCTAGATTACCAAGATGTCACTGAACTCATCCACTGGGATCCCCGACACTCTGTAAGGGCAGTGTGGATTCTAACACTGAACAGCCTTTTGCTGTCTGGTGGAAATTCACCATTACCCAGCAAGACGCACCATAGTGACTTGGTTTTTTTTGTTTTTTTTTTTTTTTTGGTGTTTTTGTTTTGTTCTTTGAGACAGAGTCTCACTTTGTTGCCCAGGATGGAGTACAGTGGCACAATGTTGGCTCACTGCAACCTCCACCTCCTGAGTTCAAGTGATTCTCCTGCCTCAGCCTCCTGAGTAGCTGGGATTAAAGGTGCCTGCCACTGCACCCAGCTAATTTTTTGTATTTTTAGTAGAGACTGGGTTTCACTATATTGGCCAGGCTGGTCTCAAACTCCTGACCTCATGATTCACCTGCCTCAGCCTCCCAAAGTGCTGGGATTACAGGCGTGAGCCACCATGCCCGGCCTGACTTGTTCTTCAGTTATTCAAACTGCTCTGATTTTTTTCAGAATACATAATCATAAAGCAAATGCTTTGAAAAGTTCATTTGGCTACTTCTAGTGTTTATATTCCTTGATAAATGATCCTCTACTGTACTCATACAACTAGTTAGATGACACATTATACATGTAGTATCTTAGGTGCTTTATGTATTATTACACATTGTTTCATTTAATCATCACAATGACTTAATGAGATAATCTTATTTTCTTCATTACAGATTAAAAAATTGAGGTTCAAAGGGGAAAATAAATTTATCCAAAGTCAGATAATGACTTTGGGTATTAAATCTCAGAGCATGTAACTCCAGAGATTATCTGTTTTCTAAAACAGCATGCTATTTCTCTTGACTCATTCAGGCTCCTTCCCCCCTCCTTTTTTTTTTGGCATAATCCTGGATAATGGGAATATTGTGTGTAATATTGTGTGTGCGTGTATGTGTGTGTGTGTGTGTACATGTGGGTATGTATTTTGTGCAGTAAATCAGGGTCAGGGTCATAGTAGGTAGTAGATAATTCATTCACTCAAAAGAGTTTAACTTAAGAATATAGTGAAGAGATTACCTACAGATGTATGGGCAGGCCTAAGGATCCCAACAGAATGGTGAGGTACCCAGAGACTAGCCATAGTGGGACACCATTGCCACTCTTAGGCCTGAAGGTGCCAAGGGAGGGAATTTCTTTACAAGAGCCTGGTGAGATGCTAGCCACCTACTTAGGTAAGTTGCCTGTTCTTTATTATCTTGCTTACGCGTGGTCTCATACCAGTCTGTGGTCTATTAGATGCTGGGACACACAGCAGGAGGTGAACACAGGCAAGTAAGCGTTAACACTTGAACTCTGCCTCCTGTCAGATAAGCCACAGCATTAGACTCTCATAGGAAGGTGAGCCCTATCATGAACTGCACATACAAGGGATGTAGGTTGTGTACTCCTTATGGGAACCTAATGCCTGATGACCTGAGGTGGAAAAGTTCCATCCTAAACCATCAGCAACATCCACCCCGTCACCCCATCCATGGACAAATTTTCTTTCATAAAACTGGTCCCTGCTGCCAAAAAGGTTGGGGACCACTGTCATACACCATCTCCATGTAATAATAAAATAATCCTATACAAGTCCAACTTTGTGATTTGTAAAACATGTAACATCCAGTTTTTGACATGAAGATCAGGTTATACAGTTGCTTGGTGTGCCAGGCTTAGGCATTTAATCTCTACTCACCTGATACGGTTTGGCTGTGTCCCCACACAAATCTCATCTTAAATTGTAAACTGCCACAATTTCTACATCTTGTGAAAGGAATCTGGTGGGAGATGATTGAATTATGGGGGCAGGTCTTTCCTGGGCTACTTTCATGATAGTTAATGAGTCTCATGAGATCTGATGGTTTAAAAAATGGGAGTTTCCCTGCACAAGCTCTCTCTTTGCCGGCTGCCATTCATATAAGATGCGAATTGTTCCTTCTTGCCTTCTGCCATGATTGTGAGGCCTTCCCAGCCATCTGGAACTATAAGTCCATTAAACCACTTTTTCTTTTCAGACTTGAGTATGTCTTTATCAGCAGCATGAAAGTTCAAGACCAGCCTGACTAACATGGAGAAACCCCATCTCTACTAAAAATACAAAAGTTTGTTGGGCGTGGTGGCATGCACCTGTAATTCTGGCTACTCAGGAGGCTGAGGCAGGAAAATTAAATGGTGGAGGAGGTTAATGCAGGAGAATCACTTGAGCCCAGGGAGTAGAAGTTGTAGTGCGCCAAGATGGTGCCACTGCACTCCAGCCTGGGCAACAGAGCTAGACTCTGTCTCAAAAATAAATAAATAAATAAAGATGGATGGGAGTTGCTGAGTGGAGAAGGGGAGGGAATATGCTTTAAATAGAGAAGATAGCCCAAGGAAAAGCAGAAAGTGAGAAACAGTGCTTCAAGCACAGCCTGTAGAGAGACACAGAGTAGAGAAATGTATGCCAAATATGGGTAACAGCAGGTAATTTAGCAACAAAGATGATGTGCATGGAGAAGTAAGGGAAGGAGGGACTGAAAGTCAGGGGCTTTTAGGCTAACTGAGACATCCAAAGATGTTAAGTAAGGAAACAACACCATCAGACTTGGCTTTTAGAAAGATCTCTCTAGTAATAGATTGGAGGACTGCACATAAGTAATTTTCACCCCTGTGTGGTTTGAGATTGCTGATAATGATGGTCTGATGTATTTAGAATGAAATACTTAGAATGTAAAACTGATGTGACTGTGTGGTCAATTAGATACGATAGTGAGTGATAAAGAAAAAGTGTAATTGAGAATAACCTCCAGATTTCCAGCTTGGGCAACTGTGTGAATAATGATACTATTCATGAAGATAAATATAAAAAAAAGTGAGAAAGAATAAATCTGAATTAATGAGTTCAGATTGGCCTTACTGATGATGAAACACCTGTGGGAGATCCGATAGTGTCTTATGGGACATTGGAGAGATAGAAAGGCTGAAGAGAAAATGGTAATTGAAACATAGGTGTGTGGATAAGACTGTGAAGGGGGAATGTATAAAATTCTGGACAGAATCATGACAAACCCATAGATAAGAAAATTAGAACTTGTAAAAGAGACCAGTCCTATAATTCCAGAACATTGGGAGGCCAAGACAGGCAGATCACCTGAGGTCAGGAGTTTGAAACCAGCCTCGCCAACATGGAAACCCCGTCTGTACTAAAAATACAAAAATTAGCCAGGTGTGGTAGTGGGCACCTGTAATCCTAACTACTCAGGGAAGCTGAGGCATGAGAATCACTTGAATCCCAGAGGTGGAGGTTGCAGTGAGCTGACATCATGCCACTGCACTCCAGCCTGGGCAACAGAGCAAGACTCCATTTCAAAATAAAAAAAAAAAAAAACAAAAAGAAACTGGTCAGAACTGGTCAGGCAGGAAGAGAACAAGTTACCAGGGAAGCAGGAGAGAGAAAAATATTATAAAAGAAGAAGAGTTCTGTATCATTAAATGCTAAGTAGTAAAATTGAAAATGAAATGAGCCAATGGGCTTTGGAAATTCAATTTTTGTTAACCATTTTTAATAAAGCATACCTGGGGGCGGTTCCAAGACAATTGAATAGGAGCTGCTCCAGCCTCCAGCTCCCAGCGTGAGCAACACAGAAGACGGGTGATTTCTGCATTTCCAACTGAGGTACTGGGTTCATCTCACTGGGGTGTGTCAGACAGTGGGTGCAGGATAGTGGCTGCAGCCCACGGAGTGAGAGCTGAAGCAGGGCGAGGCATCACCTCACCCAGGAAGTGCAAGGGGGAAAGGAATTCCCTTTCCTAGCCAAGGGAAACCATGACACACAACACCTGGAAAATCAGGTCACCCCCACCCTAATATTGCACTTTACAAGGGTCTTAGCAAACAGCACACCAGGAGATTATATCCTGCGCCTGGCTCAGAGGGTCCCACGCCCACGGAGCCTCCTTCATTGCTAGTACAACAGTCTGAAATCTAACTACAAGGTGGCAGTGAGGCTGGGGGAAGGGCGCCCGCCATGGCTGAGGCTTGAGTAGGTAAACAAAGCCACCTGGAAGCTCAAACTGGGTGGAGCCCACCACAGCTCAAGGAGGCCTGCCTGCCACTGTAGACTCCACCTCTGCGGACAGGGCATAGCCAAACAGAAGGCAGCAGAAACCTCTGCAAATTTAAATACACCTGTCCGACAGCTTTGAAGAGAGTAGTTGTTCTCCCAGCGTGGAGTTTGAGATCTGAGAACGGACAGACTGCCTGCTCAAGTGGGTCCCTCACCCCCACGTAGCCTAACTGGGAGACACCCTCCACTAGGGGCAAACTGACACCTCACACCTCACACCTCTCTGAGACGAAGCTTCCAGAGGAACAATCAGGGAGCAACAATTGCTGTTCAGCAATATTCACTGTTATGCAGCCTCCGCTGCTGATACCCAGGCAAACAGGGACTGGAGTGGACCTTGAGCAAACTCCAACAGACCTGCAGCTGAAAGTCTTGACTGTTAGAAGGAAAACTAACAAACAGAAAGGACATCCACCCAAAAATCCCATCTGTACATCACCACCATCAAAGACCAAAGGTAGGTAAGACCACAAAGATGGGGAAAAAGCACTGCAGAAAAGCTGAAAATTATAAAAATCAGAGTGCCACTCCCCCTCCAAAGGAACGCATCTCCTCACCAGCAACGGAACAAAGCTGGATGGAAAATGACTTTGATGAGTTGAGAGAAGAAGGCTTTAGAAGATCAGACTTCTCCGAATTAAAGGAGGAAGCTCGAACCCATCACAAAGAAGCTAAAAACCTTGAAAAAAGATTTGATGAATGGCTACCTAGAATAACCAAAGTAGAGAATGACCTGATCAAGCTGAAAACCATGACATGAGAACTATGTAACAAATGCACAAGCTCGATCAACTGGAATAAAGGGTAGCAGGGATTGAAGATCAAATGAATAAAATGAAGCGAGAAGAGAAGTTTACAGAAAAAGAGTAAAAAGAAATGAACAAAGCCTCCAAGAAATATGGGACTATGTGAAAAGACCAAATCTACATCTGATTGGTGTGCCTGAAAGTGATGGGGAGAATGGAACCAAGTTGGAAAACACTCTGCAGGATATTATCCAGGAGAACTTCCCCAATCTAGCAAGGCAGGCCATCATTCAAATTCAGGAAATACAGAGAACGCCACAAAGATACTCTTCGAGAAGAGCAACTCTAAGACACATAATTGTCAGATTCACTAAAGTTGAAATGAGGGAAAAAATGTTAAGTGCAGCCAGAGAGAAAGGTCGGGTTACCCACAAAGGGAAGCCCATCAGACTAACAGTGGATCTCTCGGCAGAAACTCTCCAAGCCAGAAGAGAGTGGGGGCCAATATTCAACATTCTCAAAGAAAAGAATTTTCAACACAGAATTTTATATCCAGCCAAACTAAGTTTCATAAGCAAAGGAGAAATAAAATCCTTTACAGACAAGCAAATGCTGAGAGATTTTGTCACCATCAGGCCTGCCCTACAAGAGCTCCTGAAGAAAGTACCAGCCACAGCAAAAACATGCCAAAATGTAAAGACCTTTGAGGCTAAGAAGAAACTGCATCAACTAATGAGTAAAATAACCAGATAACATCATAATGACAGGATCAAATTCACACTTAACAATATTAACCTTAAATGTAAATGGGCTAAATGCTCCAATTAAAAGACACAGACTGGCAAATTGGATAAAGAGTCAAGACACATCAGTTTGCTGTATTCAGGAGACCCATCTCACGTGCAGAGACACACATAGGCTCAAAATAAAGGGATGGAGGAAGATCTACCAAGCAAATGGAAAACAAGAAAAAAGGCAGGGGTTGCAATCCTAGTCTCTGATAAAACAGATTTTAAACCAACAAAGATCAAAAGTAACAAAGAAGGCCATTACATAATGGTAAAGGGATCAATTCAACAAGAAGAGCTAACTATCCTAAATATATATGCACCCAATACAGGAGTACCCAGATTCATAAAGCAAGTCCTTAGAGACTTACAAAGAGACTTAGACTCCCCTATAATAATAATGGGAGACTTTAACACCCCACTGTCAACATTAGACAGATCAATGAGACAGAAAGTTAACAAGGATATTCAGGAATTGAACTCAACTCTGCACCAAGCGGACCTAATAGACATCTATAGAACTCTGCACCCCAAATCAACAGATTATACATTCTTGTCAGCACCACATTGCACTTTTTCCCAAATTGACCACATAGTTGAAAGTAAAGCACTCCTCAGCAAATGTAAAAGAACAGAAATTATAACAAACTGTCTCTCAGACCACAGTACAACCAAACTAGAACTCAGGATTAAGAAACTCATTCAAAACTGCTCAACTGCATGGAAACACAACAACCTGATCCTGAATGACTACTTATACATAAGGAAATGAAGGCAGAAATAAGAATGTTCTTTGAAACCAATGAGAACAAAGATACATATACAACATACAAGAATCTCTGGGATACATTTAAAGCAATGTGTAGAGGGAAATTTATAGCACTGAATACCCACAAGAGAAAGCAGGAAAGAAAATCAAAAAATTGACACCCTAACATCACAATTAAAAGAACTAGAGAAGCAAGAGCAAACACATTCAAAAGCTAGCAGAAGGCAAGAAATAACTAAGATCAGAGCAGAACTGAAGGGGATAGAGACTCAAAAAACCCTTCAAAAAAATCAATGAATCCAGGACCTGATTTTTTGAAAAGATCAACAAAATTGATGGACTGCTAGCAAGACTAATGAAGAAGAAAAGAGACAAGAATCAAATAGATGCAATAAAAAAATGATAAAGGGGCTATTACCACCGACCTCACAGAAATACAAACTACCATCAGAGAATACTATAAACACCACTATGTGAATAAACTAGAAAACCTAGAAGAAATGGGTAAATTCCTGGACACACACACTCTCCCAAGACTAAGCCAAGAAGAAGTTGAATCCCTGAATAGACCAATAACAGGCTCTGAAATTGAGGTCATAATTAATAGCCTACCAACCAAAAAAAGTCCAGGACCAGATGGATTCACAGTCAAATTCTACCAGAGGTACAAGGAGGAGCTGGTACCATTCCTTCTGAAAGTATTCCAATCAATAGAAAAAGAGGGAATCCTCCCTAACTCGTTTTATGAGGCCAACATCATCCTGATACCAACGTCTGGCAGAGACACAACAAAAAAAAGAGAATTTTAGACCAATACCCCTGATGAACATTGATGCAAAAATCCTCAGTAAAATACTGGGAAACCAAATCCAGCAGCACATCAAAAAGCTTATCCACCATGATCAAGTGGACTTCATCCCTGGGATGCAAGGCTGATTCAATATACTCAAATCAATAAACGTAATCCAGCATATAAACAGAACCAAAGACAAAAACCATATGATTATCTAATAGATGCAGAAAAGGCCTTTGACAAAATTCAACAGCCCTTCATGCTAAAAACTCTCAATAAATGCGGTATTGATGGAACATAGCTCAAAATACTAAGAGCTATTTATGACAAACCCACAGCCAATATCATACTGAATGGGCAAAAACTGGAAGCATTCCATAGAAAACTGGCACAAGACAGGGATGCCCTCTCTCACCACTCCTATTCAACATAGTGTTGGAAGTTCTGGCTAGGGCAATCAGGCAAGAGAAAGAAATAAAGGGTATTCAATTAAGAAAAGAGGAAGTCAAACTGTCCCTGTTGGCAGATGACATGATTGTATATGTAGAAAACCCCATCGTCTCAGCCCAAAATCTCCTTAAGCTGATAAGCAACTTCAGCAAAGTCTCAGGATACAAAATCAGTGTGCAAAAATCACAAGCATTCTTATACACCAGTAACAGACAAACAGAGAGCCAAATCAGGAATGAACTTCCATTCACAATTGCTTCAAAGAGAATAAAATACCTAGGAATACAACTTACAAGGGATGTGAAGGACCTCTTCAAGGAGAACTACAAACCATTTCTCAATGAAATAAAAGAGGACACAAACAAATGGAAGAACATTCCATGCTCATGTATAGGAAGAATCAATATAGTGAAAATGGCCATACTGCCCAAGGTAATTTATAGATTCAATGCCATCCCCATTAAGCTACCAATGACTTCCTTCACAGAATTAGAAAAAAGTACTTTAAAGTTCATATGGAACCACAAAAGAGCCCGCATTTCCAAGACAATCCTAAGCCAAAAGAACAAAGCTGGAGGCATCACGCTACCTGACTTCAAACTATACTACAAGTCTACAGTAACCAAAACAGCATGGTACTGATACCAAAACAGAAATATAGACCAATGGAACAGAACAGAGCCCTCAGAAATAATACCACACATCTACAACCATCTGATCTTTGACTAACCTGACAAAAACAAGCAATGGGGAAAGGATTCCCTATTTAATATATTGTGCTGGGAAAACTGGCTAGCCATAAGTAGAAGGCTGAAATTACATCCCTTCCTTATACCTTATACAAAAATTAATTCAAGATGTATTAGAGACTTAAATGTTAGACTTAAAGCCATAAAAACCCTAGAAGAAAACCTAGGCAATACCATTCAGGACATAGGCATGGGTAAGTACTTCATGTCTAAAACACCAAAAGCAATGGCAACAAAAGCCAAAATTGACAAATGGTATCTAATTAAACTGGAGAGCTTCTGCACAGCAAAAGAAACTACCATCAGAATGAACAGGCAACCAAAGAATGGGAGAAAATTTTTGCAATCTACTCATCTGACAAACGGCTAATATCCAGAACCTACAAAGAACTCAAACAAATTTACAAGAAAAAAACAAACAACCCCATCAAAAAGTGGGCAAAGGATATGAACAGACACTTCTCAAAAGAAGACATTTATGCAGCCAACAGACACACGAAAAAATGCCCATCATCGCTGGCCATCAGAGAAATGCAAATCAAAACCACAATGAGATACCATCTCATACCAGTTAGAATGGCAATCATTAAAAAGTCAGGAAACAACAGGGTGCTGGAGAGAATGTGGAGAAACAGGAACACTTTTACACTGTTGGTGGGACTGTAAACTAGTTCAACCATTGTGGAAGACAGTGTGGCCATTCCTCAAGGATCTAGAATTAGAAATACCATATGACCCAGCCATCCCATTACTGGGTATATACCCAAAGGATTATACATCATGGGGCTATAAAGACACATGCACACGTATGTTTATTGCGGCACTATTCACAATAGCTAAGACTTGGAACCAACCCAAATGTCCATCAATGATAGACTGGATTAAGAAAATGTGGCACATATATACCATGAAATACTATGCAGCCATAAAAACGGATGAGTTCATGTCCTTTGTAGGGACATGGCTGCATCTGGAAACCATCATTCTCAGCAAACTGTCACAAGAACAGAAAACTAAACACCACATGTTCTCACTCATAGGTGGGAATTGAACAATGAGAACACTTGGACACAGGAAGGAGAACATCACACACCAGGGCCTATTGTGTGGTGGGGGTAGGGGGGAGGGATAGCATTAGGAGATATACCTAATGTAAATGAGAGTTAATGGGTGCAGCACACTGAACGTGGCACTACATATGTAACAAGCCTGCACATTGTGCACATGCACCCTAGAACATAAAGTATAATAATAATAATAAAAAAAGCATACCTACCTACTCCGAGGTACTCTTATAGGAGCTAGGGATATAGTAATGAAGAAAATACAAAAATCCCTTTCATCATGAAGCTTACACTCTAGACAATAACAAATAAACATATTCCATAAGTAAAAAGTAAATTTGATTTAACTTTGAAGATGAAAGTGTTATGGGAAAAAATAAAATGGGGTAAAAAGGAAGGGGTGGCGAAAGGAGGGCATGGAGGAGGATGACTTGAGTCAACATTGTTGGCAAGGTGACCTTCAGGCAAACACATGAAAGACACAAAAGAGTGAGCCATGAGGATATCTGAGGAAGAGATTTCAGGTGGAAGAAGTGGCTCCTGGAAAGGCTATAGATATCCCTGGCATGTTTGAAAAATATAGAGGAGGCCAGTGAGGCTGGAGGAGGGTGAGTAAGGAAAAAGCAATGGAGTTGGAGTCAGAGAGTTCTGATCGTCTAAGACCTTGTGAGCTGTTGTAGGAACTTTGATTTTCACTTATTGTGAAATGATGAGTCCTCTGGAAGGTTTTGACAAGAAGACTGACATGACCTGACTCCTGTTTGAAAGACTCACTCTGTCTACAGGAAGGAGACTAGACTGTCGGGTGTGGGAGAGGACATATTAGGGTGAGGGTGGAAAGAGGGTGCTAAATAAAATGCTCATACAACCCTCTAGGCAAGAGGCGCTGGTCAGACCAGGTAGCCAAGGTGGTGAGAACAGAGTAGCTTCTAGATATTTTCTCAAGATAGTGCCAGCAGAGTTTTCTGATGGAGATGATGTATGAAACCACGCATAAGCAAGTCCATGAAGAACAAGTAACTCACATCAGAACAGGATATGAGATGAAGAGAGAAGCCACTATTTTTGGCCTGAGAAACTGAAACAATGCAAATGTTATTGGCTGAGGTGGGGAAATAATGGATAGAACAAGTTTGGGTAGGGGAGAAATCAGGAGTTCAATTTAGGACATAGGAAGTTTGACATTCTGTTAAATATTCTGTTGGAATAGGTACTTAGTATGCAAATATAGAGTCTGTGCTCAATTCATGGTATTTAAAGCCATAAGACAGGTTGAGGTCATCAAGTGGAAGAGAAGAGGACTAAAGACCAAACCCTGGGGCCCTCCAATATTAAGAGATGGAGAAGACAAGTCACTGAAAGAGTGGCCAATGAGGTAGAGGAAAACTTGAGTGCATGTGTTATCCTCAAAATCAAGTGAAGAAAATGCAGCAAGAGGAGTCTACTGATCAACCACACCAAATCCTGCCATTAAGTCAAGTAGGCTGTGGAATGAGAATTGATCATTGAATTTAACAATGTCATTGAGGACTTTGAAACAGCACTTCACTGTAACAGTAGAGGCAACCCACTGAGTAAGATGAGTTTAAAAGAGACATTTTAAATACTGAGGAGTTTTGTTGCAAAGAGGAACAAATAAATGAAGATCAGTTGGTGGAGGAGTAGGGGCAGCAGAAGGAGTTGTGTTGTTGTTATTGTTACAAATGAGAGATGGCTACAAACCATATTGCAGTGGGTTGAAGAGTGAATGGAAGTTGAAAAAAGGCCGGGCACAGTGGCTCATGCCAGTCATTCCAGCACTTGGGGAGGCCAAAGCGGGCAGATCACTTGAACCCAGTAGTTCGAGACCAACCTGGGCCATATAGCCAAACCCCATCTCTACAGGAAAAACAAACAAACAAACAAAAAAAACCCCAAAAGTTTAGCCTGGCATGGTGACACATGCCTGTATTCCCAGCTCTTTGGGAAACTGAGGTGGGAGGATCAACTGAGCCCAGAATATCGAGGTCACAGTAAGCTATGATCACACTACTGCACTTCAGCCTGGGCAACAGAGTGAGACCTTGTCTCGAAAAAAAAAAAGAAAAAGAAAAAACAAATGATTCTTTCAGAAAGCTTGGTTGTAAAGGGATGGAGTAAGAGAAGGTACTAACCAAAGGATTATTCAGCGCAGAAGAAACGTTTGCTTCCTGTCTTTTTAAAGAAAATTACTGATGAATTGTGGCTCTGAGAAGGTAGAAGAATTTGGACCCCAGGGCACAGGTAGATGGTGCTGCCTGGACGGAATGCAGGCAGTCCTTAAATCAGCGTGCAGTAAGGATAAAGACGGAGGGAGCTGGAGATGTTTGTAGATGTGAGCATTGAGTGCTCAGGGGGATTGTACTCTCTGGTTTCTATTTTCTTTGCAAAGTGGAAGAAACAGCCATTTCCTGAGAGTTGGGAGAATAGTGGAGATGTAGGAAGAAGTGCAGAGATCCTGGGCTCAGGTGATGAGAGAAACTCATGAGAGGGCATATGATTTGAAATGCTTGTTATTTGCTCTCTCCTGCTGACTGAATACAAACTACTCTTCTCTAAGCACCCAAACATAGACACATAGCCACACACAAACAGGTATGCAAATAGGAAAAAATGCAGCTGAACATAATCTCTCAAATACCCCACTAGGATTGTAACATTCTTTCTTTTATTCACTATATAGCATACGCTAGGTGTGGGGCAGAATTCAAAGACAGTCTCCCGCGATCCTCACTTCCTGCTGGTCATGGTTTTGTGTAATCCTCTCCTCTTAAGTGTGAGCTAGATCTAAAAACTTGCTGTCAACGAACAGAATACAGCAAAGGGATGAGATGTCACTTCTGAGATTAGATTATGGAAGACTATGACTTGTCTTGCTCACCCTCTTGCTTGCTTCCCACCAGTGGAAACTGACTTTCTTGTTCTGAGCTGCCCCATGGAGAGGCCATGTGACAAAGAATTGAGGGTGGCCTCCAGCCAACAGCCAGCAAGGAACTGTGGCCTTCAGCGGGAGGAGCGGAATCTAACAACCTTATGAGTGTGCTTGGTTGAGACTTGAGATGACTGTAGACCCAGTTGACACCTTGACTGCAGCCTATGAAAGACCCTAAAGCAGGCGACCCAGCTAAGCCAAGGTCAGGTTCCTGACCCATAGGAATTGTGAGATAATAAACATTTTTTTTGTAAACCACTAAATTTTGGGATAACTTGTTACACAGCAACAGATGACTAATACACTCACAGATTTTACACTTCTGTTTCTAAAGTACATAGGCCACTTTAAATAACTCAAACTTTCCCTGTCCCTGAGTATTTACCATGACAATAACAAAATAAATACATTGTATAGAATGGGCAAGAATTGGGTAGGAAGTGGAAGAGAAGTTTAAAGGAAAAGTGAGGAAATTGATTAGGATATAAATCAGTAATTTCACCTGTATGGGAGCAGACATAGGATACAAGACAACCCAGAGGAATGAAAAAGTGAAGGAGAAAAAGAAAAGGATTTTGAACAAAGAGGGTGGAGGCATGAAGGAGACAAACCCTCCCCAAACTTGCTTTAAATAAGCACTAAATAAACTCAGTATTTAAGGAATGGATGAATGAGTAGCCCTTGCCACAGATCAGCCAAGATTCCTCAGTGTAGACACTGATTTTAGACAGTGAAATAGCAAATTGTGATACAGAAGCAAGTCAGTTGCCCAAGACAGCTCAGTGCCTACCTAGTGGGATAGGGCATTGGATTAAGTTCTTTAGGTTCCGTGGCACAGTACAGCATTACCTCACGTCTAGGCCTCAATAATTATGAGGCACATTGTCAGGTCTGTGCAGCCCCAGCCTTAACCCCCAGAAACCAATCTGCTTCTCCCATCTGCATGGTTAGGACACATCCATTTTGAACAACTTGATCGTATTCCACGGGTCACAGATGATCAGTCCAAGTTAGGCTAGTCAAAATTCGCCTTTGTTCTCCCAAATCACAGACCTTTTAATGCAACAGTGACAATATCATCACTCCTCTAAGTGTAAAAAGAGCATGTAGTATATCTATACATTCTGTCTAGTTATAATCCTTTTCTATTTCTTATTGGTTGTCTAGTCTGAGTAATATGGATAACATTTCTTTAATAAAATAAAAATAATACAGAGGTCCTAGTTAAATGGAGCCCAGATTAGATTTGAATCAAGAACTCCTGGATTTAGTCTCCCACACTATCTGTTTTTGCCTTTTAAGAAAAAGGCAGATTATTTGGACTGGGATCCTGATTTCATTATGTTTTCAATATTTAAAAGGATCCTACTAATGTCTCCTCTGAATGTTAAACATGTTTATGATTCAAGTCCCCAGTTTTGGTGTTCGGTATAAGGAAAATTACATGTCAGAAATAGAATCTGTACTCCCAGAAAGAAAATTGCTACTCTTGGGTGTCTTTTTAAAGGTTCTGAGATTCATGATGGTGCTTCTGCCAAAATAGAGAAGCCAGTTCAGATCTGACTCTCATGAAAGTAAATTTTCAAAACTTAAAGCAATTCATTGAGTTGTCAATTTGAGAATATAAGAACTAAATTTAAATCCTTCTTGACCTATATTACGATCTGCCACAAAGATCCTGGAGGACGTTCCAAGCCAGTTCAAAACCCTCTGCATCTTCAAATCACTCTATTGCATTCGTGTCATCCCCCATAGTTCCACCGTTCCCTTTTTCTTAGTTTGATTTATAGTACTTGGAGTTCTCTGATGCTTTCTCTCACCTTTTATCTAATCATTCTCCAGATTGTACAAATTATTTCCCCCAAATGTCTCCTACGTATGTCCTCTTTTTATTATTACTTAAACATCACCATGGCACAGAACAGCATTACCTTACATCTAGGCCTCAATATGTACGGGGCACATTGTCAGGTCTTTGCAGCCCAGCCTCATCTTCCAGGAACCGACCTGCTACTCCCATCTGCATGGTTAGGACACAACTATTTTAAACAACTTGATCGTATTCCACTGGTCACAAGTGATCAGTCTGAATGAGGCTAATCAAAATCTTTCCCTAAGATTAACAAAAGAATCAGTTTCTGTGATGATGGAAAATGTAGGATCCAGGTTGCTGGTCATCATCTTCTTCCCGTGTGTACCAAAAAAAGAGGCCGGGCACGGTGGCTCACGCCTATAATCCCAGCACTTTGGGAGGCCGAGGCAGGAGGATCACCTGAGGTCGGGAGTTTGAGACCAGCCTAATCAACATGGAGAAACCCATCTCTACTAAAAATACAAAAAAATCAGCCGGGTGTGGTGGCACATGCCTGTAATTCCAGCTACTCAGGAGGCTGAGGCAGTAGAATCGTTTGAACCCGGGAGGCGGAGGTGGCAGTGAGCCGAGATTGTGCCACTCACTCCAGCTAGAGCAAAACTCCGTCTAAAACAGAGAGAGAGAGAGAGAGAGAGAGAGAGAGAGAGAGAGAGAGAGCCAGCCCATCTTTAAGAGAGAGAAGGAAACAAAAAAGGAAACAAATATATAGATAAGAGCGAAGACAGAAATTAGAGGCAGAGGTCTGATAGTCTAGGTCACTTTCCCTATTGCTATTACTCCTCAGGCCTGCTGCTGCATGCCAATCCTTTATAATGAACTCCTTTTTAAATTTCAGTCATTTAAATAGCTCTAACTAAAACACTGTGGGAATCTCCTAATTGTTCTCCCTGCTTCTTGTCTTTCCCTATTTGTATCCGTCCTGTATACCACTGTAGGAGAGGTCAAATTTACCCCTACTCACTTAGAGGTTTTTGGCTGGGCCTGAGACTGAAATTGGCATAAGACAGACTACTTGGAGAAAAGCATACACATTTATTTAATACAAGTTCTGCATGGCACAAGAGCCCTCATAAAAAATGAAGATCCCAAGATGCAGTTACAGTTGAAAATTTCGATACTGAATTGGACAAAGAGCAGCAAATTGTGAAAATGTGACAAGGCCAAGGGGTTTGGGCTAGGGGAGTTAACTAAGCGGGGATGTGATTAGGAAGATAAGGGTTAATTTAATAAGGTTTGTTTGTACAGATTCCCCTCAGCTTCACCTTTCCCCTGCTGATAAGAATGGAACTTTC
The DNA here is from genome assembly GCF_009764315.1 of Trachypithecus francoisi. Taxonomy (NCBI): domain Eukaryota; kingdom Metazoa; phylum Chordata; class Mammalia; order Primates; family Cercopithecidae; genus Trachypithecus; species Trachypithecus francoisi. The sequence continues at coordinate 45,218,279 of NW_022681454.1, forward strand.
CCTCTGGAATAGGAAGGACATCTTTCACATGGGACTTTCATCGCCTGCTGTTAAGAAACAGAAGGAAAGTCAGAGTGACCTTCTTGCACCTGCTGTTTTCCAAGTGCCTTCAACTCCAAATAATCAGTATTCTAGAGCAGCATATTGTGACGTCATGTTCTTAACTCCTTCACCACTGACAGACAAATAAATTGGAATCAGTGTGTGAAAGCTCTTAATTTTCAGATTAAGGAATTAAGACTTTTTGTATAATCAAATGAAACTGTGTGCAGTTGTAGGGAGGGGGCGACGTGGGGGATAAGTTAATTTTACTAAGGGAAGCTAACTCAGTTTAATAAATAGTTTTAGAAATTTTTAGTAGTTAACAAAAGACTGCATCCCTCTGATGCAAGAACTGCCCATGTTTCGTCTTGTCCGAGGTTGACCATCCGCCTGTGCTCTGACTGTGACTCTTCCCGGCCCTCAGGGACCACACCAGCGAGCAACATCGCCACCTACTGGGAGTTAGAGAAATTACAGAATTGGATTACCTATTCAAATACTCTTGGATTTCAGGGTTTAAAGGTATATTTAAAAATCCTGTTTTTTAAATAAGAAATATAAACAAGTTCCAGTTGTGTTTAATGATAATATTTATAGTTTATGTCATAAAGGTATTGTTAAATTATAACTCTTAGACTTGAACTCTGGGAAGGCTGCAATTTAGGAATTGATGCTGTCTTTGAGTAATTCACATTTTAACTCTCAATTGGTGCCATTAAATCACCCGCATTAAATCAAGAAACTATAGCCTACGTGTTTAGCAATAGATGGGGGTTAGGGCACATAGGACTCTGTGATTCTCCATTCCAACTGGGTGGAAGAATAAATGTAATTAAATTAAAAGGCATCTTGCTAGAGGGAAAAGTTGTTCAGTGTTACTCTTGGTAATGGATGCTCTTTTCTTTAGTTATTTACAAGAGGCAATCTAGTGTTTTAAGTAGCAAAATGATATTTGCCTAAAGTTGTTCCTTGCTTCATCACGAATAGCAAAAGAAAAAGAGAAGAAAGATGGACAAGTAATTGAGTAATGTATGACACCTTAAAAACTGTAAAAATCTAAGAATATGTAAATTAAATGAGGAAAATAAACCTGCTGTAATTGCAACTGTGGAAAAACATGCATGCTTATGGAATGGGATCCCAGGAAGTCAAGCTGTGTTTCTCCTTATGGAACTCTTCATGTTAAAGCATTTGCATGTTCTCCATGGTACCTTTGCCATGTATCATAATCCTAACCATATTAATCTAGTTTTGGCCAAGGTCTGAAGCCCCTGTCCCACTTCCTTCTATAGAACCTTCTCTGGGCTCTCTAATCCACTGACCTCATATGGATTAGATTTCAATTTGCCATAAACCTTCAGGCTTGCTATTGAACCTCTCCCTGTCTTCAATACTCTCCTTAATACTGCATTTGAAAAGTCAGGAAGGTACAGTCCACTCCCAATTAGAAAATCGTAACATTGCAGCATCAAGCACATACACAATTTCCAGAGGACAGTGAAAACAGTTCTTTACTTTGGTCCTCTGACAAGTATTAATTCATGTGGAATCCAGTTCCCATGAACATAAGGATGTCTCTGGTCTCCCTTCTCTGTCTTCCTCTTTCTTCTCTTCTCTCCTTTCATGCCTTCTCATTTTACTCCTTTCTCATCCCTCAGGGTCATCTGGTTCCATCAAATTTACCCCTTGGTGAAGCTAGAGCAGAGAAAAGTGGGGAGAGTAATTCACATCCCTTAAGTCCTGCATAGGAAATGATAAAGGACAGTGGTCCTTTGAGGTCCATCCTCAGAGTGAAATATCTAAAAGACAGACAAAAACTTTCTCTTACTGATATTGTCTTCATTTTAAAACATAGCAAAGCTTGTCCTTTCTGCATCTACGTAAATTCCCTATTTATTACTCTCTTTTGATATTGCCTGGGATTGGAGTGGAAGCATGATTTAAGTGGGGAAACACGGAACCCAGGAAGGAGATGAGGAAGGGTTGAAGTTCTACTTGGGGTGGGGGTGGATGTGAGCCCACCGCATGACCCAGTCAGACTCCCTTACTCTCCCTCTGCTAGTCAGGCCAGCTTAGCGTGCTTCCTTCCTCCCCACGGGGGATTTCCAGCCAATCTGCTAGACCTACAATTTATAAAGGATAGCTTGTGCTGCATAAAAGGATGGTGGCGGTCTCTTTCATATCAGTTACACAATGAGGCCTCTGAGCAAACTCTACATTTGCATTCGGTTGCTTAAAATAATAGTTATGATCTGTGCCGAAAAGGGAAGGCCAAACTTTCTGTTTCATGTGTCTGACCATGAGACCTCCGGTCTGTAGCTATTTTTCCTGCTGTAATTTCTTCCATCTGTTGTATTGTGGTACAAGGACAGAGGGAAACCATTCACAAGCTTAGGTGAGATTTCTTTTGATGACAAGATAGATGCTAATGGAAAGCCAATGAGAGTGAAACTCAGAGACATTACATTATGATTGACTTTGTGTTGTGCGGTTTACCAAAAATTAAACTATTCTTACATTTTTTCAGATGACTGGTTATGCCTTCGCTAGTCACCATATGTGAGCTGATCAAAGCTACAAGTGCCAGTTACTGAAATGCTGGGCCTATTAATGTGTTGGAAGAAGAAGCAGGAGATCTCGCCGATGTGACTGAGCTAAAAATTTAACCCATCTTAAGAAATGGATCACAGTTTGTTTAACATTCTATCTCCAATATTTGATCTATGCTTGGGACCCAAGAATGGCCAAAAGTTTCCAGAAGTAACTATTATATGATAGCAGGTGTTGTCAATGCTGACTGTACTTTAGAATTTAAAAGTACCACTACAGAGGCCTAACCTCAGAGCAGTTAAATGAGAATCTCTAGGATGGAGCCCAGGCAATAACAGTCTTTAAAAGCTCCTCAGGTGATGTGCATCCAGGGCTGAGAAGTAGTACTAGCAGGCAGACTACAATGGAATAGGAGCAAGCTTACATTCTGATCTCATTTTCATGACATTCATTTATAACGGACAGATTTGCAAACTGCATAATTAATGTCTCAATTTAAATTTCTGACCAATAATTATACTTTCTGATGTAGCAGTTTACCAAACGGTATCTAGCAGATTGCTTTTTTAATTTAAATTTTATTTTAGATTCAGGGGGGACATGTGCATGTTTGTTATATGGGTAGATCGTACACTGGTGGGAATCTGGGCTTCTAGTGTACCCATTATCCAAAGAGTAAACATTGTACCAAATAGTTAACTTTTCGACCTCACTCCCTCCCACTCACCCCACTTTTGATGTCCTCCGTGTCTATTACTTCCATCTTTGTGTCCATACGTACCAATTGCTTAGCTTCCACTTATAGTTGAGAACATGTGGTACTTGCGTTTCCATTTTCTAGTTAGTTTTCTTAGGATAATGGCTTCCAGCTCCATCCATGTTGCTACAAAGGACATAATTTTATTTTTTTATGGCTGCATAATATTCCATAATGTAGAGATATCACATTTTCTTTATCTAGTCAATTGTTGATGGAAACTTAGGTTGGTTCCATGACTTTGGTATTGTGAATAGCACTGTGGTGAACATAAGTACAGGTGTATTTTTTGTATAATGATTTCTTTTCCTTTGGGTAGATACCCAGTAATGGGCTTACTAGATCAAATTGTAGTTTTCTTTTTAGTTCCTTGGGACATACTTCTATTGTTTTCCATAGAGATTGAACTAATTTATATTCCCACCTACAGTGTATAAGCAGTTCCTTTTCTCTGCATCCATGCCAACATTTGTGGTTTTAAAAATTGTTTTAGAGGGGCGGACCAAGATGGCCGAATAGGAACAGCTCCAGTCTCCAACTCCCGGCACGAGCAACACAGCAGACCTGTGATTTCTGCATTTTCAACTGAGGTACTGGGGTCATCTCACTGGGGAGTGCCGGACAATCGGTGCTGGTCAGCTGTTACAGCCCGACCAGCAAGAGCTGAAGCAGGGCGAGGCATTGCCTCACCTGGGAAGCACAAGGGGGAAGGGAATCCCTTTTCCTAGCCAGGGGAACTGAGACACACAACACCTGGAAAATCGGGTAATTCCCACCCCAATACTGTGCTTTAAGCAAACGGGCACACCAGGAGATTATACCCACACCTGGCCGGGAGGGTCCCATGGCCACGGAGCCTCCCTCATTGCTAGCACAGCAGTCTGCGATCTAACCGCAAGGCAGCAGTGAGGCTGGGGGAGGGGCGCCTGCCATTGCTGAGGCTTAAGTAGGTAAACAAAGCCACTGGGAAGCTCGAACTCGGTGGAGCTCACAGCAGCTCAAGGAAACCTGCCTGTCTCTGTAGACTCCACCACTGGGGACAGAGCACAGCTAAAAAACAATAGGGGAGGCAGTAGAGGCCTGTGCAGACCCGAACGACTCTGTCTGACAGCTTTGAAGAGAGCGGTGGATCTCCCAACACGGAGGTTGAGATCTGAGAACGGACAGACTGCCTGCTCAAGTGGGTCCCTGACCCCTGAGTAGCCTAACTGGGAGACATCCCCCAGTAGGGGCAGTCTGACACCCCACACCTCACAGGGTGGAGTACACCCCTGAGAGGAAGCTCCCAAAGTAAGAATCAGACAGGTACACTCGCTGTTCAGCAATATTCTATCTTCTGCAACCTCTGCTGCTGATACCCAGACAAACAGGGTCTGGAGTGGACCTCAAGCAATCTCCAACAGACCTACAGCTGAGGGTCCTGACTATTAGAAGGAAAACTATCAAACAGGAAGAACACCTATACCAAAACCCCATCAGTACGTCACCATCATCAAAGACCAGAGGCAGATAAAACCACAAAGACGGGGAAAAAGCAGGGCAGAAAAGCTGGAAATTCAAAAAATAAGAGCGCATCTCCCCCTGCAAAGGAGCGCAGCTCATCGCCAGCAATGGATCAAAGCTGGTCAGAGAATGACTTTGACGAGATGAGAGAAGAAGGCTTCAGTCCATCAAACTTCTCAGAGGTAAAGGAGGAATTACGTACCCAGCGCGAAGAAACTAAAAATCTTGAAAAAAGAGTGGAAGAATTGATAGCTAGAATAATTAATGCAGAGAAGGTCATAAATGAAATGACAGAGATGAAAACCATGACACGAGAAATACGTGACAAATCCACAAGCTTCAGTAACCGACTCGATCAACTGGAAGAATGAGTATCAGCGATTGAGGATCAAATGAATGAAATGAAGCAAGAAGAGAAACCAAAAGAAAAAAGAAGAAAAAGAAATGAACAAAGCCTGCAAGAAGTATGGGACTATGTAAAAAGACCAAATCTATGTCTGATTGGGGTGCCTGAAAGTGAGGGGGAAAATGGAACCAAGTTGGAAAACACTCTTCAGGAGATCATCCAGGAGAACTTCCCCAACCTAGTAGGGCAGGCCAACATTCAAATTCAGGAAATACAGAGAACACCACAAAGATACTCCTCAAGAAGAGCAACTCCAAGACACATAATTGCCAGATTCACCAAAGTTGAAATGAAGGAAAAAATCTTAAGGGCAGCCAGAGAGAAAGGTCGGGTTGCCCACAAAGGGAAGCCCATCAGACTAACAGCAGACCTCTGGGCAGAAACTCTACAAGCCAGAAGTGAGTGGGGGCCAATATTCAACGTTCTTAAAGAAAAGAATTTTAAACCCAGAATTTCATATCCAGCCAAACTAAGTTTCATTAGTGAAGGAGAAATAAAATCCTTTACAGATAAGCAAATGCTTAGAGATTTTGTCACCACCAGGCCTGCCTTACAAGAGACCCTGAAGGAAGCCCTAAACATGGAAAGGACCAACCGGTACCAGCCATTGCAAAAACATGCCAAAATGTAAAGACCATCGAGGCTAGGAAGAAACTGCATCAACTAACGAGCAAAATAACCAGTTAATATCATAATGGCAGGATCAAGTTCACACATAACAATATTAACCTTAAATGTTAATGGACTAAATCCTCCAATGAAAAGACACAGACTGACAAACTGGATAAAGAGTCAAGACCCATCAGTCTGCTGTATTCAGGAGACCCATCTCACATGCAGAGACATACATAGGCTCAAAATAAAGGGATGGAGGAAGATCTACCAAGCAAATGGAGAACAAAAAAAAGGAGGCGTTGCAATCCTAGTCTCTGATAAAATGGACTTTAAACCATCAAAGATCAAAAGAGACAAAGAAGGCCATTACATAATGGTAAAGGGATCAATTCAACAGGAAGAGCTAACTATCCTAAATATATATGCACCCAATACAGGAGCACCCAAATTCATAAAGCAAGTCCTTAGAGACTTACAAAGAGACTTAGACTCCCCTACAATAATAATGGGAGACTTCAACACTCCACTGTCAATATTAGACAGATCAACGAGACAGAAAGTTAACAAGGATATCAGGAATTGAACTCAGCTCTGCACCAAGCAGACCTAATAGACATCTATAGAACTCTCCACCCCAAATCAACAGAATATACATTCTTCTCAGCACCACATTGCACTTATTCCAAAATTGACCACATAATTGGAAGTAAAGCACTCCTTAGCAAATGTAAAAGAACAGAAATTATAACAAACTGTCTCTCAGACCACAGTGCAATCAAACTAGAACTCAGGACTAAGAAACTCAATCAAAACCACTCAACTACATGGAAACTGAACAACCTGCTCCGGAATGACTACTGGGTACATAATGAAATGAAGGCAGAAATAAAGATGTTCTTTGAAACCAATGAGAACAAAGATACAACATACAACATAAAAGAATCTCTGGGATACATTTAAAGCAGTGTGTAGAGGGAAATTTATAGCACTGAATACCCACAAGAGAAAGCAGGAAAGACAAAAAATTGACATCCTAACATCACAATTAAAAGAACTAGAGAAGCAAGAGCAAACACATTCAAAAGCTAGCAGAAGGCAAGAAATAACTAAGATCAGAGCAGAACTGAAGGGGATAGAGACTCAAAAAACCTTCAAAAAAATCAATGAATCCAGGACCTGATTTTTGAAAAGATCAACAAAATTGATGGACTGCTAGCAAGACTAATGAAGAAGAAAAGAGAGAAGAATCAAATAGATGCAATAAAAAAAGATAAAGGGGCTATTACCACCGACCCCACAGAAATACAAACTACCATCAGAGAATACTATAAACACCACTATGTGAATAAACTAGAAAACCTAGAAGAAATGGGTAAATTCCTGGACACACACACTCTCCCAAGACTAAGCCAAGAAGAAGTTGAATCCCTGAATAGACCAATAACAGGCTCTGAAATTGAGGTCATAATTAATAGCCTACCAACCAAAAAAGTCCAGGACCAGATGGATTCACAGTCAAATTCTACCAGAGGTACAAGGAGCTGGTACCATTCCTTCTGAAAGTATTCCAATCAATAGAAAAAGAGGGAATCCTCCCTAACTCATTTTATGAGGCCAACATCATCCTGATACCAACGTCTGGCAGAGACACAACAAAAAAAGAGAATTTTAGACCAATACCCCTGATGAACATTGATGCAAAAATCCTCAGTAAAATACTGGGAAACCAAATCCAGCAGCACATCAAAAAGCTTATCCACCATGATCAGGTGGACTTCATCCCTGGGATGCAAGGCTGATTCAATATACTCAAATCAATAAACGTAATCCAGCATATAAACAGAACCAAAGACAAAAACCATATGATTATCTTAATAGATGCAGAAAAGGCCTTTGACAAAATTCAACAGCCCTTCATGCTAAAAACTCTCAATAAATGCGGTATTGATGGAACATAGCTCAAAATACTAAGAGCTATTTATGACAAACCCACAGCCAATATCATACTGAATGGGCAAAAACTGGAAACATTCCCTTTGAAAACTGGCACAAGACAGGGATGCCCTCTCTCACCACTCCTATTCAACATAGTCTTGGAAGTTCTGGCTAGGGCAATCAGGCAAGAGAAAGAAATAAAGGATATCCAGTCAGGAAAAGAAGAAGTCAAATTGTCCCTGTTTGCAGATGACATGATTGTATATTTAGAAAACCCCATTGTCGCAGCCCAAAATCTCCTTAAGCTGATAAGCAACTTCAGCAAAGTCTCAGGATACAAAATCAATGTGCAAAAATCAGCATTCTTATACACCAGTAACAGACAAACAGAGAGCCAAATCAGGAATGAACTTCCATTCACAATTGCTTCAAAGAGAATAAAATACCTAGGAATCCCACTTACAAGGGATGTGAAGGACCTCTTCAAGGAGAACTACAAACCACTGCTCAGTGAAATCAAAGAGGACACTAACAAATGGAAGAACATACCATGCTCATGGATAGGAAGAATCAATGTGAAAATGACCATACTGCCCAAGGTTATTTATAGATTCAATGCCATCCCCATCAAGCTACCAATGAGTTCTTCACAGAATTGGAAAAAACGGCTTTAAAGTTCATATGGAACCAAAAAAGAGCCCGCATTGCCAAGACAATCCTAAGTCAAAAGGACAAAGCTGGAGGCGTCACGCTACCTGACTTCAAACTATACTACAAGGCTACAGTAACCAAAACAGCATGGTACTGGTACCACAACAGAGATATAGACCAATGGAACAGAACAGAGTCCTCAGAAATAATACCACACATCTACAGCCATCTGATCTTTGACAAACCTGAGAGAAACAAGAAATGGGGAAAGGATTCCCTATTTAATAAATGGTGCTGGGAAAATTGGCTAGCCATAAGTAGAAAGCTGAAACTGGAAACTGAAAACTCCTTTCCTCACTCCTTATACGAAAATTAATTCAAGATGGATTAGACTTAAATGTTAGACCTAATACCATAAAAACCCTAGAAGAAAACCTAGGTAGTACCATTCAGGACATAGGCATGGGCAAGGACTTCATGTCTAAAACACCAAAAGCAACGGCAGCAAAAGCCAAAATTGACAAGTGGGATCTAATTAAACTAAAGAGCTTCTGCACAGCAAAAGAAACTACCATCAGAGTGAACAGGCAACCTACAGAATGGGAGAACATTTTTGCAATCTACTCATCTGACAAACGGCTAATATCCAGAATCTACAAAGAACTCAAACAAATTTACAAGAAAAAAACAAACAACCCCATCAAAAAGTGGGCAAGGATATGAACAGACATTTCTCAAAAGAAGACATTCATACAGCCAACAGACACATGAAAAAATGCTCATCATCACTGGCCATCAGAGACATGCAAATCAAAACCACAATGAGATACCATCTCACACCAGTTAGAATGGCAATCATTAAAAAGTCAGGAAACAACAGGTGCTGGAGAGGATGTGGAGAAATAGGAACACTTTTACACTGTTGGTGGGATTGTAAACTAGTTCAACCATTATGGAAAACAGTATGGCGATTCCTCAAGGATCTAGAACTAGATGTACCATATGACCCAGCCATCCCACTACTGGGTATATACCCAAAGGATTATAAATCATGCTGCTATAAAGACACATGCACACGTATGTTTATTGTGGCACTATTCACAATAGCAAAGACTTGGAATCAACCCAGATGTCCATCTGTGACAGACTGGATTAAGAAAATGTGGCACATATACACCATGAAATATTATGCAGCCATAAAAAAGGATGAGTTTGCATCCTTTGTAGGGACATGGATGCAGCTGGAAACCATCATTCTTAGCAAACTATCACAAGAACAGAAAACCAAACACTGCATGTTCTCACTCATAGGTGGGAACTGAACAATGAGATCACTTGGACTCGGGAAGGGGAACATCACACATCGGGGCTTATCATGGGGGGGGGGAGGGGGGAGGGATTTTATTGGGAGTTATACCTGATATAAATGACTAATTGATGGGTGCTGACGAGTTGATGGGTGCAGCACACCAACATGGCACAAGTATACATATGTAACAAACCTGCACGTTATGCACATGTACCCTAGAACTTAAAGTATAATTTAAAAAAATTTAAAAAATATAAATTAAAATTGTTTTGATAAACCATTCTGACTGATATAAGATAACTCACTGTAGTTTTAGTTTGCATTTGATAATTAGTGCTGTTGAGCATTTTTTCATGTGTTTTTTGGCCACTCTATTCTACGATCAGGATGAGCATCTATTTCAAATTATGGATTAATCAGCCCATTGCAAGCCGTAGCCCAGACAATTTCATATGAAGCCACCCTACCCATTATCTTATTATCAATTCTACTGATAAGAATATTCATGTCCTTTGCTCGGTTTTTAATTGAGTTATTTGCTTTTTTCTTGTTAAGTTCCTTATAGAGTTTAAATATTAATTTTTTGTCAGCAGCAAATATTCTGCCCCATGATGTGAGTTGTCTGTTTATTGTTTATTTCTTTCGCTGTGGAGAAGCTCTTTAGTTTAATTAAGTACTATTTGTCTGTTTTTGGTTTTGCTATATTTGCTTTTGGGTTCTTCATCATAAATTCTTTGCCTAGGTCAGTATCTGAAAGAATTTTTTCTAGATTTTCTTCTAGGATGTTTATAGTTTCCCAAAATTTACTTCTTTTTTTTTTTTTTTTTACTGGAGACAGAGTCTTGCTCTGTCGCCAGGTTGGAGTGCAGGAGAGCCATCTCAGCTCACTGCAACCTCCGACTCCCTGGTTCAAGTGATTCTCCTGCCTCATCCTACCAAGTAGCTGGGATTAAAGACACGTGCCACCATGCCTAGCTAATTTTTGTATTTTTGGTAGAGACAGGGTTTCACCATGTTGGCCAGGATGGTCTCGATCTCCTGACCTTGTGATCCACCTGCCCCGGCCTCCCAAAGTGCTGGGATTACAGACATTAGCCACCGCACCTTGCCCAGACCTTAGTTTTAAGTTGTTAATATATCTTGCGTTGATTTTTATATATGATGAGAGATAGGGGTCCAGTTTCATTCTTCTGCATATAGCTAGCCAATTTCCCTGGTATTATTTATTGAATAGAATGTCCTTTCCCTATTGTTTATTTTGGTCAACTTTGTCAAATATCAGTTGATTGTTGGTATGTGGCTCTATTTCCAGATTCTCTACTCTGTTCTGCTGATCTACGTGTCTATTTATTTATTTATTTACCAATACCATGCTGTTTTAGTTACTATAGTCTCGTAGTATAATTTGACATCAGGCAATGTGAATGATATGCTTTGGCTGTGTACCCACCCAAATCTCATCTAGAATTCCTACATGTTGTGGGAGGGACCCAGTGGGAGGTAATTAAATCATGGGGACAGGTCTTTCCCATGCTGTTCTCATGATAGTGAATAAGTCTTATGAGATCCAATGGTTTTATAAGGGGGAGGTTCCCTGGGCAAGCTCTCCCTCTTTGCCTTCCACCCTCCATGTAAGACATGACTTGCTCCTCCTTGCCTTCCATCATGAATGTGATACCTCCCAGCCATGTGGAAATGTAAGTCTGTTAAATCTCTTTCTTTTGTAAATTGCCCAGTCTTGGGTATGTCTTTATCAGCAGCATGAAAATGGACTAATACAGTGACACCTCCAGCTATGTTCTTTTTGCTTAGGATTGCTTTGGCTAGTCAGCCTTTTTGATTCCATATGAACTTTAGGATTGTTTTTCTAATTCTGTGAAAAAAAAATGACTTTAGTAATTTGATAGGGATTGTGTTGAATCTATAGATTGCTTTGATTAGTATGGTGATTTTAACAATATTGATTTTTCTTGTCCATAAGCATGGGCTAGTTTTCCATTTGTTTGTGTCATTTGTGATTTCTTTTATTAGTGTTTTGTAGTTCTGTTTATAGAGATCTTTCACTGCTTTGGTTAAATGTATTCCTAGGTATTTTAATTTTTTGTAGCTATTGTAAATGGGATTGGGTTTTTGATTGGTTCTCAGCTTAAATATTATTGGTATAAAAAATGTTACTGGTTTTTGTATGTTGATTTTGTATCCTGAAACTTTACTGAATTCGCTTAAGTCTCAGAGTCTTTTGGAGGAGTTTTTAGGGTTTTCTAGGTATATGATATATCATCAGTAAACAGAGATAATTTTACTACCTCTTTTCCAATATGCATATTTTTCATATCTTTCTCTTACTTAATTTGATGCTTTGGCTAGTACTTCTAGTACTGTGTTGAAAAGGAGTTGTGAGAGTGGACATCCTTGTCTTATTCCAGTTCTTAGAGGGAACGCTTTCAACTTTTTCCCATTCAGTATGATGTTGGATGTGATTTTGTCATATATGGCTCTATGGCTCCTATTCTTTTGAGGTATGTTTTTTTGATGCTACTTTGTTGAGGGTTTTTATCATAAAAGGATGTTGGATTTTATCAAATGCCTTTTTTTCAGCAGCTATTGATTTGATCATATGGTTTTTGTTTTTACTTACTTTTATGTACTAAATTACATTTATTGATTTGCCAATGTTGAACTATCCTTACATTCCTGGAATAAAACCCACTCAATTGTGATGAATTATTTTTTTGATGTGGTGTTGAATTTGGTTTGCTAGTATTTTGTTGAAGACTTTTGCATCTACATTCGTCAGGGATATTGGCCTGTAGTTTTCCTTTTCTGTTGTGTCCTTGTCTGATTTGGTATCAGGGTGATGCTGGTTTGATAGAATGAGGGAGAAATTCTGCCTCCTTGACTTTTTGGAACAATTTCAGTAAGACTCATACCAGGTCTTTTTTATACATCTGGTAAAATTTGGTGGTAAGTCCATCTGGTCTTAGGCTTGTTGGAGGTTTTTTTATTACCGGTTCAATTTCATTACTCATTACTGGTTTATTCGGGACTTCTAATTCTTCCTTATTCAATCTTGGGGTGTTGTATGTTTTCAGGAATTTATCCATTTCCTCTAGGTTTTCCAGTTTGTGCACATAGATGTGTATGTCACAGTAGTCTCTGAAGATTTTTTGTATTTCTATTTTATTAGTTGTAATGTCACCTTTCTCATTTCTGATTGTGCTTATTTGAATCTCCTTATTTTTTCTTGGTTAATCTAGCTAGTGGTCTGTCAATTTTTTTATCCTTTCAAAGAACCAACTTTTTGTTTTGTTGATCCTTTATAAAACTTTTTTATCTCAATTTCATTTTGTTATGCTCTGATTTTTGTTATTTATTTTGTACTGCTAGCTTGAGGTTTGGATTGTTCTTGTTTTTCTAGTTTCTTGAGGTGCAATGTTAGGTTGTTAATTTGAGATCTTTCTACCTTTAAATGTAATCTAGCAGGTTCTTAAAATGGTATAACCTCAATTTATTCCCATGGAATAGTGTATATGCTAGGGCATTCATTACCCAAATTTGCAAAGACTAAATATTTTATTCATTTTAACTGATTCTTTAGTGCATTTTTTGTATACCCCATAGATATTAGTAAGGATAGAGATTAAGCTTCTGTAATAAGGAGATCCTAAAATATAGTTCATCAAATAATGTTGAAGTTTGTTTCTCCCTCATAAAACAACCAAGAAGAAAATATCCTTTGGTACAAAAAGGTTATTCCAATAGTTGCCAATTTCCAGTCAATGGGAAGACAGAAAAGGAAGAAGGCATAACACATCACTTCTACTCACATTTCACTGGCCAGGACTTAGCCACATTTGTATTCCTTGATGTAAGGAAGTCTAGGAAATTGGAATTTCCATCTAGGCAGTTGTATACCTAACTGAAAACCAAAGGTTTCTATTTCTAATACAAAGAAGAAGAGAATAGATACTGTGGAAATTGTCAGTCTCAACAACATCTTCATAAAACTCAATCTAAATATACTGGAATATAAATAAATGATATTATTTATACTTTTATTTTAAGGGTATTTTCATTATGCCTTTTAACTCTTCAAAAGCTTAAATTTTGTGTTTATTTGATCAGAAAGATATTTTATGATACACTATTTTTCTTTATACATAGTTTTATCTACTAACCCTAGTAAGTGACACATGAAATATGGATCACAGTATACTTCTAACTCTTTAAGATCAGCATTGACTTGGGTTTTTCAAAAAGACAAAAGTTTAACAGAACAAGGTCTAGACAGATCTTATGATTGTAAATGTCATTACTTTATTCAGTTGAATGGATTCCAGCAGTATACTCATGGACTCCTTTGAAAATCTCATGAAAATCATTGATTCTCTATTTACATAGATCAATAATGTTAGGGATTTTAGGAAATCCTCTCCCTATGAAGCTCAATTTTAGAATGCCTTAACTATATATACAGGGATATCCTCCCATTTTTCACAGCAACCTGGCAAAGTACACATAAAAATCATGAATCTGTGTCTCCAGGACCCATCAGTGAAATTCCTGGAGCACTGGCCTAAGGTAAGACATCTAGCACAGGACCTATGCAATAAATGTCAGTTGCCTTGCATTTCAAGGCTCCTCTATTCTCTGTGAGAATCCCTTGGTGTTTTACACACTCCCCTTGGGATGAGTGTTATGCCTCCCATCTTCCTCAACACAGATCATACCTCCCCACCATGGAAGTTGACTTGGCTATTCCCACATCATTAAATGCTGCTCCTCCTTCTGGCATGGACATGGTTCTTCACTTCATCAATGAAACATTTTTTAATCTTTTTGCTCACTCAGCACCTGAACCTTCTTTTTTTTACATATGATGCGTACATCATCCCTTTATACGTTTGCATGTGAGACAAAATATACCTTGTGATATAGATGCTAAAAATGCAAGATGCTCTCTTTCTAAATTAACTTGTAACTAGCACATGGGCACTTGGTATAGGCTCTTCTTCGAATGGAGAATTAAGAACTTGTGATACAACAAACCAGGGCCTATGGAGAAAGGTCTCTGGCAGCAATGACAGCTGGAGATTAGGGGCATCAGTAGCTCCAGTGTTACTGGCAGCATCTAGAGTTATTGCCAGTGGGATCAGCAGTACAAGCCACAGTGTCTAGTGCTTTGTGGCAATATCTGCAGCTTCCAGGCTGACTGAGTTCTGCTGTGCACTAAACCATGTTTGTTAAAGACTCCAGTATAACCTTCCATTTTTGGAAATAAATTTTTCTAGAGTTTCTCCAAAATCACCACTGCAGTTTTTTGTTTTGTTTTGCAAAAGCTTAAATAGTAATACTTATCACTGTGATCTATATCTTCATGAGGAAACTTTGGGAGAATAAGAATGAACTCTACTAAACGTGGCTCTCTCAAAATAACAGAACTAGGAAAACAAGCCATTAGGAAGTGACTGAGAGACTCTTGGGTTCTTTAAGTGTTGAGATCAACCAGAGAATATAGCATTTCCCTTGCCTATTTTATTTTGAGCAGATAAGGTCATATTCATGAATGCTATTCCACTGCTTAAAACTTTCAGTGCCTTATCATTGAACTGAAATGAAATCTAGGCCCTGCCATTTCTTGGATTTTGAAGTAGAGTAATTAACTTAGATTTCCTATGCTCCATTTGCTCTCCTTTATTTTATACATCTATTTTTAAGGGGGAGAGATTTTATAATATCCATCTCAAAAACATTTGTGCTATGTGTAATATATCGTGTATGAAAACCTAGTGCTGGGAAAGCTCTCAAGAAAAATGAAGACTACTCTCCTTAGTCTGTTACTCAGAGATCTTCCCATTGGATCCCAGCTCACCTTTCCAATCTCTTCTCTTACCATTTTCCTTTTTTCTTTCTTCCCCAAGCATCAGTGACTCCAGATTTTTTAAAATCACATCTTAACTTGCCGTAAACAATTCTGTACATTTACTTTGGCGTTCCCTCTACTAGGAATGTGCTTCTCCCCTGTTTTCTCATTTACTTCCTTAGATCAACCTTGTTTACGCCGAATGCCTGGATCATTGCGTGAGCGCTTCATTGAAATAATGAATGTTAATGAGTTGGAAACCATCAGTTTGTATTTATTTGGGAGCCACAGGAGGTGCCCACCTCACCAGAGAATTAGGATGAGTAAAATAAGACTGTCATGTAGAAACTAAATTTTAAGAGCTATATAGATATGTGAAATCATGTAGACAAGATAGAATGGCTCCCAGGCCAGCCAGACTCCACAGAAAGCAACTTGACTGTACTACTTTAAGAAAGAATGGCAATATTGGTGGGCATGTAAGCTGGTACAGCCACTATGGAGAACAATATGGAGGTTCCTCAACAACCTACAAATAGAACCAACATGTGATCCACCAATCTCACTACTGGAAATTCATCCAAAGGAAAGGAAATCATTATATTGAAGAGACATCTGTATCCCCATGTTTATTGTAGCACTATTCACAATAGCCAAGATATGGCATCAACCTAGGTGTCCAACAACAGATGACTGGATAAAACAAATGTGGTATACATACACAATGGAATACTATTCAGTCTTAAAAAGAATGGAATCTTGTCATTAACAGCAACAGAAATGGGACTAGAGGACATTATGTTACATGAAATAAGCCAGGAACAGAAAGCTAAGCACCACATGTTCTCACTCACATGTGGAAGCTAAAAATAGTTGATCTCATAGAAGTAAAAAGTACGACAGAGGATACTAGCTGTGGGGAAGGGTAGGAAGAAGGTAGAGAGTTGTTAAGGGGTGCAAAATTACAGCTGGGTAGAAGGAGTAAATTCTCGTGTTCTATAGCACTGCAGGATGACTATATTTAACAAATAATATACAGTTTCACCAAAACTCAGGAACAGAAAACCAAATACTGCATGTTCTCACTTATAGGTGGGAGCTAAATGATGAGAACACATGTACACATAGAGGGGAACAACAGACACTGAGGCCTATCAGAGGGCAGAGGGTGGGAGGAGGGAGAGGATCAGGAAAAATAACTAATGGGTACTAGGCTTAATACCTGAGTAGTGAAATAATCTGTTCAACAAACCCCTATTACACAAGTTTACCTATGTAACAAACCAGCACACGTACCCCTGAACTTAAAATAAAAGTTACCTTTAAAAAAAGAAATTGGTTGTCTGACAAAAAAGAATGTATATATATATATTATACAAAATATATACATAATATATAAAAAAGTGAGTGTGTGTGTATACGTGTGTGTGTGTGTGTGCATGTGTGTGTGTGTATATATATATATATATATATATGGTTTCAAATAGCTGGAAGGGGGATATTGAACGTTCCCAACACAAAAGCATAATAAATGCTTGAGGTGATGGATATCCTATTTACCCTGATCTGATCACTATACATTGTATGTATCAAAATATCACTATGTACCCCACAAATATGTGCAGTTATTACTTTTCAGTTTAAAATGTTTTTTAAATAAAGAATGAGCAATTTAATGAAGAGTGGATCAGCCCTCACAAGCTTAGAAAAATAACCACTGAGGCAAAAGTTAATCATGGCATTTTAGAGAACTTTTCAGGGGAGAGAACGTTTCAGTTCCTACTGTGAGGTTTCCGGGGAGCATCATAGAGGCACCGTCTTATTTTAGCCCAATGCTATTAAGCATTCACACTGCATAGCTCCCTCTGTTCCCATTTATGCTCACCATGCAGGCTTTTCATTCTTATTCTTTCCCATTATAAATTTAAAATTATTTGCTAATTATAATTTGGATTCCCAAGTGGACTCATCTACTACAGACTTCAAGAGGAACTCCATGAGGAAACTTGTACACCTTGAAAGCCAAAGATCAAGTCCAGCCACCTTTCCTTTGAATAATGTGTCTCTACCACTTCCAACTGCAAGATTCACCAATGCCTATGGCAAGCACATTTAATAAGTCAATGGGAACTTAAAGGAAAACCCTCCTACATCTGCCCCAGAGGGGGGTTCTATCATGAACATAGCTGAAATTCTTATCACTGTTCTTTCTTCTAAAAGTCCTGTGAATTATCCAGATAAAGGGGTTATAACAGGGCTCCTCATACCCTGGTTAGGAACCAAGCCACAACAACAAAAGGTGAGAGGCAGGCGAGCAAGTGAAGCGTCATCTGTATTTACAGCTGCTCCCCATTATTCATATTACTGCCTGATTTCTACCTCCTGTCAGATCAGCGTTGGCATTAGATTCTCATAGGAGCGGGAACCCTATTGTGAATTTTGTATATACCTGATGATCTGTCACTCTCTCCCATCAACCCCAGAAAGAACCATCTAGTTACAGGACAACAAGCTCAGGGCTGATTCTACACTATGGTGAGTCATATAATTATTTCATTTTATATTCCAATGTAATAATAATAGAAAATAAGTACGCAATAAATGTAATGTACTTGAATAACCCTGAAACCATCCTCCTCACCCCCCATCCCTGGAAAAATTGTCTTCCACGAAACTGGTCCCTGACAGCAAAAAGTTTGGGGACCACTTGGTTATAGAACCTAGGAACACTAGCTAACATAACATAAGTTTCTAAGTCTCTGTTCATTAGGCATTTTGGTTACCGGGAACAAAGACTCACTCAAGTTGCCTCAAGAAAGGTGGATGCTCTCATGCAGGGGGCATTCGAGAAGACAAAACATCCCAGAATCCAGGAAGGCCTGGGGGCAACAGGAGAGTCAAGTCCAACTTACAGGCAAGAAGCTGATTATTTTGCCCCTCAGCATCAGGAGCTCCATAATTTTCCATTTTGTGTGCCACATTAATGGGGTTTAGCCCACTCTCCATTGTTGCCTCTCTGTATATTCCCTTCTGTTTTTGTTCTAATTGCTTTCTGACATCTCTTTCCCTAAATATTCAAATTTGCAGAGAAGGAAAATAAGATTAGACTTCAAGCCCCCACCATCAGCGTTCGGGCAGAGCCTTTGCAACATGGCTCCTTGGAGGCTGCCAGCCAGGCTCGCCTCATGTCAGATGCTCATTCTTTCCAGTCCCCTATGGTGAGGTGGGGCATGTGAGTGGTTAGAACATGGCCACCTGTGCCTCAGGCAACGAGGAGGTCTGAGCATGGGGCAGTTCTTCTCAGGAGGAGCAACGGGTTGGCAGGAACCTGTAGGTTAATGGAGTCAGATAATAAATCCAAGTGGAGACCCCAAATAGCGATATTGGATGGGCTCCATCAGAATTTCCTGGAATCTTTTTAGAGATGCAGAACCCTGAGTCTCACTCCAGACCTACTAAATTAAAAACTCGAAAATTTCAAGGGGAAGTATTAGAGAACAGCACGCGCACACACACACACACACACACACACACACACGATTTTTAAATCTCTCCAAGTAAACACACCTTTGACCTTGTGAGGGAACAGAGAAATGTGAAGGATGGGAAGGGTGAGACTGAAAGTTAGAAAATCTTCTTGATTTTTTTTTTTTTTTTTATACAGAGTCTTGCTCTTCTTTACCAGGCTAGAGTGCAATGGCACGATCTCGGCTCACTGCAACCTCCACCTCCCGGGTTCAAGCAATTCTTGTGCCTCAGCCTCCTGAGTAGCTGAGACTACAGAGGAGTGCCACCACACCTGGCTCATTTGGTATTTTTAGCAGAGACCATGTTGGCCAGGCTGGTCTCGAACTCCTGACCTCAAGTGATCTGCTCACCTCTGCCTCCCAAAGTGCCGGGATGACAGGCGTGAGCCACTGCACCTGGCCAGGAAGTCTTCTTGATTCTTTTAATAATTTTGTGGGGAATTCTGAAGTACTCTAGTAGAAGTGTGGGTAAAAACACATTTGTAAAGTAGAAGTGCTGAGATGAAGTCATTTCTTTCAAAGAAATAAAAATATAAGGAATATGGTTCTCTGTAGCTTCCAGAGCTTACACAAATGAGTCTGAGAGACCAGCAGGAACTAATGTTAAGCCTGAACATCATAAACTTTTAGTGTGGCCTCAAACAAAAATTGAGAGTTTGCTTCATTTTTCTCCCTGTTCTGTAACAGGTATAGTTAGTGAAATATCATAAGCAACACACAGTACTTTTATCAAATGCTACCTGAATTACAAATAAAATTTTCAGGAAATAATTTAAGAAAATCTTGCATTTTAATAGGAGGAAGGTAATGAACAATTTGGGAATGTTTTAAAGAAAGAGTTGCTTAACATAAATAAATCCTAATAATCAACACCACGATTACAAATAAGCACTTTTTTTTGGGTATTGTAATCTTTATTACAAAACAAGTATTTTATGTTGAGGTAATATTTCAAATGGTATTTGGCAAAAAATCAATTGAATCTTATATACAGAATTTTTCTCTGTAAAAGACTCAGAGAACAGTTTTTTTCTAGCATTGCACACAAACTGATTTTAGAAAAATAAAGCTAAAAAGTATCTATGTAAAGAGGAATTTCTTTCTCCCACTCTTCCCGACCCAATCCTTCTTATCATCACCAGTGATCAGTAAGGTGATGTTTATGGGAGTTCTACAAAAAAAAAAAAAAAAAAAAAAATGGTAAATTAGTAAATTAATTGGGAGAAAAATACTTTCTTATCCAAAACAACTCACTGTGCCATAATTTCAAAGTGCTTTTGCAAACTAAGTACTTAATCCTATAGACTTTACTATTATTTATCCCAAGAATAGAATTCCCCAGTCTCCAATGAGGAAACCCTATGCAACCTTCCAACTCCAGTGCCTTCTGCTGTGAAGCCCTCCCTCGTTCTCCAACGCATTGGTCACCCTTCTCTGTGCTCCCAGATAGATATCGTGTTCATAGCTCTGTCTTGGCACTCACCATACTGGGTTGTAACAATTCTTGTTTCTCTTATACATATCCCTTTTTAACTCTGTAGCTTTGTGGATCCTTCTATAAGCTCCTACGAGCAAGAAGCAAGTCTTAACCTGCTTTACATTTTCAACACCTAGCACAGTGCCTGGTACATCATGGACCCCCAGTAGCTTTGTTTGTTAGGTTGATAAGTTAGGAACTATCTCAGCTGCAAAGTTATCATGCAGATCCTTTCTTGCTTCTAGCCTCTTTGGATTATCTGCTGTTACTCCACAGTATTTAAACCTCTATGAAATGATGACACGCTAGAAACAAGTGTAATGTCCAGCAATTCCTTTCAGGAAAAAAAATGGCATCTGGTTATTCTTTTGATCAACACATCAATAAATTATAGTTATCATGATACACTTTCAAGCCCCTAAGACTCCTTTATGTGACAGCTGCTTCTTAGGACAGCTGATGCTAATAGCCATCTTGGCAGTCATTGTCATCTTGGTCCCCAATGGGTTTGTTGTGATAGGCATCAACTGTTAATTTCCGGCTCTCTATCTCAATGTTTTTCAACTGGCCATCTTCCTCACTGCTTGATTCGCTCTCCGTGGAGTTGCTATCTTCTTTGGATCTGCTG
Source organism: Trachypithecus francoisi (assembly GCF_009764315.1). Lineage (NCBI taxonomy): Eukaryota > Metazoa > Chordata > Mammalia > Primates > Cercopithecidae > Trachypithecus > Trachypithecus francoisi. Next base: position 45,239,542 of record NW_022681454.1, read on the forward strand.
CTGTCTTGAGAGTCACTGTCGTCTTCCTCAGACTGGCTTTCCTCACTCTGACTCTCTGCTGAGTTGCTATGAGACTGCAGGCCCTCCTGGCTGGAGCTGTTCTCATCCTCAGGGGACTCCAGGCTTTCCTCTGAGAAGTTGAGGCTCTCACTGGATTCGCTGTCTGCTTGCTCCTCTCTGGATTCGCTTTTTGAGTGGGAGAGTGTGTGCGAGCTGTCCTCCTCGCTGGAGTCACTGTCTTCCTGGTCTTCTACATGACTAGTTGTGGGGTCCGGGTTGTCTCCTCTGGACTCACTCACCACCTCTTCCTGAGACTCACTGCTGTTCTCTTGAGATGGCAGGTTGCCCTCTTGGCTGGACTCACTGCTGGGGCTATCTACGTTTTGGCTGTCTTCCTGGGACATATTCTCCTTGCTGTCTTCTTGAGAGTCACCCTTGCTGTCTCTCCTGGGTTGGCCGAGGCCAGCATCTCTGGAGTTGCTGTTTTCTGTAGAGTCACTCTTGACTTCTTCCATTGTGTTGTTGTCATCAAGTTCACCTCCATCATCTTCTTCTGAGATGCGAGACTTCCTAAAAATTTTCCTACTGGGATGCTCCAGCAATTGGCTGTCACCTGAATCTTGAGTGTTTGCTTGCTCACTGTTTTCTCTAGATTCTTTTGATTTCATGCCTGCACTGTTCATCCTGGAGTTTCCCCTTTCACTTCTGATGCTGTCTGGGTCATCACTCTGCATTCCCTCATCATCAAACTCTGAGCCGTCTCCATGGCTGCTCTCCCCATCACTGACATCTCCCACCCAGTGCTCTTCACTGTCACTCTCAGGCCTGCTGTCCACCTGGTCCTCATTGTCAAGTTCCCTGCTCTCACTGGTGGTATCCTGGGCACTGTCTTGCCTTTGTGGGGCACCCTCTTCACTGGATTGTATGGTGTCATCAGAGTCCTCATCACTTCCCAGTCTGGAGTTTCCTCCTTCTTGTCTGTCTTTGGGCCCTGGACCACTGTCATCATCGCCAAAGGTATCATCTCCACTGTCATCTTCATCGTCATCTTTATCATCTCCTTCTTTTCCTGTGCTCCTGGAGAAGCCACCAGCTGGCCTATAAATGTATTGATCATCATCAGAGCCCAGGCCCTCCTCTGACTCAGTGTTGTCACTGGGGTCTTCATTTGCCTAGAATTTGGGGTTAACAGATATGGTCATTATTCTAGGAACTGATAGAGAAGGAGTTATCTAGAGCCTGTCTAGTCTTTCTGCTTCCTTCATCCTACTTCCCCTCCTCTAATGGTCAGTTTTACTACTCAATAACATCTCCACCAGAGCTTAAACAGGAAGGAAGAGAAGTTGAATCTCAAGTGGTTCCATTTTATATAGGCACACTTTACTCAATGCTGCTAACATTTTCTCAAAAGCTTTCTGGAAATCACATTTATGAAATTCAAATCATACTGTATATATAATGCCTTTAAAAAACAAAAACAAAAACTCTTGGGCCTGGCACTGTGGCTCACACCCGTAATCCCAGCAATAGGAGGCCGAGGTGGGCGGATCACGAGGTCAAGAGGTCAAGACCATCCTGGCCAACATGGTGAAACCCCGTTTCTACTAAAAATACAAAAATTAGCTGGCCGTGGTGCCACGCACCTGTAGTCCCAGCTACTCAGGAGGCTGAGGCAGGAGAATCACCTGAACCCGGGAGGCAGAGGTTACAGTGAGCTGAGATCGAGCCACTGCACTCCAGCCTGGTGACAGAGCTAGACTCCATCTCAAACAAACAAACAAACAAACACAACAACAACAACAAAACCTCTTAGGTAATTGTTTGTGAATTAAAGAGTTGGTTTATAATGCTCATGCATGAAAGTGTTTTGTATAAAACAGAGTTTTCAAAAAAAGTGAGTGATCTTAAAATGACCCCAGTTTTTTTTCATCTGGAGGGAAAAATGTACTAGAACAGGAGGATAAAATCTTTAGCTAAAATGAAAATAAAATATTATAGTAAGGTATATACCTCACCCAAACCATGTTTCTACCTCATTGGTACAACCAGAAAGTTGCCTATAGATGATTCAGCTAGAAGACACCAACTAGTGTGACCACCAAGGCAGCTTAGTGCTGAGTGGGAAATCAGAGAGGTGAGCCCTGTAAGTAAAACAATTGGATGCACTGTACCAGTAAGGAAGGACAGTGAGTCTTCACACATTATGCTCCCAAAATATCTGCTCTCTTTACCATACCCTACAACAGAGCATACCTGCTAGTTTGTTTGTTTGTTTGTTTAACGCGTCCCAACTGATCAACGTCTGAGTCTGTAACTGGGAGTACTTGTGTGTATCTGTTGACCTCTCTTCCCAGCACTGGAGTTTGATGCTGGTATGGTGGAACTGAGCATAGGTTTAACCTGCTATATCTCGTTAACCCAACTCACAAGCAGGAATTGCAGGAATCGCACCATACTTCATTAACCCTTTCTCAAGCAGGGATTGCTACCATAACTTGAGAGCTTAGAGAGCCTTGAGGCAACAAATCACAAAGTCCCCAGCAAACAGCATTTCCCCAGTTCTATGCTTTTAAATTTCTAGAATGTTCCTTTGGTAACCTCAAGTAAATAGGGATAAACAGGCTAATAATTCATCTTCCAACTCTGGCTAAGTGTAGAATGCAACATGGAACAAAGTTTTGGGGAGAAACCTGGCTCCTGGACTCTCTGGAGTCCCACAGGATTGAATTTGGTTAATACAATAGCATAGCTAAGAAAGTAACAACACTTAGTCTTAGAAAAATGAAAAAGAATGCCAGCTTTAAAGGATATAAACTGAGTCTGCCTTTCTCACTCTCAGAGCCTGGTCCCACAGATGGGACTATTTTTAAAGAGAAAGTCATTAATGAAGCAATTGTTTTACTTAAAGTTTCCTCAGGGCTCTCCTGTTCTGTCTTCAAGCAGGATCCTTGACACAGAGAAGTTCCCAGGCACTTCTTCACCTGATCTGAACTGTTCCAATTTTAAAAGCAACAGTTTCAGTTGATGAGTAAGTTTGACATGGTCAATGACCATTTGTGAGTGCGTGTGTGTCTGTGTGTGTTTATTTTTTAACTAGGAGAGATATTTGGGGCCACAATGCCAGCAATCTAGCCTCAGTGATGAAAATAAGATGAATAGCATGTCTGCATGTGAATTCTCCTTACTCATTTTTCTCTTCTTATTTTATGGGACTCTTTAGCCAGCATAACTCATAGTTAGAAAATATTATATTTAGAACTGTTGCCAGGTAATTTAATCTAACATCATTTCCTTCCATTCCTAAGTAGCCTGAAAAGTTAAGAAAGGTCTGTTTAATTACGTGTTCCTCTGAGTTAACTTTACTTCCTTCTGATGACTCACGGCTCTCCTGAAAGGGGAAAAATGTTTATTTTTCTTTTTAGTAATTCCTTAGGAAAGAAAAAAACATGATACACATCAATTGCTTCCAGTCTGGATTTACTACTTTCAAAATTGTAAAAGGCAACGGGAAGAGTGTTAAAGTTGCTTCATGAGATGTTTATGACAAAAGTAAATGAGATAATTACCAGGGAAGGTGTTGGTGCCTGAGTCAAATGACCCTGCCAAAAAGGAAAGGAAGGAAAACAAATTACTCCCTCACAGATGGATTTCATTATTATAATTATTTACAATAATTTTAGGTGATTATTTTTAGTTTCTTGGTAGAGGTCTTACATTTACATGAGTAATTAGTGAAATTTTATGATGAAATAGTTCAAAACGGAAGGTAAAATGACTAATGGCTTGAAAAGATCTTGGGATATAAGAGACCTAGACGAAGTTTGTATTTCTGATATTTCATTTACAGAAATAAATATGCTGTCTTTGAACCTGGCCGTTCATACAACCTAGAGGAAATGTAACACGTGAAAAGCAGCATTGAAACTCAGAATCCAGATTTAAGTCTCAATTAACTCACTGGTCTTGGTTTTAGCCCTGAGAACCAATCATCTTGGTGTTAGCACTGAAAGTCATGTGTTGCAGGAAACCCCTAAGTTCCAGGTAAACTGAGATGGTTGGTTACTGTAGGTGAAGGTAGGCAATTCACTTCATGTGTCTGACCCCCAGTTTCTTGTTCATAAATTAAAGAAATTAACACCCACTGTGCTTACCCCACAAGGTAGTTATGAGGGTGAAACCAGCTAATGCCTATGGAAGTATCTCGAAAACTATTTATTCAACATGATATAAACTGAAGAAAAAATCCATTTGAGAACATCCACCATATAAAATTTAATAGTAAAAAAAACTGAATTGAGAAAGCCATTAAACCTTTCTCGCGTCATGTAACAGCCCTGGTTTTAAAAACAAATGCTAAGTCAGAAATTTAACTAGTTGTACTTCTGATTTATTTCACTATCTTTAGTCTCATAAGCACTATAAGAATGCCTTAGCAACTTCTGGTACCCCTCCCCACCACTTCTCCCCCCTGCCCTTTGAGAAGGGCAAAGTCCTGTGTGGAACACCCAAGGTGCGAAGTAGAGCAGGGAGGAGCTGCTATTGATATGTCTTCAACGTGCGTCTCAGCGGTGCTGGACTGGGGATATCTCCTTAGAGAAAGGAGCTATAATCACTCTGCCTTTGGCCTGCGACACTGCAGGCAGGCACAATGGCAGGCTGTGCTCCAGTCAGTTATCATTTGGAATTAATGGGTGGAAGGCAGCAAGACATTGTTATTTTTCTCATGCCAAGGCTAGACTTGAGAACAGGGCATGTTTGTGTGTCTCTGGTTAAATGAGAGAGAGGATCTACAGTGTCTGCTTTTAAATTAACCAGCCTATGGATATCTCTGAAGAAAGTTCATAACAAATACTGCAAAGTCTATTCCAGACTCAGGCATGGACAAGACCCCACCTCAGGTCGCTGACATTATCTGGCCACCACCAAAAGCACTGGGCCCAAGCTTTATCATATGTAAAAGCCAGTAGGAAACAAGGTAGTGAACAAAATGCTCTGATTTCACATAAGATTTTAACCCTAGGTGCCAATCTTGAGAATTTTCTGACCTCTTAGACCTGGCTCCTTCCTGAGAGGGAGTAACACACTGGTTAAGAATGTGGATTTTTTTTTTTTTTCTGGAGCTGGAGTGAGTGACATAATATCAAAGTCTGGCTCTAACACTAATTAACCACGTAACCTAGACAGATTGAGTTACTCTCTGTGGTCAGTTTTCTCGTCTGTAAAGTGAGAATAAAACATAATGCCTAATTCACAGAGGTGTGAAAATTAAGAAAGTTAATATATGTAAAAGACTCAGAACTGTGCCTGGCAATGATTCTTGAGTTATTGAGAGTTAATAATTCTCAATACAATAACATGCCAGCAACGTTAGCTCTCATTCCAGAGACTGTAGTGTCCTCTCATTCTTCTTTCTTTTCTCACCTCCCAGGACTTGACCTCTTGCCCACCAGATAACTCTTGTTGAAACAGATTTCAAGTCATAATATCTCCTGAAAACTCTTGGTTCATTGTCATGCATCCCCTGGTACTATTATACACATCCATTACAAGAAGAAAGCTAACAGAAAATATGCTTCCTTGCCAGATTATACTACTAACTTGGAATCGCAGCATTATTTTCATCTATGAACTCTATAGTTTAGCTTATTAATATGCTCATGAAGTCATTAGCAGTTTCAACATTTGCAATGAAGTCAATTTGGTTATACTCATAATAAATTAAAATTCAAATATTTCAAAAAGTCATATTTCTACTCACCTTCCATTCTTCAGAACTCTCAGATTCATTATTTTGATACCTGGCTACCTAGAAAATTCAGTACACATGGTAAATCCAAAGAGAAATTTCTGAAGCAACAGTTATTAACACTTTTCATACATAGGAGTAGGGATAGTCAAATTTTAGGCTGCATCAGAATCACCTGGAGGCCTTGTTAAAACACTGATTTCTGTTTCCTATCCCTAAAGAGTCTGTTAGCAGCTCTGAGGTAGGGTCCATGAATTTGGATTTCTAACAAAGTCCTAGTTGGTGCTGATGCTGCTGGTTCCAGGATGACACTTTATGAACCACTGCTTATAGGGAAGAAAAATATGAATGATATCTATATGAATGGCAACTGAATAGAATAAAAAACAACTTAAATGAAATTTCTTAAGAAAACAGCATTCTAAGAAACTACTATTTTTACTGGACTGGAACATATACAGCCATCTCGGTTCATAGCCAATGAAAATCACGGAGTTTTAAGTATGAAAGAGTTTTTTCACATATCCTTACCCTAATACTTACTGGGAGAGCGCAGGATAATCCCCAAAGGAACGTGAGCAAGATGCTGATCTTCATATTTGGGTGTGATACGTCTACCTGCAACGAAGGACATAGATGTTTCTCTCCATGTTAAAGAAATAAAGTAGCTTCAACTTTTTAACAGTTTCTTCCTATTAAAAATTCATCCAAATGTCCATGAACTGATGAATGGATAAATAAAATTTACTATATCTATAAAACAGAATATTATTCAGCCATAAAGAGGAATGAAGTACTGACACGTGCTGCAGAGTAGGGGAACCTTGAGAACACTATGCTAAGTGAAAGAAGCCAGATAAAAAGGCCACATTGGAATGCTTCTATTTACATGAAATGTCCAGAATAGGCAAAGCTACAGAGACAAAAAGTAGATTAGTGGTTGCCCAGAGCTTGTGCAGATGAGAGGTTGAGGGGTGACAGCTAATGGATAAGGATTTTTTTTGGAGGTGATGAAACTGTTCCATGTATCGTAGTGAAGGTTGCGCAACTCTGCGAATATACAGAAAACCACTGAGCTATACACTTCAAATTAGTGAAGTATGTGGTGTATAGATTATAACTCAACGAAGTGGTTTTTAAAAACCTCACTCCTAAGAAATAAATTGAAAATGTTCCAATGAGGAGATCTACAAACACTAACACATAAAGTATGATAAACTGACGAAAAAGTAAAGAAAGAGGAATACAGAAATTTCTATCCATTCACTTTTACAATAATTACGCAGCTTGGTATGGCAGACCACCCTAGCAAATGTATTCTCCCTAAAAATTACACTTATTGACACCAGTGATAGGTGGTGGGCATTTGTTTTCACACACACACAATGGCTTCTAAGTCACATTTATGACTGCATAATAATGTCTACACAACATAGATTGTTTTCGCTTTTTTTTTAATCTACAAGAGACGCGCTAGAGTAGGGTGCATATTACAACTTCAGAAAGTTCTTAATATCTACTGTGACACATTTAATCATACATTATACATGATTATGCTAAATTATTTTTGCTGGCATTCACAGTACTGAAGGATTTGGGGAAGATCTAGAGGTTTGAGATACACTTGTAAATCATGCTGAGAGAAACATGCCAAATCAAACTGCTTTTCTGAAGGGTAACTTCATTTCACTCTTCAAGAACTGTTGCTTTGGAAAACACTTTGTTTTGTATTTAAAAATAGATGTACTAGATGCTAAAGTAAAAATTTATTGAAATGGTTTAAGGAACGCAATTTACCCTGCACTAGTAAGCCCTGGTAGCTGCCTTAGCATACTTGTCTGATGAACTTCCATATGTTTCACAAATAATCCTACAAGTTTATTTCACTTTTGTTGATTTGTTTCATTTCTTTAAATGTTAAATGTATACCGTGAAAGGAAAATAAAGTCTTGGGACCCCAAACTCACTAAGCCAAAGGGAAAAGTCAACCTAGGAACTGGGTCACTCAGACCTGCTTCCCATTTTGTTCTTAAAAAGATAGCTACAAGGATAAAAAGCTACATACCTCCCTCACAGTTTTCTCACAGGGAAATTCCTGTGGGCCCTGAGATCTTTACCCTAAAACAGTCTGGCTGAATTTCACCCTCACCATGTAAATTAACAGCTTACCTTCACAAGTTCAGGACAAAGGACAGAACTAAAAGTCATTCCTCTTCTCACCTGAGACAGATGCATGTCTGACAGCTTCCTCTAGTCTATGTTTACTTTATCTTATGTAAACATGCAGATTCACTGAGCATGAGACAAATGCATAATTGACTATTCCTCTACGCTTTCACATATAAAATCTGGGTTCAGTGAACACTAAACAAAGACCCAAAGGAATGCAACAACTTGCCTCTTTTATCTACCCATTCTTTTTATCCCCTTCCTCTTTCTCCTATTGTCTGCTCTTTCCCCTTTAAATAATGAAGTCCCCAGACCCTCTTTGTAAAGAAACATTGACCATAGATGTTTCTGGTGGTTTTGTGTTCCTTTTTCCCAGGTGCATCCTCAATTTTGACAAGATAAGTCTCCAAAAACTAGTTGAGACTCAACTCAATCATTTTCTTTGATTTGCAATAGTTTGCTAGTGTAGCAACTCAGAAAACAATACTCCACAATGAAGGCCTCAGAAGCAAAAACTTCTCTCTGATCTTCCCCTGCCCTCCTATCTCTGGTCCCTCATTCTCCCCTGAGACTAACCATAGAAACTAGAATCCCTCTTCCCAAAGGCAGGTTATAGAAACCAGAACCTCTTTTCCCCAAAGCCAGCAATAAAACCTAAAAATATTACCCTAAGTCCCCCTGTCTTTCTGTGTAACAACTGGCCATAAAGAAATTCTCTGACCCACCTAGTTTAATTGTAGGTCATAAGACCCCCATTCCAGAGAAGGTACTGTCCCATATCAAGAAGGAAGAAATGCTGCACAGAGAGGCCAAGAAGAATCTGGACAGGCCTGGCTGGGCCACCCGACTTGGTCTACTAATATAAGGTTAAAACCTTTTTGTCCAATCACATTTTTACATGGCTGCCCATGTTTTGTTGGACATAAGCATAAAGATGGACGGTTTCTCCTGTATCTTCAGGTCTTCGTTCTGAAGGCTCCTGTGTCACATAAAAATAAATTTCTGTTCCTTTTCTCCTATTAGTCTATCTTTTGTCAATTGATTTTCAGCAAACCTTCAGAGGGTGAGGGGTAAGTTTTCCCTTGGCCCCTAAACTAATGATAGGAGTTAAAAGCCAAAGATTCTCAACCCTAAATGTATATTACTATCACCTGGGAGGGGTTTTAAAAATGCCAGTGCACAAATCCCATCCCAGGGCAATAAATCCATTCACTTGGGTGGGCACAGGAATAGGTTTGTTTTTAAAGTTCCACAAGAGATTTTAACACTTGATCTACGAAATAAAAATACCATAATTAGCCAGGCATGGTGGCACATGCCTGTAGTCCCAGCTACTCAGGAGGCTGAGTGGGGAGAACTCTTTCAGCCAGGGAGGTTGAAGCTACACTGAGCCATGATCGTGCCACTCTACTCCAATTTGGGTGACAGAGCAAGACCCTGTCTCAAAAACAAATTATATGTATATTTATATATACACATATATACACACATATATGTATTGCATACACACATGTATATGTATGCAATACATATATGTGTGTATATATGTGTATATACGTACATACGTATACACATATACATACACACATATGTATGTATACACATATACATACACACATGTATATGTATGCAATACATATATGTGTGTATATATATGTATAACAATAATGCCTGAATATGCTGAATATTATCTGAAACATTGGGTTCAAGAAGTCATTTAATCTTATTTTTAATGTATTCAATAAAATAATAGAAATCCTAAGATAAGAAGCCTGAACAGGCTTCTCATTTCTACCTTCACACAACTGAAACAACCTCTCATGTATATTATAGGCATTATCTCTCCTCAGCATAGTTATTCTTAATTTGTGCTACTTTCTTTATTCTAATTCAGCATAGTGTATATCAGTCCTTATGTTTGATACTACCTTAACTTCTTTTAAAAATCCTTCAATTAGTATCAACAAAGAAAAACATATGAAAATACTTAACTACACCAAAATCAAGCTTAATTTAATAGATGTTACATCTCTTTAGATCCCACAATCAAAACTGTTTTTTAAATTTGTTAGGTTTATTTCTTCAGGAAAGCAAAATTTTCTCAAATATGATATTCTCAAAATAATCCTGTCAATGGTTTTAGCTTCACAGATCAAATGAAAATTAGATAGCTCACCATTTTAATTTTCAAAGTGAAATTTGCATAGGGTTATAATTTCATGATTCTCTGAAAACTAGCAAATGTTGGAGCCTTGACAGAAGGTCAATGACTATTGAATTCTCTTGTATTTTCTTTAGCTTCTCTCATCTAAATAATTAGAAAATTGGGGATGCCATTGCGCATTTATTCTAAACCAATGAATGTTGTGTTTTTTCCCAAAGAAGTGCATGCCCCTAGTGCTCAAGTTTCTTAGGGATGGAAGATTCTAAAGCATAAGAAAGATGCCCTAACTTGCTCAGGATTCTAGAAATACTATTTAGCACCCTGACCTAAAGCAGTAATTTCCCAGATGCAAGTCTAGTAAACTAAAATAAAAGACACCCTAGAGTTCTGAAAGAGCTGATGTTGCCACCCAAAGAATATAGTCCAACCTTAAGCATTAAAGAAAGTCAGATCTTAAACCCCATATTAGGTCTGCATTTGGTATTTTGATAAAAATAATTATAATTTTGTGAAATGCTTTCCAAACAAGAGCTCCAAACTTTTTATAAACATTTTGGCTACTATTCAAAAAACAGTAGAAGCAGATAGGCAGTAGCCCTATTCTGAATAGTAATTGTGAACCACAGGTACAAGTCTGCAATTAAAAGTCCAGAACTTTGAGTTCTTCTTTAAGGATTGGCTAATGTTATTTCTACGTTCCACGTGCTGTCATTCTACAGTGAGATGACGTAACAAAAGGAAATCAGCAACCCGAGTTCCATCCCTTTGGAAGGCAGTGTATTAGAGAATTTCTGACTTTTTGAATTGTTTTCATAGAGTTGAAAAGAGCCAAATGTTTAGAATGTGGAGAGGGAAACTAAAGTCAAGACTTCAGATATAGCCAAAACTTCTTTGGGCTCTTAAGGAAATTTGTTCTAGAATTCTCTCAAGGTTAAGATACATTTGTAAAATATATGTCTTCTTTTATGTAAACCAAAATGAAGGAAATAGGCCAAAGGAAGAAAATAAAGGTTTGAAAAGTCATAGGCTCTTTTTTCTTTTGGAAAACAATTCATCATATTAATTTGCTTTATTTGTGTTAATATTGTTATCTTCAAGAACACAACTGAATGATACATTCATTCATTAGCAGTCAATAAATATTTATGAACATCCAATGTGCTAGCCACTTTTCTAGGTGCTGAGTATACAGCAATTTGTAATAATAAAATAAGCTGGTTTCACAAAAATGAAATTACCCTGAATCCAACTAACTAGAACCTGCTAGAATTTGTTTTCTTATTACTCTTTGAAAATAGAGTCAAACTTGGCCAGGATATGAACTCGACCAGGAATCCAGAGAAACAAACAAACCAAAAAAAATTTCCAATCCTTCCTATTGTAAGTGTTTTAAGGTCAATTACAATGAATCCAATATTATATGCTTTTAACCACAGGAAAATAACTCTGAGGTGCCCCCAAAATTAAATATAGATTTGGAAGGCCTCTAAGCATCTGAGGCATGTTGTTTTACATCACGATTTTCAGGTAGATAAGTGGACTAATACCCTTTAGAAAATAGTTTGTTCACATTTTTAAACAAGGTTAAAATAGGTTAGTCAAGCCTCAGTTAAACGGAAAGTATGGTTAAGCACAAGTTACTGCTCTTAAGGAAGATAAGTTGCTGAAACACGTGGACTCTTCTAAATGTCATACAGATGAAGAAGTACAGTAAATACAGTACATAAAAATACACATGGACAGGAACATATACACAAAAAATATTTTTTCTCTACACTAAAAAATATTTTTAAATGCAATTATAGCTAACATTTATTGAATTCTGACTGTATCCAAGGCATCATGCTAACGTGAATACCCAGTTAAACAATACAAAAAATGTAATGATGACACCCTCAGTTATTTCAGTAGTTTAATCATCTTTTAGTTACTTATGCAGTTCATAAAAAATATTACTAGATGCTCTCTAGGTGAATAACATTACATTTTTTAGTTTAAAAAAATTATTTTGAAAGTCCTTCCATCCAGTTTAGATTTTTCTTCACAATCTTGTAGGCCATAAACATTCCCATATTCATGAAACCTAAATGTAAAAGTTTTGTATGTTTTGCTAATTAAAACTAAATTTCAAAATGACCTTCTATCTGCCTCCTGCTCTATAAACTTTCCCTTTTAGAAGCATCATGCGGAGATATAATTAAAGCATTACCAAGAAAAACACCTGGCTCTATTGACCTAACATGTCATTTTAATATCATTATTTACTGTGGCATAAACAACAGGCACAAAAATACGAACTGTTTTTACCCAAAGCGCAGCTCTCCCATCTCTCTCTACATGGTATAATGTCTCAAACATGTATACATATTTAATATTTTCCAAACAACCAGCAAAAGTCATTTTAAAAAATTAAATGATATAAATGGCTTACCCTCCTTAGTTCACAAAGACTTTTTTCAAAAAGTCTCAAAAATCAGGTTGACGTTCTCATGGAGGAAATCTATGCCCAATGGAGCCACTCTTGTGTTGATATTCTGGACACTTCTCTGATGGTGCAGGAATTTAAACTCTGCTGCAGCTCTTCATAGCCAATGAACCTCAGCCTGGGGGTGACTGACATCACAAGGTATCACCGGGACCCCGGTACACCCACACTTCCTCCAGCTGGCAGAGGCAGATTTTCCCTAAAAAGCTCTTGTGGTTCCCAAATGACTAGACTAGTTTCCATTAAATTGAAGATCTTCCCAAAGCTTTATTTTGATTTCTAAATATATGTCATTCACATTCAGGCAGGCTTATGAACATTATAAACAACGACAATGTCTTCTACCCACCGGCAGATCCCAGCAGACCCAAGGATGGGAAAGGCGGAGGCAGGCGTGGGTAGAAAGTTTCCTGTTAATGTACATTTCCAGGTTATACATGGAGAAAGCTACTAAAATACTAGAGTTTCTTAAATTGTTGGTTTTGAGAATATGTGCTTTTATTTCTTCCTTTTTCCTCTTTTAACAACCTCTACTACTCACCTCCTTTTCCTCCCATCTCCCCACTCCCATATACACACAAAGATCCCAAACTTCTACTCATCTAATAAAACATCCACTAAAGTACCCCCTTAGTAACTGTTGTGTTATTCAAAAAATTTAAATCTAACACTTAATCATTTCCCCTGTTTGCCACATTTTAATGACTCTTTGAAATCAGAATTGGATTAAGAGGAATAGTAGTTGGGTAGCATCCAAGGAAACTCATCTTGAAGGAATTCTATGCCACCACTGAAAATGTAATGAAATGGATAAAATGATATTTACCAAAACATTTTCGAGGAAGTGTACTAAAAGTTGTAGGGAGCTGGAAATGGGTTTGGCAATTTCCAAGGCATGTGTTTAAGTGACAGCAGGATGACCACTGAACAGGTATTTAGAGAATATGAGCTGCTGGACCTTAATTTCCCTAAGAGTAGGGATGTTTACTTGTTTACTGGTCTATAATCAGATCAGTGCCTGGATACCTAAAACAGTTCTTAATAAGCACTCAGTACTCTTTGAATGACTGAGTGGATTGGCTGAAAAATTAGCCAAACTATTAAGTTGATTACAGTATCTGCATAACGCACTGTGACTTTTAAAAAATGCTTTAATTGTTAAAAAAAAGTTTAGCTGATGCTCCTAACATGGATCTAGAAAATTAGAGTGCCCAATTTACTCAGGCAACTAATGTCAGATATATGGATTGTCAACGTATTTAGTGTGAACTATAACATGGTGAGGGGGTGGTGTGCACAATGAGGAAAGAGATGTCTATTTTCATTTAGGGTTGATTAGAAAGCCAAAGTCCACATGGGGAAGCTATAAATTCCCTGTGTTTTGCTCTGGTTCTGAATTACACTCTCTGATTGTTTCATGGGTCTTGACTGAGATCTATGCTAGAAGAACCTTATAATCTTATGACAGAATTGGATTCTGGGCAGATTTGGGCAGATCGCATTACAAGACATTATTTTAGACTCTCTTCAAGTCCCTACATAAAAACAGAGGAGCAATTAGATAACAACATTAAAAACTGTGGATAACAATTTACAATAAAACCAGGCATTTTCATTATCTATTGCTATATTAAAAACCACTTCAATATTTTGCATTTTAAAACAACTACCATTTTGTTATCTCTCACAGCTAGCGCTGTAGTCGTCTGAAGACTCAGTTGGGGCAGAACATTTCAGATGCCACTTTCATAGTTGTTGCCTGAGAGCTCAGTTGGAGCTGTAATTCTGAGCACTTCAGTTCTTTACATGGCCTCTCCTTGGCTTGGCCTTCTCACAACCGGAAGGCTGGGGGCCAAGAGTTCCTAGAATATCAATTTTCCATATTCTGTTGGTCAGTCAGTCACAAGAAGATCTCAGATTCATAAGAAGAAATACTCTGTACCTTTTGGTGTCAAATCAGGATGCGTATGTATAGGGAGCAGAGGAAATGTTGAGGCCATTTTTGATTAGTTAACACCCTGTGTGACAAGTTATATCCACTAACTCCAAGGTGACTAAGGACAAATGACCAACTGTCACAAGACCTAGAGAGTCTATGCAGGAGTGAGTAGAGAGAAGCAACAGGAAATCTGATGAACATAAGAACAGCAGAACCCAAAGCCATCAAGAATTATTGCTGATGGGTGCCAATTGTTCATAGCACAGCTGAAGGATCTAGAGCAGTCTAGCCCCTAAGGATTCTGAGCCACTACAGCTGCTTTCTGAGACAGACTCACATAGAGGAGAAACTTCTGGGAGTGGAATAAAAATTACACAGGATATAGACAACAGAGAAAACATAGATAAGTATGGGAGAGGGGAATGGATCCAAGAAATCTTAGAAAACTGCTATTTTTTTTTTAACATAACATGAAAGCAACAGAAGAGGGAGCCGTGTGAAGTTTGAAAGTTACCCTGAACTTTCTAAAAGTACAGGAAAACCAATTTCATATAAAACAAACAGCAAAAAATCTATGAAGGTTAAATCCCATAGGAACAGAATAACAACCTGCTAGACAGTGAAAGTTTGCTTAGAAGACATAATTAAATAATAAACTAAAACCATAAGTTTCTATTTTTAAAATAGCAAAGAAGTATCAAGAAAATGACACAATAGGTGAAAAAAACATACATGGAAACTATAATAACTCAGAAAATAAATATCAGGACTCAGGAAAATATTGGAATAAAAGAAAAAATTTATTTTAGAAATGAAGACTAATCTAGAAGGAACACAAAAGAGAATAAATATAATAGGTAATTATTAGAAGTAGAAGGCAAAAAAGAGGAAAATATTTTAAATTTTAAAAAATAAAGAAAAAGTATTTGGGAGAAAGTCACATGTATTAAAGACTGGCAAAGAACATCCAAATTACAGATTATAGGAGTCCTGAAGAAAATAACAAAAATAAGAGAACAGCAGAAGTACTAAAAAACAAATGAATAACAAACACATCATCCAAGGAAGTTTCCCTGAATTTAAAAAAAGAAGATTAAAAACTCTTATTTCAAGAGCATATCAGGTACCTGAGAATATGGGCCCAAAATGACCAACATCAAAACATATTCTAATAAAATTACTGAACTTTGAAGATAAAGAAAAAGTCCTTTGGGCTTCTAGGCAAAAGCAACAAGTGATTCATAAGGGAAGGAATATTAGATTATTGTTAAGACTCTGACAGTAATGCTTCACGCCAGGAAAAATAAGGAAATATATTTAAGGCATTCAAAATAAGAAAATGTGAAGCAAGGACTTTGTAAGTCAGCAAAACTGACATTTAGGTATGACAGACTAAAGCAAACTGTTATCAACAGGCAAGAATTCAAGGAATATTATTTCCTCAAACCATTGCTGGGGAATCTACTAGATAAAGAGCTTCAGACAACCAAAATAACTAGAGAGGCATTGTCATAAGAACAGGTGATAAGCATAAAACATATAGTTACTTGCAGAAATGTAATTAAGTGAGGCTAAATGGGAGACAGCACAGTATATAATGATTAAATACTTAGCATTGATATAGTGCAGCTTTTACAAAGGTGGGGTGAATGGAGAGCATATATGCAAAAACGATTTCAACTGTTCTCAATAATTATACTAGTGATGGCAGTATTATTGTTATTCTGAGAATGTTGTATGTGTAACGTGGAATAAAGCATATTAGCAATTTTGAATTATTCTCTTTCTTTAACCAATGCGTCCATGAGAATCAGGATTCTCAGTGTGAAAGAAAGGAGATACAAATTTGATACAGAAGTGTAAGAGCCCTTTGGGAGGCCGAGGCCAGCAGATACCTTGAGCCAAGAGTTCCAGACCAGCTTGGGCAACATGGTGAAACCTCGTCTCTACAAACAGTACAAAAAAATTAGCTGGGCGTAGTGGCTTTCACCTGTAGTCCCAGCTACTCAGAAGGCTGAGACAGGAGGATTGCTTGAGCCCAGGAAGTTGAGGCTGCAGTGAGCCATGATCATGCCACTGCACTCCAGCCTGGGTGAGAGAGTGAGACCCTGTCTCAAAAAAATAAATAAATAAATAAATAAATATTAAAAAAAGAGTAATGTCCTTAATTCTGTAATCCTGAATTTAAATGGAAAAGATTAGAATTTACTTAGGAATTATTATAAAGACACATGCACACAAACACACATCCCACGTGTGTATCTTAGCTCTGTCGCCATAGAGACCGAAAAACACAGTGGTAACTAGGACCCCTAGAACCCTGAGTGTGATCTAGCATCTGGGGCCTGTTGGGAAATTGGTTGATCCCAGGTCTATGACCCAAAATACGCAAGATGAGTTTGGAACATCTTGTCGTCCCAGATTCCAGGAAAGCTATCAAAGATTACCAAGATTCTGTCAAAGGACTCAGGAGCCAACTCGAATAGGCCTCTACTGGCCAAAGATGGAGGAATGTAGTCTTTAAAATAGATAATTTTAGATCTCTGAGTTCATAACGATATTACAAAAATGAAATAGAATACTAATTGATCACCTTGGGATGATAACAGGAAGCCACTTCATGACTTTGAAAACTTGTAAGTAAGTGGAAAGAATGAGGCATTTGTGTAGACCTCTATGAATTAAACCAAATTAGACATGAGGGGAAGCTTATCTTTGTAAAAGAGTTGTGTGATGATTAATTTTAGATGTCACCTTGCCTGGATGAAAGAATACCTAGAGAACTGGTAAAGCGTTGTTTCTGGGCCTGTCTGTGAGGGTGTTTCTAGAGGAGCTTGGCATGTGAGTCTGTGGACTTGGTGAGAAGGATCTGCCCCCAGTATGGACAGGCAATATCCAGTCTGCTGGAGACCCAGATAGAACAAAAAAGGAAACGGAAAATGATTTCCTCTCTCTCTCCTGGAGCTGAGACACTCTTCTTCTCCTGCCCCTGGACATGACAGCTCCAGCTTCTGTGGCCTTTAGGCTCCAGGATTTATACCAGCCTACCCCTCCCGACATCCAGGTTCTTACACCTTGGGCCTCAGACTGAGAGTTACACCATCAGCTTCCCACGTTCTGAGGCTTTCAAACTTGGACTGAGCCACACTATCCTCACCACAGGGTCTCCAGCTTGCAGGCTGCATGTTGTGGGACTTCTCAACCTCCATAATCACATGAGCCAATTTCTCTAATAAGTCTCTTATCAATTAATATGGTATATATCCTATTTATATGCATAAACATACATATCCTATTATATATATTTATATATCCTATTCATATAGGATATATACACAGATGTATATACACGCACATATATCCTATCTAAATAGAACATATAAATAAATATACACATGATAGGATATATAATACAAATAAATAGGATATCTGTATATACGTATATATATATAAATATATGCTATATATAGGATGTATCTGTGTGTGTGTATATATATACACACACAGATATCCTATAATATATATATGGGATACACATGAATATATACAGATATATATATGTATATGTGTATACATATCCTATGCATGTGTATATATATCCTATGTATATGTCTCTCTGGAGAACTCCAACTCTATATACATAGCTGAGTATACATATCCTATATAGATACAGATATATATATGGAGTCGGGGTTCACCAGAGAGACATCTACAGGGGTATATCTGTATATGTCTATCTTACTAGAATATGTTTTGGTGTTGGTTATGTAATATTATTATGAACTCACAGATTTAAAATTATTTGATAGGTCTCAGTCTGTTGCAATTACTATCTATCTTAAAGATTACATAGATTACATAGCTCCATCTTTGGCCAGTAGAGCCCTATTGGAGTTGGCTCCTGATACACATGTTTGTATATGTCTCTCTGGAGAATCCTAATATATATTCCAATTAATAAATTAAAAGAGACAGGCACGATGGCTCACGCCTGTAATCCCAACACTTTGGGAGGCCAAGGCGGGTAGATCACGATGTCACGATGTCAGGAGTTTGAGACCAGCCTGGCCAATATAGTGAAACCCCATCTCTACTAAAAATTCAAATAAGTGGCCATGTACGGCAGCAGGCGCCTGTAATCCCAGCTACTCGGGATGCCGAGGCAAGAGAATCACTTGAACCTGGGAGGCGGAGGTTGCAGTGAGCTGAGAACACACCATTGCACTCCAGCCCCAGTGACAGTGCGAGACTCCATCTGAATAAATAAACAAATAGAAAATGAAATAAGTCACCATTTTACAACTCGCAATGAATTTATCCAGGCATTGCAAATCAATGTCTACTTCACTCACGAAAAGAAAGAAAACCAGACTATGTGTTTCCTGGTGAAAGAACACAATATCACCTACAGTCTGTTAAAGGGATCAAATTGGTTGTGATCAAACTTCTGGATCCAGTCATCAAGTTTCAGGAAATACAAATAGCAGGACTATTTTGAGTTGCATTACATATGTAATCGGTAACATTCAGACTGTGGGAAACTCTACAATTCAAATACTCCAGGTTCTTCAACAGATAAATTATTAGGAAATAAAAATAAAAAATTGAAGTACAATTTAAAAGATTTTGAGACTTAAAATACACAGCAATCTTTTTTCAATGGGCAAGACTAAATTATAGTGTCAAGATCACACACTTGGGTAATAACACTGTAAAAAAAGCAAAGTCCAGGAAATGATTTCTATAAAATTCAGGATGGTTGTTACTTCTCAGAAGGTGTTTCACTGTGATAGAGCAAGAGAGGAACTCTAGCGTGAGTTCTCGACCTCTGTCTCTCGACCTGGGTGGTGATTTCAAGCATATCTTTCATATAATAACTTACTGAGCTACAGATTCATCTTGTGGAACTTTCTGTAACTGAAGTTATTTTACAATAAAAATTTTAAAATATATTTAAATCCATGTGTGTGTGCCTTTTTTAGAGGCAGGATCTCACTCTGTTGCCCAGGTTGGAGTGCAGTGGTACAATCGCAGCTCACTGCAGCCTCGACCTCCTGGGCTCAGGTGATTCTCCCACCTCAGCTTCCTCAGTACCTGGGGCTACAGGTGTGCTCCACCACACCCGGCTAATTTTTTTATTTTTTGTAGAGATGGGGGTTGGTCTTGAACTCCTGGGCTCAAGTGGTCCTCCCTCCTCAGCCTCCTGAAAAGTGTTGAGATTAAAAGTGTGAACCTCCACACCTGGCCAGTTTATTCATTCTTAATGATACCAAAAACAAAACAATGTGCGCACGCGCACACACACACACACACACACACACACACACACAAATTTCCCAACATTGAGAATATTAAAGAACCAATTCATTATTTTTGAACTTTACCTAAATAAAAATAATCAAGCATTTATCCTGTCTTTCCTTTATAAACTATACCACTGGGTAACAAATGAGAAGTTTTTCTTTACAGACATAAATGAAGAAGGAACGATAAAATTAGAATATCATTATTTTGCAAACCCATACCGAACTACAAACTCAGTAAAATCCAGACTGAGAAAATCTATAGGATAAACAACTTTGTTTCTTCAACAAATAAGTCGCATGTAAGAGAGCAAGAAAGAAAGTAGAACCTACAGATTAAAATAGGACTGAGAGACAAAGCAATCACTTATAATATGTGGATTTTATTTGTGTTCTAATTCCAAAAAAAAGCTGAAAGAGATGACGGTTACAAAACAATTGGAAATGTAAACACTGACTTGAAATCTGAAGATTTTAGAGAATTCTTTTTATTTTTAGCATGATAACAGTATTGTTACATTTATTAAAGATTACTTAGCTTTTTTTTCCTACTTTTATTTTCAATTCAGGGATATATATGCAAGTTTGTTTCCTGGGTACATTGCATAATGCTGAGGTTTGAGGTACAAATGATTCCCTCACCCAGGTACTGACCATAGTTCCCAATAGTTTTTTTATTTTTTCTTTTTTATTACTATAGTTTAAGTTCTGGGATACGTGTGCAGAACGTGCAGGTTTGTTACATAGGTATACATGTGCCATGGTGGTTTGCTGCACCCATCAACCTGCCATCTGGATTTTAAGACCCACATGCATTAGGTATTTGTCCTAATGCTCTCTCTCCCCTTGGCCCCTACCCGCCAACAGGCCCCAGTGTGTGATGTTCCCCTTCCTGTGTCCATGTGTTCTCACTGTTCAACTCCCACTTATGGCTGAGAACATGTGGTGTTTGGTTTTCTCTTCCTGTGTTACTTTGCTGAGAATGACGGTTTCCAGCTTCATCCATGTCCCTGCAAAGGACATGAACTCATTCTTTTTTATGGCTGGATAGTATTCCATGGCTTATATGTGCCACATTTTGTTTATCCAGTCTATCATTGATAAGCATTCGGGTTGGTTCCAAGTCTTTACTATTGTAAATAGTGCTGCAATAAACATACACATGCATGTGTCTTTATAGTAGGTTGGTTTATATTCCTTTGGGTATATAACCAGTAATGGGATTGCTGGATCAAATGGTATTTCTGGTTCTAGATCCTTGAGGAATCGCCACACTGTATTCCACAATGGTTGAACTAATTTACACTCCCACTAACAGTGGGAAAGCGTTCCTATTTCTCCACTTCCTCTCCAGCATCTGTTGTTTTCTGACTTTTTAATGATCGCCATTCTAACTGGCATGAAATGGTATCTCATTTTGGTTTTGTTTTGCATTTCTCTAACGACCAGTGATGATGAGCTTTATTTCATATGTTTACTGGCCACATAAATGTCTTCTTTTGAGAAGTGTCTGTTCATATCCTTTGCCCACTTTTGATGTGGTTTTTTTTTTTCATGTAAATTTGTTTAAGTTCCTTGTAGATTCTGGATATTAGCCTTTTGTCAGACGGACAGATTGCAAAAATTTTCTCCCTTTCTGTAAGTTGCATGTTCACTCTGATGATAGTTTCTTTTGCTGTTCAAAAGCGCTTTAGTTTAATTAGATCCCATTAGTCCATTATGGCTTTTGTTGCCATTGCTTTTGGTGTTTTAGTCACAAAGTCTTTACCCATGCCTATGTCCTGAATGGTATTACCTAGGTTTTCTTCTAGGATTTTTATGGTTTTAGGTCTTACATTTAAGTCTTTAATTCATCTTGAGTTAATTTTTGTATAAGATGTAAGGAAGGGGTCCAGTTTCTGTTTTCTGTATATGGCTAGCCAGTTTTCCCAACACAATTTATTTAATAGTGAATCCTTTCCCCATTGCTTGTTTTTGTCAGCTTTGTCAAAGATCAGATGGTTGCAGATGTGTGGTGTTATTTCTGAGGCCTCTGTTCTGTTCCATTGGTCTATATATCTGTTTTGGTTACTGTAGCCTTGTAGTATAGTTTGAAGTCAGGTAGTGTGATGCCTCCAGCTTTGTTCTTTTTGCCTAGGATTGTCTTGGCGACATGGGCTCTTTTTGGGTTCCATATGAAATTTAAAGTAGCTTTTTTCTAATTCTGTGAAGAAAGTCAATAGTAACTTGATGGCAATAGCAATGAATCTATAAATTACGTTGGGCAGTATGGCCATTTTCACGATATTGATTCTTCCTATCCATAAGCGTGGAATGTTTTCAATTTGTTAGTACCCTCTCTTGTTTCCTTGAGCAGTGGTTTGTAGTTCTCCTTAAGGACGTCCTTCGCATCCCTTGTAAGTTGTATTCCTAGGTATTTTATTCTCTTCATAGCAATTGTGAATGGGAATTCACTCATGATTTGACTCTCTGTTTGTCTATTATTGGTGTATAGGAATGCTTGTGATTTTTGCACATTGATTTTGTATCCTGAGACTTCACTGAAGTTGCTTATCAGCTTCGGGGCTAGACAATGGGTTTTTCTAAATATAAGACAAATTCACTTCCTCTATTCCTATTTGAATACCCTTTAATTCTTTCTCTTGACTGATTGCCCTGGCCAGAATTTCCAATACTATGTTGAATAGGAGTGGTGAGAGAGATCATACTTGTCTTGTGCCAGTTTTCATAGGGAATGCTTCCATCTTTTGCCCATTCAGCATGATACTGGCTATGGGTTTGTCATAAATCGCTCTTAATAGTTTGAGATATGTTCCATCAATACCTAGTTTGAGGCCGGGCGCGGTGGCTCAAGCCTGTAATCCCAGCACTTTGGGAGGCCGAGACGGGCGGATCACGAGGTCAGGAGATCGAGAACATCCTGGCTAACACGGTGAAACCCCGTCTCTACTAAAAATACAAAAAACTAGCTGGGCGAGGTGGCGGGCGCCTGTAGTCCCAGCTGCTCGGGAGGCTGAGGCAGGAGAATGGCGTGAACCCTGGAGGCGGAGCTTGCAGTGAGCTGAGATCCGGCCACTGCACTCCAGTCCGGGCGACAGAGCGAGACACCGCCTCAAAAAAAAAAAAAAAAAAATACCTAGTTTGAGTGTTTTTAGCATGAAGGGGTATTGAATTTTGTCAAGGCCTTTTCTGATTATCTCACTGCTAGTGAGATAATCATGTGTTCTTTGTCATTGGATTGGTTTATGTGATAGATTACGTTTACTGATTTCTGTATGTTGAACCAGCCTTGCATCCCAGGGATGAAGCTGACTTGATCAAGGTGGATAAGCTTTTTGATGTGCTGCTGTATTTTATTGAGGAATTTCACATTGATGTTCATCAGGCACATTAGCCTGAAATTTTCTTTTTTTATTGTGTCCCCGCCAGGTTTTGGAATCAGGATGATGCTGGCCACAAAATGAGTTAGGGAGGAGTCCCTCTTTCTCTGTTATTTGAAATAGTTTCAGAAGGAATAGTACCAGCTCCTCTTTGTACCTCTGGTAGAATTCAGTTGTGAATCCATCTGGTCCTGGGGATTTTTGGTTGGTAGGCTATTAATTACTGCCTCAATTTCAGAACTTGTTATTGGTCTATTCAGGGATTTGACTTCTTCCTGGTTTAGTCTTGGGAAGGTGTATGTGTCCAGGAATTTGTCCATTTCTTCTAGATCTTCTAGTTTATTTTCATAGAAGTGTTTATAGTATTCTCTGATGGTAGTTTGTATTTCTGTGGGATCAGTGGTGATATCCCCTTTATCATTTTTTATTGTGTCTATTTGATTCTTCTCTCTTTTTTTCTTTATTAATGTGGCTAGCAGTCTATCTAGTTTGTTAATCTTTTCAAAAAAACAGCTTCTGGGTTCACTGATTTTTTTGAAGCGTTCTTTTATGTCTCTATCTCCTTCAGTTCTGCTCCGATCTTAGTTATTTCTTGTCTTCTACTAGCTTTTGAATTCGTTTGCTCTTGCTTCTCTAGTTCTTTTAATTGTGATGTTAGGATGTTCATTTTAGATCTTTCCTGCTTTCTCCTATTGGCATTTAGTGCTATAAATTTTCCTGTAACCACTGCTTTAGCTGTGTCCCAGAGAATCTGGCCCGTTGTGTCTTCATTCTTATTGGTTTCAAAAAACTTCTTTACTTCTGCCTTAATTTCGTTATTTACCCAGTAGTCATTCAGGAGCAAGTTGCTCAGTTTCGATGTAGTTGAGCAGTTTTCAGTGAGTTTCTTCTAATCCTGAGTTGTAATTTGATTGCACTGTGTTCTGAGAGACTGTTTGTCATGATTTCTGTTCTTTTGCGTTTGCTGAGGAGTGTTTTACTTCCAATTATGTGGTTAATTTTAGAATAAGTGCTATGTGGTGCTGAGAAGAATGTATATTCTGTTGATTTGGGGTGGAGAGTACTGTAGATGTCTATTAAGTCCTATTGGTACAGAGCTGAGTTCAAGTCCTGAATATCCTTCTTAATTTTCTCTCTCGTTGATCTTTCTAATATTGACAGTTGGGTGTTAAAGTCTCCCACTATTATTGTGTGGGAGTCTAAGTCTCTGTGTAGGTCTCAAGAACTTGCTTTATGAATCTGGGTGCTCCTGTGTTGGGTGCATATATATTTAGGATAGTTAGCTCTTCTTGTTGCATTGATCCCTTTACCATTATGTTATGCCCTTCTTTGTGTTTTTTTTATCTTTGTTGGTTTAAAGTCAGTTTTATCAGGACTAGGATTGAAACCCCTGGGTTTTTTTTTCTGTCCATTTTCTTGGTAAATATTCCTCCATTCCTTTATTTTGAGCCTATGTGTGTCTTTGCACATGAGATGGGTCTCCTGAATACAGCACCCCGATGGGTCTTGAATCTTTATCCAATTTGCCAGGCTGTGTCTTTTAATTGGGACATTTAGCCCATTTACCTTTAAGGTTAATATTGCTATGTGTGAATTTGATCTTGTCATTATGATTCTAGCTGTTCATTTTGCACATTTGTTAATGCAGTTTCTTCATAGTGTCATTGGTCTTTATATTTTGGTATGTTTTTGGAGTGGCTGGTACCGGTTTTTCCTTTCCATGTTTAGTGCTTCCTTCAGGAGCTCTTGTTAAGCAGGCCTGGTGGTGACAAAATCTCTCAGCATTTGCTTGTCTGTAAAGGACTTTATTTCTCCTTCACTTATGAAACTTTGTCTGGCTGGATATGAAATTCTGGGTTGAAAATTCTTTTCTTTAAGAATGTTGAATATTGCTCACACTTTATTCTGGCTTGTAGGGTTTCTGCAGGAGATTTGGTGTTAGTCTGAAGGGCTTCCCTTTGTAGGTAACCCGACCTTTCTCTCTGACTTCCCTTAACATTTTTTCCTTCATTTCAACCATGGTGAACCTGACAATTATGTGCTTGGGGTTGCTCTTCTCGAGGAGTATGTTTGTGGTGTTCTCTGTATTTCCTGAATTTGAATGTTGTTCTGTCTTGCTGGGTTGGGGAAGTTCTCCTGGATAATATCCTGAAGAGTGTCTTCCAACTTGGTTCCATTCTCCCTGTCACTGTCAGGTACACTAATCAAGCATAGGTTTAGTCTTTTCACATAGTCCTGTATTTCTTGGAGTCTTTGTTCATTCCTTTTCATTCTTTTTTCTCTGATCTTGTCTTCACACTTTATTTCATCAAGTTGATCTTCAGTCTCTGATATCCTTTCTTCCACTTGATTGATTTGGCTATTGATACTTGTGTATGCTTCATAAAGTTCTTGTGCTATGTTTTTCAGCTCCATCAGGTCATTTATGTCTTCTCTAAACTGGTTATTCTAGTTAGCAATTCCTCTAACCTTTTTTCAAGGTTCTTAGCTTCCTTGCATTGGGTTAGAACGTGCTCCTTTAGCTTGGAGGACTTTGTTATTACCCACCTTCTGAAGTCTACTTCTGTCAATTCATCAAACTCATTCTCCATCTAGTTTTGTTCCCTTGTTGGTGAGGAGTTGTGATCCTTTGGAGGAGAAGGGGCATTCTGGTTTTTGGAATTTTCAGCCTTTTTGCACTGGTTTTTCCTCATCTTTGTGAATTTATCGATCTTTAATCTTTGATGCTGTTGATTGGATGGCGTTTTTGCGTGGGCATCCTTTTCGTTGATGTTGATGTTGATGTTATTGCTTTCTGTTTGTTAGTTTTGCTTCTAACAGGCCTCTCTTCTGCAGGTCTTCTGGAATTTGCTGGGGTTCCACTCCAGTCCCTATTTGTCTGGGGGTCACCAGTGGAGGCTGCAGAACAGCAAAGATTGCTGCCTGCTTCTTCCTCTGGAAGTTTCGTCCCAGAGGGGCACCCACTAGATGCCAGCTGGAGCTCTCCTGAATGATGTGCCAGTTGAACCCTGCTGGGAAGTATCTCCCAGTCAGGAGGCAGGGGGGTCAGGGACCCACTTGAGGAAGCAGTCTGTCCCTTAGCAGAGCTCAAGTGCTGTGCTGTGAGATCTGCTGCTTTCTTAAGAGTCAGCAGGCAGGAACATTTAAGTCTGCTGAAGCTGCACCCAGAGCCGCCCCTTCCCCCAAGTGCTCTGTCCCAGGGAGATGGAAGTTTCAGTCTGCTGCCTTTCTTTCAGAGATGCCCAGAGAGGTGGAATCTGGAGAGGCAGTCTGGCTACAGTGGCTTTGCTGTAATGTGGTGGGTTCTGCCCAGTATGAAGTTCCTAGCGGCTTTGTTTACACTGTGAGGGGAAAACCGCCCACTCAAGCCTCAGTAATGGCCGGTGCCCCTCCCCAAATCAAGCTACAGGGTCCCAGGTCGACCTGAGCTTGCTGGACTCTGTGGGAGTGAGACCCACTGAACAAGATCGCTTGGCTCCCTGGCTTCAGCCCCCTTTCCAGAGGAGTGAATGGTTCCATCTCGCTGGGGTTCCAGGTGTCACTGGGGTGCAAAAAAAAAAAAAAAAAAAAAAAAAACTGCTGCAGCTAGCTCAGTGTCTGCCCAAATGGCCACCCAGTTTGTGCTTGAAACCCATGGCCCTGGTGGCCTAGGCACTTGAGGGAATCTCTTGGTCTACGGGTTGCAAAAACCATGGGAAAAGCATAGTATCTGAGCTGGACAGCACCTTCCCTCACAGCACAGTCTCTCATGGCTTCCCTTTGCTAACGGAGAGAATTCCCAGGCCCCTTACACTTCTTGGGTGAGGTGACACCACACTCTGCTCGGCACGCCTTCCATGGGCTGCACCCACTGTCTAAGCAGTCCCAATGAGATGAACCAGGGAATCTGGCAAGATGGCTGAATAGCAACTGCTCCGGTCTGCAGCTCCCAGCAAGACCAATGCAGAAGGCAGGTGATTTCTGTGTTTCCAGCTGGAGAATCCGTAACTTTAAGAGACTTAAATGCTATGCTATCTGGAATTTGCTTCAAAATAAATGGGAGTGTATAATTGGGTAGGGAAATAGATAAAACTGATTTGGTTATGGATTGATCACTACTGACACTGGCTATGAATAATAATAGTTTATTACGCCATTTTCTCTAATTTTGTATATTTTTAAATTTTTCCATAAAAAGAAGTTAAGGATAAAATATTATGTCAGATGCTTAACCAGGTCTTCAGTATCAATAGATTATCAAATGTTATAGAGTCTGACAGCGCTAATATATGATCCAGCAATTCCACTGCTAACTATATACTGAAAAGAAAGGAAATCAGGTTATTGAAGAGATATCTGCACTGTCATGTTTATTGCAAACCTCTTCACAATAGCCAAGATTTAGAAGCAACTTAAGTGTCCATCAACAGAAGGATGAATAAAGAAAATATGGTACATATACACAATGAAGTACTATTCAGCCATAAAAAAGAATGAGATCCTGTCATTAGCAACAACATGGATGGAACTGGAGAATGTCACGTTAAGTGAAATAAGCCAGTCACAGAAAGACAAACTTCACATGTTCTCACTTATTTGTGGGAGCCTAAAGTTAAAACAATTGAACTCACAGAGATAGACAGTAGAAAGACAGTTATCAGAGGCTGGAAGGGGTAGTGAGGAGGTGGGCACAGGGGAAAGTGGGGATTGTTGGTGGGTACAAAAAATAGTTAGAAAGAATGAATAAAACCTAGTATTTGATAGCACAGTAGGGTGACCATAGTCAATAATAATTTAATTGTACATTTTAAGATAACTAAAAGAGTATAATTGGATTGTTTGTAATACAAAGGATAAATTTTGAAGGGATGGATACCCAATTTACCCTAATGTAACTATTACACATTGTATGCCTATGTCAAAAATATCCTCTATACATCATAAATATATATACCTACTATGCACCCCCCAAAATTAAAATTAAAAACTATAAAAAGGCCTGGCTCACACCTGTAATCCCAGCACTTTCAGGGAATGAAGCAGGAGAATCATCTGAGCCTAGGAGTTTGAGACCAGCCTTGGCAACATAGCAAGATCTTGTCTCTACTAAAAATTCAAAAAATTAGCCAGGTATGGTGGTATGCACCTGTAGTCCCAGCTACTTGGGAGGCTGAGACAGGAAGATTGCATGAGCCCATGAGGTCACGGCTGCCTTGAGCTGTGATCTTGCTATTGCACTCCAACCTGGGTGACAAAGCAAGATCGTGTCTCAACGAATTTTTTTAAATTTTAAATACACAATCTAGATAATCAATTTGTGTATTTCATAATATCAATATGAAACCTGGATGTATTTCCTATAAATAAAAGGTAATTTTATATAACTATAAAATTGTAAGTCCATACAACTTAAGTATATAAAATTCAGATGGATTAATTTATTTTAATTGTATATAAATTATATTCATTAAAATGCAAATTCAGTGCACAATAATGAGCACTACATAAGATGCATTCAATACAAATGTACATGAATATAATTAAGAGTTAATTATAACTATAATTTATTCCTTATTCATGTGAGATTATAGCTTTGAATTTAAAAGGGTGAAATAGGACTCATCGAACCACGCAGTATCCTTCAGTAGGCAATACTCTTGCAAATCAGTGTCTCAGTTTTATTTGAAAACACATGGAACTTAGATAATCAAGGATTTTTCTAGAGGGAAAAAACTAAAACAATTAACTTTTTCAAATTTTATACTTGTGTATTCTTTCAAATATCTACTCCACAGTTGAATTCTGTGCTTTCCTCGGGTTAGGGACTGTTCCAGGCACCAGTGATAGACACAGCCTCTCTACTTTAGATTCACATTCTATGAATAGAAAAACATATGCAAAATATTAGTACAATATAACCTCATATCTTACAAAAATTAATAGGATATGAGAGATAATGCAATTCCTTAATCCATGCATATACGTTTTATAAGAGCTGTGACACCATATTACTTGTATTAATTTGAAACACACAGCACAATAGAGTTTTCTAAGATACACGTGTATCGAAAGATATACCAAAATATCAGAGTTCAGCCATCTGTGGGATATGGGGAAAAATAGCAAGGGTGTGCGGATGGAAGCTAAAAAGAAAAAAAATGAAATAGTAGCATGTCAAAAACTAAAGATAATTCATAACTCAATTACCTGCTACCGGAGGCAAAATGGTGGTGGATAAGGTGGAATGTGTGAAGGGAGGAAAAAGGGAAAGGCTGTCTAAAAGTATTACAGACCATTTCTACTCACACTCCATTGATGATCATTGTGACGTGGGCATATCTGAGTGCAAGGAGGAGGGGAAGGAGTTCTGAGCCCAGCAAAGTGTCTCCCAGAAACAACACTCCATATTTTACAATAAAGAGCACATGTTTGGCAGAAAGCCAGATTTTCTGCTTAGCTGCCAAAAGCTGCTGAGCTTAAAACCATGTTCAAAGATTTATAGTAAAAGGAATTTGCCAACCAGCAGACCCAGTTCAAATGAAGTGAAGTAATTTGCTATTATTGGTACCTTGCATGGATTTTCTCATTTAATGCCTATGTTAACCCTGTGAAATAGGTATTGTCATATCCAAACCTTAAAACGAGGAAATTGAAATGCCAAGAGGTTATCCAACTTGCCCAGTGTCACATAGTCAGCAAGTCAAAGAGCCAGGGATTCCAAATATTATACTTTCGACGTCTGTATGTTCTCCAGGCTCCAGGAGACACATGCAAGCTCTTTAAGTGGTCTCCTTAATACCTTTCTTACTTGGTTTATGATGAAGAGAAAGCAATCCTCTCCTTATCCCACATTACATGATGAATGGAGACTGGGAGTGATACAAGAACATTCCAAATGTATCTGAAGGAATCTCTTTTTCTTTCCTCTTTTCTCTCTCTGCCACCGCCCCCCACCCCCGCCCACATCACCTGCCCCCATTCATAAGGTGAAGGTGAATGATCACTAATACTTGTTTCATAGTCTCCTTCTCACATATTTAGGATACTGGAAAACTATTGCATTGGCCACTTTTGTCATGTTCTCAGCCTTTCAAACCTCATTTAACATTTTGCTTATTTTCTATTTTCACCACTGGACTCTAAGCCTCCTTGGAGGCAGTCTAGTCCAACAGGCAATTGTCAAAAGAATACTGTATCAGGCACTGTGGTTCGGGGCAGGGCATGGAGGTATAAGAAGAAGGCATCATAGCCTGGGCTCTGAAGTTGTTGGCATTCTAGAGCAGCATGTCCAGAAGAGCTTTCTGAGATGACGAGGTGTTCTATATCTGCATGTTTCCATGTAGTAGCCAGTAGCCATTGGCAAAATTCACACAATGGTATTTCAGAATGCATATTTAAGTGCATATTTATATATTAAGTAAAAGATATGCAAGGAAGTGATTGCCATAGTCAGGCTGAGAGTTGTCTCTGGGGGAGGGTTATGGAGTTGCTTTGGAGAGGCAGCAGTATTATTTGTCATAACGTGCATGGTGGTTACACAAGCATTTGTTTTAAATGTTTGTTAAAGTTGGATTATATTTAATAGTAAAAAGTCTTTAAGATGACTATTCCGTTTTCAAAAAGTTAATACTGGATATGATAGTTAAGATCAGTTCTTCTATAAGCTCATAATGTAATTTCACCATTTTTATGGGCATCACTTTAGTTGGTTTTTCTAATCTTAAGCAAGTGTTTGTAATGTTTTATATCAGAATGCATTTGATTTTTTAAAATGTTTCTCTTCTCCATGAAGGTAGTTTAATTAATTCTTTGTCTTAGGATTTAGAAGTGGATAAAACTGGTTTTTTAAAAATGTTTTATTTGTAAGAACATTTGAAAGCTGCAGCTATTTGGAGACTATTTTTGAATTTACAACACTACAGCTTGGTTATTTGAAAAAGGTTGATTTCACTCTGCCACAAAAATTGATTCTTTTCCAATCTGGAGACCTCAAGATGTTCTGATCTTGGAGAAAATTGCTAGTAGAATAAAAATGGCTAACACTGAGAACACTATGTCCCACATTTTTCTTTGCCAACTTTAAATAATGCTTAGAATAGATTACAGCATCAGTTCTCCAACATTTTCTCCTTGAGACTTCCTTCCTACCACCCTTCATGGTCAATAAAAGGATTCCAGAAGAGTCAGTTCTTAATTAGCAAAGGGAAAAAGATTGGCCTAGAAAAGAGTAGCTTAATCTGAAGATAAGTCTTCTGTCAGTGACAGACCAGTCCAATCTCGATAAAGATGTGTGAAAACCTTTTATCGACATCATTTAATAAGACAGTAAAGCAACACCATCAAAGCATCTCAACATGAAACATCAACCAAATAGTCATTGGTTCTGGATACAGACAAACTTGGTAGGGCATATTTTCTTCCAAATGCTTCCTTACCTTTTACCCATGGCATTTTTTTTTTTTTTTTTTTTTTAAGAGACGGAGCCTCACTCTGTTACCCAGGCTGGAATGCAGTGGCATGATTATAGCTCACTGCAGCCTCCAACTCCTGGGCTCAAGCAATCCTCCAAGCTCAGCCTCTTGAGTAGCTCAGGACTCAACATGTTGCCCAGGCTGGTCTCGAACTCCTGCCCTCAAACTTCTGCCCTCAAGCACGCCTCCCCACTTGGCATCCCAAAGTGCTAGAATTACAGGCAGGAGTCACTGCACCTAGCCCTTATTCATGACCTTTTTTTTTTTTTAACCAATTAGGATTTTTCACTTTGCTGATAAAGTATGTAATTTTGGCAAACCAGATTATACATACATTTCTATAAATTTATATATGTATAAAAATATTCATCAAATATACCATCATGTCAAAAGATAATAAGAAAGGCGATGCTGAAGTAGATTTCTGATTTCTCCAGTAGTTAATTACATCAATGGTGTTTTGCCACTCTAGGTTATCTGAATTTGATGAGCAGAACCATAATAATCACTGATACCTTTGACAATGGTAATTATTGTTATTATTTTTGCATTTTTAGTAGAGAGGGGTTTCACCATAATGGTCAGGCTGGTCTCGAAATCCTAACCTCAGGTGATCCACCTGCCTCGGACTCCCAAAGTCCTGGAATTGCAGGTGTGAGCCAGCATGCCCAGCCCAACAACAGTAATTATTACGAAGACAGGTAAACATTTCACTTAGGCATGCATTAAGCTTCATATCGTATTATGACGTTTGCAGTCCTTGGTTTGATTGGTATGTTTAAGAATCCACATGAACCAAGTTAGAGTTGTCCTCTTTAAACACAGGTGTGAAAATTGCTAACCTTCTCAAAGCTTTCTTACATTCCCGTTAATTGTAAGACCAAAAAAAGTTTCTCCTTTCTTAGTAATAGAATATCTACATATCTACTAGGTTACATTTCTGAGTATGTAAAATTACATACATAAATATCAGTTGAAATCTATGTGCTCATTTTAATATATTTTCTAATTTTATTTTCAACAATCTAATCTATTGCTATTTCTTCACTAACGCTTTTTTTGTTTGTTTGTTTGTTTGTTTGAGACAGGGTCTCACTCTGTCACCCAGGCTGGAGTGCAGTGGCGTGATCTCAGCTCACTGCAACTTCACCTCCCGGGTTCAAGCAATCCTCCCACCTCAGCCTCCAGAGCAGCTGGGACTACAGGTGCACGCCACCATGCCTGGCTAATTTTTGTATTTTTTTGTAGAAATGAGGTTTCACCATGTTGACCATACTGGTCTTGAACTCTTGGACTAAGTGATCTGCCTGCCTCGGCCTCCCAAACTGCTGGGATTAAAGGCATGAACCACCGCGCCTGGCCTGCTAATGCTTTTAACTTTTGTTGTTGTTGTTTGTTTGTTTATTTATTTTTGAGGCAGAGTCTCGCTCTGTCGCCAGGCTGGAGTGTAGTGGCACAATCTTGGCTCACTGCAACCTCTGCCTCCCAGATTCAAGTGATTCTCCTGCCTCAACCTCCCAGGTAGCTGGGACTACAGGCACACACCACCACATCCGGCTAATTTTTGTATTTTTAGTAGAAATGGTTTCACCATGATGGCCATGATGGTCTCGATCTCTTTTAACTTTTTAAAATTTTGCAATTTCTTCTTCCACTCCTTAACCTCTTTTTCTCTTCTTTCTCTAGGTGTTTGTTAATTATCACCAGGGTCAGAAAGAATCCTTGTAGGCACTTTGAGAAAAGATAACATTTCCTTCCTTGGATAATTTAAAGGAATGAATAGGTTTGTCCAAGATCATATTTATTATAACTTTGGGTCAAACTATTTGAAATTGCTGTTTTTTTAAATTTAATTTTTAAAAAAACAAAACCCATTGAAATGTAGCAACAAGCATTGCCCTACATTATTTTTTTTTTAGCTCCCTATCTCATCTTCTTTTTCATAATATTTCTATGAATCTTATGTATCTTATGGTCCAGGCATACTGGTCTAGTCATTGTACCCCCAATACATTCTGCTTCTAATCAATGGTTCACCTCACTCAGAATGCCCTCCTTGCAACCTACCAATAACCTACACATCTTTTATTTATTTATTTTTATTATATATATATATATATAGAGAGAGAGAGAGAGAGAGAGAGAGAGAGAGAGACAGAGAGAGAGAGAAGTTTTGCTCTTATTGCCCAGGTTGGAGTGCAATGGGCGATCTCGGTTCACTGCAACCTCTGCCTCCTGGGTTCAAGTGATTCTCCTGCCTCAGCCTCCCAAGTAGCTGGGATTACAGGCACCTGCCACCGTGCTCAGCTACTTTCTGTATTTTTAGTAGAGATGGGGTTTCACCATGTTGGCCAGGCTGGTCTCGAACTCCTGACCTCAGGTGATCCATCTGCCTCAGCCTCCCAAAGTGCTGGGATTACAGGCGTGAGCCTGGCCATAATCTACACATCTTTTAAAGCCCCCCTTCAAATACAACAGTCAAGATAGTCTTCCTGACAACTCACAAGCACTTCTTCCTGCACTCTTCACGTTATTCAGTATTTAGCATGAATTTATTGATCAAGTTAGTTTCCAGGCACTGAACTGGGGACCCAAGGAAGAGTAAGACACATTGTCTGCTCTTCAGGAATGTAAAATCTGATGAGAGACACAGGCACACAGATGTCTCTCACATGTCTGAAAGAGAGCAGATTAGCTCTCTGGCATCTTCTTATAAGGGCACTAATCCCATTCATGAGGGCTCCACTCTCATGACCTACTTACATTCCACAGGCTCCACCTCCTAACACCATCACATTAGGGGTCCGAATTTCAACAAATGAATGGGGAGGAGTGGGACAAATATTCAGCACATGACACTATCCCAAAGCCTAGTGACTTGAAACCTCAATTTATTATTATTGCTATTATCTTTTGAACTTCTATAGGTCAACTATGGATTCAGCTGGGTGGTTCCCAACTGAGGTCTCTCCTGCATTTGCTCTCAGATGTTGGCTAGGACAGGAATCATCTGAAACCTTCTTCAGTCACATTTCTGGTGACTACAGAGATAGCAAGAATAGCTGAGGGCTGGACACCCAAGGTATCTCCCTAACAGATGGCAGCAGAAAGTTAGCTGGATTTCTTACTTGACATATAAGAACTCTAAGAGACAAATACAGAGGCCTAAGACACAGATGGATCAGCCTTGGACAGATGCAGAAACCATCTGCACCTCAGAAAGAGGAAAGAATGGGTACAGATGAATGTAACTTTTAGGGTAAGGGAGAATGAAATTACTGAAATATCAATCCCCAAATTGTTCTGTAATATAGATTCCCTCCGTGGCTAGTAACTAATGCAGGGCAAAAAATATTCCATGATCAGATTTATTTGGGAACTTCTCTGTTCAAAAAAGTCAATGAGCTTCTTAACTATAGGGATTTTCAGAGTCTATTATGAGCTAATACTTACTGGCAATCTCCAGAGCCCCTCTTTTTATTGAACATTCTTCAGAACAGGGTTTTATGGATCACATCCTAGGAAATGCTACACAAATGTTTCTCCCATCAAGCAGCAAGAAGTTTTCTAGAGTTGTCATTACTTCCTTATGAGTCAGGTTTTTCCAGAAAAACAGACCCAGTAAGATGCATATGTAGAGAAAGAGGGAGAGAGAAAAACAGATTTATTTTCAGGAATCAGCCCACTCAATTGTGCAGACTGGCAAGTCCAAAATCTGCAGGGTGGACTGGCAGGCTGGAAACCTAGGGAAGAGTTGTAGTTCTAAAGAGTCTGAAGGGGATCTGCTCTGAATTCCCTCATCTTCCCGGGATGTCAGTTTTTTCTCTATTAAGGCCTTTAACTGATTGGATGAGGCCCATCCACATTATGGAAAGTGATACGGTTTGGCTCTGTGTCCCCACCCAAATCTCATTAGT
The DNA here is from genome assembly GCF_009764315.1 of Trachypithecus francoisi. Lineage (NCBI taxonomy): Eukaryota > Metazoa > Chordata > Mammalia > Primates > Cercopithecidae > Trachypithecus > Trachypithecus francoisi. The sequence continues at coordinate 45,275,095 of NW_022681454.1, forward strand.
AGATCCTATAATTCCCACGTGTTGTGGCAGGGGGATGATCGAGTCTTAGGGGCGGGTCTTTCCTGTGCTGTTCTTGTGACAGTGATGGTTTTAAAAACGGGAATTTCGGCTGGGCAGGGTGGCTCATGCCTGTAATCCCAGCACTTTGGGAGGCTGAGGCATGCGGATCACGAAGTCAAGAAATCAAGACCATCCTGGCCAACATAGTGAAACCGTGTCTCTACCAAAAACACAAAAATTAACTGGGCGTGGTGGCACACGCCTGTAGTCCCAGCTACTCAGGAGGCTAAGCAAGAGAGCTGATTGAGCCCAGGAGGCAGAGGTTGCAGTGAGCCCAGATCATGCCACTGCATTCCAGCCCAGCAATAGAGCGAGACTCCGTCAAAATAAAATAAAATAAAATAAAAAACAGGAATTTCTCTGCACAAGCCTTCTCTTTTTTTTCTCTCTCTCTTTTTTTTTTTTTTATTATACTTTAAGTTCTAGGGTACATGTGCATAACGTGCAGGTTTGTTACATATGTATACTTGTGCCATGTTGGTGTGCTGCACCCATCAACTCGTCAGCACCCATCAATTCATCATTTATATCAGGTATAACTCCCTCTTTTTACCTGGTGCCATCCACGTAAGATGTGAACTGCTTGCTCCTCCTTGCCTTCCCTCATGAGGCCTCCCCAACCACGTGGAACTGTGAGTCCAATTAAACCTTTTTCTTTTATAAATTGCCCCGTCTTGGATATGTCTTTATCAGCAGCATGAACACAGACTAATATAGAGGGTATTCTGATTTACTCAAAGTCTACTGATTTAAATGTTAACTTTAACTTAAAATACCTTAAAAATACCTTTGAAGAAACATGCAGAATAATGTTTGACCAAATTATCTGGGTATCATGGCCTAGCTAAGTTGACACATGAAATTAACCATCACAATTTCTAATATAATTTTTAGGGCACGGGTTGCTACTTCTACATATGAAAAAGAGAATTCTCATTGGTCATAAAAATTTGCCTTAAATCTTCAATGCCTATAAAATATAGAAAACACCTATTTCATTTACTCAGCAGAAGCTAACTTAGCTTGCAATGAAGGAATGCTCTCAGTCTAGATTGTCTATTGACAGTACACTCCAGAAGGGAAAAGATGTCGTTATGGATGAGTTTGTATCCTAGGTAAGCATATTAATCAATATGCAGCATTTAGATCTTAACATTGGCTTTCCTGATTTAATTCAAGGTAATTAAACTTAGCCTCCCTTCCAAAAAAACCCACTTCACTGCAGATGCTAATACACACACTTCGCCTGGTTGACATTGTTTAACTCAGGGATTCTCAAAGTGTGATTTTCTAGGCAATAGTATCAGCATCACCTGGGAATTTGTTAGAGATGCAAATCTTGGCCTTTACCCTTACTGAATCAGAAACTCAGCAGGGAAAGACAGGGGATGGATCTTTGTTTAAAACAAGGCCTTCATGAGTTTCTGATACATACTCAAGTTTGAGAACCACTGGACTGTGTCACAACTCTTTCCATCTTTTCCACATGTGGCACTTCTCTCAATCACTCTACTGAGTTTCAGAGAACAAAACAGGTGATTACTAGTTCAACAAGTCCCTTCTTGTTGAAGGGACTAGTAATGTTGTTGATTACTAGTCCCTTCTTACTGGGAACCAGTCCCTTCTTACTGGGAACTGCTTCTTACTGGTTCCCAGTAAGAAGGGTCATGTAACACAACTGAGGATGATGAGAAGCAGTGAAAGGATGGTAAGGAGTAGAAAGTAGCAACGAGGAACCTCTTACCTGAGATAGCAGCTGACAGAGCCATTCCAATGCTAGTAGTTGTCCCAAAGATTGGCCAAGATAAAAACCGGGGTTGATAGTCCAAAACAGGATTACCTAATACAAGAGGTAGGAGAATGTGGGAGTTAAAAAGAGGAGAAACTACAGGAGTTGATGAAGGAGAGGCATTTAAGAGCACAACATAAATGTATCTAACGGAATTCCTGAGATGAGTACAATTACCCATGTTAACTTTTTAAATTATCATGCTGAATTGCTTTGGCATTTGAGGGGCATTTTTTTAAAGCCCCACTGAAAATCTACAGGATTATCAGTAGAATTTAGCAAGTACCCTTGGTGGGTAACTCCCCATGGAAGCTTTTCCTTCCACAGGGTTGGTAGGTCTAAGAATACACAAAGTATTTTTTGGATTTCCTATATTTTCACAGGTGGAAGTCAGTCCATTCACATCTAGTGAATAGAAAAAAAAAGTAGTAGCTTTAGGTTAATATTACAATAAATCAAAAAAGGCAGATGCCTGCATCTTCTCAGAGCTACCTCTAATCCTGCCTAAGAATCAGCCTCATGAGCTTGATAGAAAGACATTCTGCTAGTTATCCTTTCTTGAAAGACCAGAAATATTAGATTTGGATTTCAGAAAAATAATCCCCTAATTTTTAAGCTTTTTATTCCTCTTGTCTTCCACTCATAGCCCAATAATCTCATTTTACCAGATGTCAGATAGTCATGTTAGTTTCAAAGGGGAACATCTCTGAGATTTCTGGCACATGAAACATGAGTTTCTCTGATAAATGCTTCGGCTCCTCATTTAGGTAGCCCTTTTATGTAGTAGGGTTTGTATTCTTTCCACTGATGCATTTCAAGGTAATTTAGATGCCTAATTTTCAGTTGTCAGTGAAAAAAAAAAACAAAGCCCTTAGACCAATTAAGTTTAACAGAGTTTAACAGGGCAAAGAAGGATTCATGAATCAGGTAGTCCTCCAAACCAGAATACATACAAAGAGATTCCAGCACTGCTGCATGGTCAGAAGGATTTATGGACAGAAATAGGAAGGCACTGTACAGAAAGCAGAAAAGAGGCACAGAAACAGCCAGCTTGGTTACAGCTCAGTGTTTTCCTTCTTTGAACACGGTTTGAACATTTGGCTGTGAGTGGTTGAAGAATACCTGCTGTGATTGGCTAAGACTCAGCTGCTTGTTACGACGGCAAGCTATAGTCTGTTTACACATCCAGTTAGGTTACAGTTCACTATGTAAGGATAAACCTTTAGGCCAAACTCAATATATGCAAGGAGGCAACTTTAGGCTAAATTTAATTCAACAACAGTCATCTGATAGCTAGATGTTTCTCAAACTACTACCTATTGTTAAAAACCAGTTATATTTTTTAAATTTCAAATCCGCCATGGATCAATACTTTCATAAAATTCAATGAAAATGAATTACTGGAAAAATGATCACATTGGATTTCATGACAGTGTCAAGTTGCTATAAAAGATAGAAATGCAGGCCGGGCGCAGTGGCTTATGCCTGTAATCCTAGCACTTTGGGAGGCTGATGCGAGTGAATTGCCTGAGCTCAGGAGTTCAAGACCAGCCTGGGCAACACATGAAACCCCGTCTCTACTAAAATACAAAAAATTAGCTGGGCATGGTGGCACGTGCCTGTAGTCCCAGCTACTCAGGAGGCTGAGGCAGGAGAATTGATTGAATCCAGGAGGCAGAGGTTACAGCGAGCCAAGATCGCACCACTGCACTCCAGCCTGGGTGACAGAGCGAGACTCCGTCTCCAGAAAAAAAAAAAGAAAGAAAAGATAGAAATACTTACTCTCCATTTCTGTGCTTTTCAACTTTTGAACTCTATCAGATTACAGGCCAACACTACTTCACTTGTCACACTGTGATTGGCAGTGATGTAGATACTGTAAACATCTGCAGGTTGATAATATTATTTCAAGAGCTCTAAAAAGCTAGAACCGGCAATGGTGTTGCCAAAGCTCCACCCAATAGACATTTAGATTTGGAAATTTCTCCATCAAACATTCCTCTGAAGATAGTCAAGTGAAGCCAGGAAGACAATAGGTGACAAACTTATCTATACACAAATGCTAGCATTACTGAGCTGGAGTTTGCCTCTCTGATAAGTCCAGGTAAGTTTATTTACCTATCAACTGCCATTTTGTTTCAAGCCTTTCTCTTTCTAAAGTGGAGAACCCTGAATAATACTGTGGATGTGCTTTCTGATTATTTTTGTGGATTTTTTGCTTATTTTGTCTTGGATCTTGTCAGAGTGGAAAAGAGGACTGTGGTGAGAACTCTGGGTTGAACAAAATGGCTACACTCTTCTTTCACAATCCTGAAATGAAATTCAGTACCATCAACTGGCAGATAATGACAGGTGAAGATTTGAGCTTTACTGAAAGAAAAAACTCAGAACAGGTTTTGAAGATTAGACTCTTCTCACTATTCAAAATAGCAAAGACATGGAGTCAACCTACATGCCCATCCATGGCGGATTGGATGAAGAAAATGTAGTACATATACACCATGGAATACTATGCAGCCATAAAAGAATGAAATCATGTCTTCTGCAGCAACACGGATGCATCTGGAGGCTATTATCCTAAGTGAACTAACTCCGAAACAGGAAACCAAATACCACATGTTCTCACTGGCAAGTGGGAACTGAACACTGGGTACTCATGGACATAAAGATGGCAACAATAGAAACTGGAGAACTAGAGGGAGGAGTGGGGAGGGGTTGCAAAACTAACTATTGGGTACAATGATCCGTACCTGGGTGATGGGATCGATTGTACCCCAAACCTCAGCATCACACAGTATGCCAAGGTAACAAATCTGTACATGTACCCCCGAATCAAAAATAAAAGGTGAAATTATAAAAAATAAAAACCAAAATAAACTCTCTTGGAAATCTTTTAAAAAAAAAAATTTGTTCTTTTAACTGTCCTTCAGACAAGCCGAAAAGGGTGAGGAGAAGAATGTCAAAATTAGAAATTGAACTTCAGAAACCCAGAACCAATGGAACCCCTGGGAAAGAAGATATCTACAAAGTTGGTGCACAGCAACCTGGATTCCAGAAAGGACTGTTGAGTTCGGTTTAGAGATGAGAACTGCTAACTCCCAGAACTTGACAACTTATGGTGGGCTTCTAGTAACAGAATAGGATAGGCAGAAAAGAGACAGAACATGAACCTCCATTTACATGGAGCACATGAGAAATGAGAGTGAAGAAGTTGTGCCATGCTGCAGGGTTTAAACACAGAAAGCTGTATGCAAAACACAATAATTCACAAGGTGGCAGTGTGTTTTCAGGGTACAGATAATAATTACCAAAAGAGACACAGAGATGATGGGAGTGATGCAAAGTCCGACAGGTGATACTGGGTGATACTTAAAGAACAGACAAGCATCTGGGAATCCTGCCTGATTCTGAAGAACTAGCACAGGGCATCCCAACCACTGGGCCACAGACCAATACTGGCTCCTGTCAGATCAGCCACAGCATTAGATTCTCAGAGAGCGCAAACCCTATTATGGACTGTGCGTTCAAGGGATCTAGGGTGCACTCTCCTTATGAGAATTTAATGATAAATGTAATGGGCTTGAATCATCCTGAAAACATCCCCTCCCTTCCTCAACTCTGTCTGTGGAAAAATTGTCTTCCAAGAAACTGGTCCCTGGTGCCAAAAAGGTTGGGGACCACTGGACTAACGGGATAGGCAGAGTCTTTGTTTAAACAGAAACATACGTCCTCAGAAAACAAAAATTAGCTCAGAGTGAGAGAGTAAAAAATCTGCCCACCGTTTATCAGACTATATTAATATATATATATAAAGACAGCTGCAAACTGAACAGGAAATATTTCTCTTAAGGGTGTTGAAGCTATAAAGTGTCATAACAACTCCCTTTGTTGAATGACTCCTGCCTCAATTTACAACCCAGGTGCAGAGAGATTCAGATAAGGAGTTTCTGGATACAACAGTTCATCTTCATCTTAACTTTGTACATTGCAAAGAAACAGGAGCTTGGGTCTATTTCATAGTCCAAATCCCTATCCCTGTTCTGTTTTGAACCTTTCAAACACTGCTTCATTTAAATACCATCTACATTCCACTCTTTCCTGCAATCCTATAATAATTCTATCTTTTCCTTTGCTGAGCCATCTCTGCTGTGGTCCACAGTCACCTTCATTGCATTGCATCCATAAAGTCAACTGTGTCAGCTAACAGTTTTGCTCCTGGTGCACTGATTGAGCTGGGGAAATTCTCATCTGTTGACTAGAATAGTATGAAGAAGCTAGACAGAAGCCAAGTTAGAAGATCAGGTCACTCAAAGGGAATTGTTGCTTTGGTACAAGATCCAAGTCTACTTGTTGGAATCAAGATGTTAGGATAAGACAAGAAGTAAGTGTTCCATCATGCCGTACCTACATGTTGGTCTGTTGCAGTCTGAGTATCTCTTGCCTTCGGTTCTGATTGGTCTCAGAATAAGAAGATGGAGTTAGAATAGCAAAGAAAGATTCAGTGGTTTCAACTGAGGAAAGTGCCAGGAAGGTAGGAACCAGCTGATTGAGACTGAAATCCAGGAGTATACAAAAAACCCAGTGATACAAGCTCAAGCACAGCAGTCCCTGGCCAGGGGGTTTGGGTTCTCACAAAAGGAAATGCCTGGGAATTAAAATCTGCAAAGGGCGAAGAGTTTCCTACCCACAGAGCTTTCTTAACCTCTTTGAAGAGAAAAAGACTAGGCAGGAAAATAAGGAAACAGAGTAAAGGAGAGGTGGGTAGAGCAGGTGGCAAAGCCCAAAATAATGAGTTTGGGAATAAGGGAAGTACCTTACGATCAAGCTCTATAAAGTCAGTGCTTCATGCTAGAGTGGGAACTGGGCAAACTCATGGAAAACAGATTGAGTCTCATGTACTGATGATCTTTAGACTTTGCACTATTTTTCTGAGCTGCAAGGCTGCCCCATAGGAATTGACTTTTTTCTTTCTTACTTTCTTTCTTTTTTTTTAGCATCCGAACCCCAGATCCCTGTTCAGAGGGTAGAGGATGGGAACACTGTGTTGTTGGTTTGTTTCATTCTCTAGAGGATTTGCTTCCAAGCAGCAGTGAATGGATCACTGTGAGAACACAACGATATTTTCATCTATGACTAAACTATTCTATTCTATTCCTGATCCTTTTAGGGAGAGGAAAATTGTTCCTGGTTATTTTGACATAAAATTTTTCAAAACTTCCATTACAAACCATAAAGCAAGTTTGACTTCTGGGAATTTACACTTCAGTTAATAATTTTAAATGTATTTGTATGGTGACGTATAACTTTATAAAGGTTATCCTTTTATGTAAAAAATGTGTTTTTTAAACAACAACAAAATCTGTCACCACATTTGCTGATTTGTGGTATGAGCCGATGCAGAAAGAATTCTCCTGTCAGATGGGGAGGACAAGACCACCTCTGAGAGTAAGTTTTCAGATCTTGTCTTCAGTCATCTGTGGAGTAATCCATGCAGCCAGAAAGAAATCTTGAATTTCTAACAAATCCACCAGCACCACCATGATAGCCTCTTGTTCAAGAGTGACAATGTTTCCTTGGCTCTTTTACTGAGGTACAGATAAATCTAGAAACGCATTCCACTGCCACTCTTCCCTGTCCCTCTACACATACATCCTTCTTTCTTTCTTTCTTTCTTTAAAATCTCTGCTTCAAAGTGGGAAAGAAACTTAGAGGTTTCTAAGGGAAAAAGTGAATGTGAAAAAGTAAATATAAAATGATTACTAGCAGTAATTATTTTCTAAACTAGTGGCTTTCAAACTTTTTAAAACTACCACCAACAGAAAGAAAGGCATTTTCCATCAGGTCCTACTACATGTACACTTAGACATATTTGTGTGTACATATATAGATAGATATGATCCTGGTTCACCAAAGCAGTACAGATAGTACATTATGATTTTTCTTTTTTATTCTTTTGTTTTATAAAATATTTATCATTAGTCAATAAATTGATCTGATCTACTAAATGAGTGGCAACCTGCAGTTTAAAAAATACTGTTCTTGTGGGCAATATTAGCAGACAACCTATTCATCTTTATTCCAGAAAATAACTCAAAATAAGCTTTGTTTCCTAACACCAGACTTCTTGTGTCCAAAGGATCTACTTTTATGATGTTCTTTTGTAGTGTGTCTGCTCCATTCTTGCCCTGAAAGTCCAGAAGTCAATGCAGATGTGATTACATAAGAAAATCAAGATCATATCTTTGTTATTTCTGATATCAACCCTAGATTCTGAACATCCCCTGCCCCTAAATATTTCTTAAGACAAAGTTTTTATAAGAACTGGCTAGAAATTGATTCAGCTTAGGCTGTTACTGCAGGCAATGTCTGCAGAGACTTTTATTGGACTGGAAATGGCTTAGAAAGTGATGGAACAATAAAGGCAGATCAAATACCTTATGGCACTTCATAAAATGAAATGAAGCACACCCGTGAACAAAAATGAAGTTGATCTGCGTGCTGTGAACCAATATTTAAGGTATTTGTTAAATTGAAAAAAATAAGATGAACGCATTGTGTGTAGTAGACTTCCACATGTCTTTAAAAGGGGAATGTATGTGCATAGAATATTCCTGAAAGGCTCCACAAGATATTAATAATGGGAATTGCTTAGAGGCAATAGGAAAGAGATATAGAAGGCTGGGAATGTAGAAGGGTCAAGATTTAAGATAATACTTCTGTATACCTCTTTAAGGTGTTTGATTTTTTTTATTTTGTGCATATTCATATATTACTTTTTCAATTAAAAAGAGCTAATTTTTAAAAGAAATATTACGTATCAGATTTTGTGATAGTAGGGGTATTTGCAAACTCTTTAGGATGAAGGGAATTTTCCTTGTGAGCAATTGTATAAAAGGATATTGATTTTAATAAATGGATATTTACTTTAATAAATGGATATTTATGATAACACCAAGATTTATCTCCTTCATTTACGTATCTTATATATTTACAGAGTTCCATGTCCATTGCCTAACTTAGTGTTCATAGCAACCTTTTGAAGTAGTTGTGACATGTACTAGAAGCAATGCTTTACAAATTAAAGCAAAACAAAACAAAACAAAAAACTTTAAAATCTAAAGAAATTAAAAACCTAGAACATAGTCTAAGGAAAGAAGTTTAGAGTCATGACATGACTGTGATGTAGTACAAACCTGGACATTTCACACTCTTAAGAGTTACCGAGAAGTTTATGAATAGTATTTTTAAAGTCTTCAACAATACTCCTCACAATATTGATCTCTTAACTAAAGGACACTTGCATAGAGGAGGAAGAAGGCAGAAAAATAAATCTCCTGAAACTCTTTTCATAAAATATGCCTACTATTAGAAAGTAAATTGTCAATTAACAACTGGTTGAAAATTAACATTAAAGAAGTTGCATTCATAATCTCACTCTATAGATTTTCAGCTTTGCGTTAGAGCAAAGCTAAAATAATTACCTCAGTGGAAAAAGATGGAGATTTCAAAGCGTCACTACTGAATCTTGAAAAACACCTTTAAGGTTTGTGGGTTAGCGTTATAGTATCTCCCAGTTTCCCTGGGACAATCCCAATTTATATCGCCTGTCTCCGTATGATTATTCATAGCACCCCTTTCATTCTCCAAAGTGCCCTAGTTTAGATGATAAACTATATCTCCACCCTATTAAATATCAATCTCTATTCTCTATACACCTTTAAGTTTGTCATTTTCTAGAAATTGGGCTTCATCTTTGGCCTAAGAATTACCTTCATTCATGCCAAAGCTGAGTCATACTCAGCTTGTAACTGCATATATGACTCTCAAATAAGAAAGAGAAGTTTTCCAAACCATTACCCACCAGCTTTCGCTTTATTAAAGAGATTAATAGTGGGAAGGGAAATTCAGACTCAGGGTCTGGTTTAGAAGTTTTGGCGTGTTGAGATTTTCAAGGTGTGAACTAAGAATGACTTGGTGAGACTGATGTAAAGATAAATAATTGATACCACATAACACAGTTCTTCTTTTTTTCTTTTCTTTTCTTTTTTTTTTTTTTTTTTTTTGAGATGGACTAGACTAGAGTGCCGTGGCACGATCTTGGCTTACTGCAACCTCCACCTCCCGGGTTCAAGTGATTCTCCTGCCTCAGTCTCCCAAGTAGCTGGGACTAGAGACACGTGCCACCACTCCCAGCCAATATTTGTATTTTTAGTAGAGACGGGGTTTCACCATGTTGGCCAAGATGGTCTCGATCTCTTGACCTTGTGATCCACCCACTTCAGCCTCCCAAAGTGCTGGGATTACAGGTGTGAGCCACCATGCTTCTAAGTGACGCTCCTCCAGAGTCATTCATGTGTCATTTACTGGTTAACATTTGGAGAGTGGCTCCTGGGAGTAAGACACTGTTCTAAGCACTGCATCAGCTTTGTCAATAGTTTTAGGGACTTTGTACTCAATTTCTAGTGGTTTGTTGAGAGGTATTTTTTAATCAGATTTTAACATCAGATACTATACATCCGATTACAGATCAGATTTTATACATCAACCCGTCTCTGAGCTCTTTCTGACTAGCACTCTTTAGAATTTCTGTGATTTATAACTACTCTATTTGATCATTAGAAAGATTATTCCCATAGCCCAGGCAGGTTGAATAGTAGCTGCAATTTTTTTTTCATGTAACAAATAAATGTATTTCCTCCATAGAACAAGCAACTGAATCCAAAGCCAAGTTGGCTATCACAGTACAGCATCTTTTACTCAGCAGTAAGCAGACCACCTCTCCAGAATATATAACTATGGAGATTTAAGGCGATGCCACAGGTTGCTTTTAAGAAGTGTCTGCCTGTTACATTCTCTGCAGCACATGGCACTTAAATTAAAGTTATCATGTAGTGATTACTTGAGGTTTCTGCGTGAAGTATTAAAGAATATTTTAATTGTTGTTTTATGTTTAGACTTACACTTTTAACAAAGTATTTTCAGAACATGAATATTAACAGGCATGTACCAAAGGTCATGCATTCAGAGTCTCTCTCTGCAGGAGTTAGGCCTTGGTTCTGAATCCAACTGTTTGATTTGATTCCCCTACTTGTTTTTGTGGATGTTTACATATGTCTTCTGTTTATCTCTCCCCTTTCTTTACTTTCTTGGAAATCTTTTTTTCCTATCCCATCACCAAACTTTTCACAAAGGGAATCTTATGGGTTTTCTTTTGTTCTAATCATCACTGGTTGAGTGGTTACTGTCACTGCCTTCACTGTCACTGTCACTTCCATTGTTGTTACCATTACCAGACTTGCTCTGGTTGTCACTCTCATCACTGCTTTCAGACGTGCTGTCACTGCTATCACTGCTGTCACTGCTGTTGCTGCTGTCACTGCTATTGCTGCTGTCACTGCTATCACTGCTGTCACTGCTTTCGCTGCTGTCACTGCTATCACTGCTGGCACTGCTGCCACTGCTATCACTGCTGTCGCTGCTATCACTATCACTGCTATCACTGCTTTCGCTGCTGTCACTGCTATCACTGCTGTTGCTGCTGTCACTGCTATCACTGCTGTCACTGCTTTCGCTGCTGTCACTGCTATCACTGCTGTCGCTGCTGTCGCTGCTATCACTGCTGTCACTGCTTTCACTGCTGTCACTGCTATCGCTGCTGTCACTGCTGTCACTGCTATCGCTGCTGTCACTGCTGTCACTGCTATCGCTGCTGTCACTGCTGTCACTGCTGTCACTGCTGTCACTGCTATCGCTGCTATCGCTGCTGTCACTGCTATCGCTGCTATCACTGCTGTCACTACTATCACTGCTGTCACTGTTGTCACTGCTATTGCTGCTATCACTGCTGTCACTGCTGTTGCTGCTGTCGCTGCTGTCACTATTGCTGCTGTCACTGTTGTCACTGCTATCGCTATTGCTGCTGTCACTGCTATCACTGCTGTCACTGCTATCGCTGCTATCACTGCTATCACTGCTGTCACTACTATCGCTGCTGTCACTGCTGTCACTGCTATTGCTGCTATCACTGCTGTCACTGCTGTCGCTGCTGTCACTGCTGTCACTATCACTGCTGTTACTGCTGTCACTGCTGTCACCACTATCACTGCTGTTGCTGCTGTCACTGCTATCGCTGCTGTCACTACTACTACTGCTGTCACTGCTATTGCTGCTGTCACTACTATTACTGCTGTCACTGCTATCGCTGCTGTCACTACTATTGCTGCTGTCACTGCTATTGCTGCTGTGGCTACTATTGCTGCTGTCACTACTATCACTGCTATCACTGCTGTCACTGCTATTGCTGCTGTCACTACTATCGCTACTGTCACTACTGTCACTACTATCACTGCTGTTGCTGCTGTCACTACTATTGCTGCTGTCACTACTGTCACTGCTATCACTGCTGTCACTGCTATCGCTGCTGTCACTGCTATCACTGCTGTCACTGCTATTGCTGTTGTCGCTACTATTGCTGCTGTCACTGCTATCGCTGCTGTCACTGCTATCACTGCTGTCACTGCTATCGCTGCTGTCACTGCTATCACTGCTGTCACTGCTATTGCTGTTGTCTCTACTATCACTGCTGTCACTACTATCACTGCTGTCGCTGCTATTGCTGCTGTCACTACTATTGCTGCTGTCACTACTGTCACTATCACTGCTGTTGCTGCTGTCACTGCTACTGCTGCTGTCACTATCACTGCTGTCACTACTATCACTGCTGTCACTGCTATTGCTGCTGTCACTGCTATCACTGTTGTCACTACTGTCACTGCTGTTGCTGTCACTGCTGTCTGACTTACTGTCACTATCACTGCTGTCACTGCTATCTGATTTGCTGCTGTCTGACTTGCTGTCGCTGTTGTCACTACTATCACTACTGTCACTATTGCTGCTGTCACTACTATCACTACTGTCGCTGCTATCACTGCTGTCACTACTGTCACTGCTATTGCTATAACTACTGTCACTGCTATTGCTGCTATCACTACTACCACTGTCACTGCTGTCACTGTCACTGTTATCACTGCTGTCACTGTCACTGCTGTCACTACTGTCACTACTGTCACTGCTATCACTGCTGTCACTATCACTGCTACTGTTGCTATCACTGCTGTCACTGTCACTGCTATCACTACTATCACTGTCACTACTATCACTGCTGTCACTGCTATCTGATTTACCTTTGCCACCATCAGATTTGTCATTGTCATCATTGCCATTGTTACCATTGCCATTACTGTCACTATTATTAGTGTCTGACGTGCTATCACTGTCATCATCTTCTCCTTTTGAGTGACTGCCATTGCCATTATCTTTTGATTCATCAGAGTTATAAGAAGCATCCCCTCGACTACTGCTGTCATTGTCACTTTCTGAATTAGAATCATCATTGCCATTAGATTCGTCACTGCTATTGGGATCATCTCCTTGCATGGACTTATCATCAAAATCATAACTGTCATATCCATCACTATTGCTGTCACTACCTGTGTTGCTGTGTCCAACTTTATTTCCTGGTTCTGGTTTTTGGCCAGGTCCTTCTATGTTGTCAACCTCTCCTTGTGTCTTGACATTTCCTTTGCCCAAGATCATTCCATGTTGTCCTTTATCCTCTTTATCTTCATTGACTTTCCCAACTTCTTTGGTAATATTTCTGCTGCCACTGCTGGGACCTTTGATTTCTATTCCCTATGGAAGGATGGAGGAAAGAATGATTAACTAGTGAATATTTGCTGCAAAATTGCATTGATCTAAGGAAGAATAACTGGGAAAAATTGCCAAGGGATAGGAGTTCCACTTCTAGTACTTCACAGTTATTTGTGAAAATGTGCTTTATTCTGTAATTGAAAGCACCCTGGTGTTTAGATTCCTTAAAAATTCACCCACATTCCTACCCAGTAGGAACTTTTGTAAGCAATTACATGGGGGATCCATGATTTCACATAAGACTTTTCTAGAATTGTAACTACGTTCTCAGAAATGTATGATTTTTAAAGTTGTTCTATATGGAAGTCTAGTAAGGACTCTAGCTTTTCCTTAAATAGTTAAGTAATATGGATGCAAAAATACATGGACGCTTGTCATGGTTTATTTTTGTGCTAGCATCAATAGTTGGAGGGGAAGAATTTAAACTGCCATTGAAAGAAATCAGCTTTACAAACTAACCTTATCTTGGCTCTTCCCAACAGTGTGTGGCTCTGATTCTTTGGTGATTCCGTTTTCTACACCTTTGCTTTCTCTGTGGTTGAGCTTCTGGGTGTCCTCCATTCTTTGGCTGCCATTGTCTTCCGGAACACCAGCAGAATTCTCCTCACTCTTGGAGGTGTTGTCTCCGTCAGCATCATTATGGGGATCTTCTTTGCCTTCGGGATCAAAATCTTCATTACTTTCCGAATTTTGACCTGTACTAGTATCATGATCATCTTCTTTCCCGTGGTCCTGGCCGTCCTGGCCCTCCTGTCCCTTGCTGTTATCATTACTGTCTTTTCCATTCCCTGTTTCTTCATCTTCATCATCACCAGAACCTTTGTCTTCATCCTCATCTGCTCCATTCCCACTAGGACTCCCGTCGGAATTATCCAGGCCTGCATCTTCTCTAGTGCTGGGTGTTACCTCAGCCTCCTTAGTCCCATTTCTGTTGCTGTTGATCTGAGGTGTTATTTCACTTGTATTACCCTCATTTCCACAGGAATTCTCAATTATTTCATCCTCATTGTCTGTACTGTTATTGCTTCCAACTACTTGGGGTCCATCTTCTTGGACAACAGTGGCACCTTCATTGTGACCTGCATCTCCAACATCCCCATTTGGGGTATTCTTATCAGTATTTCCATTAGTGTTGCTTCTGTTTGTGGTTCCAGCATTGTCAATGATGCTTACTTGTCCCTGGATGCCATTTGCTGTGGTGTTTTCTTCTTTCCTGTGTATTCCATCATGATCATATGTTTCTGCCTTTCCTGTGTCCCCATTCCAGCCCTCAATATTCCCCTCTTCGTTTACTAATGTGGAATATGTAGAAAAGCTCTTCCCTCCTACTTCTGCCCACTCAGAGCCATTCCCTTCTCCCTTGTGACCATCTTGGGTATTCTCTTGCCTTCCTTTATCACCTTCATGCACGGGAACACCACTTTCTTTGATGGTTTCACTGGCATTTAACTTATCCTGAAAAAGAAACATTCAATTAATTACAAGTATCAGTGATCTTGAAGGAAAGCAAATTGCAATGTTGGGGAAATTAATAGAATGTAGCAACTCAGAAATAGGAGAAAAAAGAAATATATTACATCCTATACCTGTTCTGACACGTTTGATCTTGCTAGGAGATGCAAATTCACGGATTTTTCGACATGCTTCTCCAGTGGTTTGCTTTGAGGAACCTGCCAAGTAGAAAATACTGGCTATTGAAAAGGTTCTTTTTTGGGAATATGTGCATGAGCATGCACACACACACACACACACACACACACACACACACACACAAACACACACACACACATTCTTTCCTCAATGAAGGAGAAAAGTTTAACACAAAGGCCAAAGTATGATCTAATCAGATAGAAAAGAGAAGTGGCTTCTTACAGGGCTTGTGTAGAATTTAAACTGGGCACATGGATATTTTTCACTGCAGTATTACCAATTTTATGGATATGCTAGGTGAGCCCACTTATCTCAACTGTAGAAGGAAAGAGTCTTGTAGAAAGACAAGGGGATAGACCTCTGGTGTTTTTGCACAACAAGTCTCTTGCACTAGCACAAGACCTGCTCTAAGTGTAATCCTGACCAAAACTCTTAAGAGAACAGGAGGCATGACCAGAGCCTGCACAGAAGCAAAATCAAGTATTACGCTGTTATACTTCTGTGCTCTGCAACAGCACATTTGAAATACTTGAGAACATTTTCAACTACATAAATACCAAATGTTTGGTATTATGAAAGCATATGAAAATGTTAAACATGATGGCTGGCTACTAAATTACAAATGGTTGAGTTTTCTCAATTTTTTATTGGTATTTATCATATATTCCAAATTTTCCAAAGTGAGCACGTAAATAATAACTCTGAGTGAAACATTAGTTTCCTATATGTTGAAAAAAATCTACTTTTTCTTATTATTCTTTCTTGGAAACTTCCTAAACAGCACAGACTTTGTTCATATTAGAATGAAATTCACAGAGTATGAAGCAAAGATGGACAAAGTCTCCATGACTTCTGGGCACTAAGTGTAAATTAATCTGAATAAATGTTTTAAATAATAATAATCCTTCAGGCAAGATGTGAATTTCTATAGAGGAATGAGACGATGAGCTGGAGTGGTTTGGTTGAAACCTCACAGACATCGCGTAAAGCCCTTAGTGCAAATCTAAATGTTTAGACTCAGCCTGTTAAAAAAAAATTAAGGAACAGTATATACACACACACATATACACACACACGTGCATGTACAGACACACACACACAAGATTTTGTATTAATGTTAGGTTAAAAGAGATAACAAAGTGTAGAGGTTTTCTGAGAAAGGCATACTTACTGGAATGGCCCATGCTACTGCCCAAATGCAAAAATATGCAATTATCTTCATTTTCTTTAGGAATAATAATAATCAATGGCTGTATAAAAAAGGAACAGCACAAAATTACTTACAAAGTAAAAGTGATAATCATAATCCTATATTTTTTTGATGTGTAAGCATTTGCCCTTTTCCTGGGCAAGAAGCATGTATCTAACATGAGAAGACATATGATGTTCCAGAAAATACCTGGTGTGGTTATGGGGACATCACCAGGCTTAGCACTAATGTAGCTTCCTAGATTTTTTCTGCCTGTGCCGATGAAGGAAAATAGCCATATAGCTACAAAGAGTATAGCTGTAACTTTGTTCTTCCGCAATTCTTGGATGTAAAAACATCTTTTTCTCTTCTGAATAGCTTTAATCAAGTACTAAGTAATTCTGCTGAAATTGTGCTTAAAAGATAAAACACGTGTCATCCTTACTCCAAATCTATAGAATTGAGCTCTACTAGACTTTAAGAGCAAGAAATTACTAACATGAGGGAGCCTACGCTAGTGGAAAGAATTTGGGGTTTGTATTCAGAGACCTGGGTTCAAATGTTACCCCTGCTACTTGCTGTGTAAGCTTGAGACATTTAAGTAGGTTTATTATCCCTCTACTGGAATAATAACAAAACTTGCACCTCAGAACTATCCTGAAATTTGGTAGAATTATCTCTGAGAGGCCCTCTCTGACTCCACTTCAAATGGTATTTAGTATCTCGTTCCTTTTTATACCAAGTCGTTTTGCACATCTCACTGGTAACACATTGCACTGTTTAAAATTGCCTAGTTACTTGTGTGTTGCCCTGATTTACTGTAAACTCCCGAGACCCAGGAGAGTGTCTTGGTGATTATTGTATTCCAATGCAAAGCACAGAAAAAGACATTTTCTGAATGTTGTTGATAAATATTTATGACTATAAGCAATATCTAGCATTGCTTCAGGCACTTTGCAATTTTCTAACAAATGATAGCAATTATTATATGGGACTTCTAAAATCATGATTCTTCATCCCTGTTAGAATTCAAATTCAGAAATGGTCTAAGAATATGTTTCTGATAAGTTGGAACAGACATTTTATAATCTGTGTGAGTAAAAAAATCAATTTATATTACAAGTTGGATTTCTTGATGTAATGGTGTCATTACTATAGAAAGGAGAGTTTTACTCCTGTTTCATGAACTCCCACTGCATGTATAGATTATAATGCTGCATGTCATAAAATGGCTTTGATTGAATTTAATGGTGATAGGGAAAATATAATAAAACTTCACTGAATATCAAGTGTCATGAGAATTATTGGTGTTTTCTCACAGGAGAGATGACACAGTTCCAGAGCTACTGAGGGGGAAAAAAGTGCTCCCTCTTACAGCTGTTCAACAGAAAGCCAAGAACAGCTAGAGCTCCTTCTGAAATGCCATAGATTCAAGTGAGGCTGAGGTGACACCAGGACAAGTATCATGCAGAGCTCTGGGGCACCGAGGGTGAAGGCCAGCTGTTTACTAAGCCACAGTCATCCTGTACTTTGCAGTTCCAAGCCTACTCATTACATAGCTCTGCAGAAGGCCCATCTGCACTGTGATTTGGAAGAGCCACAGCATCCTGGAAAGGTACCTGCAGCCAAGGCCAGAGGGATGTGTGTCCCATTTCTGAGCTACAGTCCAGAAATCTGACCACTACATCTCTCTCTCAGCTCCACTCCGGAACAATTCCGTGATGCTCATCACTGTTTCCAAGGCAGGTGAATGACTTCGAAGACTACTATAAAAATGGCCCAGGTGTTCTCAGCATGAAACAGACTTCAGAATTTTGCAAACCTCCTTCAGATTATTTCATTTATTGTTACTCGTGAAATGAGATTTAGCTTCATTTCATTTAGCAATTAGATTTGGCATCACTAGTGATTGCTAAATTTCATTTCATGTGGGACAATAATAAGTAATAGTAAGTGATAAAATACTGAAAAGCAAAGCCTAATTAAAGCCTTGTTTGAAAGCCCAAGGTGGATTTTTTGATATCTGAGTTATCTCATTTTTATCAAAACTAATCAAAGTGCCCAGATAATTAATTATCAGATTTCCACCTCAGTTGGCCAGTTTTTCAGTATGAGGTCTTTCTTTCTCCCAATCTATCTCTTCCTTAACTCACAATTATCCATTATCTTTTATACATACTATCAATATGACAAGCCAAAAAGGAAGCAAACAATCTAATCATTAAGGGGTATTTGCTTCTTAAAATCAAACTGGCTTTGTCTTTGAAATTCAAAGTTCTTTCTAAATGGATCAGTTGGTTCTGAGTAAAAAGAATATTTCACCTTACCTTAAAAGGCTTCAAAAGGACTTTGAAAATCCAGAATTTCTTATCTTTCTCTTTGAAGACTGAAAGTGGCCCACTGTCCTGGATTTTTGCATGACAATTTTGTACTTGCCGAAATTTAAACTCAGTTTGATAATTTTCTCAACCAATCACTGTTTAGGATCCCTGATATGGGGTTATAAAGTGTCATCGTGTCTATGAAGCACATAATAACTTCCCCACTTCCTTCACTTGCTGATATATATTTGCTCACTGAACCATTCGGTTCCAAAAGGACTAGACTTACTTTCACTTAATTAAACAGCTCCTGTAAGGCTGTTTCACATCTTAAATATAGAGAATCAGTGTAACATATCTGAAAAGAGCCACTTAAACCCTGTCACCCTGACATTTCTTGTCTTGCCAAGGTTGGCAATCTAAGAAAACTCTAGGTTTCTTTAGTAAATATGACTGCCTATTTAAGACCCCTATCATTCTTGAGGTAGATATTAAAGTTTCTGTGCTATAATTCAAGAAACTGTCCACATGCAACAGCCTTGACGTTGCCTGAGGGATCTTTAACAATCTATAAACAGTAACTCCTCTGAAATCTCTCTGATTTAACTGAAATAAGCAGTGACATAAAAGCTTAAGAATCTATTCATTGAGTATTCAAACTACATTTTAAAAACAGATATTCAAAATATCAAAAGTAGCAAGATGTTTAAAGGTGCATAAAGACAAAAAATTTAGCTGTCCATTATGTCTCAATTATCTGTGTTAGCTGCAGAATGCAAAATAGAAAATTAGACTTTACATCTAACAAGTTTTGCAATATGAGTGCACCATTCTCTTGAACCCTAGATGTACTACAATGCAGGTAATCCCTAAAACATTTATTTAATTCATGCATTCAAAAACTTGACAGTCTTTTTCTATATACTTGTTTAGCATTTTCAGGAATATGCCAATTTTTGTGTTACAATATTAAAGAATGTGAAACACATAAGACCACTAATGCTATATCACTATGCAACAGTGATATCCCCAGAATATGTATACAAAAATATATGGTATTTATATATAGCACAAAGCTTTATATGTAGGGAAAAAGTAAGGTTGAAAGGAAATGAATGGAATGGAATGGAAACGAAATTTGCCTTGAAGTTGTTTTCATAGCAAATACTTTTTTATTCATATAGCATATTTACTTGGGCAGATTAAAGGGCCTAACAACTTTTAACAAGACTCAAGTAACTTTTGGGAGTGACACCCTTACCCACACACACATTCATCAGTGGAGGTTGGTGAGCTAAACTTGCCTTTCTTTTCCTTAATTTGAATTAATATGAGTTATAGTCAGAGATTTCAATAGCCCTCTATTAATAATTGAAAGAAAAACATAATTGATATAAAAGCTTTAAACAGAAGTTTCACCCAACTTGATCTAATTGACATCTACAGATGACTTCATCCAACAGCAGAAGAATAAACATTCTTTTAAAGTGTACCTGGACTACTTACCAAGATAGAACGTAGCCTGAGCCTCAAAATGAATCTCAGTAAATTTAAAAGAATTCAAGTCATACAAAGTATGTTTACTGACCACAATGGAAGGCAATTAGAAATCAATAACGAAAGAATTCTGGAAAACCACAAGTATTTTCAGGTTAAGTGGAACACTCATAAATAGTCAATGGGTGACAGAAGAAACCAAAAGGGAAATTCAGAATATATGGGATGACTGAAAATGAAAGCATAGCATATCAAAATCTGTGAGATGTCACTAAAGGAGTTATTTAGGATGAAATTATAGCACTAAATAACCATATATGAAGAGAAGAAGTTTCAAAACAATGACCTCATTTTCCACCAAAGAAGGAAAAATTAAGTTCAAAGTATATAGAGAAAATGAAATAATAAAGATCAGAACTGAAATTAATTAAATAGAAAACAGAAAAACAATAAAGAAGGTCAGTGAAACCAAAAGCTGATTCTATGAGAAGTTCAATAAAATTAGAAGATTCTTTCCAGACTAATGAGGGAAATAAAGGAGAAGACACGAATTAACAATATCAGGAATGAGAGAAATGACAACTCTATAGATTTTATAGGCACTCTATAAATATTCTATAAGGGTTAATAAGGAAATACTGGAAACATCTTTATGTTAATGAATTAATAACTTAGACAAAGTGGATAGATTCCTTAAAACCAACAAAACTCACTCAAGAAAAAATAGGTAACTTGAATTGCCCCATATCTATTAAAGAAATTATATTCAGTTTAAAACTTTCCCAGAGAGAAAACTTTGGGCCCAAATGGTTTCACTTTGGAGGCATTAGTGGTTCAGCGGTAGAGTTCTTGCTGCTCAAGTGGTTTCACTGACAAATTCTATGACATACTTAAGGAAGATATCATTCCAATCCTACACAAAGTCTTTTAGAAAATTGAGAAGGAGAAAATACTTCACAGCTCATTCTATGATGCCAACATTACCCCAATATCAAAACCAAAAATGTTGTAAGCATATAATACTACTGACCTATATCCATCATAAGTATTAATACAAAAATTTTAAATATGTTAGTGAATCAAACCCAATAATTGTTTTTAAAAGATGATACATAATGAGCAAGTAAAATTTATTCCAGGTGTGCAAGGCTGGCTTAATATTTAAATGTTAATCAATGTGGCTGGGCGTGGTGGTTCACACCTGTAATCCCAGCACTTTGGGAGGCTGAAGCAGGCAGATAACGAGGTCAAGAGATCGAGACCATCCAGGTTAACACAGTGAAACCCTGTCTCTACTAAAAACATGAAAAATTAGCCAGCCATGGTGACAGGCGCCTGTAGTCCCAGCTACATGGGTGGCTGAAGCAGGAGAATGGTGTGAACCCAGGAGACAGAGCTTGCAGTGAGCCAGTATCATGCCACTGCGCTCCAGTCTGGGTGACAGAGTGAGACTCTATCAAAAAAAAAAAAAATAATCAATTTAATTCACCATATTAACAAAGACAGAAAACCACATAATCTCATTGGCAAAGAAAAAGATTTCAAAAATCCAACATTCACTTCCGATTTTTAAAATCTCACTAGACAAATAAAACACATGTCAAAAATCCACCATTCATTGTGATGTTAGGGTGTCAATTTTAGATTTTTCCTGCTTTCTCCTGTGGGCATTTAGTACTATAAATTTCCCTCTACACACTGCTTTAAATGTGTCCCAGAGATTCTGGTACGTTGTGTCTTTGTTCTCATTGGTTTCAAAGAACATCTTTATTTCTGCCTTCATTTCGTTATGTACCCAGTAGTCATTCACGAACAGGTTGTTCAGTTTCCATGAAGTTGAGCAGTTTTGAGTGAGTTTCTTAATCCTGAGTTCTAGTTTGATTGCACTGTGGTCTGAGAGAGAGTTTCTTATAATTTCTGTTCTTTTACATTTGCTGAGGAGTGCTTTACTTCCAACTATGTGGTCCATTTTGGAATAAGTGTAATGTGGTGCTGAGAAGAATGTATATTCTGTTGATTTGGGATGGAGAGTTCTGTAGATGTCTATTAGTTCCGCTTGGGGCAGAGCTGAGTTCAATTCCTGGATATCCTTGTTAACTTTCTGTCTCGTTGATCTGTCTAATTGACAGTGGGGTGTGAAAGTCTCCCATTATTATTGTGTGGGAGTCTAAGTCTCTTTGTAGGTCTCTAAGGACTTGCTTTATGAATCTGGGTGCTCCTGTATTGGGAGCATATATATTTAGGATAGCTCTTCTTGTTGAATTGATCCCTTTACCATTATGTAATGGCCTTCTTTGTCTCTTTTGATCTTTGTTGGTTTAAAGTCTGTTTTATCAGAGACTAGGATTGCAACCCCTGCCTTTTTTTGTTTTCCATTTGCTTGGTAGATCTTCCTCCATCCCTTTATTTTGAGCCTATGTGTGTCTCTGCACATGAGATGGGTCTCTGAATACAGCACACTTGATGGGTCTTGACTCTTTATCCAATTTGCCAGTCTGTGTCTTTTAATTGGAGCACTTAGCTGATTTACATTTAAGGTTAATATTGTTATGGGTGAATTTGATCCTGTCATTATGATGTTAGCTAGTTATTTTGCTCATTAGTTGATGCAGTTTCTTCCTAGCATCGATGGTCTTTACAATTTGATGTGTTTTTGCAGTGGCTGGTACCAGTTGTTCCTTTCCATGTTTAGTGCTTCCTTCAGGAGTTCTTGTAGGGCAGGCCTGATGGTGACAAAATCTCTCAGCATTTGCTTGTCTGTAAAGGATTTTACTTCTCCTTCACTTATGAAGCTTAGTTTGGCTGGATATGAAATTCTGGGTTGAAAATTCTTTTATTCAAGACTGTTGAATATTGGCCCCCACTCTCCTCTGGCTTGTAGAGTTTCTGCCGAGAGATCCTCTGTTAGTCTGATGATCTTCCCTTTGTGGATCACCCGACCTTTCTGTCTGGCTGCCCTTAACATTTTTTCCTTCATTTCAACTTTGGTGAATCTGATGATTATGTGTCTTGGAGTTGCTCTTCTCAAGAGGTATCTTTGTGGTGTACTCTGTATTTCCTGAATTTGAATGTCGGCCTGTCTTGCTAGGTTGGGGAAGTTCTCCTGGATAATATCCTGCAGAGTGTTTTCCAAATTGGTTCCATTCTCCTTGTCACTTTCAGGTACACCAATTAGACATAGATTTGGTCTTTTCACATATTTCTTGGAGGCTTTGTTCGTTTCTTTTTACTCTCTTTTCTCTAAACTTCTCGCTTCATTTCATTCACTTGATCTTGAATCACTTATACCCTTACTTCCAGTTGATCGAATCGGCTACTGAAGCTTGTGCGTTCGTCACATAGTTCTCATGCCATGGTTTTCAGCTCCATCAGGTCATTTAAGGACTTCTCTACACTGGTTATTTTAGTTAGCCTATCATCTAATCTTTTTTCAAGGTTTCTAGCTTCTATGTAATGGGTTCGAAATTCCTCCTTTAGCTCAGAGAAGTTTGATTGTCTGAAGCCTTCTTCTCTCAACTCGTCAAAGTCATTCTCCGTCCAGCTTTGTTCTGTTGCTGGCGAGGAGCTGCATTCCTTTGTAGGGGGAGAGGAGCTCTGATTTTAGGATTTTCAGCTTTTCTACTCTCAGGACATAGGCATGGGCAAGGACTTCATGTCTAAAACATCAAAAGGAATGGCAACAAAAGCCAAAATTGACAAATGAGATCTAATTAAACTAAAGAGCTTCTGCACAACAAAAGAAACTACCATCAGAATGAACAGGCAACCAAAGAATGGGAGAAAACTTTTGCAATCTACTCATCTGACAAAGGACTAATATCCAAAATCTACAAATAACTCAAACAAATTTACAAGAAAAAAAACAACTCCATCAAAAAGTGGGCAAAGGATATGAACAGACATTTCTCAGAAGAAGACATTTATGCAGCCGACAGACACATGAAAAAATGCTCATCATCACTGGCCATCAGAGAAATGCAAATCAAAACCACAATGAGATACCATCTCACACCAGTTAGAATGGTGATCATTAAAAAGTCAGGAAACAACAGGTACTGGAGAGGATGTGGAGAAACAGGAACACTTTTACACTGTTGGTGGGACTGTAAACTAGTTCAACCATTGTGGAAGACAATGTGGCGATTCCTCAAGGATCTAGAACTAGAAATACCATTTGACCCAGCCAACCCATTACTGGGTATATACCCAAAGGATTATAAATTATGCTGCTATAAAGACACATGCACATGTATGTTTATTGTGGCACTATTTGCAATGGCAAAGGCTTGGAACCATCCCAAATGTCCATCAATGATAGACTGAATTAAGGAAATGTGGCATATATACACCATGGAATACAATGCAGCCATAAAAAAGGATGAGTTCATGTCCTTTGTAGGGACATGGATGAAGCAGGAAACCATAATTATCAGCAAACTATGGCAAGGACAGAAAACCAAACACCACATGTTCTCACTCATAGGTGGGAATTGAACAATGAGAACACTTGGACGCCGGAAGGGGAACATCACACACCGGGGCCTGTCGTGGGGTGGGGGAACGGGGGAGGGATAGCATTAGGAGATATACCTAATGTAAATAATGAATTAATGGGAGCAGCACACCAACATGGCACATGTATACATATGTAACAAACTTGCATGTTGTGTACATGTACCCTAGAACTTAAAGTATAATAAAAAAAAATCCACCATCCATTTCTGATTTTAAAACTCTCATTAGGCAAAGAAGAAACACATCAAAAATCCAACATTCACTTTTAATTTAAACACTCATTAGGCGGCTGGGCGCAGTGGCTTATGCCTGTAATCCTAGCACTTTGGGAGGCCAAGGCGGGTGAATCACTTGAGATCAAGAGTTCGAGACCAGCCTGGCCAACATGGTGAAGCCCCGTCTCTACTAAAAATACAAAAAAAAAATTAGCTGATCACAGTGGCAGATGCCTGTAATCCCAGCTACTCAGGAGGCTGAGGCATGAGAATTGCTTGAACCCAGGAGGCGGTGATTGCAGTGAGCCAAGATCACACTGCTGCACTCCATCCTGGATGACAGAGCGAGACTCTGCCTCAAAAACAGACAAACAAACAAACAAAAAACTCATTAGGCAAGTAAAATACATTTAAAAATTCCAACATTCACTTCTAGCTTTAAAATTCTCATTAAGCAAAGAAGAAACATTTCAAATGAAACCCAGCATTCATTTGTGATTCTAAAAATAAACAAAAGCTCTCAGCTATCTAAGAATAGAAGGGAACTTCCTCAACCTGATAAAAGGCATCTTTTGGTGCAAAAGTGATTGTGCTTTTTTGCAATTACTTTTAATGGCAAAACCACACTTGCTTTTGCACCAACCTAATAACATTACACTTAATGCTTAACTACTGAATGGTTTCCCCCAATATCAGAAGCAAGGCAAATATATCTACTCTCACCATTTCTATTCAATATTGTTCTTGAGTTTCTAAGAAAGAAAAGAAATAAAAGGCATTCAGGTTGGAAAAGAGGAAGTTAAATAATCTTTATTTTGCAGACAATATTATCATCTATGTAGAAAATCCAACTGAATATACAAAAAGGTTACTAGAACTAAGAAGTGAGTTAAGTAAGGTTATAGGATACGATATCAATAATAAAAAAATTTCTATTTACTAGCAATTAACAATAAAAAATTAAATTAAAAACAATAAATTTATAATTCTATCAACAGTACAGTATGTGGTGATAAATCTGAAGGCCTGAACATTGAAAAACTGTAAATATTGCTGAGATAAGTTAAAGACTATTTAAATAAAGATACATATCATGATAATGGGTCAAAAGACTCAATACTAACATGTCAAGTCTCCAAAAATTTATCTATAGATTCAATATTGGAAAGTTATTCCAAAATTCACATGGAAATGCAAGGGAATTAGATTAGCCAAAGTTAATTTTTCAAAAGAAAAAGAGGACTCATTAGGTTAGGTTAGACTTACTCAGGTTTTCCTTTATTTTAAGGCCAATTGATTAGTAAACTTAATTACATCTGCCTAATCACTTTCACCACATAATAAGATATAACCATGGAAATGATATTTCATTATATTTACAGGTTCCACTCCCACTCAAAGGGGAGGGGATTATATAAGGGTGAGGGTTATTGGCGGTTATCTTAAAATTCTACTTATCACATGTTTTAATCTATAGTGACAGAAAATAGATCAGTGGGTGCCTGAGGTCAAGGGAGAAGGAGTGGGAGGAAGGAGTTATAAAGGACCACAAGGAAACTTCAACGAATACTTTTCATTATCTTGATTGTGGTGACAGTTTCATGGCTGTTTACCACAACAAAACTTATCAAATTGTACACTTTATGCACAGTTTGTTGTACATCAATTACATCTCAGTAAAGCTGGTTTAAAAAAAAAAAAAGAAGTAATTAACCCATTTTGGCCAGCCCCATTTCAAATCCTGTAAATTGAGAAGTTAAAACTAAGGCTTTATAGTAAGGAATTGCTAAAAGGAAACATAAACCCCAATTTGTTGTGGAAATTGAACAATTTCCTAAAATTTAAGATCAGAAGTCAGAAATCTACCTCAATTTAGTAACTAAATAAGTTCTTTAAAAACCCTTCATTAGAATCAATTACTCTGTTCCCAAGGAAAGAGTTTGAAATTGAACTCTTCACCTAGTTAGCTATTCTATTACCATGATTTTGAACCATTTGCCTTCCTGTTTTCTTCAATTTGGACAAACATCACTGAGCTAAATGGCAAAACTAAGGCAAGAATAGTAATAGCGACATGGCCACAGAGGATCACCCAACTCAAATTACTTTAAATTGGTGCAAGACCTGTTCACAAAACCAGCAGAAGGTATTTGAGTAGGAGTTCTCTGCATATGCAGATTTACAACATCCCTGCTGGGTGTCTTTGATTGGTGGAAGTTTAAAAGGCAAAAATCTTCAATTCAATTTCTCAATATTGCATTAATTGGTGCAATTCAGAAGACAGACACAATATTAAATTGGGAAATAAGAGTAACTTTTAAATTGGGGGATTTTTAGTAAAGCAGACTTCCCGTCATAATACGGATGGGTCTCATCCAGCCAACTGAAGGTCTGAATAAAACAAAAGACTGATCTCCCTCAGGCAAGGAAGAATTCTTCAACAGCCAGTTTTGAATTTAAACCACAACATCAGCTCTTCCCTAGGCCTCCAGTCTATCTGCTCATTCTGCAAGTTTTAGGCGTAAATTACCAGCCTCAATAACCAAGTGCGGGAACTCTAAACAGTTCTTTCTATGTATATACATGCATCCAACTGGTTTTGTTTCTCAAGAGAACCTAGAATAATCTATTCACCAAGTCCAAGTCCTGTGCTTGTCATAAACTTTCTTAGAATTGTTGGAAAGTGATATATTTTAAATTAAACCCCAAAATTTTGATAAGTTATTTTATTTAGTGTTATAAGTAAATTACTAATCTTTGGTAAAAACAGAAGTTTAATGGCTCCCATTCTTACTCTCATTGTGGGCGTTGAGCCTCCTAATAGACTCATTTGTCACCAGTCTCTGTTTCTGCCAATCCCAAATCCCCCATGAAGATGCCAAAAAAAAAAAAACTTTCTAAAATCAAATATAATTATGGCACTACTTTGATTCAAACTTTTCAGTAGTTGCTTAGTCTGGCTTTGAACTTCTCAAATGATCCAGCTTCAGCTTGTGCCACTCACTCATCTTTGAGAACTCATAGAACCTGAAGCACAATCTGTTCTGGAAATATCACAGAGATACAGGCCTGTGATATGGCCAGTATCTGGTTGCCAGGCATCCTATATATACAAGAGGTGTCCTGTACTAAATGATTTTGTCCTGAGTCCTATATTGGCTTTGCCAGGATGCCTTAAATGTCTTGTATTCTGTTTTTTTCAATAACTACAAAAAGTTTGCAGTTAGTTTTCTGCCACGGTTATTGAATCTCAAATGGTAACACTAGCTAAAAAAATCGTATCTCCACAAATAGAAATCTGGATAATCCTCTAAGATTCCTCTTGCAGGCTTGGCTGAGGACAGACCAAAAGGGGGAAACTGAAAATTAAAATAGCTTGTTTTTCATATTCAAAAGAGGAAGACTGTCCTTTGGCTAATGTCCCAACTCATGAACAGATAACCACCATTAATTAGCAGTAACAGATCAGTACACATCCTCTGAAAATCAGCCAATCAGTAACTTTCTTGCACCAGTAACTGTTTCCAAAAGTTAGAAAATCAATGGCCCAAACTCTGGAAATCAGCTAATCATGACAAGTCTATGCCTTTAGACAACAGTCAATCAGTAAATGCCTTACTCCAGTGACCACATTAAAACATCTGAAAGTCCATCAATCCCTGAGCACTCCCACTTCTGAAAGTCCACCAATTCCTGAATGTCAGGCTTCCCTAACCAACAATTTGAAAAGACTGTGTCTTGCTACAGATCTACCTTGTAGGCAAAGGGAAAGTTCACCTTTTTTACATCAGACACTGAGTTCAATTTATTGCTAGTTTGCAAGTTTGCAACTCTTTCAACATTTCAGCCCCTGTTTATGATTAGCTACGAGTTCTGATTTGTGAGTGACATACTATTGTTACTGTTAGGTTATCAAATTCAGTCCTTTCAGTTCTAGTGGTGGCTGTACTTTATTTGAATTTGTGTATCTTTGAACATGAAAATGCCAAAATGTAAGTGTAAATTTTGTAATAAATTTTTTGAACAATGGATACTTATTAAAAGAGGGAAAAAATCCCCTGGAAACTATTAATGCTTGTGCATTTTCAAATTGTTCATTTAGTATAAAAAATTATGAAAAGTCAGATATAAACCAACAGATGCTAACTAAACATAAAAGATACATGATTTCATCAACTACTACCAAAAATGTGATAAAATAATAAATTTTTAAAAGAAATTCAGATAAGGAAGATAAACTAATCACAACAGAAGTTTTGATGGCTTTTCTTAGTTCAGGCTGATATAACAAAATACCATAAACTTGGTGGTTTATCAACAACAGAAATTTGTTTCTGATAGTTCTAGGGCTGGGACTCCCCAGATCAAGGAACTGACAGATTCAGTGTCTGGTGACAACCCCCTTTCTCACAGGTGACCCCTTCTTGCTGAGTCTTCACATGGTGGAAGGGGCAATCAAGTGCCTTCATTCAGGGCTCTTTTAAAGGGGAACTAATCCCACCGAAAGCAAAACATGACCTAATAACCTTCTAAAGAGACCATCTCTTAATTACTATTGCATTAGAGATTAGGTTTCCACATATGAATTTTGCAGGGGGACACAAACATACAGACCATAGCATATGGTGCTATGCTATGTGTGCTGTGTTATGTGTTAGGTGAGTCCAAGAGACTCATCTTCTACTCATCAGGCTAGTTGTTGCCTACATATATTTTTTTTTCATTTTGTTATTGTTTTATGGCCTTGTTGGATTTATGATTTAAGGAGGTTCTGTTTTGGTATATTTTGAAGTTTTGTTTCAAGATTCAGAACTCCTTATAGCATTTCTTGAAGTGCAGGCTCGGTGGTGGCAATTTCTCTCAGCATTTGTTTGTCTGAAAAAGACTTTATCTCTCCTTCATTTATGAAGCTTAGTTTTGCTGGATACAAAATTATTGACTAAAGATTATTATTGGTAAGGAATCCAAAGATAGGAACCCAATCCCTTCTGGCTTGTAATATTTCTGCTGAGAAATTAACTGTTAATCTGGTAAGTTTTCCTTTATAGGTTACCTGATGATTTAGTCTCACAGCGCTTTAGATTCTTTCCTTTGTCTTGACTTTAGATAACCTGATGACTAGGTGATGGAATTTCCCAGGAGTTCTTTGAGCTTCTTGTATTTGAATGTCTAGATCTCTAGCAAGGCCAGGGACATTTTCTTCAATTATTTTCTCAAATAAGTTTTCCAAACTTTTAGATTTCTCTTCTTCCTCAGGAACACCAGTTATTCTTAGGTTTAACCATTTAACACAATCTCAAATTTTTTGGAGACTTTGTTCATTTTTTAAATTCTTTTTTCTTTGTCTGATAAGGTTAATTCAAAAGCCTTGTCTTTGAGCTCTGAAGTTCTTTTTTTCTATTTGTTCTAGTCTATTGTTGAAACTTTCTACTGCATTTTGTATTTCTCTAAGTGTGCCTTTCATTTCCAGAAGTTGTGATTGTTTTTTCTTTAGGATATATATTTCTCTGGAGAATTTTTTATCCATATCTTATTTTTTTTTATTTCTTTAAGTTGATTTTCACCTTTCTCTGTTATCTCCTTGGGTAGCTTAACAGTCAACCTTCTGAATTCTTTATCTGGCAATCCAGAGATTTCTTCTTGGTTTGAATTCATTTTTGAGGAGCTAGTGTGATCTTTGAGGATGTTATACAACCCTGTTTTGTCATATTACCATAATTACTTTTCTGGTTTCTTCTCATTTGGGTAGATTAGTTCTTAAATTGTTCTTGAATTTATTTTCGATTGGACTGCGGTTTGGGGGGGTTTTATTGTTGTTTTTCCCCTCTTAAGGATCAGATTTAATGTTTATTTTAGCCTAACATGACTGTTGGTGCTTGTAAGGATGAAGTCTCTATATGAGAACCTTAGTTACAGAGAGTCTTTGTGCACTGGTTTTCCCAGCTGGTGGATGTAGTAGTTATATTTTTGGTGTGTGGGTGAGTTCACTGTCTCCTATGTAGTTGACAGGTCATCAAGACAGAAAGTCAACAAAGAAACAATGGACTTAAACAATACCCTAGAACAAATGAACTTAACAGATATTTACAGAACATTCTACCCAATAACTGCAGAATGCACTTTTTTTTCATCGGCGCCTAGAACCTTCTCCAAGATAGCCCACATGACAGGCCACAAAACAAGTCTCAATAAATTTAAGAAAATCAAAATCATGCCAAGTATCCTCTTAGACCACAGTGGAATAAAACTGGAAATTAACTCCAAAAATAATCCTCAAAAATATACAAATACATGGAAATTAAATAATCTACTCTTGAATGATCTTTGGATCCACAATGAAATCAAGATGGAAATTTAAAAATCTTTGAGCTAAACGATAATAATGACACAACTTATCAAAACCTTTGGGATATATCTAAAGCGGTGTTAAGAAGAACATTCGTAGCATTAAATGCCTATATCAAAAAGTCTGAAAGAGAACTAATAGATAATCTAAGGTGACGCCTCAAAGAACTAGAGAAAGAAAACAAATCAAACCCAAACCAAGCATAAGAAAAGAAATAACAAAGATCAGGACAGAATTAAATGAAATTTAAACAACAACAACAAAAATATTTAAAAGATAAATGAAACAAAAATCTAGTTCTTGGAAAAGATAAACAAAATTGATAGACCATTAATGAGATTAACCAAGAAGAGAAAAGATCCAAACAAACTGAATTAGAAATGAAATGGGAGATATTACAATCGATACCACAGAAATAAAAGATCATTTAAGGCTATTATGAACACCTTTATGTGCACAAACTAGAAAACATAGAGATGTATAAATTCCTGGAAATATACAATCCTCCTAGATTAAATCTGGAAGAAACAGAAACTCTGAACAGACCAATAACAAGTAGCAAGATTTAAAAAGTAATAAAAAAATGCCAAGAAAAAAAAGTCCACGACCAGATGAATTCACAGTTGAATTCTGTCAGACATTCAAAGAAAAATTAATACCAAAAATACTGAAACTATTCCAAAAGATGAAGAAAGAAGGAATCCTTCCTAAATCATTCTATGAAGCCAGTATAACCCTAATACCTAAACCAGGAAAGGACATAACAAAAAAAGAGAAAACTACAGGCAAGTATTTCTGATTAACATAGATGCAAAAATCCTTAAAACACTGGCTAATCAAATCAATCAGCAGCATATCAGAAAGATAACATATCATGATCAAGTGAGTTTCATACCAGGGATGCAGGGATGATTTAACATGCACAAGTCAATAAATGGAATATATAACATAAACAGAATAAAAACAAAAACCATATGATCATCTCAATAGATACAGAAAATGAATTTGACAAAATCCAGCATTGCTTTATGGTGAAAACCCTCAGCAAAACTGCCATAGAAGCAACATACTTCAAGGTAATAAAAGCGACCTATGACAAACCCACAGCCAACATTATACTGAATTGTGAAAAATTGAAAGCCTTCCCCCTGAGAACTAGAACAAGACAAGGAGGCCCACTTTCACAACTCCTATTCAACACAGAACTGAAAGTCCAAGCCAGAGCAATCAGACAAGAGAAAGAAACAAGGAGTATCCAAATCAGTAAAGAGGGAAGTCAAACTGTCACTGTTCACCAATGATATAATCATTTATTTAGAAACCCTAAAGACTTATCCAAAAAGCTCCTAGATCTAATAAATGAATTCAGTAAAGTCTCAGGATACAAAAACCAATGTACACAAATCAGTAGCACTGGCATATATCAACAGTAACCAAGCTGAGACTCAAATCAAGTACTCAATCCCTTTTATGACAGCTGCAAAAAAATTAAAATATTTAGGAATATACCTAACCAAGGAGGTGAAAGATCTCTGCAAGGAAAATTGCAAAAACACTGCTGAAAGAAATAATTGATGACACAAACAAATGGAAATACATCCCATGCTCATGGATGAGTAGAATGAATTTGGTGAAAATGACCATACAGCCAAAAACAATCTAGAGATTCAATGCAATTTCCATCAAAATACTGTCATTGTTCTTCATAGAACTAGAAAAAAAAATCCTAAAATTCATATGGAAAGAAAAAAAAGCCCACATAGCCAAAGCAAGACTAAGAAAAAAGGACAAATTTGAAGGCATCACATTGCCTGACTTCAAACTACACTACAAGGCTATAGTCACCAAAAGAGCTTGATACTGTCAAAAGAACGGGCACATAGAGCAATGGAACAGAATAGAGAATCCAGAAATAAAGCCAAATACAGCCAACTGATTTCCAACAAAGCATACAAAAACATAAAGTGAGGAAAGGACACCCTATTCAACAAATAGTGCTGGGATAATTGGCAAACCACGTGTAGAAGAATGAAACTGTATCCTCATCTCTCACCTTATAAAAAAATCAACTCAAGATGGATCAAAGCCTTAAATCTAAAACCTGAAACCATGAAAACTCTAGAAGATAACACTGGAAAAACTCTTCTAGACATTGGCTTAGGCAAAGAGTTTATGACCAAAAATTCAAAAACAAATGCAACAAAATACAAATAAACAGATTAATTAAACTAAAAAGCCTCTGCACAGCAAAAGAAATAATCAGCAAAGTAAACAGACAACTCACAGACTGGGATAAAATCTTCACAAACTATGCATCTGACAAAGGACTAATATCCAGAATCTGCAAGGAACTCAAACAAATCAGCAAGAAAAAAAAAACAAATAACTGCATCAAAAAGTGGGCAAAGGACATGAATAGACAATTCTCAAAAGATATACAAATGGCCAAAAAACATTTAAAAATGCTCAACATCACTAATTATCAGGGAAATGCAAATCAAAACCACAATGAAATACCACCTTACTCCTGTAAGAATGGCCATATTCAAAAAATCAAAATATAACAGATGTTAGCATGGTGGTGAAAAGGGAATGCTTTTACACTGCTGGTGGGAATGTAAACTAGTACAACCACTATGGAAACCAGTATGGAGATTCTTTAAAGAACTAAAAGTAGAACCCCGCCATTTGATCCAGCAATCCCACGACTGAGTATCTACCCAGAGGAAAAGAAGTCACTATATTAAAAAGATACTTGCACATGCATGGTTTTAGCAGCATTGTAAAAATATGGAACCAGCCTAAATGCCCATCAATCAAAGACTGGATAAAGAAAACGTGGTATATATACATCATGGAATACTACTCAGCCATAAAAAGGAATGAAATAATGACATTTACAGCAATGTGGATGAAATTGGAGACCATTATTCTAAGTGAAGTAACTCAGGAATGGAAAACCAAATATTGTATGTTCTCACTTATAAGTGGGAGCTAAGCTATGAAGATGCAAAGGCACAAGAATGCTATAATGAACTCTGGGGACTCAGTGGGAAGAGTGAGAGAGGGTGAGGGATAAAAGGCTCCACACTGGGTACATTGTACATTGCTTGGAGGATGGTTGCACCAAAATCTTAGAGGTCACCACTAAAGAACTTATCCATGTAACCAAAAACCACCTATTCCCCCAAAATTATTGAAATGCTAAAAACAAATTAATTTTAAAGAAAGTAGAGGCAAAAATAAAACCAATTCCAGAAGACATTATGTTAAGTGAAATAATACAGGTACAGAAAGACAAATATTTCATATTTTCACTCATAGAGGTAGAGAGTGGAATAATGATTGCCATAGGCTGTGAAGGGTAGTCAAGAGGAGGAATAAAAGGGAGATTGGTTAGTGGGCATACAAATACAATTAGAAGGAATAAGATTTAGTATTTAGTAACACAATAGGATGACTATAAGTAGGAAAAACATATTGTATATTTTTAAATAGCTAAAAGAGTAGAATTGGTGTGTTCTTAATACAAATAAATATAGATGCATGAGGTAACAGATACCTCAATTACTCTGATTTGATTATTACCCATTGTATGCCTGTATCAAAGCATCATATGTACCCCATAAATATATTCAACTATCATGTGCTTCTAATAATTAAAAAATAAATAAAACCAGTTCCTAGAATGGCTGGTATTGGAGTATCATTCTCTGTCAAGTTTTCTGATTCAACCCTCCCTCCTCCATCTCCAAAATAATTATCAAATGCCAGGATGAAATATACTGCAATAATTTTTAAAATGTAATAGTTCCATTTTCTGTTACAGAGCTTATTGAAGACCTAATGCCTTATATTTTTACAATATAGCTAAGAATGCAAGTAATTATAAAGTGGAAAACATGTTCCCTTTGCTTGTGCAATATTTGTCATATGAAAAGGGATTACTTTTTTTATTAATTTTTATTTCCATAGGTTTTGGGGGAGCGGGTTGTATTTGGTTACATGAGTAAGTTCTTTAGTGGTGATTTGTGATATTTTGGTGCACCCATCTCCCAAGCAGTATACACGGAACAAAAAGGGTTACTTTTAAGATTACTGTAACATCTCTTCCAGATGAAACTTGAAAATTTAAAGCAAATTTTTGCAAAGCCTCTATTATTTACTAAGTTAAGAATTAATAAGAAAAAGTGTACTTCTTTTTGTGGTGATAATATGAATACAAATTTTGATATTCGTATTCATATTACGGATATTTGCATGAAAGTGCAGATAATGTGGCTAGGTGCGATGGCTCACGCCTGTAATCCTAGCACTCTTGGAGGCCAAAGTGGGCAGATCATGAGGTCAAGAGGTCGAGACCATCCTGGCCAACACGGTGAAACCCCGTCTCTACTAAAAATACAAAAATTAGCTGGACGTGGTGGTGCTGCCTGTGGTCCCAGCCACTCGGGAAGCTGAGGCAGGAGAATCGCTTGAACCCGGGAGGTAGAGGTTGCAGTGAGCCGAGATTGAACCACTGCACTCCAGCCTGGTGACAGAGAAAGACTCCGTGTAAAAAAAAAAAAAAAAAAGAAGGGGCAGATAGTGTTTATTCAAAATCGTAGCAAAGCATGAATGGAAGGCATTGACTGTGTTGTTATATTCTAAATAATGCTGTTGAAACTGTACCTAATGTTCTTTCTATAGACATCGAAGTCATTGTCATAAAATTATTCCCCTACTTCAGTATTTATACTGTTCAGAGGGATTAAAAAAGTTTTGTGATTCTGTTGGCATGCAGCAGTCTTCAATTCTCTTGCATTCAGAACCCCATTGGGTCTCTTGAACAAGGGCATTTGAGAGAATCCCCAGGTTATTTGAAACATTTAAATCATATTTTAATTCTAAAGAAAAGACTCCCCAAGTTTTGTTGACTTCTTAACTAATCCATTGAATGAGGACTATTTATTTTTTGATCATACTTTTCAATATCTCTTTAACAAAACGGTTATTCAGATTGAAAGAGCTAACACTGTTATTGAAGTACTTCAGTCCTTAAAGAAAATTGTTGAATGCATTAAAGAAAGAATTGCAGAAAAAAATAGACCTTTAAGTGTCAAGACTGTTCCCAAAAGGAACATTACTTATGAGCAGGAAAAGAAATTCCAACTTGAAGAATAATTATTACAGCACTATTTATGGCTATCTTATGAAATAATTTCATTCCCTGAAGAGTTTGATATAAAACCATCAATTATTCTGCCCTTTTATTGATACATAATATTTGTACACATTTATGGAGTACATGTGATAGTTTCCTGCTTGCATACAATGTGTAATGATCAAATCAGGTTATTTAGGATATCCATTGCCTTGAACATTTGTTATTTGTGTCAGGAACATTTCAAGTCTTCTGGCTATTTCAAAATATGTAATATACTGCTGCTAACTATTGTCACCATACTGTGCTATCAGTAGGGTGATACACAGAACATTTTCTATGTAGCTTTATGTTAACTCATTAACTAATCTCTCTTCATCCCCTCCACCCCACCCTTCCCAGTGTCTGGTAACTATCATTCTCTGCTCTATCTCCATGTGATCAACTTTTTCAGTTTTCACATGTGAGTGAGAATGTATGACATTTGTCTTTCTGTGTCTGGCTTATTTCACTTAACATAATGACTTCCACTTTCATCCATTTTGCTGCAAATGACAGGAATCCATTCTTTTTTATGGCTAAGTAGTATTCCATTTCATACATAGAACACATTTTTTATATTCATTCATCCATTGATGGGTA
The DNA here is from genome assembly GCF_009764315.1 of Trachypithecus francoisi. NCBI lineage: Eukaryota > Metazoa > Chordata > Mammalia > Primates > Cercopithecidae > Trachypithecus > Trachypithecus francoisi. The sequence continues at coordinate 45,312,171 of NW_022681454.1, forward strand.
TTTAGGTTGATTCTGATTTGTTTTTCTAAGACCACCAGAGCGAGCACAAAAGAACCAGTGAGTAGGCAAGGCTAAAAGCAAAACTGCAAATTTATTCTTTGGTCATCTAGCTCCAGAGAAAAAGGTATGGGGGTGAAGTCTGTTGGCCTCCGGCAAAGGAGGCCGAGAGAGTCACCCAGTAGAGCTCTCGGGCAGAGTTCCTAATGCAGTCCCGACAAAGGTAGGGGTGAGGAAGCCTGCCCCGTGCATCTGCCCGAGTGGCTTTTCTAGGAGTGGAAGGGCAATAGGCGGGGCACGGACGCGTCAGGGGAGCGGGTGGGGAGGGGGGAAGGCACCGCAGGTGCCACCAGGTAAATCTTGATCTCTTCGGATTGACATCACCTGGCGCATGCCTGGTTGGTCTGCACCTTCCCGGGCGCCAGCTGCATCCTCGCGCACACAGGGAAAAGTTGTGATGAAAAACCGGAAATGCACCATCTTGCCTCCGTTCGTCAAAACATTCCAACCTTTATTGGTAATAGTGATAAGGGGCGCCATGGTCTGTCTGGCTACTTCCTGCTGTTAAGGGGCGTCGTCAAGGTCGGGGCCCATGGTGGCATTTGGACGCACGGATGAAGAATAAAACAAGGCACAGCATCAGCACAGGAACGAGGAATGGAAGCATTTGTTGGAATAGGGGCAAAACCCAGAAGGAAGGTCCAGAGCAAGGTTGAGGAGTATGAGATAGTTAAGAAAATTTAGTAAGTTTGAGGCGAGTGGGGGAAAGCCAAACTGATTTCCACTGATTGCTTTCGGTAGGGACCCTTTTTAGCTGGGAATGAGGAACGAGTGCGCAGAGTAGTTGTTGGCCAGGCAGCAATTAAGGAGTGGAGTTTTTGTGGAGTGGATGGCTTTCCGCTTACTCCTACTACAGAGATATTGGATGGAAGGCTAGGTCCAGAGAAGGACAGCAAAACAGAATAGGTAGCCTCGCTGTTGATTAAAAAATTGATTGTCTTACCCGCTACCAGGAGAGTTACCCGCGGCTCGGGGAGGGTGATGGGGGTCCCCAAGTCTCGGCACCTTCAGTTGTCGTCGTCTAGATGTAGGAGCTGGAAGGAGCTCCCAGAATCCTGGGAAAGGGGGTCACGTGGAGACGCAGCACCTGTTCTCAGGTGGGGCAATCAGACTTCCAGTGTCCTCCCTGCTGGCAAGCAGGGCAGGGGGTTGCTAGTGGACGAGGGTTAGGACATTCACTGGTCCAATGTCCTGATGCCTTGCACTTATAGCAAGGCTGCGTTGGGGCTCGGGGACCTTGCGGACACCTGTTGGCATAGTGTCCTGCTTTGCCGCACTTATAGCAGGCTCCTTTTGTAGCCTTGGAGTCTGCGGAGTGTGTACTCTCTGGCCTGGGGTTACAACTGGGCTGTAAAGCCGCTGCTAGGAGCTGTAACTTCTGTTCAAGACGAGCTTGCCGTCTCCTCTCTGGAGTTATAGACCTTAAAGGCTAATTTAACCAGGTCTTGTATTGGTGCCTGAGGACCATCCTCTACCTTTTGAAGTTTTTACGAATGTCAGGAGCTGATTGAGAAATGAAATAAGACGCCAAAATGGTGGCCCCTGTGAGGGGGTGCCGGATCTAACCGGGTATACTGGGTTAGAACCTCAGTCAGTTTAGGGTAGAGGTTAGGATAACCTGGAGGTTATGCCAAGTTAAGTCATAGGCCTGACAAAGGTATCTAAATTCCTTTATGTATATGGTGGGATTAGCTGAGAAATCCCCTAAACACTTCTCATTTTGGAAAGATCGGCCAATGAAAGAGGGACATGTACTCTGATTACCCCCTCTGCCCCAACCACCTCTCGTAAAGGTGCTAACACTGTAGGAGGGTGTGGGCAGAGATAGGGGACTCAAGACAGCCAGTTGGGGCCCCGAAGGAGGCACGGGACCGAGTGGATTACTAGTAGATAAGGAGGAGGAAGGAGGAGTCTCTGGCAGGAGGGAGGGGTTGGAGAGAGAGGGGAGAGAAGGAGAATATAGGGCAGGTCGGGACGAGAGCATAAGGCCCAAAGCTTGTACGTAATTAATTTCGGACCACTTGCCTAGCTCTGGCAGAAATTGCTGGGTCGATCACGCCACAGTGGAAAGGAAAATTAACCGCTTCCTCCTAAGGTCTTGTTCAAGCTGTAAGGTTTTTTAAATTGGCTAGGAGGCACCCTAAGGGGGTGCTCTTTGAAATTTGAACTGGGGGTTTCCCGTTTGTTGTTCCTCTTTACTTACACAGTGGACACAATGGAAATGGAAATGGATCCCTGCCTGGCTTCAAAGCGTCCTTTGGAACCAGCAGAGACAAACTGGAGGCTCTTGAAGCCAAAATGGAGATTACCTTCAGGCGGACGTCTCCGTCCTGAACGGGTCTCCCGAGCCACTTGGTGGCTAAATGGACCTCGGACCTGCGCAGGATTTCTGGCCGAGGGAGGTAAGAGGAGAAAGGGCACTTACCCCAGAAAGGCCGTGAGAGTGAGGGAAGCGGGTCTCAGGTCCTGGTCCGTCTGCCGCGTGGGAGCAGGAGGAGGTTCCTCATCCTTAGAGGCCTGAGGAGGGGTCTCCTCCCAGGTCTTCGGCACCAACTGATTTGTTTTTCTAAGACCACCAGAGCGAGCACAAAAGAACCAGCGAGTAGGCAAGGCTAAAAGCAAAACTGCAAATTTATTCTTTGGTCATCTAGCTCCAGAGAAAAAGGTATGGGGTGAAGTCTGTTGGCCTCTGGCAAAGGAGGCCGAGAGAGTCACCCAGTAGAGCTCTCGGGCAGAGTTCCTAATGCAGTCCCGACAAAGGTAGGGGCTGAGGAAGCCCGCCCCGTGCATCTGCCCGGAGTGGCTTTTCTAGGAGTGGAGGGCAAAGCGGGCACGGACGTGGAGGGAGGGGGAAGGCGCCGCAGGTGCCACCAGGTAAATTTTGATCTCTTCGGATTGACATCACCTGGCGCATGCCTGGTTGGTCTGCACCTTCCCGGGCGCCAGCTGCATCCTCGCGCACACAGGGAAAAGTTGGTGATGAAAAACCCGGAAATGCACCATCTTGCCTCCGTTTGTCCAAACAGATTCCATATCTTGGCTGTTGTGAATAGTGCTGCAATAAATGTGAGGGTGCAGGTATCCCTTTGATAAACTGGTTTCTTTTCCTTTGGATAAATATACAGTGGTGAGATTCTGGATCACATGGTAGTTCTGTTTTTAGTGTTTTGAGAAACTTTTGTGCTGTTTTCTATAATGGCTGTACTAACTTATATTTCCACTGTGTATAAGAGTTCTCTTTTCTCCACATCCTTGCCAGCATTACTTATTTTTTTACCTTTTAATAATAACAATTCTAACTGGGACAAGATATCTTATTGTGCTTGTTCCATACAAATTTTAGGATTTTTTTCCCTATTTTTTTCTGTGAAGAATCTTACTGGTTCACTGTAGTAAAGATAAAATTTAAAGAAATAAAATTTTAAAAATCAAGAATGTTATTGATATTTTGATAGGGATTGCATTGGATCTGTAGACTGCCTTGGGTAGTATAGTAATTTCACAATATTAGTTCTTCCAATTCATGAATATGGGATGCCTTTCCATCTGTTTATGTCCTTTGCAATTTCTTTCATCAATGTTTTGTAGTTTTCTTTGTAGAGGTCTTTCATCTCCTTGGTAAAATTTATTCCTCAATATTTTATTTCTTTGTAGCTATTGTAAATGGGATTGCCATCTTGATTTCTTTTTTAGCCAATTCATTGTTGGTGTATAGAAATGCTACTGATTTTTGTATGTGGATTTTGTAAACTGAAACTTTACTGAATTAATTTATTAGTCATTCTGCTTTTAGATAAGTCAACCTCTCAATATCCAATAGTTTTGAGAGGAAAGACATTAAAAGAAAAGAAAATAACCTGAGACGGTTTCTCACTGATTATAAACTGGCATCAATATGGCACACAGTCAGAACACAAATGTAAAATCAAGGTTCCTGAAGCAGTTAGAACAATTATTTTCCGTAATTTTTCCAAGACTAGGAAGAGTTTATTGTCCGTACATGCAAAACAATACACTAATTCATAAAGATTTTTAGACAAAGAAAAGGACTTAAGAAAATAAGACAAAAATTGAAACATTAGAGCAGTGTTTTTCCAACTTTTTTTAAAATCATAGGACACAGTAAGAAAAACAGAGTGCTAAAGTACTGTCTAGTGTTTAAAAGCACAAGAAGGCTGTAATGTGCCTTACAGAAAAAAATAGACATGTTAGATGAGCTTCATTCAGGCATGAGTTATAGTGTTATTTGAGTGAGTTCAATGTTAATGAATCAACTATATATGTATATACACACACACATACACACACACGTATATATTAAATAAGGTGTCTTTAAAAAGAACAGACAATACTGACCAATTTAGTATAAGACCAATAGGTTCACATGCCCACTGTGACAGCAATAGATCAATTATACTGAGTAACAGACAAGTTACACAGAGACAGCAGCATCTGCAGCAGAGAAAGAGTTCAATGATCACAGGGTGCTGAGTGTGGAGATGGAATGAGATGCTGAAATTCATCTCCCTGAGGAGTTCTGGGCTAGGATTTTTAAAGAGATTGTGGAAGGAAAGAGGAAGGGAAATTGGGGTCATTGACTGGTTGGAGTAAGGGGGATGAAATCATCAGGTTATGTGGAAATTGCATTCTTTAGTGAGCCAGTTTCTGTGGGGTCCTTCAGACCAGCTGACATCAGTAGTTTCATTGGTATGCAGGACTGGAAGAATAACTCAAATGAAAAACAGATCAGAGAGCAAGATGACCTCATGATTCATGCTGAATGTGCTGCAAGCTTGGCTTCTTTTCATTTCCCCCTCCCTTCTTCCCTGATTAATTTTATAAAGTTTGTAGGGATGGTTTCAAACTAACTCAAATGTCATAACTAGAGGCTTGTAAGACCCTTACTCTGTATTTCCTCGGTATTAGTTAATTCAGTGTTCAAGGCAACTTTACAGACCGTAATTTCTTAGTAACAAGAATCAACTCTGTGTGTGTGTCTGTGTGTGTGTATCAGCAACAATTTTCATGAAATGTAATACCATTACTATGTAACACACTTTGATAATTTATATTATGTCTCTCTTTTTAATGCTGGTTGTAGCAGTTTCAACTCCCTAAATTGGTTTTTAGGATCCATTAGTAGGTCATGATGTGCAACGGGAAAACACCGAGATACTCCAACATACAGAGAAATAAAAAGTTTTTCTCAGGTTAGAAAATAAAATCAGTGGTAAAAGGTTATAGAGAAAACAATGAGCCAAGTTTTATGATTGCCTTCTTAAGAAATTTTAAGAACGAGAGCAGTTAAGTTCTTAGGGTTTTGTTATTTTTGATCCTTTAGATGCCATGTTACTTTATATTTTCCTTTTGAATATGTACCAGTTGTTGAATGTAAGAATCATTTAATTCATGAACACCGTTTCTCTTTCTGACATTTGAAGGAGTTCATAATCTTCTGGAGATGAAGGAAAAAAGTTTGGTTTGGGATCCAGTTTGACACAAGAAGGCCAGAAAACTTTCACAGATGAAAAAGTGGGTAATCATTCCTTGCCTGTGAAACAAGACTGTCTTTTAGCACTTTTCAGCAAATTTTTTTTATTTTTATTTTTTATTTTACTTTAACTTCTGGGATACATGTGCAGAATGTGCAGGTCTGTTACATAGGTATACACGTGCCATGGTGGTTTGCTGCACCTATCAACCTGTCATCTAGGTTTTAGGCCCCACATGCATTAGGTATTTGTTCTAATGCTCTCCCTCCCCTTAACCCTCACCCCACAACAGGCCCCCGTGTGTGATGTTCCCCTCCCTGTGTCCATGTGTTCTCACTGTTCAACTCCCACTTATGTGTGAGAACATGTGGTGATTGGTTTTCTGTTCCTATGTTAGTATGCTGAGAATGATGGTTCCCGGCTTCATCCATGCCTCTGCAAAGGACATTAACTCATTCTTTTTCGTGGTTGCATAGTATTCCATGGTGTGTATGTGCCACATTTTCTTTATCCAGTCTATCATTGATGGACATTTGGGTTGGTTCCAAGTCTTTGCTATTGCAAATAGTGCTGCAATAAACATATGTGGGCATGTGTCCTTAAAGTAGAATGATTTATAATCCTTTGGTTATATACCCAGTAATGGGATTGCTGGGTTAAGTGGTATTTCTAGTTCTAGATCCTTAAGGAATTGCCACACTGTCTTCCACAATGGTTGAACTAATTTACACTCTCCCCCAACAGTGTAAAAGCATTTCTATTTCCCCACATCCTCACCAGTATCTGCTGTTTCCTGACTTTTTAATGATCGCCATTCTAACTGGCATGAGATGGTATCTCATTGTGGTTTTGATTTGCATTTCTCTAAAGACCAGAGATGATGAGCTTTTTTTCATGTGTTTGTTAGTCACATAAATGTCTTCTTTTGAGTAGTGTCTGTTCATTTCCTTCACCCACTTTTTGATGGAGTTGTTTTTTTCTTGTAAACTTGTATCAGTTCCTTGTAGATTCTGGATATTAGCTCTTTGTCAGATGGATAGATTGCAAAATTTTTCTCCCATTCTGTAGGCTGCACGTTCACTCTGACAGTAGTTTCTTTTGCTGTGCAGAACCTCTTTAGTTTAATTAGATCCCATTTCCCTATTTTGGCTTTTGTTGCCATTACTTTTGATGTTTTAGTCATGAAGTCTTTGTCCATGCCTATGTCCTGAATGGTACTGCCTAGGTTTTCTTCTAGGGTTTTTATGGTTTTAGTTTTAAAATTTAAATCTTTAATCCATCTTGAATTAATTTTTGTATAAGATGTAATGAAGGGGTCCAGTTTCTGTTTTCTGTACATGGCTAGCCAGTTTTCCCAGCACAATTTATTACGTAGGGAATCCTTTCCCCATTGCTTGTTTTTGTCAGGTTTGTCAAAGATCAGATGGTTGTAGATGTGTGGTGTTATTTCTGAGGCCTCTGTTCTGCTCCATTGGTCTATATATCTGTTTTGGTACCAGTACCATGCTGTTTTGGTTCCTGCAGCCTTGTAGGGTAGTTTGAAGTCAGGTAGCATAGCGTGATGCCTCCAGCTTTGTTTTTTGTTTTTTGTTTTTTTTTTGCTTAGGATTGCCATGGCTTTATGGCCACATTTTTGGTTCCATAAGGAAATTAAAGTAGTTTTCCCTAGTTCTGTGAATAAAGTCAATGGTAGCTTGATGGGAATAGCACTGAATCTATAAATTACTTTGGGCAGTATGGCCATTTTCACAATATTGATTCTTCCTATCCATAAACATGGAATTTTTTCCATTTGTTAGTGCCCTCTCTTATTTCCTTGAGCAGTGGTTTGTAGTTCTGCTTGAAGACGTCCTTCACATCCTTTGTAAGTCAGATTCCTAGGTATTTTATTTTCTTTGTAGCAATTGTGAATGGGAGTTCACTCATGATTTGACTCTCTGCTTGTCTATTATTGGTGTTTAGGAATGCTTGTGATTTTTGCACATTGATTTTGTATCCTGAGACTTTGCTGAAGTTGCTTATCAGCTTAACGAGTTTTGGGGCTGAGACGATGGGGTTTTCTAAATATATGATCATATCATCTGCAAACAGAGATAATTTGACTTTCTCTCTTCCTATTTGAATACCCTTTATTTCTTTCTCTTGCCTGATTGCCCTGGCCAGAACTTCCAATACAATGTTGACTAGGAGTGATGAGAGAGGACATCTTTGTCTTGTGCCAGTTTTCAAAGGGAATGCTTTCAACTTTTGCCCATTCAGTGTGATATTGGCTATGTGTCTGTCATAAATAGTTCTTATTATTTTGAGACATGTTCCATCAATACCTAGTTTATTGAGAGTTTTTAGCATGAAGAGCTGTTGAATTTTGTTGAAGGCCTTTTCTGCATCTACGGAGATAATCATGTGGTATTTTTCATTGGTTCTGTTTATGTGATGGATTACGTTTATTGATTTGTGTATGTTGAACCAGCTTTGCATCCTAGGGATGAAGCCAACTTGATCGTGGTGGATAAGCTTTTTGATGTGCTGCTGGATTCGGTTTGCCAGTATTTTATTGAGGATTTTTGCATCGATGTTCATCAGGGATTTGGCCCGAAATTTTCTTTTTTTATTGTGTCTCTGCCAGGTTTTGGTATCAGGATGATGCTGGTCTCATAAAATGAGTTAGCGAGGATTCCCTGTTTTTCTAGTGTTTGGAATAGTTTCAGAAGGAATAATACCAGCTCCTCTTTGTACCCCAGTAGAATTCTGCTGTTCCATCTGGTCCTGGGCTTTTTTTGGTTGGTAGGCTATTAATTACTGCCTCAATTTTAGAACTTGTTATTGCTCTATTCAGGGATTCAACTTCCTGGTTTAGTCTTGGAAGAGTGTATTTGTGAGGACAGTCTTAGACAGTTCTGAAGCACTGCTGAACTCTCTTTATCCATAGTTATTATATTATTGCTGCTGTCTTTAATACCAATATTCGAAGTCCTTTCTAAAACAATTATGTTTTATTTACTTTTTCAGATGAAGTCTCACTTTGTCACCCAGGCTGGAGTACAGTGGTGCGATCTTGGCTCGCTGCAACCTCTGCTTCCTGGGCTTAAGTGATTATCTTGTCTCAGCCTCCCGAGTGGCTGGGATTACACGCGTGCACCACCACGCCCAGCTAATTTTTGTATTTTTAGTAGAGACAGGGTTTTGCCATGTTGGCCAGGCTGGTCTCAAACTGCTGACCTCAAGTGATCTGTCCCCCTCGGCCTCCCAAAGTGCTGGGATTACAGGCGTGAGTGACCATGCCGAACCTCTAAGACATTTTAAATACGGACGTTAAGAAGGAGGCAGAAGGCTGGCCCCAAATGTGGGTTATTCCCCCATACATTTTGGAAATATGTTGAATAAGCATTTTTATGTGGCGCCTAGATAATTTATACCTGAATCACCTTGGTTCCAACTGTCAAATCAAAATTTGTAAAAAGGGTAGACTTCAGAGACTCACTTGTGACCTATTCAATCACAACATATCTTGGTGGCCAGGAATATTTATTTTAAATTGCTTCCTAGATTACTTTTGTGTGTGCTAATATTCGAGAAACACTGCTCAGCAAGGACTAAAATATCTTCCACATGAAATCTGAGTTTGCCCATGATTACAAAATAAGCTCAGATCTCAGAGCCAATTTTAATCATCGTTTCTAAATAAGAAAAGCCAGCATAGAACATTCTAGGATTTAAATTATCATAATGTTGGCTGACACAGATGATGACAAAGCCAAGATGATCAAGGACAGAAAAAGAAAAAAGCAAGACATGCTTTACTTGGACATCAAACCATTCAATATTTTATTTTTGATGTGTGTGTGTTGTAGGTGTGTGTGTGTATAAATCTAACCTCTACCACTTCCTTTGTCATCACATGTTCTAATTCAACCCTCCTCTGCCCTTCAAATCACCTCCTAAACAAAAGCCAGCCTAGCCTTTATGATAATGCAAAATAATATAATAACATCTTCATCACAGGGCTGCTGTGAGCATTCAACAAGGTCACGCACGTGAAGTGTTCAGCCCTTTTCCTAACACCCAGAAGGATAAATCAATGCCAACAACTGTCAAAAGCTAACATAACCACGGACAGACCCCTGGTATTTCTAGGCTCTCAATATAATCCCACAGAGAGCTAGGAAATTGAAGGCCCTAATATACCATCACCCAAAGAAAATTGTGCATGGATGATACAAGTTTAAATACAGACTCTATCACTAGTTAATGTTATGGTGCAGCAAGCTTCAACTTCCTCAAATGTAAAATGGGTATATCATGATATCCACCAGGAAATGAGTTAGGAATTGCAGGCCACCCAAGCTCACCCTATCCCATGGAGTATTGCCAGGGTAAATAACACATAGCCCAACTCTACCACTACTACCACCCAGCACACCCACTCACACAAGGTTTTAAGACAAATGTAAATCGGTGAATAACTTGTCTACTTTTGCCTCTTATAGACACGGCCTTGGAGTCTCCTCAAAGAACAAACCATCCATCAGTTCAGAAAATGACAATGTTCAATTTTAAAGGGTCTATCTGCCCCCTCACAGGGATGTGGTCAGGAAGAGAGAGAAAAAAGGGGGAAGGGACTAAAATGCCTTAAGCCCACAGAAAGAATCTGCTACAATGTTTTGCATATGCTGTTATGAATTTAAATAACCAAAGGCTGGCCAAGACAACATCCCCTTCATTTTTGGTATGAAAGATCTGAGCAAAGCTGAAGAAAAGACTATTGGATGGCATGAAGAGTTCTTCCAAAATATTAGCGGAAGTGGCATAGTAAAGAGAAAACAGCATGCTGTGCTTTTTAAAATACAGGTCACAACCCATTAATGAATTATAAAATCAATTTTGGTTTATTTTTAAATAGAATAGAATAAAGAATAGAACAGACTAGAGCATCACACATCATAAGGATATTTTTAAGTGTTTAAGTTTGCATGTGTATTTGGGTCACAATGTAACATTTATTTTTTAGGGTGGATTGTAGTGGGAAAAGTTTGAAAAGAGGTGTAAGAGAGAGCTAACTGCTCTGAAAGAGCAGAGAGTTTGAATACAGGCTCTATCACTAGTTAATGTCATGGAGCAGCAAGCTTCAACTTCCTCAAATGTACAGATGAGACTAACACCGGCTGGGCGCAGTGGCTCACACCTGTAATCCCAGCACTTTGGGAGGCCGAGGCGGGCGGATCACAAGGTCAGGAGATCCAGACCATCCTGGCTAACACGGTGAAACCCCGTCTCTACTAAAAATACAAAAAATTAGCTGGGCGTGGTGGCCGGCGCCTGTAGTCCCAGCTACTGGGGAGGCTGAGGCAGGAGAAGGGCGTGAACTCGGGAGGCGGAGCTTGCAGTGAGTGGAGATGGCACCATTGCACTCCAGTCTGGGTGACAGAGCAAGACTCTATCTCAAAAAGAAAAAAAAAACAGAGAGAGAGAGAGAGACTAACACCTATGAGAAGTCTTTGGAAGTCAAACGGGCTCATGTATGTAAGTCCCTTTAGCACAGCGTCTGCCACAAAAGAGTCACCTAATAAATGTCAGTTTATTTCTCTGTTCCATGTAAGGTATCAAGCATGTAAATAGATTCAGGCATCACAACAAAAGCCATTTAACTTCCCTCAGTCCTGTTTCCTCATTTTGAAATAAAAGGGTTGAACCAAATGTCCCCGTGGTTTACTGGCTCTGAAACTGTCATTTAATTAAAATGGTCATTTTATAAATGCATCAAATAGATTTTCATTGAAATGTATTGCAAATCTCAAGTGACAAATAGATTTCTTTTTTTAATTAAACGTTTTGTTTTCAGATAATTGTAGATTCACATGCAGTTGTAAGAAATAATAGAAAGAGGTTCTGTGTACCCCTTACCCAGCTTCCCCCAGTGGTAACATCTCACAAAACCATAATACAGTACAATATCTCAACAGGGATACTGACTTTGCTACAATCTACCAACCTTTTTCAGATCTAGATTTCTTCATAGGTGCCAACTGTGATTGATCAGTAATGGCCAATCAGAGTACAAGCTTTGATACTGCTTTGAGTCCTGCTTTAGAAGGAACAAATGTTTTCAGCAACTAGCAATGTCTGCCACTGACTCATGATTGGGAGCATGGAGCCTATTTGCTACAAATGTGTTTACTCTGAAAGCAAAATACTCTCATTTAAATTACTCACTTAGAACTCATGCTTAGTGAAGGGTAGTTTTTTCTGTTTTTTTTTTATAATATGTTATAAATGTTTGAACATACTAAAATCCAAAGAAAAAGTACCAAGTTATCTATCAGGAAACTACATGAGCAGTTCCAATATGTATTTAGGTAGATAACCTAAATCTCAGCAGAGGGAATATGCTTTCATATAATCAACTATAAAATTATTTTAGATACCTTCGAGTAATTGAACTTTTTCATGTTGAATGGCTGAATTATTGTTTTATGTTAAAGGATGGGGGCAGCCTTAAAGGAAGGCAGCTGTTTGCTACATTTTTCTACCAACTCTTTGTGATCATAAGATGTGTCAATTTAATAGAAAACTGAATGAAAAAATTTGGACAGGATAGTCAATTTAAATAAATTATTTTCTTGAAAACCTTCTTAAAGTAGGCCCAACTATAAGGTAGTAGTTATAGGATCTGTTGCTTTCCGGGAATTTAAATTTTATATTGGACTTCCTAATAACTACTTTTGGATGTCTGAGAATTACTGTTGAAGAAGCCTGGTTGGTATAGTAGAAATGGTACAGAATTTCACCTATTTTGGGGTTTTGGTTTTGCAGTTTGCTGTCTTAAATTTAAAAAACTGTCCATATAAAGCACATAATACAGTGCCTGGCACATAGTAACGATTAGATCAAAGTTAGCTGCTATGGTGATGCTGATTCTTAGCTTTGTGTATTTTAGTAAGCCATTTAAACTTTCTGAACCTCATTTGTCTCATTTGCAAAGGGGGGTGACTAATAAGAATGCCTTTTATGCCTACTTTACAAAGTTATTTTGAGAATCAAATATTATATGTGTAGTAATATTTCATAACCAGAAAAGAACAATAGGCATGTTTGTTATTACCGATACTGAGTCTTTCCTTTTCCCTACAGAACAGATAATTACATATCAATGTCCTGGAGTCCAGCTCTGATATGATTCACAAGGTAGACACTGCTGAATGCAAGCCCACAGTAGTATTTTTTAGTCTGCTGGCTCCATGTCCCTTCCTTCAACCCCCCATCTCCTGCCACTTTTGCTTCTGTTACCACCTCCAGAGGATCAGTGAATTGAGCACCTCAACTGGGACCACAGCCCTCTGATCTGGTGATGGGGTGGGAAGGTGAGAGCAGCAGGCTGGCAGAGAGAGAAGAGATGCATACCAGCACCTGATCCAGGGACAAGGGAACTTTGGGCAACTTGACATGCTTACATGGAGAATGTTTAAAAGACACTGTACTATAACAAAAAAGATACCCTGGAAAGTAAATTATTTCTATCTAAAATTTAAACTGTCAAAGTAAAAAACATAAATCAATATCTCAGTGATGCAGGCAGTCGAGAAAGGCATTATTTTGCCCAAAGTAAGCTAATTCTTGGATCTCTTTTTTTCCACAAAACACTCTCTCACTTTTGTCAAAGGATGTGTTTTCTGTGGGAGAAACAGATGAGGCAAGAATCAGTCCCTGCAAGTGAAAGCTGGCTAAATTTGGGAGGCCCGGGTCTTCGCTCAGTTGTAAGAGAAATTTACCATCCTTTCTGGTTTTTCAGGGACATAATTATGTCTGTATTTTGTCTAAATTGATGGCTGCTGTATTGGAGGAGGCAGGAAGCTATACCACAGTCATCTTCCAAGTTTGAAGATATGTGATAATGTCACCAACGATACCCAAGTTGCAAACAGGAAGGGATTAATTCACTCTCCAGAAATGTTGCTGTTGTTTTCGGCAGGTCTATTTTTTCATCATTATCTAAAATCATGTCAGAAGATAAAAATAGTAAAAGGATACAGATGACTGTACAAACTTCGGCTTAGTCAGCACAATATAAAATTGCATGTCTGAAAAGATTCTGATCTGCACTATAAAATCTACACAGGACAGTTTTAAACAGGCACACACAAAAATAGCAGAAAAGAACATCCTTTTAAATAATTTAAAAATCTTAAGTGTGAATTACAGATTTTAATGAAAAATCACCTCATGAAACGTAAGAAAACAAAATTCTCTGTCCTATAATGAAATAAAAGAAGTTTTAAGGTATGACCAGGTCTCTTGATTAGTCACTGTCAAGGAAAGATTAAAACAGAATTTTGATAGACATCAATCAGTGTAAAAGTGAATGACCCTAAAGGACCCTACTCAATAGATCACTCAACTACTTGAGATACATAGTATAGAAAATTCAAAGTGGCCTTTATTCAGGCACTCTTCTCCTTTGAGCCATTCTTTCTTTCACGCACGAGGCTCACTATTGATGTCATTATCATTCAGATCCTCTCTTGTGGGTTTGTCACATTATTAAGTGGAACTCTGGAGTCTCCATCAAGTTCCTGTGCAGACATCTGTCCAAATCCATAGGCTCTCTTCTGAGGATGGAGGCTTTCTGCTATGTCTGCCGATATGAACAAGAAAACTGTCTGGATTTCTAATTTTCTTAAGAATTTTTAAAAATCTTTGCCCCCTGCCAGCCATGGTGGCTCAAGCCTGTAATCCCAGCACTATGGGAGGCCGAGGCGGGAGGATCACTTGAGGTCAGGAGTTTGAGACCAGCCTGGCCAACGTAGAAACCCCATCTCTACCTAAAAAAAATTTTTTAAATTAGCTGGGCATGGTTGCGTGTGCCTGTAATCCCCACTACTCGGGAGGCTGAGGCAGGAAAATGGCGTGAATTCGGGAGGCGGAGCTTGCAGTAAGCCGAGTTCACACCATTGCACTCTAGCCTGGACGACAGAGCGAGAGAGACTCTGTCTCAAAAAAAAAAAAAAAAATTGATTTATTGAGGCCGGGCATGGTGGCTCATGCCTGTAATCCCAGCACTGTGGGAGACCTAGGCGAGCGGATCACAAGGTCAAGAAATCAAGACCATCCTGGCCAACATGGTGAAACTCTGTCTCTACTAAAAACACAAAAAATTAGCCGGGCATGGTGGCGGGCGCCTGTAGTCCCAGCTGCTTGTGAGGCTGAGGCAGGAGAATGGCGTGAACCCGGGAGGCGGAGCTTGCAGTGAGCTGATATCGCACCACGGCGCTCTAGCCTGGGCAATAGAACAAGCGAGACTCCGTCTCAAAAAAAAAAAAAATGGGCACACACCCAGAAGGTACAAAAGCCAGTTTGAAAGGGCTCTCACTGGCGAAGATGAGAACAATTTAGAAGTCAAAATAAATGATAGTATTAATGAAGTATTACCCATGATGAAACAGAAATCCATGAGTCTATACTGATATAAATAAATAAAGGAATAAGTAAATAAATGGAGTAGAAGACAATGTTTTTTTCTCACAGAATGTCAACTATTAAATGTGAAAAAAGAGAAGAACCATTTTGCATAGAGGAGGCTGATCAAGACAGAAACAGTTAATGGATGCCATAGCTGGTGAGTGGCGATTGGATGAGGTACAGTATCAGAATAACTCCCTCCATACATCTCCCAAATACTGACCAATTATAAAGGGAAAAATGGTGACTTTACGATGGAGAATTCTGGCAGAGAGCAACGTGAGCAAGTGATCCAAGTTACTAGCACTAGCAGTAGGATAGGTTAGCATCACCTGCCTCCTGACATGATGCACTGAGAACAGTTCAGCATCATTTCCATGGCATCCCTGCCAACAATGCATGGCTTGAGGCTGATCATGAGAACATATCAGATAGACCAAAGCTGAGGATCATCCTACAGAATCTAAGGCTTCTACTTTTTAAAACTGTCAAGCATATGAAAGGCAAATAAAGAGTGGGAACTATTCCAACCTGGAGGTGTCTTAACAGAGAAGACAAGTAAATGCAACAGTTTTTCCTGAATAGAATCCTGAATCAAAAAGGAAAAAGAGACATTGTAGGGCTATTTAGTGAGATTTGAACAGGATCTTTGGATTAGGCATTTGTGTTGTATCAATGCTGACACGTTCATTTGACAATCTGTAGGCTCTTTTATGTGACAGTGTCATCACCTTTATGAAATACACACTGGAATATGCAGGGGTCATGAACGTCATTTCTGCAACTTACTCTGCAAAGGTTCAGAAAGAGACTGATGATAATGGAGTGTAGATGATGAAGCAAATGCAATAAAATGTTAACATTTGAGGAATCTAGGTGAAATAGATATAGCAATTTTCTATTTATTTATATTATTATTTATTTGTTATTTTAATATTCATTTATTTTTATTATTTATTTGTATAGCATTCTTTTACCTGTTCTGGCAACTGTTATATAAATTCAAATTGTTTCAAAATACCTGTGTATAATTTAAAAATAGAAGTATCTTCATTGTATTGCTAGACTCTTAAAACCATTTGGTGGAAAACGAAAAACTCAGGTAGTTAGTTACATTGCCACTCAATACTATTGTTAGTAAACGTTTTTCTACTGAATTGAGCAATAGTGCATAGAGGCAGACTCCCTGTCACATAAAGTAACAGAAGGTTAGATTTAGTTTTCCGTATTTACCTCTTAACATAAATTTCTAACTTTGAGTCAAATGGTGTGTCTAGTTTTGAAAGACAATGCAAACAATTATAATTATCTATCTATGAAAACACTGTTTTTCTATGAGAATACTATTTTTATGGGAAGCAGTTAGTATGATGCCATCTTAAAACATAAACTAGAGGCATAGAACACAAAAAAGAGAGTTTTATAACAAGTCATTCTGGAGTTTAGACATAACAAATGAAACCACAATCGCAATACATGATGTGAACCTGCTTTTTCTTCTGACACGAATAGCTTTCCTTACACACATTGACCTCATTACATGGTCTGTCTTTTTCAATTTCATTTGCTTATAAAGTTGCAACGGTTGAACTACACTTCAGGTTTTATTCATTCATTCATCCTTTCATTCAGCAAGAATTTAGCAAATTGCTAATATGTTCTGAAGGTGTTAAAAGCATGTCATCCCAAAATATGCTGCTCTGACATACTGAAGTTAACGGCACTTAAAAAAAAAAAAAAAAAAGCAGATGCAAGATCACCCTAACCTTCATGCTATTTCTTAAAAATCGGAGATGAAATTCCCACGTAAAAAAGTCCTCCCTATACTAGAAAAGAAAGCAACATTCTTATGGTCAAGGATGGGAAGTTGAAGCCAAAGAACTCTGTACAAAACAAACCCTGTTACACAAATCCTTATCTTCCCAGCCACTTCTCTACCCAACTGACTATCCTAGCCCAAGCCCCTTTGCTTTACCACATTGTTGCAATTTACTACTCTTTGTCCAATTCAGTATGTAAGTGTTTGGATCTGCTTCTTCAAGTTTTTATTTACTTAAGAGGGCTCCAATGCCACAAAAAGTTTGTACTAAATACATTTGTATGTTTTTCTCCTGTTAATTTCTCTTATGTCAATTTAATTCTCAAGCCCAGTCAAGACCCTAAGAAAATAGAAGTGGAGTTCTATCACCCCTACAATTTATAGCAACTTAGAAATCTCTTTTATTATTATTATTATTATTATACTTTAAGTTCTGGGGTACATGTGCAGAATGTGCAGGTTTGTTACATAGCTATACACATGCCATGGTGGTTTGCTGCACCCATCAACCCATCACCTACATTAGATATTTCTCCTAGTGCTATCCCTCCCTGAGCCCCCCATCCCCTTATAGGCCCCTGTGTGTGATATTCCCCTCCCTGTGTCCATGTGTTCTCCTTGTTCAACTCCCACTTATGAGTAAGAGCATACAGTATTTGGTTTTCTGTTCTTGTGATAGTTTGCTGAGAATGATGTTTTCCAGTTTCATCCATGTCCCTGAAAGGGACATAAACTCATTCTTTTTTATGGCTCCATAGTATTCCATGGTGTATATGTGCCACATTTTCTTTGTCCAGTCTCATTTGGGTTGGTTCCAAGTCTTTGCTATTGTGAAGAGTGCTACAATAAACATACATGTGCATGTGTCTTTATAGTAGAATGATTTATAATCCTTTGGTTATATACCCAGTAATGGGATTGCTGGGTCAAATGGTAATTCTAGTTCTATATCCTTGAGGAATCACCACACTGTCTTCCACAATGGTTGAACTAATTTACACTCCCACTAGCAGTGTAAAAGCATTCTTATTTCTCCTCATCCTCTCCAGCATCTGTTGTTTCCTGACTTTTTAATGATCACCAGTATAACTGGAGTGAGATGGTAACTCACTGTGGTTTTGTTTTGCATTTCTCTAATGACCAGTGATGATGAGCATTTTTTCATGTCTGTTGGCTGCATAAATGTCTTCTTTTGAGAAGTGTCTGTTCATATCCTTTGCCCACTTTTTGATGGGGTTGTTTATTTTTTCTTGTAAATTTGTTTAAGTTCTTTGTAGACTATGAATATTAGCCCTTTGTCAGATGGATAGGTTGCACAAATTTTCTCCCATTCTGTAGGTTGTCTGCTCACTCTGATGATAGTTTCTTTTTAGAGTTACAAAGAAGCATATAACACATTACTCTTGCCTATGAGCACTGTAATTTTGTTAATCAGCTCTCCTCAAAATATGTCAGATAGGTGTCCCCAGTGAACCCTCTCAGGTATCTGCATTTGGGTAGAGGAGAAAAACCAATGATATCTAATACTTTGGACTGGGAGGTTTGCAAGATACTAGAGACTTCTTGGGATCGAATGTATGTGGAAAGTGAATTTTAAAGAGAGGGAATTCCTGAAATAGTTTTTATCTAGAGTTAGCAATAGAGTGCTTTTCTTTTTAGATCTTTTTTATTTAATTTCTTGGTCCAATGGGTTAGAATATGAGTGAGAGTGGCATTAAAGAACTTGTGTCAGCCCCATAGTACAAAACATTTGATTTTTAAAGGAAGGAAGATTCAACCACAGTAATGTCTCACCACCACAACCTACAGTGCCAGACCCCTCCCCAGTGTTCCCGTCCCCTCTTCACGCACCCAGCCAGTGGTGAGACAGAGCAGCCCACTCTTCCACACACACCTGTAATCAGACAGAGGAGCAAAACTGGTAACATTTGGTACTTCCGGCTGCATTTGGAAGAGGCTAGGGTTCTCTTGGGTCCTTGACAGATTTGGAAAATGAGTGAAAAGAGAAGTAAGCCTGTCTCCTTGAGCTACTCCTGGTGTAGTAGGCAGAATTTTGGTCCCACTGACATTTGACCCCTGGCGTTACAACCCATGAATATGTTACTTTACATAGTGAAAGGGACTTTGCAGATGTAATTAAGGTTATGACTCTGTTAAATCTTAAAACAGGAAGATTATTCTGGAGTACTTGGGTGTGCCCAAGGTAACCACCTGAGCCCTTAAAAGCAGAAGACAAAGTCAGAGAGATTCAAAAGGGTTTGATACACCATTGCTGGCTTGAAGATGGAAAGAGCCACAGCCAAATAATTCAGAACCTCAGTCCCAGGTTTACAGCAAGGAACAGAATCCTGCAATAAGCTGAATGAGCTTGGATGCGAATTCTTCCCCAGATCCTCCAGAAAAGCATGCCTTGATTCTCTCTTGTAAGGCTCCGAGCAGAGAATACAGCCATGCCATGCCAGTCTTCTGACATACAGAACCATGAGATGATAATTGGGTGGTGGTGTACATCTGTGATAATTTGTTACACAGCAATACAAAGCAAATACTAAATTTCGGTATTGAGGTTGTCACTTTATGTGGTAAAAAGTAATGAAATAGACTAGAGGCCTAAAATAATAATCATATTCTACTCCTACTGCTTAAAATATTATCAGGATCCAGAAAAAGTCCACATGCTAGAGATAATGCTGTGGTTTGCCAATGCGTTCTCCTGCTAGGAACACGTGTCTCAGCTGTTCACACAACTAGGGTGGAACAATGGGGCTGAGTTCTGGTCAAAGAAATGTAGGCAAAAGAGATGAATGCACAGGCCGGGCGTGGTGGCTTACACCTGTAATCCCAGCGATTTGGGAGGCCAAGGCAGGTGGATCATGAGGTCAGGAGTTCAAGACCAGCTTAGCCAACATGGTGAAACCTTGTCTCTACTAAAAATACAAAAACTTAGCCAGGTATGGTAGTAGGCGTCTGTAATCCTAGCTACTCAGGAGGCTGAGGCAGAGAATTGCTTTAACCCAGGAGGCGAAGGTTGCAGGGAGCCGAGATCATGCCATTGCACTCCAGCGTGGGCAACAGAGTGAGACTCCAAAAAAAAAAAAAAAGAGAGAGAGATGAATGCACTTCTAGATCTGGCCAGAAATTGTCCCACGCAATCTTCCATTTTCTCTCTCGTCCTTGTTAGGGGCTGAATGCTTGTTCCCCCAAAATCTGTATGTTGAAATCCTAACCATCAATGTGATGGTATTTGGGGGTGGGACTTTTGGGAGGTGATTAGGTCATGGAAATGGAGGCTTCATGAATGGGATTAATGTCTTTACAAAAGGGACCCTGGAGATCTCTCTTATCCTCTCCTTCCACCGTGTTAGAATACAACTAGAAGTCCACAACACGGGAAAAGGGCCCTCGCCAGAACCCGACAGTGCTGACACCCTGATTTTGGACTTCTAGCCTCCAGAACTGTGAGAAATAAATGTCTGTAATTGAAATAATGGCATTCGCAGTGACCTGGATGAAACTGGAGACCATTATTCTAAGGGAAGTAACTCAGGAATAGAAAACATTGTATGTCCTCACTCATAAGTGGGAGCTAAGCTGTGAGGATGCAAAGGCATAAGAATGATACAATGGACTTTGGGAACTCTGAGGAAAGGGTGGGAGGGGGTCAGGGATACAAGACTACACACTGGGTACAATGTACACTGCTTGGGTGATGGGTGCACCAAAATCTCAGAAACCACCACTATGTTTTTCAGAGTGTTTTGTTATTCATGTAACCAAACACCACATGTTCCCCCAAAACCTATGGAAATAGAAAATAAAAATAAAATAAATTAAAAATATTTAAAAAGAAAGAAAGAAATGTCTGTTCTTAGAAGCCACCTAGTCTATGGTACTTTGCTATAGCAGCCCAAACAGACTAACAGGTTAAACGGAATCTATGATAGTAAAAGCAGAAGGGGGAGAGACCAGCATAAGGTTGCCAGCTTGACACTTTACTCTCCATTGGTGTCACTATTTCTGATAAAGAAGGATATGTTGACACCAAATTAATAGGAAAGGTATTCTCTCCTTCAGAAATGACAGTCCCTCTCAAGAAGAACAGTTGACAACCCCATGTGATACATACATATCACACTGTCCTTATCTTTTTCATTTTGTTTTTTCTTCCATTATTGAAATCATCATGGACTAATTTGAAGACACACTTTGGGGAACCACTGTACCAGGGAGAAACCTCAAATAACCACTTATGGTGTGGGGGCAACAGAGCTCCCTGACATTTTGCCAGAGTCAGATTTTCATAAAGATAATGAACCTATCTATGCTGAAAATTGCAATTTTTCGTGTGTGAAAAATCAGACCTGGCAATGATCTTGAGCAGTAGGATGTAAACAACTCCCACACACTTGGCGTTCCAAAAATGGAACCCTAGGCATACATGGCTAAGATGCAGAGCACCCCGTGCCCTAACTTGTACGGCCCCTTCCAGAACTCAGGGAGGGCCCTAGCAATATATTCAGATAGTCATGTTTTTATGAGATCTTCAAAAGTAGGCAATTTTAGCTACAATTGATTCAGTCCTCTTTCCCTTTCCACTCTGACTTCCCCTGTGTCCACTGATGCTGGAGTAACCACAGGCACTTTTGGAAAATAGCAAAAGTGAAAGGTGACATGGGGACATTTTCAGTTTGAGTTGAGTGGGATATATTTCTGTGGTTCACAGTCGTTTCCGTGTATAGTAAAGTCATTGCTAACTGTCCCAGTGTAGAAAAGGCTTCCAGGAATACTTCTACCCACCACCGTGTCAACTCACCTGGCATCCTGAAGTTGCAAAGACAGAGCCAGTTCAAGAAATGAACATCTCATATGGCAATTGGCACTGGAAGCTTGTGGGTAGTCAATGAGAAACAAAGTTTGAAATGTATGGAAACAGAAGTTAGTCTGTACAGATGCTTCCCATATCAGCCATGTGAAATGTAGTGGAGGATTCAGTTCTCATCTCTACCCTCTCCAAACTGAAATTCTGTCCTGTCAGGATTATATACCTAATAAGTCAGGATATACAGTTATTTTTAAAAATAGAGTTTAAAAAAGTATTTTTCTCTTTTCATGAAAAATGGTATACTTATAATAAAGCTCAACTGCA
Organism: Trachypithecus francoisi; assembly: GCF_009764315.1. NCBI lineage: Eukaryota > Metazoa > Chordata > Mammalia > Primates > Cercopithecidae > Trachypithecus > Trachypithecus francoisi. The sequence continues at coordinate 45,334,138 of NW_022681454.1, forward strand.
ATTTGGCAAGAAGTTTAGGAATGTTTTCTTTAAAAAACAGGTACAAATTACAAACTTCTGATTCTGTCTCATATAAAGCATAGCTTCTTTTATAATTTAAATATTTATTAAGTAGCAGAAAAATGTTAAATAAAAATTAATTGCATATAAAACAAAACCAATAAAGATTAAAAATGAAATAAATTGAAATTAATGTTGAGGAAACAAACTATAAATTTTTTTTTTAGATTATACCAACAGCAGTAGTTCATTAAGATAATGTGACAAATTTCAAACAGAAATAACAAGTAAATGCGTGGATTGTTTGAAAATTTAAATAATGGGCCAGGCACGGTGGCTCATGCCTGTAATCCCAGGAATTTGGGATGCCAAGGCAGGCAGATCACTTGAGTCCGGGAGTTCAAGACCAGCCTGGTCAACATGGCTAAACCCCCTCTCTACAAAATGTACTAAAAATTAGCCTGGCTTGGTGGTGCACGCCTGTAGTTCCAGCTACTCAGGAGGCTGAAGTGGGAGGATCACTGGAGACCAGGAGGTCAAGACTGCAGTGAGGCATGATCACACCACTGCACTCCAGCCTCGTCAACGGAGTGAGACCTTATATGAAAAGAAAGGGAAAAAAAAGAAAATCTAAATAACAAAGGAAAATGAATTATTGGAAAACGTGTTCCTTTTTTGCTGCTTTGATGTCTACAAAGAGACAGCAATAAATTAATATCATGAAGACACAGCCATCAAATTAGTTAAAATGTCAATAATTCAGAGTATTTAGGATCAATCACTGCACAGGGAAAATTTTAATATGAAAGTATCTGAAAGATGTTTTTCCAAGTTTAACAATGTTATAAGCTGATTTATGTCCCCCCGCAAAATTCATAAAGTTAAAACCCCTCCTCAGTACTTTAGAATGTGACTGTATTTGGAGAAAATATCTTTAAAGAGGTAATTAAGTTAAAATGATGTCATTAAGATGGTCCCTGATGGAGTATAACAGGTGTCCTTACAAGAAGAGGAGATTAAGACACAAACACACAGAGAGGGACAGCCATGTGAAGACGTCCTTCTGTGAGCCAAGGAGAGAGGCCTTAGAAGAAACCAAACCTGCCGACACCTTGATCATGAACTTCCAGACTCCAGAATTTGTGAAAATAAATTCATGTTGTGTAAGTCACCCAGTCTATGGTATTTTGTAATGGGAGCCCTAATAAACGAATTCAGACAAAGTTCCAGAAATTCACTTGACATTTCCAATCACAAGCTGTGAAGCTGGAAGAAATTTCTCAACTACCATCAATAAAAAATAAGCTTCAATCAACCATACTAAACGAAAGACCAGATAGTCATTCTGTTATTTCTATTATCTCTAAATATAAATCAAATGAGCATGAATCTCAAAAATGTAAAATAGAAAGTATTAATGAGCTGTGTAGGTAATCAATTAATAAAAATGCTATTTTTGTGAATTTTTTGAATTTGTTGGATTTGTCCACTTTTTAAAATTTGTAATTTGTGGCCAGGTGCGGTGGCTCAAGCCTATAATCCCAGTGCTTTGGGAGGCCGAGACGGGCGGATCACGAGGTCAGGAGATCGAGACTATCCTGGCTAACACGGTGAAACCCCGTCTCTACTAAAACAAAACAAAACAAAACAAAAAACTAGCCGGGCGAGGTGGCGGGCGCCTGTAGTCCCAGCTACTCGGAAGGCTGAGGCAGGAGAATGGCATAAACCAGGGAGGCGGAGCTTGCAGTGAGCTGAGATCCAGCCACTGCACTCCAGCCTGGGCGACAGAGCAAGACTCCTTCTCAAAAAAAAAAAAAAAAAAAATGTGTAATTTGTAGTGGTTTGTTTTCTCATTCACCAAAAAAAATTTCTCTTCTTGCCTAATTTTGTATCAAAATTTTGTAACTCCAAAATTGTACGAGCTTCAGGCCCCACAAAACCTGGATCCACCCCTCGGATTTCATTTATCTCGCTTCGTGGTAACAAATGAATCTGCTGTTCTTGTCACTCCCCCGGGTCCAACTGTATTCCCAAATCTGTCAAGTGAAAAGTTTCAGAAATGTTCCTTGTGACTCCCTGGATATTCTTCTCTAATAGGGCGTCTCTGAGACCTGTACTACTAAAATGTTTCACAAGTAATTCTAATATTCAGCCTGGGTTGAAAACTGCCATCTACCACCCACGAATGCTGTGCTTGGGGCACATGCTTCTCAGAGGGTGGGCCATTGCTCTTTCTGAGTTGTGAAATCATTTGAACAGGTCCCGATCCGCATTGTTTTAGTAGAATGGAATACGTTACCATGCATCATACAGTGGGTGTGTTTGTCCCGCTTTTGTTTCAGTATCTACAATATATATAACTTACACATTGCCTTGGGTAGCCCAATTCTGAATCCTGCGGTCATTAGAAGTTTCACAGCATCAGTGTTAAGAATACCTGATGCCCCAAAACTGGTTTAAGTCAAAAAAAGGATGACCTGGTGTTAACTATTTGTAAACAGCCTACTTCCTTATGCCCTAAGGATGACTTTGTTATGGGAGCTGAGGAAAACGACTTCAAAATAGAGAAATTAAGAGCTCACAAACTCTTTTTTTGAAGAGATGCTGATTGGGGAGTGTGTGTGTGTGTGTGTGTGTGCTTGTGTGTGGTTTTTTAAATCCTGGAAATACCAAAATAGTTATAGAAGGAGAGAAGTAATTTGAGATATAAAAAAATATATTATTTGACTATAGAATGTGGTGGGGAAAGGAAATAGGAGTGTGGAAAAGTTTTCTTCATGCAAGCAAAGATTTCTGTGTACTTTAGAAGGAAATAATAACCGCAGACGAAGGAACACGGTATGAAAGCAAACTGTGTGACAGTTTGTAGGGCACAAAGTGAGTTCTTTCTACTCAAAATAAAATGCTTAAGTTATGCTGTCTGGCGAAGCCCACTGAGTTTGTAATGTGCTTGTACCTGGATATCTTTGTTTCCTGGAGCTCCTAAAAATAAAATAGCATATTCTATGTGACATTTAGATTTAGTCATCAGCTAACCCTGGACTGTTTTCAGCTAGAACCTGCTGCATTTTAATTTGGACAGCAGTGAATCATCTTTTCTTCTAGCATTCATGAGCTGATGATCATGAACTTGGGAGACCTTGAAAATTCAAGGTAGCAAAATTTTAAAAGCATTTTAACAAGTGAGATAAGTGAAATGCATGGGGTGGATAATATTGAGACATGGTTCTATTAGTTGCGTTGGTATTTACTGGAGATAGTATTGCAAATGAATTAAAGCCATGAGCTCAGGAGACAGCCTGCATGGATGACAGTCTAGCACTGTACTCATCAGCTTCAGGAAGCTGTACCTTAGTTTCCCTGTTTGTATGTGGGGATATTAATGAATATAACTCATGGAGATATTGTGAACGTTAAACAATCCACACAAAATGCTTAAAATGTTTCCTGGCATATACTAAGCATTCAGCACATTAACTTTAAACACACAGATGAGATTTAAAAAAAGAGCTGTGTGCTAATTCATCATTCATCTGTTTTGTCCAATTTCAGTTTCAGCATACTGGAAACAAATATTGTCATAAAAAATAAAGCCATTGTTAAAGAGGATCAAGAAAATGATTTTATAACAGACTCTAACACGATGGTTCTTAAGGTGGGGCATTGAGGAACCTGGCATTTCATTGAACAATTCTACTGTTTTCTAATAAATATTCTGCTAGGTTGTTTTTAATTTAGACATGTTATTAACCTTTTGAAATGTTTAAATTTAAATTAAAAATTTAAATATTTAATTAAATATGTTGTCAATGATTTTATTTTTTACTTTGTTAAGGAAAAATTATAGCCTGAGATTATTTGAGCCACCCTAGGATAACTAAGCCAGGAATCACTATTGTAAATAAGCAGTGTTTACCGATGGAGGCATGTGTTATGTGGGGCAGGGAGGAAGCAGGGAGAGGAGGTATATCAGAATTACTGGGAAAGCTTCTCCAAAGCACAAATGTCCATGCTCCTCTCTACTGCTCCTTTAGGTTAAGAACCACTGATACAAAAGAAAGTAGAAAAACAGAAGTATAATGGCAGAGACCCCAAGTTCTCCAATTTTTAGAATTGACTTTGCCTTTAGCTTGCAAACTGAGTAATATAAGCCAAATTCTGCATATGGTAGGAAATCCAGAGCCTTCTCCAATGTTCCCATGGTTTGCTGTAAAGGGAACTTACGTTCTTCTAGATGCCAAATGCCTGATCCTGCAGAATTCCAAATCCCCACTCACTATCTATCTATCCCCCTTCCTCTGTCCCCACCCCACTGTGTGGGCAGCCATCCCTGCACTTGCTTTCTCTTCATTCATGCCAAATACCACGGATATAAATCACCTCCACTCCCAGCTCTCCCTAAATCTGTTACACGGCTTCATTGTTTGCCATTGCATTTGGTCTGTTTTGTTTGCTGCTAAATGCTGTGCCCCATGCCATAGGAACCCAATAAATAAGTGTATAATGAGCGAATGATTGAATGAAGAGAGTTTATTGTTTGTTATTTATTTTAACTATGTAGTGGAGTTTCACTGTGGGCTTTGGATACTGGAGATTACTTATACCAAGACTCAGAACAGGAAACAACTTCAAATGGACCCCTACACAGCTCTCTTTTCCAAGCTCCTGGACCATCCCCTACAGGGGATTTCTCACAAGCCTTTCCCTTTAGGCCACTTGTGTGACTTTCTTGGGGATTCTTTACTTTCTCTTTCACACCCCACCCTGTCTCTCCTCCTGCCCCAAGTTTAGGGCTCTTCCTGCTTCCATTGCTGGTTCAACCAGAAACATCTCTGCCCAATCAAAAATCCAGTGGTTGTGTTTCCAATGCTGGATACCTAAAACTTAATTAATCATAAAACGTGGTTCATGACATGGTCTCATCCTTGGTTCAGGCATGGTCTTCTTTGTATTTGTTTATTTACCTATCTGTTTGCATAAAAAACAATTTGTTTGTTATGCAATAAATACCTGTGTACACACTACCCTGCATGACAGTGGAAACATTCACAATTTCTAACATCCTACAATGTTATCTTCCCTATCTTATACCCTGCCTCCCTCCGCCAGAAGTAACCACTACCTTGCAACTTACGTTAGTCTTCCCTTTGCTTTTTAGAACTACAGTTTTACCATAATATAAATATTTCTTAAAAAGCATATTGGGTAGTTGTAGTTTTTTGTAACTTCTTTAAATGAGTTTTGTGGGCCGGGCGCGGTGGCTCAAGCCTGTAATCCCAGCACTTTGGGAGGCGGAGACGGGCGGATCACGAGGTCAGGAGATCGAGTCCATCCTGGCCAACACGGTGAAACCCCGTCTCTACTAAAAACTACAAAAAGAACTAGCCAGGCAAGGTGGCGGGCGCCTGTAGTCCCAGCTACCCGGGAGGCTGAGGCAGGAGAATGGCGTGAACCCAGGAGGCAGAGCTTGCAGTGAGCTGAGATCCGGCCACTGCACTCCAGCCTGGGTGACAGAGCGAGACTCCGTCTCAAAAAAAAACAAAAAATGAGTTTTGTGGTATATGTAACCTTTTGAGAGCTTAATTTTTATTCAAATTCTATTTCTAGCATCATTTATATTCATTTTCTTTCCAGTAAGATATTTTATTGTATGAAGGTACCACAATTTGTCTCTTCTCCTGTCATGAGGCATGTAAGTTTTTTTCAAAGTTTTTGCTGTTTCAAACAGAAACACTTCCATGGAAATTCTTGTGTATGTCTCCTAATGTACACCTGCAATAATTTATTTTGAGTATATGCCTAGTGTAGAATTACTCATCATAGATATATGAGTCTCCAACTTTAAGAGATAATGCCAAATTGCTTGCTAAAGTGGTTAAAGCAATGTACACTCCCATCAGCAAACTATAAACTAATCTACTGATCCACAAACTTCCCAATATTTTGTGTTAGACTTTTTTAACTTGCCAATTTACTGTGTTTAAAATAGTATCTCACTGTCATCTTGATTTTTGTTTATCCACTTCACTGATCACTAATGAACTTGAGTATCTCTTCATAGATTAATTGGTCATATGTTTTGTCTCTTCTGTTAGTTTCCTATTCATGGCTTTTGTCCATTTTTAAATCACTGGTATGGCCATTCTTTATTAGTTTATAAATGTCCTTTAGGTCCTTTAGATATTATTGTTATCAATTTTTTGCCAGGGTGCCACAAATATTTTGTCTCCATTTATTTTTCCACTTTCTTAAAAATATCTTTTAATATGCAGACATTTTTGGTTTTAATATATTAAATTTATTGTCAGAGACATATGCTGTCATAGAAGTTTAAGGGATGGCCTTGAAGGGTGGTGATAAGAGAAATTTTCCAAATGATTAGAGCTTCAAGCTGGGTACCTGATCAAACACTTTGTACAAAAAAAGGGAGTGATCCAAGATTAGAACATACATGGACTTATGGACAGTGACCAACACATAGCCAGCTCTTCAGGGACTCTACTAGTTTCACAGAGCTGCCATGGAAATGACCACAAATTGAGCAACTTCAGTTTACTCCCTCTTGGCTGGGTACAGTGATTCACTCCTATAATCCCAGAACTTTGGGAGGCCAAGACAGGAGGATCACTTGAGGCCAGGTGTTCAAGATTGGACTGGACAACATAGCAAGACTCGGTCTCCACAAAAAATAAAAATAATTTACTCCCTGGTTGGTTTAGGAGGCCAAAAGTCTGAAATCAAGTTGTCAGCTGAGTTGGTTCTTATGGAAGTCCAAGGAAGAAAACATCCTGGGCCTCTCTCCTAGCTTCTGGTGATTGCTGGCAATTCTTGGTGTTCCTTGACTTGCAGACTCATCATTCCAATCTCTGCCACTATTGTCATATCACCTTCTTCCCTACGGATCTCTCTTGTGTTCTCCTCTTCTTATAAAAACACAAGTCAAGATATGTTCAGGATGATTCCAAGATGTTTCATCTCAAGATTTTTAACCAATTGCATCTGCAAGGACACTATTTTCAATAAGGTCACATTCTGAAGTTTCAGGCGGACATGAATTTTGGGGGGACACTGTTCAACCCACCACAGGGGCTTAAAAAAGGAAAAGATGGGAAAATCTAGAAAAAGGAGATCTTGGAAATAGACATGCGGTTGGACATTAAAGAACAAGCATGAAGAATGAAGAGTTTCATGAGATATGTTAACAACCACCAACACCCACCAAAGAGTGCCAACGTCGAAGGAACACCAAACAGCCAGTCACAGACAAAATGACTCATCCAGCTCACATCAGTCAGCCTCTGTCATCAGCAACCCCACTGCACTATGGCTAAGTGGATGCAGTAGCCATCATGGCAGGGAGAGAGGCTATGCATATGTCCAACCTAGGTTCCCATTCATCAAGATTGATTTAAATGCTACTCCTGCCAAACGTACAACCTACGAGCAAGAGAGACCAGTGCTGAGCGCTCCATACAGAATCACACTCTCTGGCCTCTTGTTTTCCTCATTCAACAATAATTTATGGAAATTCCTGCAAATTATTTGGATGCCCTCTAATTCATTCTTTTTAATGGCCACATAATACTCCGTGACATTCCAAAGCTTTTCCTACAATGGTCTCCTTTCACATTACGACATACTGTCAACTTCCTCTGATGGTAGGAAAATGGAACAAATTGTCAAGAGTAATTGACTATGAGGATACCTGAGAAGATCCTGTCTGACTTGTCGTCTGCCAGTAACACACTTCCTCTCCTCCTGCTCTCATTTCACATCACACAGCAAAAGTTAATAGTTCAGAGCTGAATTTCTACAACTGATAAATTTAATTCTGGGAATTGAGTTATAACTTTAAAATCTATTTCTGGCTACAAGCTAGTAAAGCTACTGCTCTCTCAAATAAATGATAAAAACAGGGAAACTCCTTTAAGGACTTTCCAGGAGACTTAGCAGAAAGCTAATAGTATTTTAAAAGCTGCAACTATATTCTCAGAGTCACGGTAAATAGAGGAAAGTCAATAGCAGGTATCTAAAACTCTGGTGCAGAAGTTCATGTAGCCAGGCGTGGTAGTTCATGCCTCTAATCCCAGCACTTTGGGAGGCTGAGGCAGGCAGATTGCCTGAGGTCAGGAGTTCGAGATTAGCCTGGCCAACATGATGAAACTCTATCTCTACTAAAAATACAAAAATTAGCCAGTCATGGTGGCAGGCACCTGTAATTCCAGCTACTCGCATGGCTGAGGCAGGAGAATCACTTGAACCGGGAAGGTGGAGGTTGCAGTGAGCCGAGATCGTGCCATTGTACTCCAGCCTGGGTGACAAGAGCAAAACTCTGTCTCAAAAAAAAGAAAAAAGAAAAAAAAAAAAGAAAAAAGAAAAGTTCATGTAGGTCCTTTTGAGGACCATCATATATCCACACATTTTTCTTAATAATGAGCTAAAATTGATCTAGAAAGAGGTGATGGAAATGGCAAAAGAGAACCTGTCTACCTTCCACTTGTCCTCAGAAAAGCAGCAGCTGCCACAGGATGGCCTTATATGGCATTTGTTTCCTGTTGTCCCTTGAGTGAAGTCTGCAGGGACACACTAGGGCAAGTGGTACTTGCCATTTCCTGGAAGACAACCACAGGGCCGACTCTATAATTACCCAGAGGCCCTGCCTAGGTACCACAGTAGTAATCAGGCATCGGTCACCGGAAGGAGAGACGAATTGGGGCTCTGGATAGATATGCTGGACACAGACAGTGAACCGTCCAAACCCCATTTGTACAGAGCCTATCAAGAAAGCTTTGCCCCTACAGATGCTACACAAAACATTGTGTACATGTTACACAAGGCAATGGACAACCACCACAAACTGCTCTGCAGTCCAAAATATCTGAATGAGGGCAAAATTTTATGAATGCAAATAAATAGTGCTTGAGTATCTAGAGATGCAGTTTACATTGGCAACAAATCCTGTGTCTTGTCTATCTGGATCTCAGATCAAAAAATCATGACTCTACCAACTAACTGCCAGTTTTAAGTGACCCCTAGGATGAGTCCTCTAACAATTTCATTTCTCTGCAATGCAGCAAACAGTACATTAGCTAGGGTTAAATCAGCACCTGTGATTTCATAACAAACCAACCAATTCTAATACCATGTCTAAATTATGTGGCTATTTGTAATCACTTCCCTTGGAAGGTATAACCTTTTATTGTAACAAATAATATATCAGATCACCTTCTAAAATACACCTCCTTCTCTTATTAAAAACTAAATGATTTCACATGGTTTGATTTTTATTGTCTCAAGAAATTTCCACAGTCTTTTAAGAAGTGGTTCTCAAACTTTATCCTGGGAACTCTTTCTTCAGAAGAAATATTCCCAGAGGGACAGACAGATAAAAGCAGAGCTCTCTTAATTTGCAGTTGGGCATTTTCCCTCCTATTGCATTGCTCCCCAATAAAGAAAGAAAAAAATCTGTCATGGCTTATGTGTTCATGTAGTCATTATTTTTAACTTATTGAAATAATTATAAACTCAGGAAAAGTTGCAAAAAATAATACAGAAACGTCCTGAGGGCGCTTCCCCCAGTTTCCTCCAAAGGTAACATCTTACTTAAGTATAATGCACTATCAAAACCAGGAATACCATTAACCAGACTATAGACTACTCAAATTCCACTGGTTTTCACATGCAGTCATTGTTTTGTATAGTTCTATGAAACGTTATCTCACGTATAGATTCCATCGCCACAAAGGAGCTCCATTGTGATACCCCTTTATAGCCGCACCCTCTCTCCATCCCCATTCTTAATCCTTGGCAACCACTGATCTGCCTCCATTACCTGATCTCTAAAATGTTACCATTTCAAGAATGTGATATATGTGGAATCATACATTATGTAACCCATTGAGACTGGCATTTTTCATTTAGCATAACACCCTTAAGATCTATCCAAGCTGACATGCTATATGAATAATTCACCCCTTTGTATTTCAAGATAGATTTCCAATTTATAGATTTACCTCAGTTTCTTCATCCATCCACCTTTTGAAGGACATTTGGGTTGTTTCCACCTAGAGTTATTGCAAATAAAACCGCAGAAAATATTTGTGTACAGGTTTTTGTGTGAACATAAGTTTTCATTTCTCTAGGATAAATGCCCAAGACTGCATATGCTAGAATGTATGGCAAGCAATGTTTAATTTTATATGAAACTGCCAAACTGTTTTCCAGAGTAGCTGCCCCAATTTACATTCCTACCAGCAATGTATGAGCGATCTAAGTATCTCTGCATTCTCAACAGCATTTAATATTATTAATATTTTTTCCCATGCTATTATGTATGTAGAGGAGAAATGATTTATTTTTAAGAGCATTACCTTTCCTTTCTTTGTGTGCCCAACTTAAAATTGGTAACTATTTAAATTAAAATAGTGTTTCCTAAACATAAAGTTAGCATAAGGTAAATGTGATAATTTGAACTCAGGAATGGCTATTTCAAACTGACTCTCAGTGAATGGCTTACACTGAGGTCAGTGATCTGCTCCCAGCTTTAGAGACTAGAAGCTATTTTATTCATTGACCTAGAGATAGAAGAATATACAGGCATTGAGCCATGCCAAACTCCCAAGAGATGTATCTACAAGCTAGCATATCAAGTATAGCTATATCAGACAAAGCTTGCCCAGGGGAAGGGTACTCATTTCCTCTGGTTTGGTGGGTCACCCAAGAGCACAAACCTCAGAGCAAATATTTACAGAAGGAAAGTACAGAACGTGGCATGTTCTTATAGGCATATTTATGAAGCTAAGCCGGTTGGATAGAAAGCTTCCTTCATTTTAGGTATTCCCTAATGAATCATGATCACAGTCTATGAGGCGAAATCATTCTTTGGCCATTGACCATGCTACAGAAAAAGATCCACTATTAATCCCCTTTCTATAAAAGGGTTACTTACCTTCTTCTAAAGGTAACATTGCAACATGAGCTTTCTTCTTTCAAGTTCCATTAACATGCTAATTCCCAAGTGTATTAATTTTCATTGATTATATTTTAAAATACTGACTTCCTATAGATGCTGTGGACCCACTCTCATAGAGCAGAATATTACCTCTAAATTATAGGATAATTCTAAACTGGTAAATAACCAATTGCAACCTTAGACTGAATTTTTTAAAGCTTGTTTTGAAATGTGAAACAATACATGTCCTGAGTAAATTAGACTTAAGAGTCCTCAGCATGTGATTGCACTGATCACGGAGGTAGCTTTTATTCTAAATTTTAGAGTCTATAATACTTTGATGTCTACATCACTCTATCCAGGGACTGAGTATTTTAAAACCCTAAGTACAGGCTATGTAGGTAATCACATTGCTACTTGTTAGAGTTCTAATCATACAAAATAGTATTTAACCAAAAACCCAAAAGAGCTTTGGTAATTGATAACATTGCAAATATAACTGTGCATCACCACTGATCACTAGAGCTGGATCTTTATTATGGGACAAAGAACTATGAGAAAAAGATTTGAAAAATACTTGGAAACTCAAAACTTAATGTGGTCTCTTGAATTTTAATTGGTCTACTTCAAAGGGATGTATTTCCTTTCTGAAAATGTCTGCATTACATTGAAACTATTTGCAACTATCTTTATTATTGTGGTTGAGTAGAGTGCCAGTTTTATTGAGTTAATTTGTCTGTGTTTGTTATAGATTAAGCTAAGATGTCTCAAAATTCTGTGGCTAATACAAGGTAGAAGTTTATTGCTCTCTCACATGTAACAGTCCGTAGATAGATGATCTGAGACTGAAAGGGCATCTCTGCCATGTCCATTACACACCTTCCATCGCTGGCTCTAAAATGGCTGCTCCAGAACCCTCCATCACATCTACCTCTCAGGCAGTAAGAAGAAAGAAAATAAGTTTGTGTTTCTCATTTATTTCAAGGGCATGATGAGAAACTGGCACACACCACTTCTGCTGCTATTCTACTGCCAAGAACTTAGTCATAAGGGCACAGCTACTGCAAGTGAATGTGGGAAATATAGACTCCAGCTGGAAAGCAGCATGCCCATCTATGACTCAGGAGTTTTGATGCTAAAGAAAAAAGGACAAAACAGATACTGATAGACAACTCACAGCCTCTCCCACAATGACCAGTTCTTTCTCATTTATAGCCAACTCTTCATCATCCCTTCCATTATTTTCAGTATATCACCAAGTCCAAGTTCACAATTGAAATGAAGCAGAAAACAGGAACTTTTTCAATCCGGGATGCTGTCTGGTTTGCAATTAAGGAACTCTATGGCTGCTTCTAGAGGCAAGAGTCTGAAGTACATTCCCTTCTCTTACTCTAGTATGTTGATGGCATTCACCAGTTCTATTGGTAAGTGATTGCACTTCAGGGATAAACAAAGGAATATGGACAGGAAGATGAGGAAAAATGGTTTTAAATATAACAAACAGAAGTCTCCTTGAGAGTAAAATTTATGTTTTTAATTTTGTTCAACTTTCTCACATTGCTTAGTAAAGGTAGTAGAAGCAGCAGCCATGGTTGTGGTAATAGCAATAGTAGTAGTAGGAATTGTAGTTGTAGATAAAAGTAAGACAAGTTACCAACCAGGCACGGTGGCTCATGCCTATAATCCCAGGCCTTTGGGAGGCCAAGGCAGGTGGATCACTTGAGCTCAGGAATTCAAGACCAGCCCGGGCAACATGGTGAAACCCTCTCTCTACCAAAAATACAAAAAGTTATCCAGGCATGGTGGTGTGAGCCTGTGGTCCCAGCTGCTTGGGAGGCTGAGGTGGGAGGATCGCTTGAGCTTGAGAGGTGGAGGTTGCAGTGAGCCAAGATTGCACCACTGTGCTCCAGCATGGGTGAAAGAGTGACACCCCATCTCAAAAACAAAAAAGTAAGACAAGTTACCACCTTATATCTATTAGGATGGCCACTATCCAAAAAGAAAAAGCCAGAAAATTACAAGTGTTGAGAAGAACGTAGAGTAATTGGAACTCTTACACACTGTTGATGGGAATACATGTGAAAAGGTACAGCCACTAGGGAAAACAGTATGGTGGTGCCTAAAAAAACTTGAGATAAAATTGCTATATGATTGCAATTCCATTTCTGAGTAGACACCCAAAATAATTGAAAGTAAGGTCTCGAAGAGATGTTTATATGCCCATGTTCATAGCTGCATTATTCACAATAGCAACCCAAATGTACATCAACAGTTGAATAGATAAGCATGCGGGAGATTTATACAATGGAATATTATTCAGCCTTAAAACCGAAGGAAATGCCAGCATGTGCTACAACATGAATGAAACTTGAAGACATTATGCTAAGCAAGATAAGCCAGTCACAAAGAAAACACTGATTCCACTCATATGACATACTTATAGTAGCGGTCAAATCAGGGAGACAGAAAGGAGAATGATGGTTGCCAGGGACTTGGAGAAAGGTGGGGAATGAGGTGTTATTGTTTAATGTGTATAGAGTTTCAGGTTTTTTTTTTTTTTGGTCTTTTTTTTTTTTTTTTTGAGATGGAATCTCACTCTGTCATCCAGGCTGGAGTGCAGTGGTGCATTCTTGGTTCACTGTAACCTCCACCTCCCCAGTTAAAGCAATTCTCCTGTCTCAGCCTCCCAAGTGGCTGGGACTACAGGTGTGTACCACCATGCCTGGCTAATTTTTATATTTTTATTAAAGACAGGGTTTCACCATATTGGTCAGGCTGGTCTCGAACTCCTGACCTTAAGTGATCCACCCACCGCAGCCTCCCAAAGTGCTGAGATTACAGGCCTGAGCCACCACACCCCGACAGAGTTTCAGTTTTACAAGTTGGAAAGAGTTCTGGAGATGGACGGCAGTGATGGCTGAACATTATAAATGCATTTAATACCACTGAGCTATACATTTAAAAATGGTTAAGATGGTAAATTTTCTGTTATACATGTCACATACCACAGTATTTCATAGTAAAAAAAAAAAGGGAGAAAAAATAGTAATAAATATTGTCTTTTACTGTACACTTGTTATGTGCCAAGTCTTTCTTATTTTCCTAAATAATTTCATTGGATCCTCATAACAATCCCGCATGGTAATTAATTTGTCTCTTTTGAAAATGAGGACTCTGGAACCAGGTGCAGTGGCTCATGCCTGGAATCCCAGCACTCTGGGAGACTGAAGTGGGCAGATCACTTGAGATCGGGAGTTTGAGACCAGCCTAGGCAATATGGTGAAACACCATCTCTACAAAATATTTTTTTAAAAAAAGAAAGAAAAAAGAAAAGAAAATGCTGAAGTAAAGTGAGGTGAAGTATCTTGCCCTAAATTTCATAACAAGTACAGAATAATACCAGAATTTTAAGATAGGCAGCCTGACCAGGGATGGTGGCTCATGCCTGTAATCCCAGCACTTTAGGAGGCTGAGGCAGGTGGATCACTTGAGGTCAGGAGTTTGAGACCAGCCTGGCCAACATGGTGAAACCCTGTCTCTGCTAAAAATACACAAAGTAGCCAGACATGGTGGCGCAAATGTAGTCCCAGTTACTCGGGTGGGTTGAAGCAGGACAATCACTTGAACCTAGGAGGCAGAGGTTGCAGTGAGCCAAGATCATGCCACTGCACTCCAGCCTGAGAAAGAGGAGTGAGATTCTACTCAAAAAAAAAAAAAAAAAAAAGAGGCAGCCTAACTGCCTATATTATAGAGCAGGCCTAATAGATGCCCTTTATTAAGGCACTGTGCTAGACCCTTCACATGTGTATAGTGACAATAATCTTATGGTGCTATTTACACATGGGAAAATGGGATTTAAAAGATCAGATAACTTTCCTTAAGTCACACAGCTAGTGAATAATGGAAACAAGATTTAAACCCAGACAGTCTGATTCCTATCCCCCAAACGAATACAGAGCTCAGGCTCCGAGCTGCACACATAAAAGATGCTTGCAAGTGATGATGAGCATTTTTTCGATCTAGAGCTAGATGTACCATATGACCCAGCCATCCCACTACTGGGTATATACCCAAAGGATTATAAATTACTCTACTACAAAGACACATGCACACGTATGTTTATTGCGGCACTATTCACAATAGCAAAGACTTGGAATCAACCCAAATGTCCATCTGTGACAGACTGGATTAAGAAAATGTGGCACATATACACCATGGAATACTATGCAGCCATAAAAAAGGATGGGTTTGCGTCCTTTGTAGGGACATGGATGCAGCTGGAATCCATCATTCTTAGCAAACTATCACAAGAAGAGAAAACCAAACACCGCATGTTCTCACTCATAGGTGGGAACTGAACAATGAGATCACTTGGACTCGGGAAGGGGAACATCACACACTGGGGCCTATCATGGGGAGGGGGGAGGAGGGAGGGATTGCATTGGGGAGTTATACATGATATAAACGTCATGCACATGTACCCTAGAACTTAAAGTATAATAAATAAATAAATAAATAAAAAAGATGCTTGCTAGCATCGTCTGCTGTTTGTTGGGGAAAGGATAAACTAATATGACTTTTTCATCTTCTAAAAACTTTTCTATTCTTCCTTCTAATTCAGTAGAAGCACACTGGAATATCGAGTTAAAACAGTTCCACGTGGGCGAGCAGGTATCAAGTTAAAACAGTTCCACAAGGGTGAGCAGGTAGATTTGTTTGGTCCGATAAGTCAGTCATCTTTGTCTTGTGTCTGGTAAAAATGAAGTTGTTTTGTCTCATTATGGCCCTGAGAGGTATTTAAGGTTCTATCCAGAGATATCTTATGTTTGTCATCTTTGTCTGACTACAAAAATAAAACCAATGGTGTGCTGCAGCTACAAGCACAAAGGTTGAGTGCATGAAGGTTGGAAGGATAAAAGATCAAGGGAGTGAGGGGATGTTTCTTAGCTATATTCATTGCGATGCCTTCCCTTCTTCCTCTTGTCTCTGTCACATACATGCTCCCCTAAAATTCACTAGGAACAGCCACCCCTGAGCACCTATATCCAGGCATTTTCCTATACCTCAGACCCTAGAAACAATTATAAGGGCAATACAGATGCTCCTCGATTTATGATGGAGTTACTTCCTGACAAACCCATTGTAGGCTGAAAATATCCTAAACCAAAAATGCATTTAGAAAACTGAACCCACCTTAAACAGACTCAGAACAGTCGTGTTAGCCCACAGTTGAGCAAAATCATCTAACACAAAGCTTATTTTGTAATAAAGTGTTGAATTTCTCATGTAATTTATTGAATTCTGTACTGAAAGTCAACAAAAGAATGGTAAGTGTACTCAAAGCATGGTTTCTGCTGAATGCATATAGCTTCTGCATTATCATAAAGTTGAAAAATTGTGAGTTGAACAGTCGAGGATCATCTGTATGTGTTTCCTCCATCTTCATTTTATCTTCCTTCTGTCCTACTTTTGTGGATGTATTCAAGCTTTTCTTTTTTCTTTCTTTTTTTTTTTTTTTTTTTTTTGAGACAGAGTCTTGCTCTGTCCCCCAGGCTGGAGTGCAATGGCACAATCTTGGCTCACTGCAACCTCTGCCTCCCAAGTTCACACAATTATCCTGCCTCAGCCTCCCAAGTAGCTGGGATTACAGGCCCCCGCCACCACGCCCGGCTAATTTTTTGTATTTTTAGTAGAGATGGAGTTTTGCCATGTTGGCCAGGCTGGTCTCAAATTCCTAACGTCAGGTGATCCACCTTCCTTGGCCTCCCAAAGTGCTGGGATTACAGGCATGAGCCTCCACATCTGGCCTTCAAACTATTCTTATGAGAGCTACAAATTCCTCATAAAAGCCTCTGCCCTGACTACACCTCTCCGTCCCTGCTTATGCTTAACCAACCCACTTGCTTATTCAACAATGATGTGTGGCTTCACACAGAGCCAGGCACTGTTTTAGGTTCTTGAGACACAATAATGAACAAAACAGACAACCATCTCCACCCTTGAGAAATTCACATTCTAGCAAGGGCAGGTAGGAAATAAACATGATGCATTATAAATGAGTAAATAGTTTATTAAAAGATCATTATTCTGTGTTTTAAAAAAGGAGAAAAAAGTTGGGCAGGGAAGAAGGATTAAAAGACCAAAGGGAAGAAGGAAAAAGTATGTTTTCAGTATTAAATAGTGTGGGCAGAGAGATCTCATTGAGGAGAAACTGGAACAAAGACTTGAGGTTGGTGAGAGAGTAAGCCAAGTAGGTAAACTAGGGAAGAGCATTCCAGGCAGAAGGAGGAGCAAACACAAAGGCTCCCCAGCAACAGTGTATCTGAAGGGTGCGAAGAGCTGCAGGGATGCCAGTGTTCTGCAGCAGAGTGAGTGAATGGGGAGACAATAGCAGGAGATGAGGTCAGCACAGTTACTGCACCGTAGCCTCAAGAACTTGGAGACTAATGTGAGGACTTGGGGTGTTACTCTGAGTGAAACTGGGTGCAAATAGAAGGTAAATTTCACTTTCTCCTGATTTAACTAATATAGACAGAACATTTCTCCTCTTTTAAGAAAACATATAAAAAATCTAAGAAATAACACAATGGGAAGGACCATGACATAACCAAGTTAATCTCCTACATCTAAAGTGTTTCCAACTTGCTGAGGGGAACAACTTCTTCTCTAAGATCTCCTTTAAACCCAGTGCTGTGGTCGGGTGCGGTGACTCCCGCCTGTAATCCCAGCACTTTGGGAGGCCAAGGTGGGCAGATCACCTGAGGTCAGGAGTTCAGACCAACATGCCAAAACCCCATCTCTACTAAGAATACAAAATTAGCCAGTCATGATGGCATGTGCCTGTAATCCCAGCTACTTGGGTGGCTGAGGGATGAAAATCGCTTGAACCCAGGAAGCAGAGATTGCAGTGAGCCAAGATCATGCCACTGTACTCCAGCCTGGGCGACAGCAAGACTGTATCTCAAAAGAAAACAACAAACAACAACAACAAAAACCCAGTGCTGTATCCTAATCACTATCCTCCCTTCAAAAACTATAAGAGAACTTTGTAGAAAAGCACATAATCCTGTCTTCAGATATATTCTTTTAGCTTGCATAAACTCTTGTGAAAAGATATTTTGTCAGTTAACAATAGGATTTTCCAGTCCTTCATGCTTGCTAATTGGGTCCTCAAGCTCTAGGACTTCGAGAACCCAAGACTTCCATAAAATTAAAAATGAACAAACACAATTTATTCTAACAAAAATGTGGCGATTTAGATGCCTAAAACATCAGGAATCTGGTTTAAAGCCACAAAGTTATCTTTCCAGCCCAGATTAATGTTTAAGTGGAGTGATTATTTTCATTGGTTCTCATTTTTGTGTAATTATTTAGCCATGACTTTCAACATTCAAGGGTAAATATTTATATTTATATTAAGATGGAGAACATTTCCTTCCGAAAAACTGCTAAAGCTACTTGGGTGAAGTGCAAAACCCCAAGGGAATGCCTGAGTTGAACAATTGATGAAATGCTGAATCAAGAATCCAGTGAATTCAGGGGAAAGGAATGAGAGGCTGTAGCAGACATACCCTTCAGGTGTATCAGGTGAAGGAAAAAGCCAAGCAGGTCAGGGGATCACCGAGCGGACAAGGAGAAAGAGAGGGAAGGAGGACACTGTGGAATAGGACAGCCAGAAAAAGATCAAAAGGAGCAAACACATCAGCTGTGGATTTTTAAAGTGGATTTCAGCAGCCTGTGCTCTGTACAGGCCCTCTCTACAACCCCACAAAGGCACAGATGACACATAGGTCATAGGCACCCTTCAATCATTTAAACTTTTTTAAAGCAGTCATGAAGAAATACAGCCATGAAATGTGGAGACATACAATTCTCTCTTAATAAATAGTAATAATACTTCTCCTTAGGTGTTTTCAGTGCTTGAATGGCTCACCATGCTTTATCTCCTCCCAGTGAAGGAAGAAATGAGTATCTATTATTAACCCCAGGTTGCAAGGAATGACATCACCAAGGCAACAAGAAAGCAAAAGGCTGAGAAAGGAAAAGAGAGCATGTTAACTAGATCACAGGACAGGATTTTTCAACCTCGGCACTACTGACATTTTGGACAGCATAATTATTTGTTGAGAGGTTGGGGCAGGATGGGGATGGCAAGAACCCGTCCTGGGCACTGCAGACTGTTTAAAAATCACTCTGTCCTCTACTCACTAAGCTGCCAATAGCACCTTCCCATTCATGACCATCAAAAATGTCTCCGAGCTTTGCTAAATGCAAAATCACCCCCAGTTGAGCCCAGCTCTCAGAGTGTGACCCACTTGTGCCATACGTAACTCTTTCCTCATTCTCATCCCCAAAACCCAGCTAAAAATAATAAGGAGGCTGACATATCTGTACTTTTGAAAACTAGCACTAGAGTGGCAATCAAAAAGTCAATAGAAATAAAAAAATAAACTTCAGAATTCTAGTTAGATGCTGTCCAACCTTAATGTTTTTGCAGCAACTACATAGATATTTCATATTGACAAGAGACTAATTTATATAAATGGGTTTTTGTTTATGTGATCGAGAAATGTAACCCATATGAAAAATTTTATCAACTGCTGAAAGGAACTAGAAGGCTGAACCTTTTATTTGCTTGGTCAAAAGGTGAGTTTCTTTCTTCCCGTCTTCTTTTAAGTGAAATAAAGACATAGTTTGAAAACACACCTGCCCATTTGGCTCAATAGTTGAGTCTTGTCTGGCTGTAGTGTAAAAATAGGCATTCCTCTGTCTAAACATGAAAATAGCACTTCCTCAACAAAAGCCAAAGCTTTTAGAACGACAAAAGATGTTTACTTTCATAAAAAAGCCTTTTCCTCTAGTGTTTATTTGAGGATTGTGTAGGTGTCCTAGCAGAAGTAAGCAGGTATATAAGGCTCAGAGACAAGCCTGTGACAGCATGCTTCCTGCAGCAGCTGAGACAGGCTTGTGATCGTCACAACTTTCTACATGTTAGGTTGAGAATATACACTGGTGTAATGGACATCTTCCCCTTTTCATAAGTTGTAGTCATATTGAAATAATAATAAAGATCAAACTAATTGTCTAATCTTTGTGAGACACATTATATTCACTTATTCATTTGTTTATCCAACAAATCATTATTCAAAATCTAACAAGCAATGTTCTAGATGTTTAAATGTATTGGTGAACTAACAAAAAAAAATTAAAAATCTCTGCCCTTGCGGAGATGTTAAAAAATAAGATGGGCAGGCTGGATGCAGTGGTTCATGCCTGTAATCCCAGGAGTTTGGGAGGCTGAGGCAGGTAGATCACCTAAGATCAAGAGTTTGAGACCAGTCTGGCCAACATGGTGAAATTTCGTCTCTACTGAAAATACAAAAAAAATTAGCTGGGCGTGCTGGTGCATGCCTGTAGTCCTAGCTTTTCGGGAAGGCTGAGGCAGAAGAATCACTTGAACTCAGGAGGCGGAGGTTGCAGTGAGCAAAGATCATGCGCCTGTAATCCCATCACTTCGGGAGGCCGAGGTGGGCAGTTCACCTGAGGTCAGAAGTTCAAGACCAGCCTGGCCGACATGGTGAAACCCCATCTCTACTAAAAATACAAAAATTAGTTTGGAGGCACACTCCTGTAATCCCAGCTACTCCGGAGGCTGAGGCAGGAGAATCACTTGAACCTGGGAGGTGGAGGCTGTAGTGAACCGAGATCGTAGCTCTGCACTCCAGGCTGGGCAACAGAGCAAGCCTCCATTTCAAAAAAAATAGAATAAAATAAAAATAAGATATAGATATATAGATAGATATAGATGGATATAGATATATAGACATGTGTATACCATTCGAAGGTTAGAAATGAAACAGGGCAGTGTTGGCAAATTTTCTGAAAAGGGCCACGTAGTAAATTGTTTAGACTTTGTGGGCCACATTGTCTCTCAACTCTGCCATTGCTGGACAAAAGCAGTCATACTCAAGGTGTAAAATAAAACAATAACAACAAATGAGTTTGGCTGTGTTCCAGTAAAACTTTATTATTTACAAAAACAGGTGGTTGGAGGTCATAATTTGCCAACCCCTGAAATGTGGTAAAGGGAATCAGGAGTTCAAGAGGGTCATCAATTTTAAATAGGATGATCAAGGTGATAATATATTCAATCAAAAACTAGAAGGAGGTGAACAAGTCAAACTTGTGGTTATATAGAGGAAGAACATTCCAGGTTGAGGGGCAGCCAGTGCAAAAGTCCTGTGGCAGCATATTGTCCAGTGCATTTTGGAGCTCAGCAAAGAGCTCTCTGTCTGGCTGAGGCAGAATGATGGGCAACCCTATTTCTAACCACCTCACTGGTATCACAATTCATTTTCTTCTTTCTTCCTTTCCACTCCATCCCCTTTCTGTTGAATGAAATGTGTTACTACAATGAGTAAGGGCTCAGAAATAGGCTTTTTCCTGACCTAGGAAATGTAAGAGGCATTGATGTGTTCTATTTTGTCCCCATTAAGGCTTTGGTTCAACTCAATGCTGAGAACAGAGATGACAGATGAAGGCAAGAATACCTAACCGCAGTGGTTTCCTCTAGCAACCTTTTACCAACACATTCTAATCCTCAGCAAAACCAGCAGAATGAAGATTTCTGATCAGAAAGGCAACTATAAAATACTGCCTTATTCACTTGGCCTGTTTATTCCTGGAGTGTTTTTCAGAGGGAGCTGGATGTAACTTTTTATAGGACCAGAAGGTAGGACTGTAATTTCTAAATTGTCAATAAACCCATCTACTAGCAAGTACTTTATAACTCTGGATCCTTATGTGCTGTGAAGGAAAAATACCTTGAGCCTTCAGATGCCAGCAGAGCAAAGCCAGTCCAGGTTCTCAAGTCCACAGGCTCACCCAGAGTGGGACAATACACCTTGTGTCCAAGAGTGAGAACCCATGGGCATGAGGGAGCCTTGGCAGGGATGGCGTGGTGTGAAATCTGTTTTTATTTGATTCGAGATGGAGTCTGCTTATAATGCAATTTTGAATAACTTTTTATTTATTCCATCTTATTCCATAAGATATGTTTCTTATGAAATGATAACATATCAAGGGATATAGGGTAAAACAAAAACATGGGTAAGATTAGCATGCATATAGAAACAGAACTATCATTTGACCCAGCAGTCCCATTACTTGGTGTATACCCAAAGGAATAGAAATCATTCTACCATAAAGACACATACACACATATGTTCACTGCAGCACTATTCATAAGAGCAAAGACGTGGAATCAACCTAAATGCCCATCAATGACAGAATTTTTTAATTTTTTAAAATTTTTTAATTTTTTTTTTTTTTTTTTGAGACGGAGTTCCCCTCTATCACCCAGGCTGGAGTGCAGTGGTGCAACCTTGGCTCACTGCAAGCTCTACCTCCCAGGTTCACACCATTCTCCTGCCTCAGCCTCCCGAGTAGCTGGAATTCAGGTGCGTGCCACCACACCCAGCAATTTTTTGTATTTTTAGTACAGACGGGGTTTCTCCATGCTAACCAGGATGGCCTTGATCTCCTGACCTCGTGATCCACCCATCTCAGCCTCCCAAAGTGCTGGGATTACAGGCGTGAGCCACCATGCCCCGCCAGATAGAATTTTTAAAAGTGTGGTACATATACACCATAGAATACTATAGTGTTCAGTATGGAATATGATGCAGGCTTAAAAAAGAATGAGATCATGTCTTTTATAGGAACATGAATGGATCTGGAGGCCATTATCCTTAGCAAACTAATACTGCATGTTCTCACTTAGAAGTGGAAGCTAAAGCTGGGCATGGTGGCTCACGCCTGTAATCCCAGCACTTTGGGAGGCCGAGACAGGCAGATCATGAGGTCGGGAGATCAAGACCATCCTGGCTAACATGATGAAATCCCATCTCTACTAAAAAATACCAAAAATTAGCCGGGCCTGGTGACGGGTACCTGTAGTCCCAGCTACTCGGGAGGCTGAGGCAGGAGAATGGCGTGAACCCGGGAGGCAGAGCTTGCAGTGAGCTGTGATGGCGCCACTGTACTCCAGCCTGAGCGACAGAGTGAGACTCCGTCTCAAAAAATAATAATAATAATAAGTGGGAGCTAAATGATGAGAACTCATGGACACAAAGTGGGGAACAACAGACACTGGGGCCTACTTGAGAGTGGAGGGTGGGAGGAGGGAGAGGATCAGGAAAAATAACTACTGCGTAGTAGGCTTAGCATCTGGGTGACAAAATAATCTGTACACCAAATCCTCATGACACAAGTTTACCTATATAACAAACCTGCACAGGGACTCCCGAACCTAAAAATGAAGTTTAAAAAAAAAAAAAAAGATTTTACAGGGCGCCAAAACTTCACTCCCCACTTAAACCTTGCTCCACACCTTTCCCATCCACATAAAGTGCATTTTGGCTCCCTGGAATTCTTCCAGTTGCCAGAATGCACCGTCTTCTCCTCAGCAGGTGGTTCCTCTTCAGGTCAGGAATGCCAGAACCCTACCTCCTTTCCCTTAGGAAACGTTCACACATCCTCCGTCCCAAAGGGGACTTCTTCAAATGAAGTCCCGTCTTGCTATGCTCTTATAGTGAGGGCCCTTCCCTTCATAGCACTTTTCAGTTTGTGCATCTATCTGAGTAATAAATAAATATCTGTCTCTTCCTCTAAACTGGAAGCTTCGTGAGGACAGAAATCCTTCTCCTTTTGCTCCCCATCATATCTCCATCAGCCAGCTGTCACATACGGGCACATGTGGGCACTTCGTACATACTGGTTGAATAAATGAAGCCTCCCAGCAGTCAAAGGAAAGAGAAAAACCTAATAAGTTAAAATATTTACAAAGTCAATATATCAAGACAGACAGCTTTTCCTGCACTCTGAGTTTTAAGCAAAATTTCTCCCATGGGTCCTCAAAATTTCTTCCATAGGTCCTTAAAAACAGAACATTGTATGAATTTGTAGACAACATTTTTATGTTGATATAATAATGCATTTTTTTTTTAATTTTTTTAATTTTAATTTTTATTTTTTGAGAGAGAGTTTCACTCTTTCACCTTGGTTGGAATGCAGTGGCACGATCTCGGCTCACTGCAACCTCAGTCTTCCAAGTTCAAGTGATTCTTCTGCCTCAGCCTCCCAAGTAGCTGGAATTACAGGCACCTGCCACCACACCCAGCTAATTTTTGTATTTTTAGTAGAGACAGGATTTCACCATGTTGGCCAGTCTAGTCTCGAACTCCTGACCTCAGGTGATCCACCCTCCTCAGCCTCCCAAAGTGCTGGGATCACAGGTATGAGCCACCACCCCTGGCCTAATAACACATTTCACAATTCAGTACAAATAATTCTACAGGACCCAAAGCAACGTGATCCAGGAGCACAGTTCTCTCAGGGGTCTGGTTTCATGCAAAGGTAAAATAACATGAGAGAAATTGAGCGAGAGGGACTGCACATCCTTCAGGCCCTCCTCCATAAGTATTTCTTCCAGTCAGGATTATGGTCTGATTGGATAGCTGAGAGGTGAAGGTTACAGTCTCTGTGAACACAGAAAGGGCAGATCCACATGCAGTCTTTGATCATCAGCTGGAAACAGAATGATAATTCAATTGACCATTGTTCAGGATGGAGCTTTCTTCATTCAGCTGGAGAAAGAATGCGTCCTTGTCTCATTCATTTAAGGATGACTGTGGTTCATACTCCCCTCTTGTGGCCACTTCCAAGTATACTGGCCTGTACCCAGGAGCCCGGTAAGGCAAAAGAGATATCAAATTCTTTTATGTAAGTTATTTAACCTAGGAATCGCTCATTCTTTTTTCCTTCTAGAAGTCAGACCAGTTTTTAAAAATTAGCAGATGTTGAACAGCATGTTAAAACGAGGGTCAAACATATTAAATCTTCATTGGTCAATATTTTAAAATGTTTAAAAGGCTCAATATTTGGGCCAAAGAAGGTAGACAAATGACGCAAATGCATGAGAAGCCTGATGGTTCCTTATACATTACCCTTCCTGAAGTGTGTTTGCCTTCTCTCAATTTGGTTCCCTTCAAATCTAACACATCCATAGATTTGGAACTTTTGGGGCATTTGGGAAGGAATGATCTGGTGAATGAAGCAATCAATAGAGTTGCAAACGCTCATTTTACAAATATTTAAGTACTTGCCACTGTGGGGAATCAAGGTTATATAAGAAATGATCCCCGACAGGGCACAATGGCTCATGTCTATAATCCCAGCACTTTGGGAGGCTCAGGTGGGAAGATCACTTGAGCTCAGGAGTTTGAGACCAGCCTGACCAACACAGGGAGAACCCCATCCCTGGAAAAAAGAAATCTTTTTTTAATTAGCTGGGTCTGGTGGCTTAAGCCTGTAGACCCAGCTACTTGGAAGGCTGAGGTAGGAGGATTGCTTGAGCCTGGGAGGTCAAGGCGGCAGTGAGCCATAATTGGCCATGGCACACCAGCCTGGGTGACAGACAGGACAGAGCAAGTCCCTGAGGAAGGAAGGAAGGAAGGAAGGAAGGAAGGAAGGAAGGAAGGAAGGAAGGAAAGAGAGAGAGAGAGAAAGAGAAAGGAAGAGAGAGAAAGAAAGAGAAAGAAAGAAAAGAAACAGGAGTGAAAGAAAGGAAAGAAAAGAAAGGAAGGAAGGAAGGAAGGAAGGAAGAAGGAAGGAAGGAAGGAAGGAAGGAAGGAAAATAGATAAATAGATAGATAGATCCCTGCTTGAAAATATTACCCAGTAAGGGATAGGGGACCTCTATACAAATAACTGTGTTACACAATGAAAAGTGAAAAACGCCAGAGAAAAAATTAAATGAATATGCTATTCCCCTATGACACAGGACAGAGTCAGAGATGGGAAGTGAGGGACAAAGGGTGATGAGCCACTCCTTCTGAGCCAGCGCACCCTATCACACTTACTCTGAGCAGAGTGTTCCAAGCACTTTATGAAGAATAATACGTTACTGAAGTTTAGAGAAAGAATAACCTCTTATCAGACATAGCAAAGAAGGCTTCTTGGAAAGGAGACATCTAAAGTTCGACCTTGAAAGATTGGTAAGATTTAATTATGAAAGTTTCCAGCAGAAGAAGCCACCTTAGTCAAAGGATTGAGACAGAAAATTACAAAGCAAGGAAAGGAGAAAAAGTTAATGTTCACGTAAGTGAAGGGAAGATATTACATAAAGTGGCAGATGGCTTTAACATGCCTGGCTCACGAGTTTAGAATTGACTTGGTAGGCAGTGGGAAGCTATTGAAAACTTTTAAGCAGGAGAGAGGAACATGATGTGAGTTACACTTTGAGAGGGTGAAAATGTTTAAAATAGTGTTTAAGATAGATTGGGTTGGAAAGAGAAGGAAGTCTCTGGAACTCTGCTCAAAACTTAGTGTTCAGCGGCCCAGCCCAGCTCACAGACCTGTTTTATTTGGCACAAGGGCTGTTGGTCAATATTTAGTAATCCCATAAAATGTTAGATCTCTGGTTTCTCTCTAAAACAGTAAAATGATCAGACAATGTTGGGCTGCCATTTCCCGGTGACAATAAAGCTACAAGAATTGAGTAGCGGTTGCCACCTTCAGATGGACTACATATTTTCCATTTCCCAAGTCCCAGGCACCCCCTCTTGTCTTCCTAATGCAAAAGCCAGCTGCCAGTCATCCCTTCCTGTGTTGGGAGGGTGTCATTTTCTTGCTTCTGGCCCCCTTCATTAATTTCTGTGGTCTCCCTGGCCCTTGAGGGCAATTTGCATTTGTGGATGTGAGTTCAGAGGTAGGGAAAATAGTCAGATGTGAAGTGATCGGGGCTTTCATCAGGGATTTGAGCATAGGAATGAAAATGGGCATGTGCAGGAGATATTTGTCCTGTGCTTTTACAGATCTCAACCCACTTTAGCACACAACGTGAGAAGCACTAACAACATGGACAGAAAGCTTATAATTATAAAGAGTTTGACTGCATGTCCTCAGAAAAGTAACTGTAATGTTTTCAAAAAGTTATTCTTCTGTGTTCTTTTATAAATGTTTGTAGAGTAATGAATGCTGTTATAAATATTATATCGCGTTCTTAGAAAATCATTCATGACTGAGTTTCTCCAGCTATAAATTGTAATTGCCAATCAATTACCCCACAGTAAATTGTGTTTTTTTTCAGGCATGAGACGTGTTTCAGTCAATTGTTGAGGATCATTGGTAAAAGGGCAAAATTGGTTCAGGAGTAGCTAGAACTCTATTCTTTTATATATAAAACACAGATAAAGATAATAGTATATAAATAGATATACAGTGTATCTGGAGTATTAAAATTTCATGGTGGGAGGAGACATTTAGGAAAAAGTTCAAAAAGCTCCTTGGGAGAGTGATAATGAAAATAAATTTTTGAGAAATACTGAGCTAGCGAGGACAGGCATTGTGCAAATCATTCATTTTTGTCTCATTTCAAGTTGCCAGCCAGTTAATGCCGATGTAGACTCTAAACAGTCCGAAGCTGGCTCTCCTAACATTTGCTAGAGACCAAGCCTCAGCTATATCCCTGATGTTGTACAATCAGACCACGCAAAATCTAAAAAACCCATTGCTCCTTCACAAGGGAAATATCAACAAAAATTAAAATACCGTTGCTCAAAACCAACAAGAAAACACAACCACTGGAACAAATTTCCAGAATACGTTTGCATCATTGCACAAGCAGTACTTCTTAGTCTAAAACATCTTGCTCTGGGAACTGAACACTACAGCCAAGAAACCATCAGACATTTGGAGAAGGGCGGCATTTGGCTAATAACAGCAAAGTGACCTCACCCATGAGAAGGCCCAAGTATAAACTTCTGTCCTGGTGAACAAGACACAGCCTGCAAGTCAAATGCACAGAAATATAAAGTCCAGCTGCACCTCACTTGGACAAGAGATCTGTACACCAGGCGATTTGATACATTGGGCTCTGTGTCTAACCTAAGGTGAGGTCAGAATGAAAAAGTTGCTACATAGCTTATGCTGCTATTACCCAGCCAATCCAAATTCCCCCAAATTCAATGAGGGCTCTGTCTGAGAAAAGACAACGGCATAAAACTCAACGGACTTATGTGAGCAGCTGCTGTGTTTGCATAGCTTGACTAAAGGGATATATTTCACCCGTCTGCCTGAAAATCATCATTCTTCACAGAGAGTATTAGCAGTTCATGTGAAAAGAGGAGGCGGTCTATATCCTATTAGAGGTTCCATGACACAGTCTTCAACAACATTCAGCTTTCTTATTGGCCTTCATCATCATTATCGTTATTATCATATATTGAACCCCAGCACTATGCAAACATCATCTCTTTTCCTCGCAGGTACTCTATTAGACAGGTATTTTTATCATCCTCATTGGACACATGAGGATAATGAGTCACACAGAGAGAGGTTAGTAACTTGCCCAACATCGCACAGCTAGGAAGCATCAGAGCTGGAACTTGAATTCAGGCCTTTCCAACTTATCAATTTTCTGCTGTACTTCCTCCAGGGAGAGCAAGGATTTTGAACACACTCTCCTTCCTCACAGGGCTTGATTGGTGTAATTTAGCTTGAGGAATAGAAATTATTTCTGGTAGTATTCAGTGGCATCAGTGATTAGCAAAAACCCCCCAGGCCTTTTTTTTATGTCTTATGATAGTCCAGCACCTGATAGGGAGGTAGCATGAAGGCTTAATGGGTTAAAAAAACAACAGGCAGTGAATTTCAACTCCAAATGTCCTTCATTTTAGAACATACCAATTCTGAATCAAAGCACTGGATACACATAACTCTTTGGGCTGGAACTCACGCACATGTCTAGCACTCTGGCAATAAATCTGATAGTCCATGTTCACAGCAAATACCATCAGGCTAGATTCTTTCGGATTTTTCTCTACAGAGTTTGGTGAGAGTATGGCCCTGCTTCCTTGATTTTAGAGTTTTGGCCCCCAAAACTTGGAGAAAATAAAGTTCTATTGTCTTAAGCCAAACAGTTTATGGTAAATTGTGATGGCAGCCCTTGGAAACCAATACAGATTTTGGTACTGAGAATGGGGTACCACCATAACAAATTCCTAAAAATGTTGAAGTGGATTTGGAATTGGATAATGGTGGTAGTGGGAAGAATTTTTAGACACTTTTTTTTTTTTCCATTTTTTTGAGACCGAGTCTGGCTTTGTCACCCATGCTGGAGTTCAGTGGTGCAATCTTGGCTCACTGCAACCTCCGCCTCCCAGGTAAGTGATTCTCATGCCTCAGCCTCCCAAGTAGTTGGGATTACAGGCACAGGCCACTGCGCCTTTAATGGAGATGGGTTTTCACCATGTTGGCCAGGCTGGTCTCCAACTTCTGAGCTCAAATGATCCAACCACCTCAGCCTCACATAGTGCTGGGATTACAGGCCTGAGCCACCACTCCGGGCCTAGACACATGGTTTTAAAGAGTCTAGATTGCCTTGAAAAGATTGTTGGGGCCGGGCGCGGTAGCTCATGCCTGTAATCCCAGCACTCTGGGAGGCCGAGGTGGGCGGATCACAAGGTCAGGAAATCGAGACCATCCTGGCTAACACGGTGAAACTCCGTCTCTGCTAAAAATACAAATAATTAGCCAGGCATGGTGGCAGGCGCCTGTAGTCCCAGCTACTCGGGAGGCTGAGGCAGGAGAATGGCATGAACCCAGGAGGCGGAGCTTGCGGTGAGCCGAGTTCGCGCCACTGCACTCCAGCCTGGGCGACAGAGTGAGACTCCATCTCAAAAGGAAAAAGAAAAGATTGTTGATGGAAATGTGGACGTTAGAGGAGATTCCAGGAAGGGCTCAGAAAGAAGTAAGGAGAACTGTAGATAAATCGTCTATCATCTTAGAGAACATGTATTTGTCACAAACAGAATGTTGGTAGAAATATAAAAGGTGATTCTGGTGAGGACTCAGAGGAAGTGATGATCATGTTATTGGACACTGGCGGGAAGGCGATTCTTGTTATAAAATGGCAGGAACTTGACTGAATTATGTTCTACTGTTGGGTGGAAAGCAGAACTCATAAGTGATGAACTTGGATATTGAACTGATGAGATTTCCAAACACAGTGTGGAAAATGTGGCCTGGTTTTTTCTTGCTATTTATAGTAGAAAATGAGAAGAAAGAGATAATTGGAGGAAGAAACTGTTAAGCAAAATATAACTTGATGACTTTGGAAATTCTCAGCCTATCCAGAATGCAAATGGCGAGAAAGCATGCTCTGGGAAGAACACCAAGAGTTTGGCTAAACAACCTTTTGTTATAGAGATTAGATATGTGAGTGTGACCTATGGATTCAATCAACCTTCTCAGCAGGAGGCCAGAAATACAAGTGGGTTTATCCAGGAAAAATCCGTGCAGCACCTTCTTATCTGATGGCTCGGACCCCCATGAATTGCATAGGAAACCAATAATGTTTTTAAGAATGTTATATCAGCAGAAAATATGCCAACCTGGGCTTCAAGAAACAGAGGCAGGACAAAATGAAGGCTGTAGGACTTTCAAAATTCTATGTGACTGCGAACTCGTGCTATCTGTCAAGGAAAAGAAAAAATGATTCCTGCTGGGCACAGTGGCTCACATGTGCAATCCCAGCACTTTGGGGGTCCAAGGCAGGCAGATTGCTTGAGCCCAGTTCGAGACCAGGCTGGGCAACATGGTGAAACCCCATCTCTGCCAAAAACACAGCAATTTGCCAGGTACCATGGGACACACCTGTAGTCTCAGCTACTCCAGAGGCTGAGGTGGGAGGATCACTTGAACCTGGAAAGCAGAGGTTGCAGTAAGCCAAGATCATACCACTGCACTCCAGCCTGGGTGACAGAGTGAGATCCTGCCTCATTAAATAAATAAATAAATAAAAATAAAAACATGTCAATTGAGGAAAATGACGAGACAAGTCTCAATAATTTTAGGAGATTTATTTACCCAAGTTAAGGACGCACCCGGGAGATAGGTCTATGCCTTTCTCTGAAGATGATTTTGAGGGCTCCAAATTTAAAGGGGAAAGGGTGGGATATTGAGAAGCACACAGTTTTCATGTAAGAGAGGTTAGGGAAAATAGTCATTTATGCCTTTTCCTGACTCCATGAATCTACATTTTTTTTACATAAGATGACAGAAACAAAACGGGCAGAGGAAAAATGTGGAGAATCTGCATTTTACATCAGATAACACAAACAAAATGGGGTCAGGGAACAGTCAGATAAGCATTTGTGTCTGGTGGGCCAGAGCAGACTGCACCTGTAAAGATAAGCTATCAATTTGCATTGCCATGGTAAAGTCATAGGAGCTCACTAGGAATTTCCTTGTGGGCAAAATATGGGGGGGGCATGTAGCTTTTCATTTCATCTTGTAGCCATCTTATTTACAAACCAAACAGGGAGGCAGGTTTGCATGACCCAGTTCCCAGCTTGACTTTTCCCTTTGGCTAAATGAGTGTGAGGTCCCCAAATTTAATTTCCTTTCACACATGAATAAATGCCTCCTGTAATAGGCTGAATTGTGTCTCCTCCAAACTCATATGTTGAAATACCTCAGAATGTGACTATATTTAGAGATAGGGCTTTTCAAGTAACTAAGGTAAAGTCAAGTCATAAGACTGGCCCCTAATCCACAATGACTGGTGTCCTTATAGGAAGGGATTAGGATACAGATACACACAGCAGAAGGACCATGTGAAGGCACAGCAAGATGGTTATCTGCAAGCCAAGGAGAGAGGCTTGGAGAGAAACCAACCCTCCTGACACCTTGACCTTGGATTTCCAGCCTCTAGAACTGGAAGGAAAACAAATATCTGCTGTTTAAGGCACCCAGCCTGTGGTATTTTCCTATGGCAGGCCTAGCAAAGTAATACAACTCAGAAGATAGTTCAGGAGCTGGTGGGGTTCCTGCAGGCACTGAGGGCAGAGCCTCTGTGGGCCAGGGGCAGAGTACTGAGCCACAGAGGATTATTCTCAGGCCTGAAATACGATGGAATTTGGCTTGCTCTGTATTGAACTTGCTTGGAACAAGTGACGCTTGTCCATTTATGTATTCCTTCCATTTTCTCCATTTCAGAATGAAACTGTTTACACCATACCATTGTATTTGCGGAGAGATAACTGGTTTTCTACTTTCATAGATGAGGAATCGGGATGAATCATACCGAGTCTCACATACACCTGATTTAGATGATGATGATTTTTGACTTAATGATATTTAAATGAGATTTGGAATTTAGAGTTAATGCTGGAATAGTTTCAGAAATTTGAAATGGGTTAAGAATGAGACGGATGTATTCTGCATATGGAAAAGACATGAATTTTGGGGGACCAGAGAATGGACTATAATCGGCTGAATTGCTCCCCAAAAAGATATGTTCAAGTCTCCATCCCTCATACGTGAATGTGAGCTTATTTGAAAATACAGTCTTTGCAGATGTAATCAAGTTAACATGAGGTCACATTGGATTACAGTAAACCCTGAATCCAATGACTGGTATCCTCACAAGAAGAGGGCACACAGAGATTCACAGGAGATGCACAGGGAAAGAAGGCCATGAGAAGAGGGAAGCAGAGACTGGTGTGATGCAGCTATGAGCCAAGAAATACCAGGCGTTTCTGGAAGCTATGCACTGGAAGTCAGGAAGAGGCAAGAAAGTATTCTTCCCTGTGGCATTTGGATGCAGCAGGTGCCTGCTGACACCTTGATTTCAGACCTTTAGCCTCTAGAACTTCAACAACATACATTTCTGTTGTTTTAAGCCACCCAGTTTGCGGTAATTTGTTATGACAGCCCAGGAAACTAATGCAAACCTCTTATAGCTCTTTAGAACCATATGATTGTGTGACACTAAGATAATCTAACCCCTTATGTTTCTGTAATCCCAGTTGTCTCAATTATTTGTATCTTTATAGGGCTGCCTCTTATTTTTGCCCTAATTTTCTCTCCCTTCCCCGCTTTATGTCTTATATCTGCCCTGCCATGCTTTCTTTTAAAACTTTGCTCTGCCCCTTCTATCTTCTTTTCTTCCTTCTTCCTAATACTTTCTTTCTCAACAAGGTCTCCTTCCATTCCTGATGAAAATCTGTTTTCTGGTTCTCTTGCCTGTGGTTCACCCTCCGGATGGGAGGAATATATCTCCCCATCCCACTGAAGTCAGATGTGGTCAAATGACTTACTTTGATCAACGAAATGTAGGCAGAAGTGATATATATTACACCCAGGCAGAAGCTTCACAAACCAGGCATATTTTGCCGTATCTCTTTTTCTTCTGCCAAGGGAATTGGTCCATCAGCCTAGACTCCAGAATAAAGACATGCAACAGAATTACAGCAGACCTGCAATAAACATGCAGCATGAATGGAAAAATCAAAACAAAAATTTGTTGTTGTAAGGATCTGTTATTTGGGGATTATTTGTTGCTACTGCATAACATGTTCTTACACTCCCTAACATTCAATGAGAACACTTTCCAGATCTCCCTTTTATCTAATGAATAAAGATCAAACTGCTTAGCCTGATACCTGAAATCCATTAGCCCTGGCCAGATGCAGTGGCTCACGCCTGTAATCCCAGCACTTTGGGAGTCTGAGGCAGGTCACCTAAGGTCAGGAGTTCGAGACCATCCTGGCCAACATGGTGAAAGCCCGTCTCTACTAAAAATACAAAAATTAGCCAGGTGTAGTGCCACACACCTGTAATCCCAGCTACTTGGGAGGCTAAGGCAGGAGAATCACTGAAACCCGGGAGGCAGAGGCTGCAGTGAGCCGAGATCGGGCCACTGCACTCCAGCCTGGGTGACAGAGCGAGACTCTGTCTCAAAAAAAATAAAAAATAAAAATAAAATAAAATAGAATCCACTAGTCCTAACCTATCTTTCTCCTTTTATTTTAACTTACCTTGCTTCAAAGTTTATTACTAAAAAAAAGCAATTAATTACATTACACATTATATTTAATTTGTTAAATATAAAATGCGTAATGTAATTTTGTGAAATACAATGTGTAATGTATAAATATAATGTGTAATGTGTAAATATAATGTGTAATGTGTAATATAATAATTACCACATTATACTTAACAAAATATTGTGCACATTTTGCTACTGTCTTACTTGTTAATTGCTCTCTGTATATCAAGCATCTGCCTAAGACCAAATAGAGGGCATGACTAAACCCATAGAAGTGCTGGCCTGGGACAGGATAGCTAGAATAAACTCCTGCAAGAGCCCATAGTTAGAAAATGACCCAGTAGGTTAATAATCAGCACAGAGCTGAGAGATCTGAAATGGTTCAGTGCCAAGTTCTTTTTTTTTTTTTTTTTTTTGAGACGGAGTCTCGCTCTGTCGCCCGGACTGGAGTGCAGTGGCCGGATCTCAGCTCACTGCAAGCTCCGCCTCCCGGGTTCCCGCCATTCTCCTGCCTCAGCCTCCCGAGTAGCTGGGACTACAGGCGCCGCCACCTCGCCCGGCTAGTTTTTTTTTTGTATTTTATTTTTAGTAGAGACGGGGTTTCACAGTGTTAGCCAGGATGGTCTCGATCTCCTGACCTCGTGATCCGCCCGTCTCGGCCTCCCAAAGTGCTGGGATTACAGGCTTGAGCCACCGCGCCCGGCCAGGTGCCAAGTTCTGATAGTACTTTGGGGGTGAGGAAATTCCACAGGCAGAGATCAGTAACTCAGCTGGAATTGAGACCTTAAAATGGGTCCCAGAAGCAAGACCCACAGAGAACTAAATATCAAGGTCTTAAAAACAAAATGGAAAAAATATTTTAAATGTAATGGGGTATTATGGACTGAATTATTTCCCCCAAAATTCATAAATTGAAGTCCTAACCCCCAATGTTACTATATGTAGAGACAGAGCCTTTAAAGAGATAAATTAAGGTTAAATGAGGACATAAAAGTGATCTAATCCAACAGCACTGGCATTCTTATAAAAAGAGGCAGAGACAGCAGAAGTACACATGCCCAGGGGAAGTACCGTGTGAGGACACAGTGAGAAAGTGATCATCCACAAGCCAAGGAGAGAGGCCTCAGGAGAAACCACCCCTGCTGACACATTGATCTTGGACTTCCAGCCTCCAGAACTGTGAGAAAATTAATTTCTGTTGTTTAAGCCACCCAATTTGTGGTATTTTGTTATGTCAGCCCTAGCAAACTAATACATTGGATAAGCAAGGAAGAGGATCCTACAGGCCAGGTCCTGGCCAAGATCAGTACAGACACTCTGTTTTCACTGCAGCTTTTTCACTCACCCATACTTACCTCCTTCCTGGGGATCTCCACTATTCCAAGGGAATCATGTGACCTTCTGACAATGAGTGTATGCCTTGGCTCTTAGACTCGTAATAGGCAGGAACTACATTTCCTTTATATCACCCAGAGGCTTCTGCTATATGTAACAAAGAGGTTCTGTATATGCTTGAGGATTAATTAATGTGTTCTCTGCTCCTTCCCCAGAATTAGGGGTTATTAACTTCATAGAATCCCTGAGAGGATATTGGCGGGGGGTGGGGTGGGGTGCGGGTTTCATAGATGGGTTTTAGGAGCTTGCCCACAGTTTTCATCAGATTCTCAAAGGGAATCCTAAAAGGTAAAAAAAAAAAAAAAAAAGAAAATCCACTTAGATGTTGACATCTGTCACATCCTCTGACCAGCACTGATGTTATGTCTCTTCATGTACGGTAACAGAATGAGCTTTTTGCCAAAGTTTTGCCAACCCATTTAGACGTCTCATATGTTTTCTAAATCTGGTCTATAGCTCCATCTGTTAGGTGAGTATTGTTGCGGGTTTATTGTCCTCAGCATTCTGAACTGTAAACTATTTTAGAAAGAACAGCTTCAGAAACAATAAGAGTTTGAATATCTGCCAACAAACATTTCCAAATAAAGCTATACTCAAAAGACACTGCGAATTCAAAGGCCTTTTTTTTAATTCATTTTTCTCTCTTGTTATAAGAAACACACTGGGTCTTTATTAGTCATGTTATAAATTAATAAGACTTCCGATAAAACTGAGAGTCGGCCGGGCGTGGTGGTTCACACCTGTAATCCCAGCACTTTGGGAGGCTGAGGCGGGCGGATCACGAGGTCAGGAGCTCGAGACCACACTGGCTAACATGGTGAAACCGCGTCTCTACTAAAAATACAAAAAATTAGCCAGGCATGGTGGTAGGCACCTGTAGTCCCAGCTACTCAGGAGGCTGAGGCAGGAGAATGGCATGAACCCAGGAGGCGGAGCTTGCAGTGAGCCAAGATCGCTCCACTGCACTCCAGCCTGGGCGACAGAGTGAGACTCTGTCTCAAAAAAAAACAAAAAAACTGAGAGTCAAAATTCTCAAGCTTTGTCATCCACAGATGAACTCTCTAGGTACCTATTTACATTTAAGAGATGAATCCAGTTTGCTTTAATTATTTTTTAGGTTAACACAGAGTTACATAAGGAAATTTATTTTGATCA
The DNA here is from genome assembly GCF_009764315.1 of Trachypithecus francoisi. Classification (NCBI taxonomy): domain Eukaryota; kingdom Metazoa; phylum Chordata; class Mammalia; order Primates; family Cercopithecidae; genus Trachypithecus; species Trachypithecus francoisi. The sequence continues at coordinate 45,370,533 of NW_022681454.1, forward strand.
TTTTGCAGAAGCATAAAATATCAATTTTAGCAGAAAAAAATTTTTACTTGGGTAACTCTTTTTTTCCAGAGCCCTCTAAATGAAATTTTTTTCTACATTCTTGTTGAATCAATGTAATCACCTGAAATCAATCTTACAAAGCCATCTCAAATAAATGGGGAATGCTAGTTAGACTAAGAAGTTAATATTCTGAGTCCCCAAGAAAATTTTCCTCAGCAAACTAGGGCCAAATCCTCAGAAATGCTTTTCTTACATATTCTTCAATAGTCTCACTGCTCCTGCGCCCCTCGGGAGACTTGGAAAAATGGTCTGTGTCTTCCACAGTTCTCAGAGCAGCTGTGCACAGACACCAGGGAGTAGCATGGTCAAACACTGCCCACCCCTTTATCCTTCCTCGGAGGAGATCGCTCAACCCCTAGACCTTGGCTAAGGAAAAACATCCTATTGTCTGAGGCAAAAAGACATCAAATCGTTTCATCCTGTCCTGGGAAAGGCAGTTTGGAACAAGTTATCCTGATTCTAGAGACGTGAGATTGTTCCCAGCTGCACCGTGACTTGTTTTTGGCTCCTAGGCAAAGTGCCCAGTTTCCTCTGCTCCCAAATTTCTCCAACTGCAAAATAGAGATAATTCTTGTTACCTTTTTCTTGCAGTGTTCTGAAAATAAATAGGGCAAATAATTCTAAAGTGTTTTGAGAGATTTGGCTGAGGGCATATTTGCCTAGAATTGTAGGTGGGATTTTTTTGTTTATTTTGGTTTTATTTTGTTTTTATCAGTGTTTTTGCTTTTGGCCAGACTTGGGCATATATTTAGAAAATCTGAATTAAATTAAATTTTAATTATTCATCTGATGTTAATGGAATATTTATAGTATGCAAAGCACTGTGCTAGACACCAGGAGAATGCAGAAAGGGCACCTCCCCTTCCTTCAAGGAGCTTACAGCTTGCTCAGAAGCAGATATGATATATATATATATATATGTGTCTATATCATATAATACAGGTACTCTAGATAAGTTACACAAGTGTGGCTGTCAGCCATGGTAGCTGATTTGGAATCCCATCCTGTAAGTTACAGTTGGAGACCCTAGAAAAACCACTCAGCCTTACTAAGCTTTAGTTTCCTCTTATGTAAATGATAATAGCTAACATTTATTGAGTGTCTACCACATGACAGGGGTGTTCTATGCAGTTTATGCATATTAACTAACTTAAAACTCAGATAATTGCCTGAGATAGATGTTATCATAATTTCCATATGTGTATCCCTGTCTCGTAGATAAAAGCACTGATGCTTTAGAGAGGTTATATAACTTGTCCCGGGTCATAGTTAGGAAGTGGTGAAGATAGGATGCAAATCCAAGCTGGCTGGCCTCAAATTCTGCCAATTCAACCACTGTATGACATACCCCTCAAATGGGAACACAGTAAGACTTGCCATGAGTCGTGAGGATCAACTGATAATAACGCATAAAAAGCTGTTAGCACAGTGCCTGACAGATAATAAATGTGTGATAAATGTAGATGTAGCAGTAGAAGAGATTAGACACGTATACAAATAACCAGAATGCCAGGCCAAAAGTAAGTGCGCACCTCCATTCTTTTTCATGGGAAACCTCCTTCTTAGAGACTAGCCATTATAACCATGGAGTTACAGTGAGGAGCTGTGTTGAGGGGAGAACGGCAACATTTCTGAATCAACATACAAGTGATCTATAAGGAGCAATCAATTTTATATATGTACATTTCCAAAGCTCATTCAAAGAAGGTTAAGATATCTGAAGTACCCTCCTATTAAAATTCAGACTGTCTTTGTTAGAACAATTTCCAATTGAGCAATGCAAAAATGCGTCTGCTACAATTTCTCTTCTTCCCTCCTTTAATCCCTACTCCCCAATTTCCTTTAGGAAGAAACAACAGCATGGAGTTTCTTTTCAAGGTCTTAAAATAAAAAACTCCAAAAAAGGGATGCTGCTTATAAAACCTCTCAGAGTTGTTTGAAAAAGAAAAAAAAAAAAAAGCATAAAGAGCCAAGTGCTTATATTCTGGCCAAGTTATGAGGCTCTGAGAACAAGAGCTTGAGGGGAAAACTTAACCCCATTCACGCCACCAGAATTAGCTCTTTCCCTTTTGGTTTGCATGTACTGCCTGTAAAGCCTTTGCAGTGAGAGGCCAGCCTGCTAGGGAAATCCAGGAATCTGCAACAAAAACGATGACAGTCTGAAATACTCTCTGGTGCCAACCTCCAAATTCTCGTCTGTCACTTCAGACCCCCACTAGTTGACAGAGCAGCAGAATTTCAACTCCAGTAGACTTGAATGTGCCTCTGGGCAAAGAAGCAGAGCTAACGAGGAAAGGGATTTAAAGAGTTTTTCTTGGGTATTTGTCAAACTTTTATTCCCTGTCTGTGGGCAGAGGGGATTCAACTTCAATTTTCTGCAGCGGCTCTGGGTCCAGCCCCTTACTTAAAGGTAAGTTTTAATAAATTTATGGCATTATCTAATTGCATTTGTTAAGCTGATGTGCGTGATCAGATAAAGCTGTCAAATATTTTTGCCTAAATAATGCAAAGCCATTTATTTACCAAAAAAAAAAAAACTTTTTTGTGATTTACAGAAAAGATACTTAATAGAGAATTTTACAATTTGTATTCATGTTTTCTTGTTTCTTGCGAAATTAAATAATGAGTACTAATAAATGATGGTGATTTTAGTGAAGACCGAGAATAGAAATGTGGAACTGTTGATCGCCTCAGTAGCATTCAGATCTTAGTGAAGCCTGAATCCTGAAATGTGTTTTGTAGAAGTACTTTATTACATACATGAAATAAACTATAGAGAAGGTAGTTTAAAAAACACACTTTCAAATCAAATAATTTGTATGTTTTCCATATTTAAATAATCTGAAGTTATTCAGTCTCCTGCACCTCACAGCAATGTAGAAACGGAACTTTTTGCTTTTCCAAAAGGTAGGAAAATTTCTCCTTTTATACTATATTCTTGTTTGATTATTTTTAAGTTACTGTGATTATTTTCCTCTCTTGATTCCCCTTTACAGCTTTATAACTAATTGCTTTTTGCCTCCTACTATCATTTGTTAAGATGCTCACACATAGACCTAAAGTTTCTCTAATTCTTGATGATGTCTTATTTACAAAAGCAAAAAGGAGAGAGGAGAATTAAAGAGCTAGCTAAAGAGACTATGATAACTCATGTTATAGTGTACTACCATTTCTGACTCTCTTTTCTAAAATAAAGCAATAATGTAAGTTGTGCTTTTTCATCCTTCTCAGGTAATAAAGGTCACTCTGCAAGAGAAAAAGAAAAAGAAAAAAAAAAAAAACTTGCATTTAACTGCAGATCAATACTGTTGAAACAGTACACCAAGAGGTACTGCAGAAAGAGTATCTCTTTTGCACTGCCTTTAATCTGCAAAGAGGTTAAATATGTCACCTTGGCATTGTATCTGAGCTCTCCTCTGGCCCAGGGCCTAAGCACATTGAATAGAAATGTTCACTCAGTCCAAGTCAGCAGAAATCTTTTTTTTTTTAATTCCCCCCTTTCTCGTAGACAGCAGCTTTTTTCAGTTCACAGCTTACTCAATTGAACCTGATGGTTATGACTATAGCTAACTATGATTTTTTTTTTTTATTAAAAACACCATCTTTGGAAATATTTAAGTTTACATTTCTGTTCATTTAATAAGATCTAGCAAAGCAGAGCAGTTTATTTCATCTAGTTATCATCCAATCAACTAGTGCCACTTTCCACATTTTGGAGAAGAATATGCACATGTTATTTATGAACCTCGCCTTTTTCTTTCAGAAAATTTTCACACAGCCATTGAGCAATTAGAGTACTGGCATTTCCTTCCCAGGTCTTTTGAGAATTAATCCCCAATAGCTTCTCATGGCACAGATTCACATATCAACTAAGTAAAAATAATAGTGATGACAGAAATAAAATGAGTAGTGATGTATCTGGACAACTTCAAAACATTACTTATTTCATTTCCTCTTGACTGTTATTTTTACTCAGTCGACTTAAACACTGCTATTTTACTTAAGTTTAACACCATGTCCAGAACAGGTTGGCAACATTTTTCCACCAAGAAGAGCATAAACAACTTGTTAGAAGACTTGAAGTGCACATAGCCCTCACTTATCCCTCCAGAATGATCTTCAGTGGAGAAGGAGACCCCCATAAATAAATCCAGTAGAATTTCCCAGTAGGTCTGGCTGCCTGAGAGATGTCCAACAAGGCCAGGGTCTGTTTCTCACAGGACTCACAGGGCATCTTCTGCCAAAGGCTGAGTTAGCAATGATATAACTACCTGGAGCTAGCCTGGCTTTTGTCTTAGTCATCAAAAGATGGTTAGAACTTTGAAAAACAGAGTGCATGGTCTTGACTGATTGTTCCAAAGGTGGGGAGGCAATCTAATAAAGTGAATAAGACCATGACCTGTGATTTGTATCTGACCATATGGACCCAGTTTATATAAGACTACGGTTTATATCCAAGCTTTACCACTAAATAGCTCTGTGACTTTGGGCAAACAATTTAATCTCTGTGCCTCAGTCTCTTCATTCATGGAAATGAGATTATAAAATCAGTAGCTATGTCAGAGATTTGTTGTAAGAATAAAGGGAAGAAAAGAGCCATGTCTGGTACATTAAAGCAATCAATCAATCGTAGATAATATGAAAGTACTGGATTAACTATATGTCCCTATTGAAACTCCGTAGAACGGGAACTGACTCTAGATCTTTTCCCAGGGTTTCTTCCTTGTACTTACACATTTTGCTCTATAATAAAATACGAATGCCAGGTCTATGCCTCTGAGGCAGCACAGCAGAGTGGACACAGCATGGGCTTCAGAGTCCAATGCATCTGGGCTAGAATCCTGACTCTGCCTCTTACAAGCAGAGTAAGCTTCAGCAGTTACTTCCCATGTGCAGGACGCAGTTTACCCATCTGTTTAGCAAAATGGGGACAATAATACACACAAATGAGGTTGTTGTAGGAATCAAATGTGATGTTTATTAAATGCCAAGTATAGCACTTGGCAGAGAAGTAAACACATAGGAACGTTGACTGGTTGCTTATAAGGAATCTCGTATATCAGTGAGGGCTCTGTTACATACTTGCAATGATATCTCTGGTAGTAACAATGGAGATCAATTTGAATTGGCTTTTCTATCCAAAGAAACGTAAAAGTAAACCTGACACTACTGTTTTCCCCTGGTGGGGGGGCCTCAACACGAGGTATTGATTGCTATGAGTCTTCACTGCTGCATCAGTTAGTAGCTTCTTAATGGCCGAGTCAAAGGAAACCAAAGGAAGTGTTCTGTGTCAGCTTGCCATTACACAGAGTGAGAAGAAATGCTGCTTTGCTGTCAATTCTGTTTTATTGGCTTACTTGGACAAGAGGGAAGGCCCCCAACATTTCTTCTTTCTTATCTCTTCTAAAGGCAAGAATAGGGCTTTTGACTTGCTCCGGGGGATATTTTTCCTAACTGAAATTCAAACGAAAAAGTCTTTTTTGTTTGTTTGTTTCTTTTGTCTTTGTTTTGCGTTTTTGTAAACCTCTCCCCTATGTTCCTAGCATTGAAATGTCAGCTGCTTTTTCTGGCTGTGTGTAGCAGGAGCAGGCTGTCGTCATAGCAATGAAAGGGTGCAGAGAGACTCCTGCTTCATGACCCGCTCTGGGAAATAACTCTTAGTCTGCTTTAAAATCCTTCTTTAGAAATGAAGTCTCCAGTCCTGGCTTGTTTCCTTCCTATTACACAACCAACTTATGTACACTCATTGCAGTAGCTAAATGTTTCCTTTAAAGATTTAGTGAATAGGTATTTTAAAAATGAACAAGAGAGCTGCTGAAACAGTGACTAGTTTACTGTGGCATACAGGGGAAAAACAACTGGGAAGGCAAAGGAAGAGAAATAGAAATGGCCTCACATGGTACACGTACTGCAGCACACCCTGAAATAAATCCATTTTTCAAGTTCCCACTGCTTCCTCCCATCTTCACGATGTGCTGTGGTGTAGTGGTTATGGAGAGGGAATTCTAGGGCAGACTGCCTGGACTTCAATCCTGGCACTCATACTTTCCAGTTGTTTTAATCTAATCCATTCTGTGCCTCTGTCTTCTCATCTGTGAAATAGATATAATAACAGTCATAAAATTGTCATGGGAATTGAATGAGATTGAGCATGTAAGGCATTTATTATAGTATCTAACCCATGGTAAAGGTTGGCTGCTAAGCTCAGGAGCCTCAGTTTCCCCACTTGTGAAATGTGGATAACAGCTAATTCATAAAATCATTGTATTATTTATTATTTATTTATTTATTTTGGAGATACAGTCTTGCTCTGTTGCCCAGGCTAAACTACAGTGACATGATCTCAGCTCACTGCAACCTCCACTTCCCAGGTTCAAGTGATTCTTGTGCCTCAGTCCTCTGAGTAGCTGGGACTACAGGCATGTGTTACCATGCCTGGCTGATTTTTATTGTTTTAGTAGAGATGGCGTTTTGTCATGTTGACCAGGCTGGTCTCAAACTCCAGGCCTCAAGTGATCCGCCTGCCTCAGCCTCCCAAGGTGCTGGGATTACAGGTGTGAGCCACCATGCCCAGATGATCATTGTATGATTAACTAAATAATGAATGTACGTTCTCAATAAGTAGTGGTTATTACAATTCTTTTCATCATTTTGTTACTGAAACACCAAGGTTCCAGTCTAAGTCCTTCTGCTCACTTCACAGAAAGCCAATCATTGAGACAACAAGTATTGCCAATGAAGAAGGCTTTAATCAGGTGCTGCAGTTGAGGAGATAGGAGCACAGTCTCAAATCCATCTCCCTGACTGACTAAAACTAGGGGTTTACATAGCAGGGGAGAAATGTAACAATGTGTAAGAAAATAAGAACTGGGGAGGGGTAGGGAAACAGTCAAGGTGAATAAGGGGGTTAGGCATCTGCTGCAGTGGTCTGGTGAGTTTCCATTCTTTGATACTATTGTAGGAGCCTGAATGTCCTGTCCTGAGGAAGGAACTTAGATAAAACAAATATAAGTTTCACACTTTAAGACCAGGAGGGTCAGTTTCTATGTTTTTCAAAAAGATCTGTCTGTGGGACTATTGGGTAAGTTTCAGTTTGATCTAACTCTGACATGAATGGCCTTTTTGAACTTGGAATCTCCCAGTGAGTTAAATGTAATGAATAGAGGCCTCAGAATTATCATTGCATAAATGTGAACCATTCGATTTCTAAAGGGGGAAAAAAGAATTGTGACTTTTTACATTTATAAAGACTCATCTCATCTTGATTAACACTAGAGTAAAAAGTATTAAAGCATCTTATATTTCATTAACTTTTTATTAAGTTTCTGTTTCAGTTCCTCCAGTGTTTTCTAGGTCATGCAATTATGAAAATAAGTTAGCATTTTTATCTTACATCTCAAACAACTAATGTATTCAGTGTTCTATCCCATGCAAAATGCCAGAGATACAGCAGGGAGCAAAACTAGAGAGGAGCTGAGCTCTTGTGGTGCTTACCATGTAGTTAGGAAAATGGTCATTAATCAAACCATCACAATAATGAAAACTGCATAGGCCCAAACATAAGGTGCCCCCAAATACAATACCATCTTCATCTTTCTAGTTAGAACATCCTCAACCAAAGTGTTTGGCCAAACAGAACATACAAATGGGTAACATATTGTAATGTACACTTGGGATATTTAATCTATGGTTCAAATACATATTTAATATGTTCTTTTAATTTAAATATTTTAAACTTATTAACATGACTTTTTCCTTTCTCACACTTCATGAAACAATTTTGCTAAAACTCTTCACACACATCTTTAACACCAGTGTGTATGTTCACTAGATCCATGCTGTAATTATCTAATACAGAGCACATCATCAATCCTTCTGCAAGTTGCTAAACATCTGCTGATGCTGCAAATTTAATCCCCAGGCATTAGTCCTGATTCGTGGTCATGATCTCCACACTTTCATTATTTACTAGATTGTTTTTTCCAGTGCTCTTTAAAGGGCTTATTTAAAAACCACTTGAAACTATAAGTGTGACTTTCTAAAATTGTGTGATTCCAACTTGCAATAATGAAGTCATACCTCAGGAATAATGACTAAACCTGCTTTAAATATCTTTATATATTTTTCATCTATTTTGTCAAAGTGACCTTCCTAAGAACAAAAATAAGCATTGTTTGAGATTTTTTTTTTTTTTTTTTTTTTGAGACAGAGTCTCATTATGTCACCCAGGCTGGAGTGCAGTGGTGCAATCTTGGCTCCCTGCAACCTCTGCCTCCTGGGCTGGAGCAATTCTTCTTCCTCAGCCTCCCGAGTGGCTAGGATTACGGGTGTGCACCACCACACCTGGCTAATTTTTTGTATTTTTAGTAGAGACAGGGTTTCACCATGTTGGCTAGGCTGACCTTGAACTCCTGACCTCAGGTGATCACCCACTTCGGCCTCCCAGAGTGCTGGAATTACAGGCGTGAGCCACCGTGCCCGGCCACTTGAGATAATTTCTAATTTTTTTTTTGAATAATACTTTGCTGCTCAAAATGAAGAAACTGAGATGGTGACTGTTAATGTGAGAGACTTTGGAAGCACTTGAATATAAGGCAAATCCCTCTTTTTTACAGCAGGATTTGGGGGAGTGAAAAAAAAAACACATTTTATTTGAACACATACCATATATAATGATACACTGAAATAAGTGTTCTGAGGGCAAAACACCTCTGTTCTAAGAGAGTATATAAGGATCCTGACCTCCACTCAGGGTCAATAATGGCTTTCCTTGATCTGAAGTCTGAATAGAGGTTAACTCTGTGTGTGTGTGTGTGTGTGTGTTGCAGGGGGGAACATGTGTGTATGTGTGTGTGTGTGTTTGGTGGTGGTGGCTGGGAAGAGTGGGTGCTGGCAAGAGAATTCTGACAGTGTGAACAACTTGTGCAAAGACCCTGGAGCAAGAGGGATTGTGGCCTATTTAAGGAACCGAGAGGCAACCAGCTCCCAAGAGCAAGGGCAGAGCAGTGGGAGGTGTAAATCTCCATAATACTCCCCATAATACTCCCTTCCCTGAGCACTAAATGTATGTGCCTTCTGCTTGATTCAGGTTTAATGTATATCTTTAACATCTGGATGGATTTTTGGTTAGTCTCAAAGCCCCAACAGGCATGACCATGTCTGTCCCTAGCTCAGACCCCTATGGTGGTAGGTTCAATTAGGAAGGATGATGGGCAGTTGAAGGTCAGAGGCCCAGAAAAGTCTTAAGTCATTAACTCTGAGTATATCATATACACTCACAGAGCTGGGACACCTTGATGTCAGATGGTGACTCAGCAGAGAACTCAAAATAGAAGAACGTCTTTTTCATCCTTCAGACGACTTTAGGGCCAAACCATAGAGCTCTCCCCAGAGACTCAATGATACTTTAAAAGCTCTAAAGCATCAGTGTTAATGCTGGATCAGGTAACAGCACGTATATGTTAGCCAAAATATGACTAAGAGATTTGCTGTCTGATAACAAGGCTTTTAACTATTATGTAAAGACAAGGTGAACAAGAATATTCTGAGTCTGATTATAAAGCACCTATAATAACTGTTTTGTTTACTACATTTCCCAGAAAGGAAATTTTTCCATGGTTGTAATAATTACTAAAAATAGCAGTCTACAGGCTTCCTCTGATATAAACAAATGCAACAGAAGATACCTGGCCTTATTTGGATGCATGGATGTACATACTCCAGGAAATGACAGGCCAAGAGTAATAAGAAAAAGAAAGTAACAAGACAAACCTCTCCTTTTTCTAGTACACATGGTATGTCTTTCTTAGTTCATTAAACTTTAGACAAAGTGATAAATAGATCAAGTTGCCAACATCTGCCTTGAAACCCAAAAACACTGAAACAAGTTCCCTAGACCCAGAAGGGAAGGAAGAGGACTTGTAAGTTTTGCTGAGGCTGCCGGAGAAGGAGCTAACCACTGGAGGCTTCAGACTGGACAGTTCAGAAACCAGGGGAACGCTAGGCAACACAAGGAAAATTCAACTAGAAAGACTTGAAGCAATAACTACCAGCACTAAAATGTCCAGGGAGTCACTGATGTGGCCAATATCAATAGAGAGGAATACTGTTCCTCCTTTCAGAGGTATGGATGACTGCGTTTGCAGTCTGGTTCTGGTTCAGTGTCCAGACAGCTTATTAATGCTTAAGAGAAAAGGAACGAGAAGGAAGATAGAAAGAAGTACAGCAAGGCAAGAAGTGCCCAGGGGAGACAGGTATGGTAAGTTGATTTAAGTGACATGGCAATATAGAGAACTTCAAAAATAAAATTTATCTTTTGAAATTTAAATTTAAGTTAATGTTTTAAAAAACTATAGGAACTGAAAATAAATCAAATACAAATATCTACTTCGACCTAATCTTACTGCAATTTCAGTTTCTAGCAAATATCATAGAAACTGAAGTGGAACAAAAAAAAGAATGCAAAATAACAAAGAATGCAAAACCGTAATACCCAAAATAAAAACATAGTCTGGTCGTTTGTGTAAGTTCCCTAATAAATCTAGAGGGAGAATTATGTTTTCATGTTTCAGTGTATGCCAAACTTTAGACACCCTCCTCTTTCTAGGAGATACAAATTTCAGGAGCGATATTTAGCTATTACACACTTAGCTTTTCATCAGAGATGGGGGGTAGCTGACACACACATGGCCCATTCTGCCCATGCCTTTCAGGTCAGTCTCTGAGGGCTTGGCTGGGCTATGTTTCCAGCTAACAGAAAGGAAAGTTAGGCCCCTTTTCCTTGCTTTTCCAGGGACCGACCTTGTAGAGTGCTGAGAAATCCAATTACAACTTCCTTTCATGGTGAAATCCAATTACAACCTCTCCCATGGTGAAAGCCAAACTTTTTGATACAAAAGGAAACTAAACAAAAGGGCTTCAAGCAGGGGATATGCTTATGCTTTGCCTTCTCACTTAGGCAATTATGCAGAAAGGTTGCAATGACCTTGGCTTGCCTTGCTTAGGAACAAAAGTCATAATCTACTACCCCCTACTCCCACAAAAAGAAAAAAACATTTTCATATCTGATTCCAGGAGTTTGGGGAGTTTTCTCAAGGATCCATTAGTCAGGCAAAGCAAATTTTGAGTCAACACTTGCTCCCTCCCACACACTTTTCTTTTCGGCAAGATGACTTTTCTTATTGAACTTGGAATGCCATGTTGAACAATAAATAAATTAGTGAATTATTTAGGCCAATATCCTCCCATAATCTGTTTCCAACAACTTCTTCTTTTTTTTTTTTTTTTTTTGAGACAGAGTCTGGCTCTGTCGCCCAGGCTAGAGTACAGGGTGCAGTGGTGCAATCTCGGCTCACTGCAACCTCCACATACCCAGCTCAAGCGATTCTCCTGCCTCAGCCTCCTAAGTAGCTGGGACTACAGGCTCCTGTCATCACGCCTGGCTAGTTTTTGTATTTGTAATAGAGATGAGGTTTCACCATGTTGGCCGGGCTGGTCTTGAACTTCTGGCCTCAAGTGATCCACCCAGCTCGGCCGCCCAAAGTGCTAGGATTACAGGTGTGAGCCACCGTGCCTGGCCTGTTTTTGATACCTTTGTAATCTCTGATGCTGTGTGTCACCCTTTCAGCCAAACTGTTTGCTTGAGGTTAGTGAGAAACTGCAGTACTGCTTGGAAAGGGGTCATCCTAAATTCCTAAAACCTAGTTGAGATAAATGGAAACAGTTCTCAAAACAGTAATTTATGAAAATAGATATTTTATAAGTACGTGACACAAGTCTATAATTGCTGAGATATTTAATAATAGAATTACTAACCACATTCTATTCAAATCTCTGTCACTTCTATATAATCACTGTACTCCACTGAATGTATATAAAATACATATTTGCAGCTTATAGAGAAAAAATTTGCAAATTTTCGGAAGAATCATGCAGTCAACTAATAGGTTTTTAATTGAAGATGAGTGGAGTGGGGAGTGGTAAATGGTTATCCTTTTTCAAAAATTAGGACAAACTTTACCCTAGGTTCAAATAAAAGTGCTATGCCCACTGAGTTAATGAACCCACCATTCAAAGCGGCCCTAAATAGCTCTGAAAGCAAAGCATTTTTACATTATTTCATTCAACTTGAGTTATCTAATTGCCTATATAACATCATAGGGATCCAGGCCGGACACAATGGCTCATACCTGTAATCCCAGCACTTTGGGAGGCTGAGTTGGGTGGATCACTTCCGGTCAGGAGTTCAAGACCAGCCTGACCAACATGGTGAAAACCTGTCTCTACCAAAAAATATAAAAATTAGTCAGGCGTGGTTGTGTGTGCCTGTAGTCCCAGCTACTCAGGAGGTTGAGGCAGGAGAATTGCTTGAACCCGGGAGGCAAAGGGTGCAGTGAGTGGAGATCGGCCATTGCACTCCAGCCTGGGCAACAGAGCAAGACTCTGTCTCAAAAAAAAAAAAAAAAAAGGGACCCAATAGGAAGGTACTCTGAGATGTATAAAAATCAGAAGAATTCACCTTTATGATGGGTAAATAAAACATGTAAATGGTTTCATGATGTGTTTGGTCAGATGTTCATGCTGTCTTAGCTCATTGAAATCATTTTTAACTCTCAAGCCATTAGTTCAGTGGATTCTCCCAACCTTTTACTGAGGACCAAACACCTTTGAGCTAATTCTCGCTAAATCAAGGGAGTATTCTGTTAGAATTCAGAAGAAACAAAACACAGATTCTTAACCCTAAGCGTCTTCTTTTTCACTCTTTTTCTTCCCTGTTGCCCAACTCCAACTAATGGGTTTTGAGGACTTTATAATGGGAAGCAGGTTAATGTCTTTCTAGAGAAAAAAACTTTTCAATAATTTCCTAAAATATGGGGAGAAGAAAATACTGGAAGATGTTGTTATAAAATAGAAAAATACTTGGTTGAAACCTTGGTACTCATAGTGATCTTGTATTCATTAGCTTTTTGGATAGGCATAGGAGGGGAAGAGAAGTATCAGCATCATCTCACTGATAAAAACAGCTGATGTCTTCTTACAATCTGAAAATGAAGCCATTGATTTCAAAAGCAAATGTTTTATAATACTCTGAAAAACACTCTGGATTGGATCATTCAAGGTTACGATAACCTGAGATAACTGCAGCCTCAAACTCTTGGGCTCAAGCAATCCTCCTGCCTCAGCCTCCTCAGTAGCTGGGACTACAGGCATGAGCCATTAAGCCTGGCTTCAGGGGAATAATCTTCTCCCATGGTGGGAGGAGAATAATTAACAGCTATGGACCAGCTGTGGGCAAGCTGTGCCTTTTCCTTGCTGAAAGACATCTTCTTAGCGTTTTCTCTCTGAAGGCATAAATAAGCTTCCAGGTTTTCATGCTATTTTCAAAGAACTTTTCAAACTCTAACCTTAAAATCCATTAGTTTATTACATCTGCTTCTTTCAGAAAAGGTAGATAATAAGTAACTTTGCACCACTGAAGTAAGCAAGCAATTGTTTCCCATATTAAATGTGTTGGCCCTCACCAAGGTACATGAGAAGCTTGGACCATGATGTGAATCCTAAAGGGACTTCTGCTGGGACTGAATGCTTGCATTAGTGGTTCACACAAGAACTAAATGCTCATCAAAGTACACCATTATTCCCCAGAAGGTCCCAACACCATGAGAATGAGGCTACTTGGAACTGTTCTTTGGTATTATTTGTTGTTTTTCTTAATCCTGGAAGAGAACTACCCCCCCAGTGAATAATTCTTGGTCCATTCACAGAGCTGAAAGCACTTGAAATTCCTCTCCCAACTAGCAGAATTTAACAACTGACTTACTCTGTTAGCAAAAGAGGGACAATTTCCACTGAATCCAAAGGAGTTTAATATTATACTGGTAGAGTTTAACTAATAAGGGAAACTCAAATAAGAGCAGTCAGAGGAGAAAGCCAAGAACAAGGCATTCAGGGGAAAGAAATTACAGGGGTAGTAGAGAGACAAATAAATTAAGGGGCAGGGAGAAGAGTTAAAGGCAGAAAAAGAAGAGGATTAAACTATCTGAAAATTTCAGGGGCTAGGCTTTAAAAGGTGTATTGTCATACTATTAACAACATGAAGTCAATCATTCAGATATTATTAAGTTACTGCAATATCACAAATGCCAGGACTTCAGGTGAGCCATCCTAAGAGCAGATTCAGGGTTTGTGAAGCCAAGAGTTTATACTTATGTTTGGGACCTTCTTTTTTAAAAATATAAAAGTCAAAATCAAGTCGAGAACTTTCTATGGAGCCTGCACAAGTGAGGGGCCCTGAAACTGAAGCTTCCTAGTTTTATAGCACGTCTATCCTGACCATATTCAAATGTCTATATCCCAAATATAACAAAAAGTGGAGGAAAATAAATAAACGTAAATATGAGAAAATCCTGCGTTCTCTTTCTCTGAGAAAGAGAAAATAGTAGCACAGATACCATAGCAGGACTTGAGCAAAGAAAAATAAATCTGGCCAATATAATTTCTCCTGCTATAACACAGGGCAGGAGTGGTGGACCCTTTCTGAAGGACTGGCAGATACCTGAGAAAAAGAACAGGGAACTGTCTCCTTGGATGGATCCATCCCATCTAGAGCTCTGGAATGAGACACAATGAGATTAGTGAGTGGTACGATAAGATGAGAAACTCTGAAAGGCATGATTAAGAGGTGATGAAAGGTGGCTGTTGCACAAGCTTGGGTAAGATAAGCCTAGGTGATCCTCTAAATATAATTAAAGTAATCCCTCAATTACACATTATAGAAAAGGAGGAATGGACTAACTTTGCCTGAGCAAGAAAGAAACAGACCTTTAAGAATGTGTCTGAAAAACCATCCCTCTGGGTGCCTTTTGGTTTCCATGCTCCTCACTGCTGACTGGGCACAGTGGCAAAGAGGGATGTTCAGGAAGCACTCACTGAATGGTAGTTCTGTGAAATGGAGGTGAGGGTCACAGATGGGAGTGCATGGGTGGTACACAGGTGAAGTGCTTAGCATAGAACCTGGCATATAGTCAAATCTCAGGAAATGTATATGCCATTGTATGAGCTACTATTAATGGTCTAAAATAAAAATGTACTTTTTCACTAAAATAATACTTTGATGACCATAAGTGATTCTACTACTAATGAGTACACTTGAGTGCTATTCCACACAAAAATATTTAATGTTTATAGCCAATTATATATTGCCACTTACAAACTTAGTAACTCAAAACAACTGTTTCATAATGTCTCAAGATCTGGTGGGTCAGAAATTTGGGCAGGCCTCTCAGAGGCACTCAGCTAGGAGATGAGCTGATCCGGAGTGGCCTCTCCACTCATATGTCCTGCGCATTTGTGAAGACAGATGCAAAGCTGGGATTGGTAGAACGGTTGAAGTGTCTTCTGTGACATGACAGTTTCAGAAAATTGTTCAAGCCTCCCAAAATGAGTTTTCCAGAAGATCCAGGTAAAAGTTCCAAGGTTTCTTATGACCTAGCCTCAGAAGTCCCAGATCATCATTTCTGTCTCAATCAATTGGCCAAGTAAGTCACTAAACCCAATCCAGATTCAAGGAAAGGAGAATTAGACTCCACCTCTCAATAGGAGAAATAGCAAAGAATTTACAGCAATCTCTACCACAATATTTATACCTATTAAATAAGAAATGTAAGAAATTGTCTCAAGGCAACTACCCAAGAGAGTTAGAATAGAGTTGACATTTGTGGGCGTTTGGCTCTTAATGGGAGACCTATTTCTGCCATGACAAATGATTCCTCTGGAGATTTGTTTTAATGGTACATGGGTCAGCCAATAGAAAAACTCTAGGCATTTGAAATTCAAATGCTGGATGTTCTGTATAAAATGCTGTCTAGCTATCATCTTTTAAAATTCTAGCTGAGGTTCTCCTGAAAGTTTTGTAACGATACACCCTGTTCCTAACAGAAGGAAAGGGCTCTCCTTCCAGTTACCCATCATCCCTCATCTTTAACCTCTCTAAATCCATGAAAAGAAATAGTGGGATGAAAGAAAGAAAGAAATAACCTAAGGACTCTAGTAAAGGGATGAATTAAAGTGTCTGAATTATTCATTATTGGGGTTATCAAGCCATTTTCTACCTTATGAGTGTTTCAGAGATATGATAACATCTTTCATTTCAGTTTTACAGTTGGTGAAATTACCAAATAACTGTAGGATCACATTTGAATCTCAAAACAACTCCAGAAGATAGATAAGAAAATGCATTATTATTTTTCCTCTTTTGTAGATGAAGAAACCAGTGACTTGACCAAAGTCTCTTAGCTGGTAAAAGGCAGTTCAACTCTGGAACTTAGATCTTCCAGTTCCATACCAACTGTCCTTTAAACTATGCGGCTGCCTTTGAATAAGCTCATGCATTTGAGCAAAATAATATTTATTTAGTTTCACATCAATACTGCATATTTAAGTCTTTGAGAATAATAACTCTGTGCGTTCCAAAATTTGTCTCATTTTTTGCATTTTTCATCTGGAGTCTTATTTTCTATTTCTGCAAAAATAATCTGTATTTTGTAGTCAGTGCACACCAAACTCGAATGTCTCAAAATAAATGACTTTTTACTCATCCAAGAATAAATGGTATTCATCATACTTAGCAAGGACATCATGGTTTTGATTTTTCAAAGTACTTTGCAAGCATCAGCTAATTAAGCCTCCCTGAATCTTCAATATGACAGTTGTTTTCAAAATATCTCTCATTTCCCAGGAAAGTTCTCCATTCTGTCTTACTTATACAAATCAGCACATTTGCTCAGTTCTTAAAATAAGAAGCTAAAGGCCATGAAATTATTTTTGATCAATATGTGGCAAATACAATTAGCTCAGTGAGACGAAAATGCCCAGTGACTAGTCTGAAGGACAACGTGGAACACGACGGAAGAACACAAAGTGTTGTATAGGCTAGATACTGGATTGTCCCACAAGGTCCTTCAAAAATAAAACATAGGCATCTTCTTTATAATTGAAACTTGAAGGGGTTTCCTGCTTGGATCATTCTAAATGACATGACCATACTCTGCATTTAAATTTTGTTTTCAATTACAGGATGGAAAAAACTCTTAAAAAAATAATTCCATCTTTGGACTCAGTAATAATCCGGGACCATGCAGTAAATTTTGGCTCTCAAAAAGCCTGCACAAGTGGCCATCTGAGGTTATATGACAATCCCTAGACTTGTTCTCTGCCTTAAAATGTCTTCCATACAGCCACGCCAGGATTCTCAGCATTTGATAGCTCCTTTTGGGTTAAGAACAATGTGAACATACCTGTTACCTGAGAATAGAAAGATATTAATTCAGGAATAATTTTTTGTTATTGCTTTTCGATAGAGTCTCACTCTATTGCCCACGCTGGAGTGTAGTGGCTCAATCGTGGCTCACTTTAACCTCCACTTCCCGGGTTCAAGCAATTCTCCTGCCTCAGCCTCCCGAGTGGCTGGGATTACAGGCGCCTGCCATCACGCCCAGCTAATTTTTGTGTTTTCAGTAGAGACAGGGTTTCACCATGTTGGCCAGGCTGGTCTCAAACTCCTGACCTCAAGTGATCTGCCTGCCTCAGCCTCCCAAAGTGGTGGGATTGCAGGCTTGAGTCACCATGCCCAGCCCTAATTCAGGAATATTCCTATTTCCTTGGTATGGTTTAGATGCATGCAAAAAACAAAGATTTACAAGTATAGAATATAGGATAGGTGAGTTTGTGTTTAATGAGTGAACTAAAAGTAAATATGTTCTGGAACTAGCTCCTGGGAAGCTTGAAATCCCCTAGGGGAGGAAGATACGGAAAATGGGAGGAGAAACACTAAGGTTCTTTTCCCTTATATCACACTTAACACAAGACATATGTAGTTAATACAAGATATAAATGACTCTAATGATGTTACCAATGAGAGGCAGCAGGTAGAACAATGGAAATAATAATCATTTGCATGTGTAAGGTACTTCAGAGTTTGCAAAGAGCTTCCTCACCTCGGTGACTACTTTGACATTGGAAGGAACTGTTATTCCCATCCTATAGATGAAGTTTGGAGAGAGAGTAATTTGTTCAACGTAGTATTTATTACTTGGCAAAGCCAGGGCCCAAAGCCAGAACTTCTGGCTTCCAGTCTGTAGCCGTTCACTGGTCTGTTTGGGGAGAATATTGGCTACTGAGTCCAAAGCTCAGCATTTCTAATTCTTGCTCACCTCTTAAGCCTTGTACATTCAGCCAAATAATTTAGACTCTTCAAGCTTCTGTTTCTTTACATTTAAAAATTATATCCCTCCTTTCTTTATTGAATCAAATGAGAGAGTATATAAGAAAACACTTCATAAACTGTGAAATGCTAAATAAATATAAGGAAGGTATAACTAAATCCATCTTAATACGTTAATATTCCTTGGAACCCTGCCTCAAGACACGCTTACAGTTAAACTTTCCTCCCTTTTGTGTTAAAGAATCAAGAGTTCCTCCTTCTCTTTGGAGTTAAACCTTTCACATGTGCTTTAATAGTAGACCAGCAAATATGTATCCAGGACTTACTAAGATGGTATCGTCTCACTTAATCTTCATACCATTTTATAGACAATGAACTGAAGACCCCAAAAGCTACACAATTTGCTCAATTATGCAAATTAAGTATCAGAGCCTATGACATCCTATTTCAAAACTTATGCCTTTAATTGTTATGAAATATTTTCTTGCTAATGGTTTTGGCAACTGATCTGTTTTTCCTTATTGTGGTTATCAGTTGCTGTAAAACAGTATGCCCTCACATTAAATGGCTTAAAATCACATCCCTTTATTTGCTCATAATTATTCAATCTGGATTGGGCTCGACTGCGTGATTCTTCTGCTGATTTTGTCTGGAGTTAATTCATTTGGCTTCAGTAAGCTAGGAGCACATCTGGGGCTGAATCATCCAGGAGGGTCTGTTATCCTGCAAGGTTCTGGCCATGTGGTCTTTCATCATTCAGTAGTCTGGTTCAAGCTTTTGTACAGCATGGCTGATAGCTTCCACCAAGAGGAAAAACTCCAATGTGCAAAGGTTTACCAAGTTTCTGCTGGCATCATGCTTGCTAATGTCACATTGGTCAAAGCAATGTTAAGGCCCACGTCATAGGGAAATGAAGCCCAGAAGTTGCGGTTTACTGGGGGTCACTATTGTTTACCGTATCTCCTCTCTTACCCTTTATCTTCAATTTTTCCTTATTTACCTGTCCTTTCCCTTCAGCATAGAAGGAAAATCTGGGGCCGGGCACAGTGGCTCATGCCTGTAATCCCAGTAATTTTAGGGGGCTGAGGCAGGTGGATCACCTGAGGTCAGGAGTTTGAGACCAGCCTGACCAACATGGTGAAACCCTATCTCTACTAAAAATACAAAAAATTAGCTGGGTTTGGTGGTGCATGCCTGTAATCCCAGCTACTCAGGAGGCTGAGGCACGAGAATCACTTGAAGCCGGGAGGCGGAGGTTGCAGTGAGCCTGGATCACGCCACTGCACTCCAGCTTGGAAAACAGAGTGAGACTCTGTCTCAAAAAAAAAAAAAAAAAGACAGAGGAAAGGAAAGGGAAGGGAAGGGAAGGGAAGGGGAGGGCAGGGAAGGGAAAGAGGGAAGGAAGGAAGGAAGGAAAGAAGGAAGGAAGGAGGGAAGGGAAGGAAAGGGAAGGGAAGGGAAGGGAATCTGAATGATCACATTCAAATACAAATATAAATTTCCTGTAACTGCACATTCCCTTTAAGCTACTACCTTACTCTCCTTTGCACAGCCAATCATTTTTAGAGTGGTCTACACTCACTGTCCTCACTTCATCACTGCCTGTTCACTCTCCTATCACTGCAGGCTGGCATCCAGCGACACCACGGCAACAAAACGGCTCTCCCTGAGCTCCTCAATAACCTCTGCACTTCCAGAGGCAACGGATAATTTCCTGACTTTGTTTGCTTTGAACTCTCTGTGACATTTAACACTTCCCTTTTCTCATGTGACTCTTGTTTCTCTCACTGTTTGTATCTTTAGCTCTTCCCATCCTCTGATGGTGCCTAATGATCTTCACTCCCCAGGGTTCTGGCTCCAGCTCTCTGCTCAACTGGTTGAATAACTGCTCATGCTACAGCATCCAAACTACATCTGTAACCCCAAACTCCATGCTTACCTCCAGACCTATTTACCCAAGTATCTACTAGCTCTACTCAAATTCAACAAGCCCAAAACTAATTCACTATCATTCTTCTAAAACCAAACCTTCCTCCTATAATCCTTCACCTTGGTAATTAATACCATCATTTACTAAGTTGCTCAAATTAGAAATGTGATAACTCAAGACTTTTCCTTCTCATATTCCTACAATATCTAATTCATCATTAAGTTTTATCTGTTCTTTTTTTTTTTTTTTTAATTATTTCTTAGAACTATCCAGTTGTGGTTTGGTAAATGAACAACCCCATTCTCTGAGAGAGGGAGAGGTGGATGACACTTGATAGTTTTCAGGGTGTGATTGATCCTCCCACCACAAATGATTTTGATGCAGGATATTTTCTTGACCCCTTCATGGAACTCGCCGCAGGGTTTCCTTGTTTACTCAGCCCACCCTGCTCAATCCCTTGCAGGAAGGATCCCGCAGGCGAATGTGTGCAGGAACCTAAGCAAGCGAGGGCAGGAACTGGCCACTTGGGCACCAGCAGAAGCAAACTCCATGTGGGCCCCTCACCAGCGTCCCGGTGTGGGCACCTGCCATCCCAAGCCCAGAGGGCATGTAACCATACTCTTTTAGCTCCACCGTACGCAGATAGCAGTGTGTTATCAGCTCAGTGAGCCATTTGCCTCATCACGTGGGGCAGCTGCCTTCCGCCAGCAAGGGCAAAAGGCCAGTGCAACCGCCTTTTTGGGTACCTGCACATAGTGTGTCCGAGTTCTTGTCCAGTGCCCAAGAGGAATGAGGTCACTCAGAGGTCACACAGATGAATTGAAGGATGGTTAATGTGGAGATTTGTTGTTTTTTTTTTTCAGTGATGAAAGCAGCTTTCAGTGGACAGGGGAGCTGGAAAGGGAACGGAAAGGGAAGATCCCTCTCCTCTGAATCAGGTCAGCTCTCTCCTATGTCCAGGCGCTTCTTCCCGACATCTAGCTGCTTCTTCCCTCTGCTGGCTGAGTTCTGGGGTCTTTATAGGCACAGGATGGGGACAGGGCAGGCCATAGGTAGTTTTGGCAAAGGCAATATTCTATTGGTAAAAAGACATTTTTCAGAAAGAACCAATCGGGAGAGAATGGAAGTTTTCACTTTGGGCTGTGGGTTTCAGGCTTTTCGGCTTGAAGGTGGGATTTTGCCAGGGACCCACCCCTGTATGCCTACAGTTTCTCTGCCTCCTGTTGCTATTAATTTTAAGCTACCAATGTAACATCACTGAACAGAATTCAGGAAGAGACATGCAGAACACATATGGTGTTTCCACCAACAGATGTAATAGATGTAAAAAATCTCGAAAGAGTAGATAATAGTGAAATAATTATGAAGTGATGAGTTTTTACTATTTACTTTCTTTGTTTTTAATATAATTAATTTAATTATACATGTATGTAATTTAATTTTTAATTGATGGCTTTAACAACCAAGTCAAAAAATTCTTGAAATGTAACAAACAGCTCTCACAAACCAGTACAACCTGGATCCATCCCTCTCTTCTCCACTCCCAAGACCACAGCCAAACCATAAGGCTCTGACCACCTCACCTTGATGTTACAATTGTCTCTCACAGGTCATGCTACTGGTCTGTCCTCCACACAGCTGTCACACATGCAAATCTGGTTATATCATCACCCCTGTCCACAAACGTGTGCACACACACAGAGACATACACACATGCATGCACACACATACACACTTACAATAATTATTTGGGTCCCTATAGCTTTATGGCTGGAATTTTTAAGTTTTTTTTAATGCACTATGACTTTACAATATGGCTATCTGCTTGCTTTTGAGCCTTGTCTACCGCAGCCCACTTCCCCTATTGACAGTCTAGAGACCCAAATATTAACATCCTGGAGACTCGATGCTTCTGCAACTTCACCCATGCTGCCGCCTGCCACCCTGTACAGTACACTTCTCATCCTTCATGCAGCTAACTACTGTTTGTTAGTTTTCAAACCTCAGATCAAGAATTACCTTCTCTGGAGGTCATCTCTTTGCAGTAGTTAAGAACACTGTAGTTAAGAACACAGACCTGAAATCAAACAGAATTGTTAAATATCTGCTCTGCCATTTCTTAGCTGTGTAACCTTGAACAAGTTACTTGATCTTTATGCCTGAGTTTCCTTACTAGTGAAATGATTACAATAATGTGCTTACCTGATAGAATTGTTCAGAAAATTTAAAGAATATGTGTGTGCAAAGTTCTTAGAATAGTGCCTAGAACTTAAGCACTTAGGACATAGTAAAGTTAGCTATTATTAACTACCTAACTTAAAAATGCTTCCGATCTCTCTTTCCATTGCATTATGTATGTAATCATCACATTGCACTATATGATTTTACATAAATATGTTATACATTTATAGATACATTATTAGTATATAGAAACATATATAGATATGTGTATATAATACATATGTAGATACATGTATA
This sequence comes from Trachypithecus francoisi, assembly GCF_009764315.1. NCBI lineage: Eukaryota > Metazoa > Chordata > Mammalia > Primates > Cercopithecidae > Trachypithecus > Trachypithecus francoisi. Next base: position 45,393,221 of record NW_022681454.1, read on the forward strand.
TAAGTATATAGATACATATATACATATATATTATACATATAGCCCTCAACCTGTGGGATCTGACACTATCTCCAGGTACACATATGTAGTATATACATATATGTATACTACATATGTATATATGTATCTATGTACTTATATACATGTATCTATATATGTATACATTTATCTATATACATATATACATTATATACATATATGTATCTATACACACACACATATATATGTTTCATCCATGGTTCCTGTCTCATAACTCCCATAGACCTTGTTATAATGTTATAATGTTGGTGCACTTTAGGCCTCATAAGTGGACCTCAGAATAACAGGATCTCTCTTTCTAATCTTCTGTTTTTTTACCTGCTACTTTTTCTCCCCAAGGCAGGACTCTAATCTTCCCCTGCCTTTACCTACCTTGTGAGATTGTAGGTTATAAGACCCCCATTTCAGAAAGGGTTCTCCTCCATATTCTGGAGGAAGGAATGTTGCACGGAGAGGCCAAGAAGAGACCCAGCACAGTGACTCATGCCTGTAATCTCAGCACTTTGGGAGGTCAAGGTGGGAGAATCGTTTGAACCCAGGAGTTCAAGACCAGCCTGGGCAACATAGGAAAAAAAAAAAAAATTAATTACCCAAGTGTGGAGGCAATCGCTTGTAACCCCAACTACTTGGGAGGTTGAGGTGGGAGCATGCTTGGGCCCAGGAGGTCGAAATCACACCACTGCACTCCGGCCTCACAGTCAGAGTGAGACCCACCTCAAAGGAAAAAAAAAAGAGGCCAAAAAGAATCTGAACAGATGGGCCTTGCTGGGTTTCCCTACTCCACCATTGAGCACTAAAGCGTACCCTTTTTGTCTAAACACATTTCTATGTGGTTGTCAATGGTGCCTATCCTTTTATGAAGTCTCCATAAAAGGCACAAGGGGACAAGGTTTGAAGAAATTACAAGATAACTGAACCTATGGAGGTTCCTAGAGGGTGTGTTCTGGGGAGGGCTTGGAATCTCTGTGCCCCTTCCCCCATACCTCGCCCTTTGCATCTCTTCATTTGTATCCTTTGTAATATCCTTTATTATAAACCAGTAAACCCAAGTAGGTGTTTCCCTGAGTTCTGTGACCCACTCTAGCAAATTAATCGAACCCAAAGAGCGAGTCATGGAAGCCCAACTTGAAACCAGTCAGTCCGAAGTTCTGGAGGCCTGATCTTGTGACTGGTATCTGGGAAAGGGAAGATGTCTTGTGAGACTGAGCCCTCAACCTGTGGGATCTGACGCTATCTCCAGTTACACAGTGTCAGAATTCATTTGGAAGACACTCAGCTGGTGCCTGCTGCAGAGTTGATTACTTGCATGTTGATGACGAAAAATCTTCCACATTTGGTCACAGAAGTCTTCTGTGTTGATGGTAGTGTTGTGTGAGACCAGAGGAAAAGCAATTTGAGATTTTCCACATGCAGAAACTCTTAAGACAGAAACTATATGTCCCTGTACTTAGGCAGTGTCTAGTAAGCACTCAATGAATGAATTTAAAAAATGAATGAGTGATGTAAGCTCTCACCAACTGGACATTCTTTCCTTTTGATTCATTCAGCTACATTTAGATTTAGGGAAATGAAGGGAACTTGTGAGATCATGCGGACAGATTAAAAGATAAATATTTTCTCAAATTTAATTAGCTGTGCATGTTGCTGCAACAAACAATGTCAAAAAGAAATGAGCCTTATGACACACAACACTTTTGATAATTCTTGCTTCCCCTTTAAGTTGTACCATTTGTAAGAAAATAGGATAGCATTCCATGTGCCTAATTCCATTGTTACGTGTGGTGAATGTCGGAAACACTCCTGGCATTAAAAGGAGCCTAAATGTGTGGCCAGAATGGACTTTAATGTTCTACTGGACAATTTTTCTGACCTCACAGCAAAACTTAAATTACATTATTTTCTGAGAATCTAAGTTGTTTATTCAATAATCACAACTTAACTTATCTGGAAGATGAGAGAAAAAAGAATTAAAATTTATTAAGCATCTCCTAGGTATCAGGCAGATTTACAGGTATCATTTCTTCTAAGTCTCACAAAACTGAATTAGATGTTTTATTAGTCAAGGTTCTCCAGAGAAACAGAATCAATAGGAGATAGGTAGGTAGGTAGGGAGGGAGGGAGGTAGGTAGGTAGATAGATATAGATAATGAGGACTTAGTTCACATTAATGGAGCCAGTCCCAAGATCTGCAGTCAGCAAATTGGAAAACCAGGAGAGCCAATTGTATAGTTCCCATTCAAGTCTGAAGACCTGACAACCAATGATGTGAGTTCTAGTCCAAGTCTGAAGTCCTAAGAATTGGAGGGCTGATGGTGTTAAGTCCCAGTCCAATGGCAGAATATCAATGTCCCAACTCAAACAGATAGGCAGAGAGAGAGAAAGAATTCTTCCTTCCTCTGCCTTTTTGTTCTGTTCAGGTCCCCAATGGATTGAATTATGCCCATTCACATTGGGTACAGCAATCTGCTTTATTCTGTCTACCAATTCAAATGCTAATTCCTTCAGAACACACCCTCAAAGACATAAGCAGGAATAATGTCTAAGTAGATATCTGGGCATCCCATGGTCTAGTCACGTTGACATATAAAATTAACCATGGCAGATGTTATCCCCATTTTTAGATGGGGAATCTGAGGCTTAGGGGGCTAAGTAACTTGCCAAAGATCATATAGATGGCAAATGTAGCTCCAGACTTCAAATGCATGTCTCTCTAATCTGAAAGCACCATTCTGCTTCCACTAAACCAATGGTTCTCAATCAGGGCGATTTTGCCCCCCATGGAACATTTGGCAACGTCTGAAGACATTTTTGGTTGTCCCTAGCTGGTGGGTGATGGGGGCTCACTACTGACATCTAATGGGCAGAGGCCAGGAATGCTGCTAAGCATCCTACAATGCACAGGACAGCCCCCCGCAACAAAGAATCATCAAGCCAAAATGTTAATAGTGCCAAGGTAAAGAAACCCTGCACTAAATCATACTGTTTTGTATTTCTATAGTTTTCAAAAACAGTAGAATAGTAATAACATACTGATCTAAAACATAAGGCTAGGCACAGTGGCTCATCTCTGTAATCCCAGCACTTTGGGAGGCTGAGGTAGGAGGAATGCTTGAGGTCAGAGGTTTGAGACCAGGCTGGGCAACATGGCAAGACCCCATCTCTACAAAAAAATACAAACAATTAGCCGAGCATAGTAGTGTGCACCTATATCCCCAGCTATTTCAGAGTCTGGGGCAGGAGGATGACCTGAGCCCAGGAGTCAGAGGCTGCAGTGAGCTATGATTGCAATTACACTCCAGCCTGAGCAACAGAGCCAGACCCTGTCTCAAAAATAAAAATAAATAAATAAAATAAAATATAAGTGACTATAGTTCCACAAATCTAATAAATATTTGTGGAATAAATGAATAAATAAGTAAACGTTGAATTTAAAATGTAGAGGAAAGAAACTGCATTTTTCAATGATTATTTACAATTAGCATTCACTAACAGGATAGAATGTTTTAAATTATCATCGATAATAGAGTCTATATATTTACTTTAAGCATGAA